>NC_044982.1:83241750-83841750 GCF_008728515.1 Papio anubis
TAGTGAGCCGAGATCGCGCCACCGCACTCCAGCCTGGGCGACAGAGCCAGACTCCGTCTCAAAAAAAAAAAAAAAAAAAATACAAAAAATTAGTTGGGCATCGTGGCACATGCCTATAGTCCCAGCTACTCGGGAGGCTGAGGCAGGAGAATCGCTTGAACCCAGGAGGCAGAGGTTGCAGTGAGCCAAGGTTGCACCACTGCACTCCAGCCTGGCTGACAGAGCGTGACTCCATCTCAAAAAACAAAAAAGGTCGAAAAGAGAAAGGAAATTTTCTAAGTGAATCAGGTGACGTGGTATGGAAAAGTAGCATTTGTCCCAAATCTTTCTTTCTTTTTTTGAGACAGGGTCTCGCTGTGTTGCCTAGGCTGGAGTGCTGTGGTGGGCTGACTGCATTGCTGCAGCCTCAAACTCCTGGGGTCAAGCGATCCTTCCACCTCAGCTTTCTCAGTAGCTGTGACACAGGCATGCATCACCACACCTAGCTAATTTTACATTTTTTCTTGTAGAAACAGGGTCTCACTATATTGCCCAGGCTGCTCTCCGACTCCTAGGCTCAAGAAATCCTCCCACCTCAGCCTATCAGTGCTGGGATTACAGGCATGAGCCACCACGCTCGGCCCCCAAATCTTTTTTATTTTTATTTTTTTCAGGGACTGTGTCAAAGGTACATTTGCCCTAAATCTCTCTCTCTCATACCTAACTGACTTAGAGGGATAATTTAAACTACCTTTTTTTTTTTTTTTTTTTGAGACAGAGTCTCACTCTGTTGCCCAGGCAGAGTGCGGTGGTGCGACCTCAGCTCACTGCAACCTCCCAGGCTTGGAGTGCAGTGGCGTGATCTCAGCTCTCTGCAACTTCCGCCTCCCGGGTTCAAGCGATTCTCCTGCCTGAGTTCCCCAAGTAGCTGGGACTACAGGTGCGCACCACCACGCCCAGCTAGTTTTTTTTCATTTTTAGTAGAGATGGGTTTCACCATGTTGGCCGGGCTGGTCTTGAACTCATGACCTCAGGTGATCCACCCGCCTCAGCCTCCCAAAGTGCTGGGGTTACAGGAGTGAACCACCACACCCGGCCTAAAGTACATGTTTTGTAAAATTTCATTCACAATCATCATGGATGATTGAAAGCAGGGATAACAGAATGGCAGGTGTTATGGAAATATACTATGAATTAATAGAAGACTCATGCCAGAGAGTTCCTTATAACCTGATTGGGAAGATGAGATGCATATGTACTAAACAGAGAACACTGAAAATTAATGACATGGTTTAGTTGTGTAAGAGCTGAAGGAGGGCAAAGTTAGGTGAATGGTGGGAAGCAAGGAGAGAGAGGTTCTTACTAAGAACTAGATTAAGAAGCATCTTGAAGGATTTGAGGAGAAGATGAAGTAGGGGATTCTGGGAGTTTTCGTAGGTAAAAGCACAATGACTAAACTATTATTTCCTAGATCAAAGATTGTGTCCTTAAAAAAAAATTGAACTATGAGAAAAATTGAGCCAGATGTGGTGGTGGATACCTGTAGTCCCATCTACTTGATCATTTTAGCCCTGGAGTTTCAGGCCAGCCTGGGCAACAGAGCAAGACCTCATTTCCCTTTGTTTTTTTGGAGACAAGATCTTACTCTGTTAACCAGGCTGGAGTACAGTGGTGCAATCATAGCTCAGTGCAGTCTTGAAAGCGATTCTCCCACATCAGCCTCCGAAGTAGTTTAATAATTTTTAAAATTATTTTTAATTTTTTTTTGAGACAGGGTCTCCCTATGTTGCCCAGGCTATCTCAAACTCCTGGGCTCAAGCAATCCTCCTGCCTTGGCCTCCCAAAGTGTTGGGGTTATAGGTGTGAGCCACCATGCCCAACAAAACCTTGCCTCTTAAAAAAAAAAAACAAGTGTCTTATATATTTCTGAATCTTTAGTGTTTAACAGAGTGCCTGCTAAGGAATACTTACTCAAAGGATGGTTGAATTTAACGGACTCTAGGACAAAAATATGAACAGGAAACATTTATCTGCAGGGCTGCTGGGAACCTGGCTTGAAAATCTTTAAGCTAGGAGCAGTTTGATCAACCCGGACAATTAGGTTGGCCCATTTTAATCTTTTTTTTGAGACGGAGTCTCTGTCACCCAGGCTGGAGTATGGTAGCTTCAACCTCCACCTCCCGGGTTCAAGCGATTTCCCGCCTCAGCCTCCCGAGTAGCTGGGACTACAGGCATGCACCACCATGCCCGGCTAATTTTTTTTTTTTTTTTTTAGTAGAGATGGGGTTTTGGGGTTTCACTGTGTTAGCCAGGATGATCTCGATCTCCTGACCTCTTGATCCGCCCACCTCGGCCTCCCAAGGCGCTGGGATTACAGGTGTGAGCCACCGCGCCCGGCCTATTTTCATTTTTTAACATCACCCTTGCCCTAACCTAACCAGGCTTTTGCTCTCCATGTGCTTGGCTAAGGAAACCTGTTGGCAGCATATTAATTTAGATTTCACCATGCATGTGGAGTTCCCTGCAAAGCCGAAAGAGGGTGTGGAAGACAGCAAAGTTCATTTATTAATGATACCAAAGGTACTGTTAATGCTGTGTTTATTAAACACTTAGTATATGCCAGGTACTCATCCAATTATCTAACATACCTGAACTTATTTGTCATTCACAATAACTCATTTGGTAGACACTTTATTATCTCTTCCTCCAGATAGGAAATAGAGACTCAAAGGGGTAAGCAACTTTGCTGAAGATCACACAACTAAAAAATATTAGAGCTAGGATTCAAACCCAGAGCTTGTCTGAATTCTGAATCAAGCTCGTAAGCATTATTCTTCACTATTTCTCTTTTTATCTCCTAAAGGAGCATTTTCTTTTAGAATCCGGACAGAGATCCTTATTCATTTTTATAAATGAATGTTTATTGTATAGCAATTAATTTTGTGTTCCCAGTGAGGAAGTTCCCATTATATGGGGGAGCTGGGTATGGAAGAAAGTAATATTCCCGGTGCAATTGCAGGAAGATTTGGGTGAGCCTGAGGGGCATCTGGCCAGCACAGACCATGCTTACATTCATTCCTGCACGTGCACAACTTTCCTTTATGGACCAGTGTCCTTCCCAGCCATGTTAGAGGTGCCCACAGAGTTCTCGGCCGTTTAGGTACCTTATACCAGTCACATATCTAGGTATGTAACCAGCATCTATGTCTTGAAGGCATTAAAAGGAAAACCTTAAACAAATTAAATTTAACAGTGTTTAATTGAGCAAAGAACAATTTGTGAATCAGGCAGCCTCTTGAACTAGAACTGGTTCAGAATTTCTGGGGCAGCCTCATGGTCGAACATTTATGGGCAGAAAAAGGCAAGTGACATACAGGAAATGGAAGTAAGGTACAGAAACAGCTGGATTGGTTACAGCTCTACGTTTGCCTTATTTGAACATGGGTTGGACAGTTGGCTGCCTTTGATTGGCTGAAACTCAGTTAATGGTACAAAAGTAGGTTACAGCCTATTTACACATCCAGTTAGGTTACGTTTCACTACCTATGGAGAAAACTTTAAGTGGAATTTAAAATATGTATGGAGGCAGCTTTAAGCTAAACTTAACAAAGGTGAAAAAGCTGGTTGGAGAGCTGTAATAATAAATCAAAAAAGTATACAATATCAGACCATTTTGTTTTCAGCACAATTTATGTTTATAGGGGATCTTGGTATATTTGCTACGGAACAATACTGGATGCAGATCTAGCTACTAGACCACTATCTCCCAACTAACATGACTTTTTAAAATAGCATTTATTGAGCTCTTACTAAATGCCAATTCTTTTTTTTTTTGAAACAGAGTCTCGCTCTGTCACCCAGGCCGGAGTGCAGTGGTGCAATCTCAGCTCACTGTAACCTCCCGCTCCCAGGTTCAAGTGATTCTTCTGCCTCAGCCTCCCAAGTAGCTGGGATTACAGGCGTGAGCTACCATGCTCAGCTAATTTTTGTATTTTCAGTGAAGACAGGATTTCACCATGTTAGCCAGGCTAGTCTCAAACTCCTGACCTCAAGTGATCCGCCCGCCTTGGTCTCCCAAAGTGCTGGGATTATAGGGGTGAGCCACCGCGCCCTGCCTAAATGCCAATTTCTGAGTTATAAGCTCTTTACATATATTATTTTATTCAATCTTCACAACAATCCTAAGAAAGTACTTATTATAATTACCTGTACGTTAAAAATGGGGAAATTGAGTCACAGAGCTGGTAGCTAATTTTCCTAGGGTCACACCACTGATAACTGCGACGACTCCATAGCCAAAACACTTAACTATTTCCCATTTCTAATTGGTAACCAAGACAGGAGGAGGCTGATGTGTATTGCATGGTGGGGCAGTTGGCCATGGAGGAAGACAACCCTGAGATTGGAGTCCAGAAAGACCATGGATGTCTGATACTGAAAAAATTGGGGCAAAAAAACTTTAAGGGTTTCTGTCAACAGAGAAATGTGGCTATGGGTATAACCTGTACTGAAATGGCTCTGGGCTGACTTGGAAAATTTTCAAGTATGAAAGATCTCACACCCATGTGGTCTATACCATTTTAGAAGATTTTGCATTTTAGTCTCGAATATGATGTATGAGCTTCTAATCCCAAAAATGTCTACTGGATATTAACCAGAGGGAGGGAGTGTGAAAACTGCTTCTTGAGTTTGTATTTCAACAACAAAAAAAAGAAAAACAAATATACACACACAAAACATGGAGGGATTAGGATTTGGTTCATTCAGGATGAAAATGTGATTAAAACTCTCATTGTTCTCAAATAAAATTCTGGGACAGGAGCCACTAGGAGGTATTTCAAAACAAACACATCTTGGTGAGTAGGGAAAGGCTATACACCCAGCAATGTAATAATAATTAAGTAGCTACCATTCACTGAGCACTTACTATGCACCAGATTTATAGTGCCCGATTAGTACTTTATAAGTGTTCTCATCTAATCCCACACAATAACTACTGTTATAGAAGTGAAAGGTTCAAATAGGTAAGTAACTGGGTGATGGTAGAACCTAGATTCCCACCCAGGTCACTAAACTCTGAAGCACCTGGGCTTAACTAAAATGCTCCTCAGTCTGGAGTGCAAGGTGTCTGGGACCAGGGATCCTGTTGGATGCTTCCTGCCTCCAGGAACCAGAGAGCTCAAGGAGTAATTTGATTGAATCTGCTGTTGTCAGGGCGATAATACATTCCCTCAAAGAGCAGAGTTACACAGAATGACTTACTAGCAGGAGATGCTTAGAGTCAGGGAAAGAAAGTAGGAATCTGGCAGGTAAAAAACTATGTCCAAGAGACACACTAGATAGCCATTTTAAACAACCACAGTTAAAAACACCCCGTACCTGCCAGGTGCGGTGGCTCATACCTGTAATCCCAGCACTTTGGGAGGCCGAGGTGGGTGGATCACATGAGGTCAGGAGCTCGGGACCAGCCTAGCCAACATGGTGAAACCCCCTCTCTACTAAAAGTACAAAAATTAGCCAACTGTGGTGGCAAGTGCCTGTAGTCCCAGCTCCTTGGAAGGCTGAGGCACAAGAATCGCTTAAATCAGGAGGTGGAGGTTGCAGTGAGTCAAGTTGCACTACTGCTCACTCCAGGACTCTGTCTCAAAACAACAACAAACAAACAAACAAAAAACACCACTGTACCCAAATCAAATAACCTTCTCAGAGAGGCCAGCACCATATATACACTTTTCTGAGTTAAATCAGCTTATTGAAGTGGGGTAGAGGTGTGGGGTATCTTGGCTGGGGCTTCTCAAGTTGCCAGGCGACCGAGGTTTTCTGTCTTTCTGATGAGTAATCCAGCAGCACAGCTGCCTTCAAAGAAATGCCTCAGGAATTTCTGTTGTCGTTTTGTTGATATTGTAGGAGAGGGAGATGGATCTAGAAAAGCAGGCACGTGCAAATGATCCCAGGAGTATATCCCAAACTACAGAAAACGAGAGCCATTCAGGAACCCAGGGGGCTAGAAACTGTTCCTTTCCAATGTTGAACTCCCTGCTGAGCACACAGAGCATGGAGGACCATGCCTTCTTTCCCCTCCCAGAGCATGTCTACAGAGCAGGCCCCCAGATCCCTTCTCCCTGGATATCTGGAAATGGCAAACTGCAGGCTACTCTCTGCGGCAGGAGTGGGAGCAACTGGACATAGGATTCAGAATTATTCCATATTTTAACAAACACTCACTGAGCACACTATATTCCAGGCCTTGTCCTGAGCACTGGTGAATTTTATTTCTAGGAGGCAAAATAATCCCTCAAGTCTATTTTAAGCTGTTTTATTTATAGAATGAGTGAAGTTTGAGCTGAAAACCTTTATTGATCACATCTCATTCCTCATCTTTGTCACAGTCACATGTCTTCTCATTGGTTTGCTTGCTGCTTTAAATATCCTCAGCATTAGCAGTGACGTTACTTCTGAGGAGAAGGTTTCACAGTGTCTGAAGATGGACCAGGCAACCTCACACTCAACTGCACATTGCAAAAGCAGATTATTCAGACAGAGTACCACTGCTGCAGAATTATTACTTTTCTCATCTGTCTCTGTTTTAAAGGTGCTTGTTTGTACATTTAGGAAATGCACAAATACTTCAGCTGCTTTTTAAGAGTACAGTTCTGCAGAGAGTGTTTAGTAAGCAGCTGATAAAGACAGGTCAGGTTGACCTAAGGTGATATTTGGACCCTGATACTGAAAGCAGAAAGTTTAATGTAAATTTTTCCATGATTTGCATCAGCATGCCATAGAATGGGAGGAACCACTGATTAGAAAAAGATGGGCTTTAGAGATAGTCTTAAGTTTGCAAACCGCTTCCCTATTTACAATCTTCGTAATCTTGAGCAAGCTAATTATCAGTTTACTTAGCTGTGCAATGGAAATTTGTTGTGGAGTACTTAAACAAAGCTGGCTGAGTGGGGTGGCACATACCTGTAATTCCAGCACTTTGGGAGGCTGAGATGGGAGGATCACTCGGATCCAGGAGTTCAAGACCAGCCTGGGCAACACAGTGGGATCCTGCCTCTACAAAATACTTAAAAATTAGCCGGGTAGGGTGGCACACGCCTGTGGTCCCAGCACTAAGGAGGCTGAGGCGGGAGGATTGCTTGAGCTCCAGAGGCAGAGGTCGCAGTGAGCTGTGATCATGCCACTGCACTCCAGCCTGGGTGACAGAGTGAGACCTTGTCTCAGAAAAAAAAAAAAAAAGGAAAAATTTAAAAAATAAAACAAAGCCCTTGCACTCCTTTAAGTCAAGGAGAGAAATAAATTAATATTTATTGGAAAATGCCATAGTGCATCAGTATGCTGTACAATGGGGGGAACCATTGATGATTAGTGGTTCCCACCTTCAACTCACACCCTCAATAATTTTGGTTCTGAAATTTGAATTGGACTGATCCAGTGAGAAGACTGACCATTTCAGTCCAAGTCTGATCTGCTTAGCAACCAGCTGGTTGCTTTTCCTTTTCTCTTTGCTGAGCTGAGTCTACTCACTCATCAGCATCAGTCTGACACTTCCCTTTTCCAGGAAGACTTTTCTGAACAGCCCATGCCAGTGATTTTTTTTTCCACACATTAAAATCTTGTCATGTATTGCAATAGCCCTCACACAGCTTCTGCTTTGCGTGGTGGTATCAGCTCTGTGTCTGTGCACACGTGTCTTCCCTTTCCACACAGTTCCTTGAAACCAGGCACTGTGTCTCACTTTCACATCCTATAACCTAGTACATGGTGCGTATTGAATAATAGCAGTCAGTCAAAAACAAATCATCATTCAAGATTGCCTCACAACAATGTGCATATACTTAACACTGCTAAACTATAGACTTAAAAATGGTTAAGATGGTAAATTTTGTTATGTGTTTTTACCACAATGAAAATTTTGTTCTGTTTAAAAATGAGTTATTCCCATGAATAATACATTTTTGTGCTTAGCTTAAAAAAAAAAAAAAATCATCCAGGCTCAAATTTGAAAGGGATTAGAGCTCAACCAAAAGGTAACAGTGCTGAGGTTGAGAAGCCTTGTTCTACCTTCAAACTTCAATGAAGCCCAGATACTTTGTTGTGGGAGGCTGTCCTGTCTATTGTAGGATGTTTAGCAGCATTACCCGCCTCTACACACCAGGTGCTGGTAGCTCTCCCACCCTCATTGTGACAACCAAAAGTGTCTCTAGATACGGCCAATTGCCTTCTTGAGGTGGTAGACAAAGTTGTTCTCAGTTGAAAACCACCGAGGAAGACAAAGCCTCTCACTGTAGATGCCTGCCTCCCCAGTTGGGCCGGGAATGCTGGAGGCAAGATGTGGGTCCTTCATGGGCTTATTTGAGGGCTCAACACTCAGCTCCCCACCACCCCCAGGCTACGATGCCTGTCTTTCAGTAACTGGTAGTTGGCTCCATTTGTTTCATTAGAAGTCCGTGTGTGAACAAGTGCTTCCCCATTACCTTCCAAAACAAGCATGTACAGAGTGGGCGCTCAATAAATACCTTTTGAGATGTGATTACCTGCTGTCCGCCCACCTGTGGCATCTAAAAATTACACCTAGACCAGCAGACAAATGACTCAGAGAATGTTTCACAGTCCTGGCTGTACAGTACTGTTTTGGAGCCAAGCCTCCAAAGCAAGTCCATTGAATTCTTCTAGGACTGGTCTCTGTCCCTACTGCTACAAATCCTAACCATTCCTTACATTTGTTAGCATTTCACAAATTGTAAAGTGCCTCACATATAGGCTCTCCCTTGATTCCCCACAACAACCCTGTTGAGGTAGGCAGGGCAGGAACAATTACTCCTATTCTGCAGATGAAGAGAGTGATTTTCACAAAAATTCAGGTCACATAGCAAAGCAAGAACAAAGTTTCTCCTCTAGCTCTAAGTCTAGTGCCCTTTCCATGTTTTCAATAAAGAATCCAGAACAGCAGAGTTCTGCAGCGCCTTCCACATCTCAGTCTGCAGAAGATGTTGACTCCTCAGGGCATGTGTCAGAGTCTTGACCTGCTACCACCCCTGAGGAGCTGTTTGTACAGTCCTGATGGGAAAGTGTAAACAGGGTGAGAGGCATGGTGAGCTTCCAGGCCTGGCGTGAAGATCAAAGCCTGGGCCCCACATGCCAGACCTGCTTTCACGCTGTTCCCTCAGTCCTGAAAAGCTCTGAGATCCTCTCAGCCACTTTGTGGAAGAAACACAAAGCAGGATCACCTAGCTTTCTCTGGACATCATAGAAATGGCCAAAACCTCCAAGCCCCAGGAGAAGGCTGTAGCTAGATTTCAAGGCTAGCATGAGTAAGGAAGGCCAAAGCCTTTTGGATCTGAGGGTCTGTTGGGCGTCAGAAGTCTGTAATTCTATGCCTTAGGAAATTCTCTGATGGCTGTAACATTCTAGTGTGGACAAGCCTAGATGTGAGTAATGCTTTAATGGGAGTCACATGGATATTGGTCTACAGATGGGGGAGTTAGTGATTATTCACGGCAAATGTGGGTTTTCTCAATTCCGGCAATTTTTCTAGTGAAGACTTGCCCATTGAGACAACGTGGCTCCTTTTTAATGAAATGGTTTGCTTGGTTTTTCTTTGACAGAACAAGCCAAACTGGGTTTCATTGTCCAGGCATCCTAGAATTCATTCTTCACTAAAGAAGATCTGTGTGATAAGATGACTACTTTATTAGTTGAGGGGGATAGAAGCAGGACTAAAACTCTAATCTTGAGTACCTCAGCAATACTGGATAGATGTGCATCTCATTCTAAGTGGCTTTACAGACGAAGAGTCTAAGCTAAAACATTGGAGGAAAAAACCCACAGTGATCAACTTTCTTCCTGTATATCATCAAGAAACGTTTGTTGGCCGGGCGGGATGGCTCATGCCTATAATCTCAGCACTTTAGGAAGCCAAGGCAGGAGGATCACTTGAGGCCGGGAGTTCGAGACCAGCCTGGGCAACATAGTGAGACCCCCCCCCGCCTTCTCCGCCTAAAAAAAAAATTAGCTGGGTGTAGTGGCACACACCTATAGTCCTAGCTACTCGGGAGGTTGAAACAGGAGGATCACTTGATCCCAGGGGTTTGAGGCTGCAGTGAGTATGATCACACCACTGCACTCCAGCTTGGGTGAAAGAGTGGTGAGACCCACGGCCAAGCACGTAATCCCAGCACTTTGGGAGGCCAAGGCAGGCGGATCACCTGAGGTCAGGAGTTTGAGACCAGCCTGTCCAACATGGTAAAACCCCATTTCTACTAATAATACAAAAATTAGCCTGGCATAGTGGCGCACACCTGTAATTCCAGCTACTCGGGAGGCTGAGGCAGGAGAATCACTTGAACCCATGAGGCGGAGGTTGCAGTGAGCTGAGATCGTGCCACTGCACTTCAGCCTGGGTGACAGAGTGAGACTCTGTCTCAAAAAAAAGAATGAAAGAGAGAGAGACAGAGAGAGAAAGAGAAGGAAGGAAGGAAGGAAGGAAGGAAGGAAGGAAGGAAGGAAGGAAGGAAGGAAGGAAGGAAGGAAAAAAAAAAAGTTCATAGTCAAAGTAGAAAAGCCTTTTCCCAGTTCGTCTTTTTCAAAGCCACTCCGGAAAAGTCTCACTTAGACAGTGTCCAAGTTGAAAAGCCCAACTGTTAAAGTGTCTGTTGTGCAGTTTCCAGAGGGTAGGCAACATGGAATCATGGAGGAAAGCCTGGACCACGAGTCCAAGGACTTAGCTTCTCATCCAGGTCTTGCCACTTATACAGTGCATGACTTCGATGAAGTCCCTTCACCTCTCTGAGCCTCAGTTTTTGCGATGGTAAAATAGGAATGATACAACCTGCCCTGTGCACCTAAGCAAGTAGTTAGGAGACCAAGTAAGGTAATGGATATCAATGTTTTATAAGTCCCCATTGAAGGTGGTACTGCAAGAGAAGGAATGAATCAGATCTGTGTTCCAACTCTTTAATAAGTTGCTCCTGTGAACCATGCCCATTGCCTATAAAGTAGACCATGGAAGACTGACCCTAGTGTATTAGGAAGACCTTTTATTTTCAGGGAAAAGCTGGAGGCTGTGACAGAAGATTTAGGTTCCAGTCCAGCTACAACGAACTTACCCTATGATTTAGGCAAATAACTGCCTTTCTAGGTCTCAGTTTCTTCATCCATAAAATAGGGATAATAATACCGCCCTCATTTTCCCCACTTGAAAAACAGGAATAATAGTTGTCCTACTTTCTTCCCCTATAAATTGGAGATGGTAGGCCAGGCGCAGTGACTCACGCCTGTAATCCCAGCACTTTGGGAAGTCAAGGAGAGTGGATCACTTGAGGTCAGGAGTTCGAGACCAGCCTGGCCAACGTGGTGAAACCCCATCTCTACTAAAAATTAAAAAATTAGTCAGGTGTGGTGGCACACGCCTGTAATCCCAGCTACTCCGGAGGTTGAGGCATGAGAATCACTTGAACCCGGGAGGCAGAGATTGCAGTGAGCTGAGAAAGTGCCACTGCACTCCAGCCTAGGTGACAGAGCGAGACTCCATCTCAAAGTAAATAAGTAAATAAATAGGAGATGGTAATAATAGTCAGTCTACTTTCCTTAGCAGTGAAATAAGTGGGTTGCTTTACTCATTTGCCTGCAGTATATGCTTAACATTCTCACAGGATTTGGATGTTCCAAAGAAATAGGAATACTAAATTGCTCTGTAGAGAGGCACAAATGGTGTCAGATATCATTTATTAATTAAACATTATGGAGTGTCTACTAGGGGACACTTCACAGATAAGGGAAAGCAGCATAGTTCTTGCTTTCATGGTGCTTACAGTCTATTGGAGGAGATGAATATCAGATAGATAATCACACTAAAGATTGGATAGAAGTAGTAGACCCTACTGTTGAGTAAATGTAACATCAATTTTTTTTCCACTCTAGAACATATTTCTGCTGTGAGTGACATTCTTTCCCCTGCAGACGTCCCAGAGGCTGCTAAGGTGAAGGAAGTGTTCTCGACTTCTGGTTTGCTAGGGGGTGATTTCCTAGAATCAGAGACACTAATTTTTTTCCTATCCCCTAGCACTTAATGTACACTAGTTTACACTAGTGTAGCTCAATATTTTTTAGCTTTTATCTTTGTAATTTTATTTATTCATTTATTTATTTATTTATTTATTTATTTGAGACAGGGTCTTGCTCTGTCACTAGAGTGCAGTGGTATACTCACAGCTCACTGCAGCCTCGCCCTCCCAGGCTCAAGCAGTCCTCCCACCTCAGCCTCCCTAGTAGCTGGGACTATAGGTGCATGCCACCAGTCTGGCTAATTTAAAAAAAAAAAATTTTTTTTTTTAGAGATAGGATCTCCCTATATCACCCAGGCTGGTCTCGAACTCCTGGGATCAAGTGATCCTCCTGCCTCAGCCTCCCAAAGTGCTGGGATTACAGGCATGAGCCACCCATGCCTGGCCTATCTTTGTAATTTTAATTTGGTCAAAATGAAGGTTTTGGGGAGAGAAACCCAATTTTTTGAAGTGAGGACTCTTATTCCAATGCCAATCTACTGTGACCCTCGCAATCGCTCTGGCAGCTCTCTGTTAGCGTTCTTAAAGGTTGGGGCCTCCAAGAAGAAGTGAAGGCAAGAAGTGGGCAGTTAGTGTTGCACATCCCACCTTCCAGTGGCTCCTGTGGCCTAGAACAAGGGAAAGAGCACACGCACTCGAAATGTCAGAGTGAAAACAGAAGAGAAGCACTTACTGATCCCTGCTGCAGTGTTTGTTTTCTACAAACCCTTAGTGGAACATTGCCCCTCTTCATTCCTGAGAAGATCAGATCTATTAAATAACACCCATCGTCATTTTCCCTCTTGCAACAGCCATTCATGGCTCTAAGAAGCACCTAGCTATACACTCCTCCCTTTTCAGTACCTTAAAGACCAAAGTCAAACCTTGTTTTTCTGCTGCTATTGATTGTTTTTCTAACCCCTTGAGCTGGTTTTATAACCCTAGTTCTATTGCTTTCATCTTGGCTGGCTTTGAAATGCCCTATAGATCGCTCTTTTGATAATTTCCTGCTAGGCAAGGAATTTACTATCGTCTTTCAGCACTATTAGCAAACCTGTCTCTAGATCTGTCATTTCCCAGCACTTGATGTCTTTCAGGGAACAGCAGTTTGGCAGGCAAAGAATCATTTGACAGGGGGAACGTGTCCTAAATCCTGGAATACTACAAGCAGGTCTTTTAGTCTCTACTAACCTAGTACTTCTGAACAGACCATATGGGGACTGTCTGAGAGAGGAGGCTGAAAGATGTCCTGTTGTCCTATTGTAGAACTTTACATAAACCTACAAGAAGAGGAGAAGTCTGTAAGGATTGGTGGCACTCAGAATCTCCTTTTTCTATCTTCTCTTTGCCTGATAGTTATATCACTAATTTGATGATGAGGAATTATTTTTCTTAGTTTCATTTCTATAAGCAGCCCCTTTCTGTTGCGAAAGACTGTTAGCACCAAAATTAGGAAGACATATTTGAGACAAATATGTGCTTCCTTTTCATCTGTATCTAACTTCAGCCTGTGCCCCCTGATTCTATATTTCAGTCTCAGGGCTAGATTGAGGTTGTGTTATGGTTGAGATCTGAGCGTCAGTTTTTGAAAGCTGAGCATAGGATTTACAATCTCCATCTCACTGGTTCCAGACCACTACAGAGAGATCGTGGAGGCTTGAGATGTCCTTAGAACACAGTCAAATCCAGCTGACCTCAGGGTACTCTAGCTCTGCCTTTCCACCTGGATCCATTTGGTCTCTGCTCCTTTCCTTAGGCATTTAGTGGTGCAGCTGGGCAGAGCATGAAGCAGCACTTTCAAAGCACCCACCCAATGGACCTTGATGACCTATTTTATCACAAGAAGTGGACATGGGAACAGTTGGGAAGAAGCATGTCAGGAACAGCCTCCACACTCCTGTTCCTCCTCTGCATAACACACACAACCCAGCAGCCAGCCATTCAATACTGGCTGTGGGCCTCACCTCTCAGGAGAAAGCCAGCCCCTGCACACAAGCAGAAGTGGATTAGTGGAAAGAGCGCTGGATTAAGTATCAGGAGACTGACTTCTAGATCCAATTTTACCCATCAGTAGCTGTGGAATTTGGAGAAAGCCACTTAACCCCTCTATGTCTTAATCTCTTCGTTTGTAAAATAGAGAGGGAAGTACCTGCCTCTCTCCTCTCCCTGAATTCCATAAGGTTGTTTTGAGGGTCACATGAAACATTGGTGGGTAACGACTTTTGAAAGAATATAGTACTGAGGCTTTGTACGTATTGCATTCCTACACACCACTTGTAAACTACTAGCACTGTTTTTATAGAGTTATTTTATGTTCTTCACCAAGGGTGGGGCCGTCATGTCTAGGGTAGAAGCCAGCCTCCAGGAATGTTTTCCACACTCATAAGTCTTGAAAACCCCCAATCTTGGGGTGTGACCACAATCTGTTCAAAAAAGGCTCATTTTTGAAGCCTTCCAGTGGGCAGGTGTTCTCTGAAAACAGTCCACTTTTCCAGCCCTGCCATTTTCAGAGCCTTGAGGCCCTTGTCACTTTGGGTGGACCACATGTCTCTCAGCTGGAGGGTCCTGAGATTCGATACTTCACCATCACTTACTGCAATGTGGACCTAGGCAACTCACTTGGTATCTCTGAGACTCAGTTTCCTCCTCTGTAAAATATGAGAAATGATATCTGATTCCATAGTGTCGTCCTGAGGATTAAATGAGATGTGGAAAGTACCTGACCAAGTTCCTAGTCAATATGTGTCAGTTCTCTGCTCCTCTTTACCCTACTTCAGGGAGAATTATTGCTAGACACACCTGCCTGCAGATCATTTACGTATCTCCAAGGCATTTCAGAATCAGATCGGAGATGAGACCACCCTCCAAATGCCAATCCTGCCAACCATCCTGTCTCTACTGTCTCCCCTTCTTACCCTTGGTGTCCCATGCAGGGAACATCATCGGCTCTGGAATCTTTGTCTCGCCAAAGGGCGTGCTGGAGAATGCCGGTTCTGTGGGCCTTGCACTCATCGTCTGGATCGTGACAGGCTTCATCACAGTTGTGGGAGCCCTCTGCTATGCTGAACTCGGGGTCACCATCCCCAAATCTGGAGGTGACTACTCCTATGTCAAGGACATCTTCGGAGGACTGGCTGGGTAAGAGGATCTGTGGAGACCCGAATGGTCTAGGGGAAAAGGAGGAAGACATTCAGAAGGAGGTCAGATCAGAAAAAGCCAACGCTAGGAGTTTCCAGTCTCCAGTGTGCCAGGGGGTGCTAGAGAATGGAATGTCTCTTCTGCTTTCCTGCCATGGTTGCTAGTGTAGCCTTGTGTCCCCTCGAGGCTTCTGAGAATGACGGAGGGACCAGTTTTGTAGTTTTGACCTCTATGTTGATCTTAATGGGAAGGATGCTATGAGTGAGAGCAAACAGAACTGTATAACAACACTGACCATAGATTCCCAGAGAAAGCACATCACAAAAACAAAGCTCTTCTATCTTGACAAGTGAGAGCGGCCACCTAAGGTAGAGTGTACCCTCTTCTCACACTACCAAGGATAATGGCCTCCCTCTAGAGTTGGGCCCTAATCTTAAATTTCCTCAATTTCTGCACCCCTGCCATTGGTAAATCCTCACCAATGGGCCAAAGGGTGTGGAAGGTGCTTCCCCTGCAAACCTCCACTTGATACCTCTCCTGTTTGTTGCTTCTGTAACCACACACTTAGTATGTCCTGTCTATCAACCTTCAGGGGTTGCAAATTTTGTTTTTCCACCATTGGATGCTGGTGGCCACAGTGATGGAGAAGAGATGATGAAAGGAGAGAAGGAAAGAATGCCAAGACTTGTGTCAGTGCTTGTGGAAATTTAGCTCTTCATCATTAAACCATTTTATTGTCATTGCAGAGGGCTGGGTGTCTCATTTGTGGGTGGGGGCAGAGGCTGGGCTCTTCAGCATCTCTGAAAATAAAAAAGAGATACATGACTTGCCCGCGCTCTCCCCTGATGGCTCTGCATCCCTGCTATGCCTGTTGGCGGGGATGTCCCATTCCTCCTTCAGGTTCCTGAGGCTGTGGATTGCTGTGCTGGTGATCTACCCCACCAACCAGGCTGTCATTGCCCTCACCTTCTCCAACTACGTGCTGCAGCCGCTCTTCCCCACCTGCTTCCCCCCAGAGTCTGGCCTTCGGCTCCTGGCTGCCATCTGCTTATGTAAGTGTCATCTGGGTCTTCGTAGCAAGACAGCCTCTTTTATTATATTTATTATTATTATTTTTTAGAACAGAGTCCTCTGTCACTCAGGCTGGAGTGCAGTCACACGATCACAGCTCACTGCAGCCTTGAATTCCTGGGCTCAAGTGATCCTCCTGCCTTGGCCTCCCAAAGTGTTGTGGTTACAGGTGTGAGCCACTGTGCACGGTCTGAGGGATGGCCTCTTTTAGCCTCCCTGGTGGTCTACATGTCTCTGACTCTCCTTCCTTCTCTCCTTTTTTTTTTTGGAGGCAGGGTCTCACTCTGTCTCCCAGGCTGGAGTGCAGTGGCGTGATCTCCATTCACTGCAACCTCCGTCTCCCAGGTTCAAGCAATTCTCCCACCTCAGACTCCCAAGTTGCTGGGATTACAGGCGTGAGCCACCATGCCCGGCTAATTTTTGCATTTTTTGTAGAGATGGGATTTCACCATGTTGGCCAGGCTGGTTTTGAACTCCTGGCCTCAAGTGATCCGCCCACCTTGGCCTCCCAAAGTGCTGGGATTACAGGCCTGAGCCACCTCACCCTGCCTCCTTTTCTTTTCCCCATTACTTTTCTTTCAGTTTCCTACAAGTGTGTTTTGTATGAATGGATTCTGCATACAATTGTCTGGTGAAAAAAAAAAAAAAGACAGACAGACAGAAAGAAAGAGAGAGAAAGAAAGGAAGGAAGGAAGGAAGGAAGGAAGGAAGGAAGGAAGGAAGGAAGGAAGGGAGAGAGAGAAAGAAAGAAGGAAAGAAACTTAAGTAGCTCCTTGGAGGCACTGTAATTTTCACTGGCCGGGTCAAAGCACTTTCACCTATATTATCTGATTTGGGCCTAATGACAAGTCCATGAGGTAAGCTGGGCCAGTATTAACATTTTCCCAGAACAGATAAGGAAACAGAGAGCCAGGCAAGTGACTTGCCCAGGGAGGCAGGCCGCGTGGAGTGCAAGGGCTCCTGATTTCTTGTCTATCCAGTACACTGCACTGTGCTGGCTACTCCCAGCTGCTCCTAGGAAGATTACTCTGGCTTCATGGCAGTAGTTCTACATCTACTTCTACCTCAACTTGTCAAGTCACACTTTTTTAAATCTCTTGGAGAAGAGTTTGTCCATGGTCCCTGCCCTTCATGAGTTTTCTAACTAGGAGAAAAGCCATATAGATGGATACTGTGGTTAGGATTCAATTGCAGTAAAAATTCAGAGAAGGGAGCTAGGCATGGCGGTGCACACCATAGTTCCAGCTACCTGGGAGGCTGAGGTAGGAGGGTTGCTTGACCCTGGGAGTTCTGGGTTATAGTGAGCTTGATCACACCTATGAAAAATAGCCACTGCACTCCAGCCTGGGCAACATAGTGAGATCCTGTCTCTAAAAAAAAAAAAAAAAGAAAAGAAAAGAAAAGAAAAAAAATTAAAACAACAGGAACAGTAAAATTCAGAGAAGGGGAAAAGATCTCTGTGGGCTGGAATAGGTTAGCGAGGCTTTCTAGAAGTTCTGCAGAGCCGTATTTCTAGGAAGTCTCAAAACTTTATCTCTGATATTAGTCATCTCAATGGATTAGGGTATCTTACATCTTTAATCAAAAACTAATTTCTAAAGTAAATACTTAGATATGTTTCAGGGGCTCCACCTCTAGAGTTCACTCGGTCCCTGACTTCCCACACCTTCTAACACACACACACTTAGCTGAGGGTAGTGATTATCCTGGCCATATGCCTTCCCAGGTCCTGACACTTTTCCTTCTGTCCTGCTATGGGATGGGGGAGGAAGCGATCACTCACCTACCTCAGTAGCCTCTTACAGGGCAGGCAGCTGGGACCCAAGAGGCGGTCTCCTTGGCAAGTGAGCCCCCTTTGGAAGTGGTGGTCAACCCTGGAACAGACCTCCACCACCCAGGCCATTTGTGATATGGCGCCAAGACATTTTTTGGGGGGTGTATTCCTTGTGTTTGGTCGGGCCTGCTCACAGATCTGGAGGCAGAGGAATGCAGGCTCCAAAATCAGGCTGCCTGCACCTGCATCTCCAGTCCACCACTTTCTAACTGCGGTGGTGAGTGCTGCGCAGAATCACCCGCCCACCCTACTGTGAGGTGGGGAGTGAATCCTAGCTGCCTCAAGAGGTCGTGGTCACAAGGACTGCAAGAGAGAAGGAAGGGGACACCCTCAGCACAGTGTTAGACACCCAGTACCCCAGTCATCTCAGTCACTGAGGGTGGGCAAGATGCTGGGGCCACTTTATCCTTGCGTCCTAGCTGGATCCAGAGCTGAGAGGGGGAGGGGGAGGAGTGAGGGTGTGGGAATGCAGGAAGAGTGCCGTTTCTGTCATCAGATTGGCTAATGGGAGGGTGGGAAGCAAGGCCACAGAAGTGCTGGCCACTGCTGTTTTGGTGTTTCTTTGCACACAGTTTCCTTTTTTCGCTGACGCTGCTAAAGTGTCTCGGACAAGAGGCCACCCTTACCCTCCTACTAGAAATCAAGAACCCCGAGGCTAGGGCCGGGCGCGGTGGCTCACGCCTGTAATCCCAGCACTTTGGGAGGCCAAGGCGGGTGGATCACGAGGTCAGGAGATCGAGACCATCCTGGCTAACACGGTGAAACCCCGTCTCTACTAAAAATACAAAAAACTAGCCGGGCGAGGTGGCGGGCGCCTGTAGTCCCAGCTACTCGGGAGGCTGAGGCAGGAGAATGGCGGGAACCCGGGGGGCGGAGCTTGCAGTGAACTGAGATCCGGCCACTGCACTCCAGCCCGGGCCACAGAGCGAGACTCCGTCTCAAAAAAAAAAAAAAACAAACCCCGAGGCTGTTCAGTTTGTACCCTAGGAGAGGAGCCAGGCCACAGGTTGATGAAGTTTCCGGGCAGCCAGACCCCATGGCTTCCTTTGCATTCCCCAAATCTGCCAAGGGTTTGACCTCTTGCACAAAGACCCTCCAAAGTAGTGTAGCCCTTTGGGCGTCCCCTCAGACCAGAAAGATCCAATCCCTCCTAGGAGATAAGAATGGCACCTGCCCGTAGCCCTGCTTCAGAATGACAGGTTACACAGTCCTCTCCACAGCCTACCCCTCACCTACACTCTGAGAGCACCAAGCCAAGGAGAAATTTAGAAACTGGTTGATGACAAAAATGACAAGACCCCCCTCCTCTATTCCTGTAGTCAAAGATTCAGTAAAGCTTATCTAAGTTCGTCCTCTGCCTTCTCAGCAGAACTGCAAGGAAATTATCTCCAACTTAACAGTAGCCAATCTTGTCCTCCAAAGACAGGAATTTTCAGTGTCCTTGAAATACGTGTTCAAATATTTGTCTACCTTCATAAGCAGAAAAATCTTCTTAAATCCTTCTTATTCCCAAGCGTATTCCTCCTTATTTCCTTTAGGGGAAATGGAAACCAACTCCACACCAGCTCCACAAAGGGATGCTGCAGCATCCCTTTCCTCCTAGCTGTGAAGGCCTTGTGGAGCTGCCATCCCTCTGCCCAGCAGGGTGCACACGTACATGCATTAGCTATACACAAACTTCCTTTCTCCCTTTCCTTATGCCTGACACTCCCAGTTGCTTTGAGTCTGTGTACAGACGTTCTGTTTTCTGGTTTGTTGAATACTTTTTTTTTTTTAATCCACTTCTATAGGACCCTCTAGTCCTCTTTTTTTTTCAATTTTATTTTATGGCAGGCCATACCAGATAAGCATCCAATCCTCTTACAAGGTATTCAATAAAACAAGAACCAAGCGGTCAGGAAGGCTTGGTAGATGTTTTTTGTTTTTTGGGTTTTTTTTTGAGACGGAGTCTCACTCTCACCCAGGCTGGAGTGTAGTGGTGCCATCTTGGCTCACTACAAGCTCTGCCTCCCCTGTTCAAGTGATTCTCCTGCCTCAGCCTCCCAATTAGCTGGGATTACAGGCATGCGCCACCATGCCCAGCTAATTTTGTATTTTTAGTAGAGATGGGGTTTCCCCCAGTTGGTCAGGCTGGTCTCGAACTCCTGACCTCAAGTGATCTACCCACCTCGGCCTCCTAAAGTGAGGCCACTGAGCCCGGCTGGTAGATGCTATCTTTCATTAAATGCTGGCACTTTTTATTCTAGCACCCCTCCCACCCATCCACCTACCCCCACCATCATCCAGCCCTCCTCATCCTCTTAGCAGGTGCCAGGCAAGCCAGCTGCATAAAATAAGCCCAGCTTGTATCTGTTTTGAGAGACGCAGTAGAGAGTTCGGGTGTGGCATGAACATACGCACATGGGGAACTCTGCTTCCTGCTGCCCTGTGGTGACATGCTGATGACTGTGAAGCAAGAGGTTTTGAGGAAAGGCCACCCTCTGTGGAGAGGTCATTGAGTGTATAATGGAGGGCACTGGAGGACAGGGCGCAGGGCCCAGCAGGGAGAGCCCGTGTGGTAAAGCCCATGGTGAGGGTTTGCTGCGGGAGGGAGGAGATGAGGTCAAGTCTGCTTCCATGGTGGGGCTGTTTTGGAAAAGAACTGATGAGAAATGAAGTTGGGACGAGCCAGGTGGTGGGGGTGGAGAGGTGGAAAGAACCTGCTGAAACTGGCTCGCCTGCTGGGTCCTGGAGCTGGTGGGGGAGAGGAGAGGGAGAGGGAAGGAACTGCAGACTTGGATCACACTTATGCAACTGCAGCTGCCACTTCGAGTTATTCTATTATTTAGGTCAAAGCTGATTACTCACTGCTGAGTCAGCAGAATATCCCTAGCCACCCGGCAATAAAAAAGAAAAGAAAAAAAAAAAAAGAGGGAGAGAGAGAGAAAGCATTTTACATTTTAATTAAATAAAAAGCCTTTCTCCCTTCTCCAGAACAAGTCTATTAGTGGGAGGGGAGGGAGTTAGGAGGGGACTGGGAAGTGTTAGAACTTGGTTTTGATACCTTTTATGATTTGCTTGTGTGTTTTTCTCCTTTTGTATTATTTCATAAGTAAATGACTATATTCCCCATATAAAAGATCCAAGTAAGATATAAAAAGAGTCAGCAGTGATAGCTGCCCTTATCATCAGCCCCTGGCCAGTAGCTGCCGTCATAGTGGATAGTTCTAAATAAAGTGCATCTGTTACTGTACAGATCTGGCTGCATAGACATATGTATTGACAGGTTATTCCTACAGCTTGCCCTTTTTTTTTTGAGACAGAGTCTCCCTCTGTCGCCCAGGCTGAAATGCAGTGGTGCGATGTCAGCTCACTGCAAGCTCTGCCTCCTGGGTTCACGCCATTCTCCTGCCTCAGCCTCCCGAATAGCTGGGACTACAGGCACCCGCCACCATGCCTGGCTAATTTTTTGTATTTTCAGTAGAGATGGGGTTTCACCGTGTTAGCCAGGATGGTCTCGATCTCCTGACCTCGTGATCCGCCCACCTTGGCCTCCCAAAGTGCTGGGATTACAGGTGTGAGCCACTGCACCCAGCCTACAGCTTGCCCTTTTATCCTGTAGCCACATCTTTTGGCTGTTACCTGGGTCTCTAGTTGTAAACAAAGTGTCCACAGTGATCCAGAGGAAGCACTGGGTCCAGGGGACACCCTTTCCCAGGCTTCCATATGTGCATCTGTGCAACTCTGAGTTTTCCTTTGGGATATATTTGTCCCCCATTCTCTTGGAGACTGGGTCACCTTTCATTCAGTCAGCTCCTGGCCTCCTTCCTCTCATTTGGGGTTGGAGTCATGTCCAGCACCTGAGTGGAATCAATTCTTTTTATTCAACTTCCTCACTTCTCCCTGAATGTCTTGACCTAAAGAAGCTCCTTCTCCTTCCTCACCCTCAGGAGAAAGAAATATCCTGTATGCATTTCTCAAGGAAAAAATGCGTCTAATCTTGTTTTCTATCTTGCCACTGAGATTCCTAAGAGACTAGCTTTTTCCAGGGCTTCAGATTTCTCTTCTTCCTTGAGCTATTTGGAAAGGAAAGGACTTCACGTGTTGCTTCAAACTCCTGAGTTGCTTTGCAATTCCTCTGCAGAAAGCCTCCAACTGCCTGGTGCAGAATGCTGTCACAGAGAAACTCGTGGGTTGTTTTGCAAGTCTCTTACAAATTTAATCATTCCCTTCACATCAGAGCATTCAACAGTCTTTCCTATCATCTAAATCCCTTAACCTCAGTTTATTTTCCCTTGAGCCTTCATATTCTCTACCCCCAAACTTCTCATCCCCAGACACTAAACATATTCCTTCAGATACCTGGGCAGCACTGCCTTCTTGCCCTTCCCTAGTCCCCAGAGAGTTCTTCGGGTATCCGATCAGCCTTGTTTATATGAATTCAGACAAATACAGACTGGCCTACGTTTAATTCCTATACATCCAAGACTCCATTGTTCTCTGTACACCTTCTAACTAGCCAGCATTTAAAATCTAAATGTATTGAAAATCTCTTGATTTTTACTCAATGGCCAGTTTGACTAACATCTCATTTTTCATTTTTATGATGCATTAAGATGAAAATTATTCTGTAAGCAGATTTGTGTGGTTTTTTTTTTTTTTTTTTTTTTTGGAAAAGAGAAAGAAACTAAAAAAATCCATCAGCAGGACCGGGCGCGGTAGCTCACGCCTGTAATCCCAGCACTTTGGGAGGCCAAGGCGGGCAGATCACGAGGTCAGGAGATTGAGCCCATCCTGGCTAACACAGTGAAACCCCGTCTCTACTAAAAATGCAAAAAACATTAGCCAGGTGTGGTGGCAGGCGCCTGTAGTCCCAGCTACTCGGGAGGCTGAGGCAGGAGAATGGCATGAACCTGGGAGCGGAGGCTGCAGTGAGCCGAGATCACGCCACTGCACTCCAGCCTGGAGGACAGAGCAAGACTTCGTCTCAAAAAAAAAAAAAAAAGAAAACGAAGAAAAAAATTCCATCAGCTTATCACCATATTGAACTCCTACACTAAGAAGAGATAAGGTATGATTTACAGTGGTGCGCACCTGTAGTCCCAGCTACTCGGGAGACTGAGGTAGAAGAATCGCTTGAACCCAGGAGACGGAGGTTGCAGTGAGCCGAGATTGTGCCGCTGCACTCCAGCCTGGGCAACAGAGCTAGACTGTCTCAAAAAAAAAAAAAAAATGTGTCTATGTTTGCCTTCCATGTCCTCCCTAGAGCCCCGAGGGGTGCTGAGCAGGTCTCTGGTTAGAATCTTCCCCAGGGTAGTACTTCCAGGATCCTGCTCAAAATTCTGCCTGCTCTAGAGCAGTATAACTTAGAAAGGGATTAGGACTCTTGGGAAATATTATATAAATGCCACACTTCATTCATTCAGCAAACTTTTATCAAGTGCCCATGATGGGCTAGTTACTGTTCTTGGCACAGAGGAGACAACAATGAACCAAAAGACTCTCATTCTCACATGAAGCAGCAGCAGCAGATTTAGTCTTCTTTCTTAACACGGATTATACTGCACCCACCTGTGTGTCCTCTATGATGCCGCAGGTAATACAGAATCAGTCATACATTATTAAATATTTGAGTGTCTGTTCTGCTCCAGGCACTGTGGCAGGCATGGGGATACTTAGCTCTTGTACCAAGGAACTCACAGTCCAGTGGATGTTCCCGACAAGTATACAGGGAACTCCAGTTCCCCAAGAGGACAGCATCCAGGCAGCTCCTACAAGAAAAGTGAAGATGCGACTGGGGTTGAAGAAACTCTTAGAGAAAGTGACATGTAAATTGAGGCTGAAAGACCAGTTGGAAATAGTCAGGAATTGTTCAGCATGGAGGGAGGGTGGAGTAGAATGGGGTGGGGAGAATGTTCTAGCAGAACGAATTAACATATGTCAAGGTCTGAGGACAGGAAAAATCACAGCTGTTTGTGGGAACTAAAGGTTGTTCAGTATAGCCACACCATGACTAGGAGGCAAGAAATGTATAATAGAAGCAAAGACCCCATCACGAAAGGCCTCACGGGCCATAAAGAGATTGGGCTCTCCCCTAGGAAGAATGAGGTTTGAAGGGTTTCAAACAGAAGACCGACATGATCGTATTTGTATCTTAGGAGAGTCATGCTGCAAGGCTAAAGGATGGATTGGTGAGGGGAATAAATCAGAGGCAAGAAAAGACGATTACAATGCAGTTGTAGGGATTCGGGTTAGAGATGACCGTCATGTGCATCTTGGGGCAGTGGGAGTAGAGAAAAGTAGATGCTTTTGGTTAGCATTAGAAGGTAGAATTGGTAGCCCTTGGTGATTAAGGTTGAAGGAGTCAAGGACTGCATGGTCTTGTTGGGGATACAAGTGAAGTAAATTAGGGACAACACTGGTTCGTATTGTCTGTACATATTGTCATATTGTCTGAATTGGTGTGGTTCAAACTAGTCAAGTTGATCCCTCTGTCTTTGTCACCCTTTTTACTCACTCTTCAACACTTAAGATCTGTTGCTGGGACTTGAGGAAGCATCCCCTGTGCTTTTAGACTCTATATCTATAATGGCAGAGTAAGTAAGCTACCTGAGAAGTCAGTCTTCTTCATTTCAATGTGCTTCAACTGCTTTCCTGGATCACCTCCTCTTTCCTGATTCCCATAGTGTCTCTTCTGCTCTTCAGCTTTTACTCTCAGACCGAAGTTCTGCTGTTCAGAGAGTGTGTGTGCCTACACAGCCCACACCCTGGAAAGTGGGGAATGAGGGGCTTGTTTCTGGAAATATGTCTACTTCTGATTGGGAGAATAGTGAATGGGACTGAGGTTTCCTGAAACAGGAAACTCTTTTGGAGTTCAGCTTCCACCAGGTGTGGTAAAGATTTGCCTACTTTCTTGTACCAGCCTAGAAACTTAAATTCTCCTCTGGCCTTTTGTTGCTGACTGTCAAGGATCACTTTGTTTTTCTCAGAGGAGCCAGGGCCCATGATTTAAATGGAGTCACCCACTAATTGTGTCTGGTAAACTTTTTTTTTTGAGATCGAGTTTTGCTCTTGTTGCCCAGGCTGGAGTGCAATGACACCATCTTGGCTCACCGCAACCTCTGCATCCCGGGTTCAAACAATTCTCCTGCCTCAGCCTCCTGAGTAGCTGAGATTACAGGCATGCGCCACCACGCCCGGCTAATTTTTTTGTATTTTTAATAGAGTCAGGGTTCCTCCATGTTGTTCAGGCTGGTCTTGAACTCCGGACCTCAGGTGATCCGCCCGCCTCGGCCTCCCAAAGTGCTGGGATTACAGGCGTGAGCCACCGCGCCAGGCCCTGTGTCTGGTAAACTTTTAAGGATTAATGTGACACACCAAATTTATATTACATACCTAAGAACATAAAATCAGAAGGCTTATGGGAGTGAGGCCCAGTGGTACTTGGAGCTTTGGGAGAAAGAAGAAAGGGTATCTCTGTTATAAGAGTTCAGCAAGTTGTGCTCACTTTAGCAGCACATATACTAAAATTGGAGCAGTACAGAGAAGATGAGCATGGCCCCATGTACAGATGACATGCAAATTCGCGAAGCATTCCATATTAAAAAAAGAAAAAAGTCCAGGCGCAGTGGCTCGCCCCTGTAATCCCAGCACTTTGGGAGGCTGAGGCTGGTGGATCACCTGAGGTCGGGAATTCGAGACCAGCCTGTCCAACATGGAGAAACCCCGTCTCTACTAAAAATACAAAATTAGCTGGACGTGGTGGCACATGCCTGTAATCCCAGCTACTCGGGAGGCTGAGGCAGGAGAATCGCTTGAACCCGGGAGGCAGAGGTTGCGGTGAGCCGAGATCGCGCCATTGCACTCCAGCCTGGGCAACAAGAGCGAAACTCCATCTCAAAAAAAAAAAAAAGAAAAGAAAAGAAAAAAGAGTTTAGCAAGTTTCAGTACAAGCTACCATTGGAATTGGGTTATAACTGAACCATTTGGGGGGAATTTTGCAGCCTGGGTCCAGGTTTATAGAATTTAGTGAACACCAACAGAGCCTACAAGCCTTCTGGTCCAAGAACCAACTAAACCTCACAGGATCCATACCCTGTCTTCCAAGACTGAAATATGATGGAGGGTCAGGCTAGCCTTCCTGGGCTCAGTGCAGACTCAACAGAACCCATTCTCATCTACCTTGCTCCACATCTGGGGGACATCAGTCTTGAGAATTGTGGTGTGAGAGCAATTTTTCAGGTCCAGGCTGAAAAAGTAATGAGTAGAATTAAAATAGGGTTCCCCACGGTGGCATGGCAGGCCACCCCTGGATTTCCTGGTATCTTCAGTTTTTCGGTTCTCCCCGGCTCAGGCCAGCTGAGGAGCCATGTTTAGCTCATGCTGAAGAGAGAACAACTCAGCTCTTGGAAAATGCTGAGCTGGGTATTCCTGCCTCTTGGCTGAGCTAAGTACTGGGTGGTGATTCAGCAGAAACTCCAGCTCCAGCAGCTGGCACAGGAGCTAATAGGGTAAGAAGGAAGGGGAAGACAGAGCCACGAAGGGAGGAGGGGAGGGGATGGGGCAGTATGGGCAGGAGCTTAGCTGGAAGTGTTTGGTAAAAGCTGTGTGCCTCCAGGAGCACTCACAGCCCTCACAGCTTCTCGGCACCCTCCTCCTCTGCTGGTGTGTCCTTGGAAGAGAGAGGCCCTTCCGGAAGGCTCAGAGCACCTCCTCTCCTTTGGAGGGGGTTCCGAGATTTCTAAAACATTTTAAGCGCTTCGAGATGAAAAGGGCTGGAGAAGGGGAAATGTTACTATAGTGCGATAGGCAAGATCTGTTTCAAAACCACACTCCCCACTGTGCACTTTATAGAAGCTGGGATCAAAGCGCAGTTTATGAGGAAGGGCTGCTTTGACTTTTTTTGGTTGCTGTTGTGTGGCTTTTTGTGTTTTTTTTTTTTTTTTAACGTTTTTGTCTTTCACCAGTCAAGTTACATGTATAACTTCATCAGACAAGTTATATTACATGTACAATAATCAAGGTGCCGAAAGACTTTATAATGTGGCTCCTCACCTGCTATGAAAAATGTCTTGGCCCTGAGGTGGGGGTTAGCGGGGAATAGAGAAGGATTCTAGGAGGGTTCTGTGAAGCTGGATCCGAGTCTCGCCACTCCCCCACACCTCCAGGCCTCGCTGGGTCTTTGACGAGGAAAGACTGTTCCGTGTGACCTGCGTGGGCAGAACTGGAACCTTATCAGAGCCTTGGGTTGTGTGCGTTAGAGGTCAAACAGGCCTCCGTGTTTTCTTTGCCTATCAGTGCCTTTTGGCAGCCGGCACTGCTTACCTCCTAGATCCTAGATCTGGAAACGAAGCAGCTTTTCCACAATTAGAAACACGTGCTCAGTTCCTTCCCAAGCGGGGGAGGTGGCCAAGGAGCCTGGTGCAGCCAATCACAGAGCCGAGCGTAGCCACACCCACGCCCCCGCAGGCCCGGCTTCCCTGGGGCTCCAACCTCCAGCCTGGGCACCCAGACCCAGAGGGCTGCTGGGAGGGACATGTCTCACCCCTTTTGCTCCAGCTGGAGGGGAGGGAGTCTGTGGGAGCTGGCCAGAGCGTGGCAGAAGGCAGAGAAGTGCACGCCCCAGCAAAAGGTGAGGCTGAGAAGCCAACCCTCTGGCAGGCCATGACCCAGGTGAAATTTATGGCGTTTCAGAGGGCTGGGGAGCTCCATCCGGAAAGGTGCTTGTTTTGCAGGTTTGGAGAGGAACAGGGCGTTCTGATTTCTACAAAGTGGCGTCACTGCTTCCTTTGTCAGCAGCCGTCTGCTTAGTACATTCCATCTTGCTGTTTTCAGTCCTGGCCTCTCTCTGTTGTGCTCCTCTCAAGCCCTCTTTCTCTCCCACTCATCTGCATTGTCCTCCGTTTGCTCCCTCCCGCCCTGTGGTTTCTTGTGCTCTTTCCCTCTCTTCTTCACCATCTGTCTTTATGGACTTTGGCAAGTCTGTGCATTTTTCCCCCTTTCTACTGCCTGTTTTCACTTATCTGAACAGACGAGAAGGAGAGGCCTGGTTCTGGAAATGTTAAAGGAAAACCAAGCCTTTCCAAGCCAGTCCAGCCCACTCCTGAGAAAGGTGCAAGCCAGCAAAACCGAGAAATCCACATGGAGTTCGGGAGTTTGGAGGGAACATGTGACGGTGACATTGATAAGGGGGCTGGTGGGAGGGAACCCAAGGTGGAGATCCCTGTGGGAAATGACTTTCTAAAGCCCTGGGAGCAATGGATGCACCTTTCTTGGTTTCTGAGGCATAACTGTCAAAGTCTTCCCCTTTGGCCATATTGGCATCTTCCTTCCTGCTGCCCAGAAAGCAGTCCAGGCTGGGGCTAACCAGCGTCTTGGTGACAGATCCAGAGTCCCAAGTGGCACTGGCAGTAGTGACCATGGGTACCACTGACCCAAGCAGGAGGAGAGATGATGTGGGAGTGTCCAAGGGAAAGCAGAGTGATGTGTGTATGATGAAGGAAGGCTGGGCAGAGGCAGAACAAGCAACTGGGAATCGGGCTGTCCCAGTCTGGTCTTTACTGTGAATTAGCTGGGGTCTAAATTCACTCACATATAAAATGAGGTTCTGCGGCCGGCATGGAGGCTCACACCTGTAATTCTAACACTTTGGGAAGCTGAGTCAGGCAGATCGCTTGAGCCCAGGACTTGGAAGCTGCAATGAGCTATGATCATGCCATTGCACTTCAGCCTGGGCAACAGAATGAGACCCCATCTGTAAAAGAAAAATAAAATAAAATAAAAAATGAGGTTCTGGGTTTCTAAGGTCATTCCTGCCTCTGATCACCTATGAGGATGGAAACAAGCCTTGGGTGGTAGGGTGCAGGCTTCAAATATTTACCTCTAGGGCCAAGAGTTGGCTACAAGGAGAGTCCCAACTGGTTCATTCTTCTTAGCACTGTCCTTATAACAACCAATCCAGCCCTGTATCCAGATGGCAACCTTTACCCTGTCAGACCAGAATAGTGTGGTTCATCGAGTGGCAGCTGGCTTAGTAGAAGAAATGAGATTAGTTCAGGGATCCATGTGGGAATGTTCATTGGCTCCTTGAGGAAGGCACAAAATGAACCCCTGCTGACCCAGCTCAATGAGAAGCCAGAGTCCTGTATCCAAAGCAAGGGAGCACCTGAAAACAGTCATCGCCGGGTGTGGTGGCTCACACCTGTAATCCCAGCACTTTGGGAGGCCAAGGCAGGTGACTTACTTGAGCCCAGGAGTTCTAGACCAGCCTGGGCAACCTGGCAAAACCCCATCTCTACAAAAAATACAAAAATTAGCTGGGCCTGGTGGCACATACCTGTAGTCTCAGCTACTCAGGAGGCTGAGGTGGGAGGATCATCTGAGTCTGGGGAGGTTGAGATTACAGTGAGCCATCATCATGCCACTGCACTGCAGCCTGGGTGACAGAGTAAGACCCTGTCTCAAAAAAAAAAAAAAACAATGGTGGCTCATGCCTGTAATCCCAGCACTTTGAGATGCCAAAGTGGGCAGATTGCTAGAGCTCAGGAGTTCAAGACTAGCCTGGGCAACATGGGGAAACCCTGTCTCGACCAAAAATACAAAAAATTAGCGGGGTGTGATGGCACATACCTGTGGTCCCAGCTACTCGGGAGGCTGAGGTGGGAGGATTGCTTGAGCCTGGGAGGCAGAGATTGTAGTTTGCCAACATCAGGCCACTGCACTCCAGCCTGGGTGACAGAATGAGACCCCATCTCAAGAAAAGTAAAGTTATCAAGTAGTCTCTCTCTGGGAATAACGTGTACTCTTAGTGAGCTTTTTTTTTCTTTGTTTTTGTTTTGTTTTGTTTTGTTTGAGGTAGAGTCTTTGTCACTGAGGCTGGAGTGCAGTGGCGCAATCTTGGCTCGCTGCAACCTCTGCCTCCCAGGTTCAAGCAATTCTCAGCCTCCCGAGTAGCTGGCATTACAGGCATGCACTGCCACACCCAGCTAATTTTTGTGTTTTTAATAGAGACAGGGTTTTGCTATATTGGCCAGGCTGGTCTTGAACTCCTGACCTCAAGTGATTTACCCACCTCAGCCTCCCAAAGTGCTGGGATTACAGGTGTGAGCCACCGTGCCCAGCAAGCTTTTTCTTTTTCTTTTTCTTTTTCTTTTTTTAAAGAGACAGGGTTACCCAGGCCAGTGCAATGGCACAATCACAGCTTACTGCAGCCTTGAATTCCTGGGCTCAAGTGATCCTCCCACCCCAGCCTCCATTGTAGCTGGGACTACAGGTACATGTCACCATATCTGGCTAATTTTCTGTTATTTTTTAAGAGACAGGATCTTGCTGTGTTGCCCAGGCTGGCCTCAAACTTCAAACTTCTGACCTCAATTGATCCTCCCACCTCAGCCTCTACTGTCACTGGGATTACAGGTGTGAGTAACTGTGCCTGGTTGTACTTTGTGAGCTTTCTTAGAGGAAGGAGAGACAGCCACAATATGTACCCTCTCCCCACAATTCTGTCTGGCATCCGGGGCACTTGCCTTGCTTCATGGGCCATCCCATGACATATTAAACCTGATATTTACTCCCTAGAGCAGCACAATGGCTTCTATGTGCACTCTCCCTGAATTTTCTGTGTAGATGTATCTGTCGGTCATTTCCATTCAGTAAGCTTAGCACCTACTGTGTGCCAGACAGGACCTCAAGGCCACTCTGGCCACCAGGGGATTGTTTGTGGCTGGCAGCAGACAGTGTCTGTGGGGCCTGAGGAGTGGGGCAGCATGGGCAGCAACCACGTAGCTCTTCAGCTTTCTGCAGGGTGTTCCTCCCTAGCAGACAGAGGCACGTGACTTACAAGATCTGGTGGTATTTTCATCACTTGTGGAAACTGAGGCACAGGAACATGTTTGACCATCTGGGCTCCTGGTCCAGTGCCTTGGCCGGTGCTCCCCAGCCCCCAGCCTGTACCTGTGACCCACTTCCAACTTCCAGACAGCTGGGTTGAAGGACCCCAGGGCAGGTCATTTGTGGAGGAGCATCCTCCTGAGAAAAAGCTGGAACAGATTAGAAATTGAGAAGGGTCAGGGGCACGATGTACAATGTGGTCTGATGCATGATATGCTCTCTAAAATCTTCCAAACCATTCCCATTCCCCGCCACTCTGCTTTGCCTCTGAGTGTCAGCATGATCCTGAGCAAATCACATGCTCTTTTTGACTTTCTTAGTCTACAGTTTCTTAAGATAAACAATAAAAATAACCATTATTATGCAACAGGCCAGACATGGTGGCTCATGCCTATAATCCCAGCATTTTGGGAGGCCGAGGTGGGCGGATCACGAGGTCAGGAGATCGAGACCATCCTGGCTAACACGGTGAAACTCCGTCTCTACTAAAAATACAAAAAATTAGCCGGGCGTGGTGGCGGGCACCTGTAGTCCCAGCTACTTGGGAGGCTGAGGCAGGAGAATGGCGTGAACCCGGGAGGCGGAGCTTGCAGTGAGCCGAGATCGCGCCACTGCACTCCAGTCTGGGCAACAGAGCGAGACTCCGTCTCAAAAAAAAAAAAAAAAAAAGTATGCAACAATACACAGGATACAGAGTATCGTCACACTGTTCAAATGGACATTAGATTTTACCTGGAGAAAAGAGAGGTTCAAAGAGGTTAAGAGTACGTGAGAGTACGTGACTAAGCTGGCAAAGGCACCATGGCCACTGAGTTCTTCAAGTTCAAAAGTTCTGTGATTCTCAGATTCAGACCTGCCGGGTCCCTCTGAGAGAGCCGTCTCTGGCTCCTATCTTTCATGCTGCTGGTGATCCTCCTCCCCATTCTTACCACTTCACACCTTACACAAGCTCCTCTGAGCTCTGCTCCCTTGTTCCACACCCAAAAAAGACTCCAGAAACCCACATCATCCTTCACTTCCCAGGTGCTGCTAGGTAGAGTTGAGGGGAAGAGTGATAAAGTCACAGCCTCACCTCTGGAATGATTGCAGGGACTTAAAACCAGCTCCACAACTCCCCAATCCATCCTTAAAACCTTCTAAATGCAGATGTATTTGTTTATGCTAATGATTCATTGGTGTTCTACTTCAAAATGCACTGAAGAAATTAATTTTAAATTGTTTCTTTTACCTATAGTCTATAATACTCTCATGCATTGCTTAATGATAAGGATACAGTCTGAGAAATGTATCCTTAGATAATTTAGTCATTATGCAAACATCATAGACTGTCCTGACATGAAACTAGATGGCATAGCCTACTGCACACCTAGGCTACATGGTGTAGCTTGCTGCTCCTAGTCTACAAACCTGTACAGCATGTTACTGTACTGAGCACTGTAGACAGTTGTATTTGTTCATTAAACATATCTAAACAGAGAAAAGATACAGTAAAAATATGGTCTTCGAATCTTACAGGACCACCGAGGTATAAGTAGTCTGTTGTTGCCCAGAATGTCATTATGTAGCACGTGACTGTGTATTAATTTAGGGTTAAAAATGGGTTGACTCAGCCTGGAAGGATACAGAGCAAGCTCTGCCAAGGTGTGTTTTGGTGTTGTCTACCACAGGACAGTACACAGTGTGGCCACTCTGTCCCCTCCGACGTGAACAGTGTACTCAGACTCGGGACTCTTGGGATAATAATCTCTTGGCTTTCTATCTTGACCTCTTTTGTGGCCTTTGATTGTGGCTTCTGGCCAGTAAAATAAGGAGACCAACAAAATCACGGGGGCAGAAAATAAAGGATTCATGTCTGTGAACATCCTGGCACTCCACTCGCCTTCCAAGAAGTTTGTGATTCTTGGGCCAGTGTTTGTGTGTGTATCTGGGTTGTGTGGGTGGGCCTGAAGTTGTAAGGAATACAGGGGAGACTGAAGGAGAACCTGAATTAGATGAAGGAGGGATATTTTGTCTTTTGCCCTGGATTTCTCTAAAAGGAAAGAGGAAAAACAACACTGCTAGAGTTACAAGACAAGGCTGTTTGCTACTGTATTGAATTACCAAATGGAGGAAGAGGAAATAGGAACACTTTAGCTGTGGGATCCCACCTAGGGTTGGGAAGCTGGAAGAAGTGGGAAGCAGCTATGTGGTGTGGAACTTTGCTAACCAGGTGAGCACACTGGTGATCTCACCTTCACTACCCACTTCTAGAGAGCACCATCCCTTCCCTCCATCTGGTGTCCCGCAAGGCCTGTGGCCAGACACTCCTTTGGGCTCCTGGTATGTGTTGCCTGGCTGCTGTTTAAAAGCTTTTCTCTTTAAGGGTATGTCCCTGCTGTCTAGTCTTTCTGCATAATGTCTGTCTGGTATCTATTTCCTATTGGTACTGTTACAAGTAACCACAAACTTAGTGGTTTAAAACTATGCAAATGTACTAGCTTTTTTTTTTTTTTTTTGAGACAGAATCTCGCTCTGTCACCCAGGCTGGAGTGCAGTGGCGTGATCTCTGCTCACTGCAAGCTCCGCCTCTGGGTTCACACCATTCTCCTACCTCAGCCTCCCGAGTAGCTGGGACTACAGGCGCCCACCACCATGCCCGGCTAATTTTTTGTATTTTTAGTAGAGACGGAGTTTCACCATGTTAGCCAGGATGGTTTTGATCTCCTGACTTCGTGATCCACCCGCCTCGGCCTCCCAAAGTGCTGGGATTACAGGCGTGAGCCACACGCCCGGCCAAATGTACTATCTTAGTCCTGAAAGTCAGAAGTCCTAAACTCTGGGGTCAGCAGGCCTGAATTTCTTCTAGAGGCTCTGGGGAGAATTCCTTGCCTTTTCTAGCTTCTAGGGACGTCCTGCATTCTTTGGCTCATGGCCCCATCTTTCATCTTCAAAGCCAGCAGCATAGCATCTTCAAATCTCTCTTTCTCTCTGTCTGATGGTTGCATGATCACATGTCTTTTTGTAACTCTGACCCTCTTACCTCCCTCTTGTAAGGACTCCTGTGACAACACTGGGCCTTCTGGATAATCCAGGATAATCTCCCCATCTCAAGATCCTTAACGTGGCTGGGCGTGGTGGCTCAGGCCTGTAATTCCAGCACTTTGGGAGGCCGAGGTGGGTGGATCACCTGAGCTCAGGAGTTTGAGACCAGCCTGGCCAACATGGTGAAACCTGTCTCTACCAAAAATACAAAAATTAGCCAGGTGTGGTGGCAGACACCTGTAATCCCAGCTACTTGGGAGGCTGAGGCAGGAAAATCATTTTAACATGGGAGGCGGAGGTTGCAGTGAGCCGAGACCATGCCATTGCACTCCAGCCTGAGCAACAAGAGGGAAACTCCATCTCAAAAAAAAAAAAAAAAAAAAAACTTAACTTAATCACGTTTGCAAAGTTCCTTTTGTCATTTAGAATAACATAGTCACAAATCTCAGGGATTAGAATGTTGGTATCTTGGATGGTCATAATTCTACCTTCAACTGCCCCCAATACAAAGAGATCTGCTGTCATTGCCAAGGGGAGGAAGTGAAGGAGAGACTTCTGTAATTCTTGGAGATCAAAGTCTGGGGTCAGAGCTGGGCTGGGGCTGAGGGCACCTTCTCTGCAGGGAGCCCAGCGCTCCACAGTGGGCAAGCCAGTTACAGGTTGGCAGCAAGGACTCTGAATCCCTCTGCCAGTCCTGCAGAAAGCATTGAGCCCATCTCTCCTACTCGGCAGCTGGGAGGCCCTGGACTCTGGGCAGTGTTCCAGATTGCTAGAATCTGAATTTTCCTCCTCCTGCCTGACTCATTCTTTGTATCTCTTCTGTCACCTTGATGTTGAGTATTTTAAACTGGATGGATTAAGTAACCTGCCCCTGACTTAAGCATCTTCTTGAACTCTTGTCTTCTTAATAGTCTTTCATCTTATTTTTTACCCAGGAAGCAAGAAGGAAAGAGGGGAGGAAATGCCCAAAAATATATATACAAGCCTGAAATTCCATGAGGGCCTCTAAAGAAGCAGCAGCCACTCCCACAACTAGATTACAATGGACAAGAACCAGAGTCTTATGACTTTTTATTTTGTCCAGCTGGACCAGGATTATAAATTTCTCCATGTTGCCAGGGTCTCTTCCTCCTATAGGAGGCATCTCTGATTCCCCTGGGCTGAGTTAGGGGTTCCTCATAGATGCCCACTAGCTTCTGCGAATAACTTTGTCATCACCTCATTGTTTTGTGGCCATCTCTTCACCTGTCATCCCTGTTACACAACTTCCTAAAGGCAGGGACTTGTGTCTTATCAATAACCTCCCCACCAACTAGAATGCCTAGTACATGTAGGCCCTGCATGAATGATGGATGAGTGGATGAGTGGATGGATGGATAGATGATGGATGGTTGGATGGGTGGGTAGGTGGATGGATGATGGATGGATAGACGGGTGGGTGGATGAATGCATGGATGATGGATGGCTAGATGGGTGGATGGGTGAATGGATCTATGATGGATGGATGGATAGATGGATGGATGAATGGATGGATGAATGGATGAAAAGCCCCTCACATTTCAAAGCTGCTGTGGCCAATGATCCTCATCTACATGTAGCTTCCCTGAGGTCACTGTATCTCAGGCATGCGGAATTCAGGGTCTAGCCGAGAAGAGAGGGTTCTAGAATATCATCGTCAGCAACAGACAAGTGCCAGGCAGTAGCTAGCCAGCAGCAGGGCTCCTAAGCAGGGCAGGAACTTGGCAAGCACCCACTGACCTTTCCTCTCTGGATGGAGGCTCAGGTTTCAGCCTGCTGTGAGGGAAGTTGTCTTGTGGTACCAGGAGACTGATACCCTCTTTCCCCTCAGTCACATGGTGTGATCACCCAACTGCAGGGTGAAGGGCCAGATCTGGGGCCTGCAGCCATTGTTCCAAGGAGATTAGGTGTCACAGGCAACCTGCCTATCCCCACCTCATTCTCCGAATTTCTTTTTGTTTCTGAAAGATTATTGTGAAGGTGAAAGGTTAAATATTAGTCAAGGGCTGGGTTCTTGGGAAGTGATGGAGATAAGATTAGGCAAGACAGAAGATAGCCACAGATAGGTTATTTGACAAAGCATCCCTATCTCTGTCACCCCAGGAAGACCACAAAGCTGACAGTTTAAAGGTGTCTTTCTGTGTGACTCAGTAAGGTCCATCTTGTAAAGAGATGATTTCATGTTTTCTTTTCCAGCACAACAGGGAGGTGATCTGCTTGGGGGAGGAGGGATTTCTTTGAGTTGTCCCGCTCTGCCCTTGTTTTCCTCAAGTACTTTCTGTCACTTCCCCCTCCTGCCCTCTCCTCCCCTTGGAGAAGGATTTTCTTCCCTGAGATCAAGATCTGGTTCCTTATTGTGTAATCCTTACCTGTCCCTGAGGCTCCTGGGGTTTGTTTCCTAATCTTCCTTCCTTCCTTTTATCAATCTCCTTTATCCTTGAGTTACTGCTGTGTCTGCCTGAATTCCTGGGTGAAGGGGCCCAGCCTTGTACCTTGCATGCCTTGGGGCCCAGGGAAGAAGCTGAGATCACAGACCCAGTTGTTTAGAGTGACCTAGGTTGCCTTGTCACCAGGCACATGATCCTGAAATCCTTATTGAATTGAGTAAGACAAACTAAATGTGTATTTATCAGGATGTCAGTCCATCTGGAACATTCGGGTATTTACAAAGTGTTCTCCCTGCTTGGGCACTTAAAATCCTTCCTCTGACAACATGTTTTGCTTCTCCTTATATGACATCATCTTGGATAATAGCTCTTCCATGAGGCGTCAGGAGCTTCTACTCTTGAAGTCAAGTTTCCTGTTGCCCTTTGGCAACATGAAGCCAACTAGGGATTGTATCTCCTTTTGATGAGGTTCTTGGGGAGCAGAAGCGGTTGATGTGCATTGTGGAACGTGTAGACCGAGATGATATTGGAAGGCTAATGAACTGTGATATTTTTAAATTCTTTTATTAAATACTTGCTGAGCACCTACTATTTGCAGGCACCAATGATATGTCCTGAGATTTAAAAACGTGAAAACATTTACTTGCCCTTGGTGTCTTAAAAAAAAAAAAAAAATGTAGTCTAGCTCTGTCGCCCACACTGGAGTGCAGTGGCACAATCTTGGCCCACTGCAACCTCCGCCTCCCAGGTACAGGTGATTCTCCTGCCTCAGCCTTCCGAGTAGCTGGGATTACAGGCACTCGCCACCATGCCCAGCTAATTTTTTTATTTTTAGTAGAGACGGGGTTTCACTGTGTTGGCCAGGCTGGTCTCGAACTCCTGACCTCATGATCCACCCACCTTGACCTCCCAAAGTGCTAGGATTACAAGCGTGAGCCACCGCGCCCAGCCAGAAGCAGGTCATTTTGATACAAAGAAATACATCCTGGCCAGGCACGGTGGCTCATGCCTGTAATCCCAGCACTTTGGGAGGCCGAGGATCAGGAGGTCAGCAGATTGAGACCATTCTGGCTAACACGGTGAAATCCCGTCTCCACTAAAAATACAAAAAATTAGCTGGATGTGGTGGCATCCCAGCTGAGGCAGCAGAATGGCGTGAACCTGGGAGGTGGAACTTGCAGTGAGCCGAGATTGCGCCACTGCACTCCAACCTGGGCGAAAGAGTGAGACTCTGTCTCAAAAAAAAAAAAAGAAAAGAAAAGAAAAAAGAAATACATCCCAATGTTAGATATAAACAAAGTGGTATGGGATTGTTCTGGAAAGAAGGAACAAACTTTGTTCCTCGTGTACAAAACACAGCTGATATATCTTCCCTTGCAGGCATGTTGTTAGGAATAAATAACATGCTGAATTATAAAGATTCATAGAACAGGTGACATTTAAGCTGGATCTTGAAAGAGGAGAAGGGATTTGCCAGGTGGAGACGGTGCACGAAGGAAGGTTACAGACGGGTAATGTCAGGACCATCCTACCCTAACCTTCTCAGCATCGAGTAAGGTTGGGAAATACTTGGAAAGTAGAAGTACCATTTAAGAATAAGATATTGATAAAATTTGATCAGCCATTCAAGTGAAGTCAGAGCTGCCACACCACCCAGCTTATTTTTAAAATTTTTTGTAGAGAATTGCAACTCCCCATGCCACCAAAGAAGATTTGTAAATGGATGGCAAATAAGCACATGAAAAGTTGCTCAACATCATTAGTCATTAGGGAAATGCAAATCAAAACCATAATGAAATACAACTACATGCCCATTAGCAAAAACTGACAATACCAAATGCTGGGAAAGATGTAGAGCAACAGGAACTCTGACATGACAGTGGGAATGCGAAATGAGACAGCCACTGTGGAAGACAGTTTGGCAGTTTCTTATAAAGTTAAACACATTTACTCTATGGCCCAGAATCTCATTCCTGGGGACTTACTCAAGAGCAATGAAAACCCCACTCAAAGATCTCTACAATCCACAAAAAGAAAAAAGACATCTACGCAAGTATTTATCACAACTCTTCATAATAGTCCCACACTGTGAGCAACCCAAATGTCTATGGAAAAACAAACAGATACCTGTATATCGTAGAATGCTATCTGGCAATAAAAAGGAACAAATTGTAATATATGCAACAACATGAGTAGATCTCGAAAGCATTATGTTAAGTGAAAGAAGTCAAACACAAAAGACCACATATTGTATGATTCCATTTACATGACATTTTGAAAAAGACAAAGCTATAGGGACAGAAGTCAAAGTAATGCTTATAGAGGTAGGATAAGAAGATTTGCCTCACTGACTACAAAGGAGCATGATGCATAAGGAAACTTTTTTTTTTTTTTTTTTGAGACGGAGTCTCGCTCTGTCGCCCAGGCTGGAGTGCAGTGGCCGGATCTCAGCTCACTGCAAGCTCCGCCTCCCGGGTTCACGCCATTCTCCTGCCTCAGCCTCCCGAGTAGCTGGGACTACAGGCGCCCGCCACCTCGCCCGGCTAGTTTTTTTGTATTTTGTAGTAGAGACGGGGTTTCACCGTGTTAGCCAGGATGGTCTCGATCTCCTGACCTCGTGATCCGCCCGTCTCGGCCTCCCAAAGTACTGGGATTACAGGCTTGAGCCACCGCGCCCGGCCAGGAAACTTTTTAGAGTGTTGGGAATGTTCTACATATGAAGTGTTGAAGTGATTAAGCCATTCAATGCATTTGTCAAATCTCATCAAACTGTACACTTAAAAAAGGTGAGTTTTAGTAAGATGTAGATTATATCTCAATAAGCCTAAGTAACAGAAGATTCCCCTAAGCCTCTGTTACCCCAAAATCAGGCTCAGGAAGGTGACTTCCTGAATCCCACCAGCTGCTCACAGCTCCCCTTGCACAAATAACAACTTGAAGACAAAGCCCATACTTGTGCCCTGATCAGATATGATTTTACCCCCAAAGCCAGTGCCTACACTTCCATGCCTACTTCTGGCTTCCAGCCCTCACCAGGGCATGCTGTTCCCAAGTTCTAATTTGGGACATGTAATCTTCATTTGTAACCCATTAACCTAGCCACAGTCTCTGGTCCCTGAGGTTGAGCTTGCTGGGTATCTGGCTCACCTATTACAATCTCATCATCAGGACGAGGGAGCACTTCTGCTTGTGTGCCTTGGGCATCATGCAGCCAGATACAGCCCCTGAAGATCTGTTTGGGGGTCTTTCATTTCAGTGCTCCTCACATGGGTCAACTGTTCCAGTGTGCGGTGGGCCACCCGGGTTCAAGACGTCTTCACAGCTGGGAAGCTCCTGGCCTTGGCCCTGATTATCATCATGGGGATTGTACAGATATGCAAAGGTGAGTATCACAGGAACAACAGGTGCTGCCCAGCTTTCGTCCCCTTGCATATACACACCCTCTCAGCCCAGCTTTGAAGGTATGTACACCCTGAGATTTCCCCAATTCTAGCCTTGAGTGACTTCTCTTCTTCTTCCCTTGCTTGACAAAAGGGAAGGAGAAACCATTTTCCCCGAGGTGGTTGGGGGTAGGGAATACTTCCCTTAGGCTGCAAAGGTCACCTCTCCCATACTTACCTCAAGGCTCTAGCACAGCTAGGTAAAGACCCCACATATCCGCCAAGTGTGGTCGATCACGCCTGTAATCCCAGCACTTAGGAAGGATGAGGCAGGAGGATCACTTGAGCCCAGGAGTTTGAGACTAGTCTGAGCAGCATAGTGAGATCCCATCTCTACAAAAAATTTTAAAAATTAGCGGGGCATGGTGATGCATGGCTGTGGTCTCGCTTACTCTGGAGGCTAAGGTGGGAGGATCACTTGAGCCTGGGAATTTAAGGCTGTAGTAAGCTATGATTGTGCCACTGCACTCCAGCCTGGGCGACTGAGAAAGACCTTGTCTCAAAAACAAATAAACAAACAAAAACCCCAGATCTCTAGATACCTATTGTCTTTTTCCCCCAACCCCAGGGAAGCTCCCTGCCTCTTCTGTTGAATCTTGTCCACATCTTAAAGTGGAGGACAGAGAAAGGTATTTTATGTTTCAAAATTACTTATAATCTCTGAGAGAGAGAGCTCTGCATTCCCGGGGCCCCTGCCAACATTCCCCACTGGATTTGGCCCTTTCCAAGCCTGAGGCTGTATTTGGTTTCCATGGGACCCATGGCACCGCGAGGCTCTGCCCAGTGTCACTGCCTCATGGAGAAAGTCAGGTGACAAACAGGGAAACTTCCCGCAAGCCCTGAAGGCAGTGTGGGCAGCCTGGACTTCTACTCCAGGAAACATAATTAAGTTTCTGCTATATAATATGCCTGATTGTTTTAAACAGTTGGATTGAGTTCTTTAACAGGTTATGTATTGCTTTCAGGCATTTAGACTTAAGGAAATCACTGCGCTATCTTGTCAAAAATAGTGAGTCCCTCCTAAGCTGGCCTCAATTCTTTCTCCTGGTCACCCTAATCTCCTTATTTCCTGTCCCAGTGCTAAACTGCAGATAAATAAGTAACATATGATCAGTTACTCTCTGTCTCATTGAAATTTTAGCCAGTCAGCAGACGATTCCAAGGACCCACAGTCTGCAGCACACTGTGCTAGGGGCTGGGAAGGCAGTTTAAACAGCTCTTTGCTAAAAAAAAATTCCTGTCCTTAGGGAATCTTGAAAAGAGAGACGGCCAGGCATGGTGGCTCACGCCTGTAATCCCAGCACTTTGGGAGGCCAATGCAGGCACATCACTTGAGGTCAGGAGTTCGAGACCAGCCTGGCCAACGTGATGAAACCCTGTCTCTACTAAAAATACAAAAAAATTAGCCAGGCATGTTGGCACATGCCTGTAACTCCAGCTACTGGGGAGGCCGAAGCAGGAGAATCACTTAGAACCTGGGAGGTGGAGGTTGCAGAGAGCTGAGATCGCGCCACTGCGCTCCAGCCTGGGTGACGGAGCGAGACTCCATCTCAAAAAAAGAAAAGAGAGACCAAACACACACCTCAGAAACAGATAGGAGGATATCAACAAAGCAAGCAGCAAAACAAGCTTGAACTAATATAGCATTATGGAAACTCACGTTTGAGTGTTTGTTGTTCTGGATGCTTGCTTGTTTTTGTTTGGGTCTTGCTCTGTCACCCAGGCTGGAGTGCAGTGGCGCGATCTCAGCTCACTGCAACCTCCACCTCCCAGGTTCAAGTGATTCTCCTGCTCACTGCAGCCTGAAACTCCTGGGCTCAAGTGATCCTCCCACCTTAGCCTCTCAAATAGGTGAGACTATAGGCATACACCACCACACCCAGCTAATTTTTTTAATTAGTGGTGGAGATGGGAGTCTCGCTATGTTGCCCAGGCTGGTCTCAAACTTCTGGCCTCAAGCATTCCTTCTGCCTTGACCTCCCAAATTGTTTGGATTACAGGCCTGAGCCACTGTGCCCAATCCTGGATGCTTTCTTCATGAAAATGTAGAAACTTAGCTATCAGAGAAAGTGGTCAGGAGATTACCAATGTCTCCAATCCTGTATTTCCAAAGCCCAATTTACCATGTCCTTTCCTTTTAAATAACTTTACCTTTTACAGAATGAGCATTCAGAACTGCGCTTTGAACCTAAACCCTCATTTGGACTCCTAGTTTCCAGGGCCTCGGAAGCCCTGGACCTGAATTTTCCTGCTCCCTTTATCCCCACGTATCCAATATGTTGGGTTCACTGGAGACAAGACAGAGTTGGTGTCATTGCCACACGGAGGGGTGAGAGGTGGGCCAGGGCAGGCCAGGGGTTGCTGGGCTCCTGGCTTGTCTCACTGAGCAGCCTCCTGTTGCATGTGTCCACAGGAGAATACTTCTGGCTGGAGCCAAAGAATGCATTTGAGAATTTCCAGGAACCTGACATCGGCCTCGTCGCACTGGCTTTCCTTCAGGGCTCCTTTGCCTATGGAGGCTGGAACTTTCTGAATTATGTGACTGAGGAACTTGTTGATCCCTACAAGTGAGTTGAAAGAGCCCGGCTATTCCCTCTCCCTTGAAGGGCCACAGCACCTGCTGCTGGAAAGAGGGAGCAGGTGTACATTGCCCACCTCGCCTTCCTCAGCCCCATTCGGACTGTGATTTGATCTATCCTGAAGTTGTAGTTCATTTCCCAGGCATTAAACCATTTGCCGTTCACCCCACCAGGAGGAGAAAAGGATCCAGTGACTTTCCCAGACCCGATTAGAAGCTGAGAACTGTACTGCATTAACACCACTGCCTTAGACAACGAACTGTGCCCTGAGAGGCTTCTGGGAATCTTGCTTGTTTTAGGACAGGCCAGTCTTGGTGTCTTGAGGCAGGGGGAAAAGGTGCATTGTGGAGATCCAGGTCAAGATCAGCAGGTGTGGAGCATACTTCCAACCTGAGTTGTTTTATTGCCTTCATTTTTTTAACTTATGTTTTCTTTTGTTTTGTTTTTAGAGACAGGGTCTCACTCTGTCATCCAGGCTGGAGTCCAGTGGTACAATCATAGCTCACTGCAGCCTCAATCTCCTGGGCTCAAGCAAGCCTCCCACCTCAGCCTCCTGAGTAGCTGGGACTACAGGCACATGCCACCATGCCCAGTTAATTTTTTAATTTGTAAAAAAGAGGTCTTGCTATGTTGCCAGGGATGGCCTCGAACTCCTGGGCTCAAACGATCCTCCCTCCTTGGCCTCACAAAGGGCTGGGATAACAGGTGTGAACCACCACGCTCAGCCTCCTTTCCTTTAAATTATCCTGCCCATATTGAGGCAAAGGCAACCTCCCAGGGAAAGGAAGCCTCACAGAAGTCTGCAAGGCTAAGCTCCTGCAGAAAGACAGAAGACACCCCCTGGACTGCATGGCAAGTCTGGCGTCCCGGGTGCCAGCCCTTCCCCTCACCTCCTCTCCCTCTACAGGAACCTTCCCAGAGCCATCTTCATCTCCATCCCACTGGTCACATTTGTGTATGTCTTTGCCAATGTCGCTTATGTCACTGCAATGTCCCCTCAGGAGCTGCTGGCATCCAACGCCGTCGCTGTGGTAAGAAATGAAAGTCCCCAGTCTCTCATATAAGGAATGTGGACATAGACTTGCCTGCTGTAGCCCCACTCACTTTTCCCTGATCCATGGCCTTGGGGAAGTGGAAATCACCCCCAAGTTCTCAGGACAGAAACCACATATGTCATTGGCTGGGGTATCTTTAAATGCCCAGGAGCAAAGTGGTGGCTGGGTTGTACCTAGAACAGCTACAGTGGCAGAACCGAGTCAGTGCCACAGAGACCGCATGGCCTAAGAAGCTGTAAGACATTTACTACCTGGCCCTTTCCAGAGAAAGTTTGCCAACTCCTAATCTTGGGCACTTCAAGCTCTAAATGTGAGAGTGGCATGAAGCAGACAGGCCCCTCCTCAGAAAGACATCATCTTGCACAAGACATGCCATTTCTCTCTGCCTTCCTATCCAGAAGCAGACGTCAGGTGTGCTCTTTGGGGCAAGAGACCATACTGGTGCAAGGGGTTGGGATCCTTGACATCTAAGAAGGACCTGGGAGGCACCTTGCTCCCTCACCGGGCATCAGGCTGGGCCACCACCACCCTGCCAGTCTCTTCACTGGCCTTATCTCAAAAGACCGTAAAGAAAAGAGGTCCTCCCATTTCCTGGGGCAGCCTGTTCTTATGACCAACAGCCTTCTATTCTGAACAATCTCTCCTCAGTAATGTGCTGTAAACCTGGCTCAGGGAATATAGACAAGGCTGGTCCCCTGCGTTGTATAGTCCTTGAATACATGAAGATTCGTCTATAGCTTCACAGCCTTTTCTTTCTCAGACTAAGGAGGGGCTCATTCTTTTTTTTTTTTTTTTTTTTTTGAGACGGAGTCTTGCTCTGTTGCCCAGGCTGGAGTGCTGTGGCCGGATCTCAGCTCACTGCAAGCTCCGCCTCCCGGGTTCCCGCCATTCTCCTGCCGTAGCTGGGACTACAGGCGCCCGCCACCTCGCCCGGCTAGTTTTTTGTATTTTTTTTAGTAGAGACGGGGTTTCACCGTGTTAGCCAGGATGGTCTCAGTCTCCTGACCTCGTGATCCGCCCGTCTCGGCCTCCCAAAGTGCTGGGATTACAGGCTTGAGCCACCGCGCCCGGCCAGGAGGGGCTCATTCTTATCATTTTACCCCCAACTCATCTGTTTTGATGAACTGAGAAATTCTCACCCTGTGATTCTGGATTAATCCCTATTTTGCAGTTGGGAAACAGAGGCTCAAAAATCATAAACTTTGCTCAAGGTCTCACAGCTCCTAGCTGGAGGGCAAGGATCTGCCTGACAAGCCCATGCCCTTCCCTGTGCTGGAGAAATCGTATAATGTATGTGAGGCCTGGATCACACCACCTGGCTTCCAATGCTGGTCCCTCCGCTTGCTGGGTGTGTGATCTTAGGCAAGCTACTTAATCACTGTGTGACTCACTTCCTCATCCATAAAACAAGAATAGCGTTAGTTCATTATTACTATTACCACTGTGTACTACCTTCTTCAGTTAATTAGCCTAAAACATGCATTAACCCCCCTGTGTAGGGGGTCCACCCTTGAGAGGGTGGGGGCTCTTAAGCAACTTGGCCAGAGAGAATTACAAGGGTGGAGATGGGAGAAATGGTTTCCCAGAGTGAAGTGGGAGCTAAGGGGTTGGGGAGTGGTAACCTCTCCTTCTTTGCTTATCTCCTTGTTTCCTCTCCCAGACTTTTGGAGAGAAGCTCCTAGGAGTCATGGCCTGGATCATGCCCATTTCTGTTGCCCTGTCCACATTTGGAGGAGTGAATGGGTCTCTCTTCACCTCCTCTCGGTGAGTGCTGCCTGGGCCCTTCTCCGGCCAGGGGCCACTCCGCTGTGCACTTTGCTCTGTTTGTATATGGTGGGCTTGTCTCTGTCAGCAGGGGTCTGTGTGGGCATCTGGATGGTGGGCTTGAAGAGGCGTGATTGCTCACATGAGGGCGTGTGTGTCAGTGTGGATGCTGAGGAGTGTGTGCTGCTCACGTGGTCACCTGCGATGTGTGTGGCATATGGATCCTAGGTGCTTCACATGTAGTAGCCTGTCTCATTTCAAAAGGAGCAGAAGACAGAGGAGGCCACCAGCCTGCCTGATGCAGCTCCCAGTCAGGGGCTGTAGTTGGCAGCAAGACAGTATCTTGGCTGCAGTCCTAGAGCCCCCATTTCCACTTGCCTGGAAACAGGCTGCTGCTGGCTGGAAAAGAACCCCATTTGGAAAGGGACCAAGAGGGAGACTTGTGCCTGGGGCCTCTGGGTCTGGCCTCCCATGAATGTTCTGGAACTAGCCTGCAGGTGGGATGGGTTCACCCTAATTGCCCCAAGAATGCAGAGCTCCTCCCTGCTCAACCGAGGCGGCTGGAGAGGCCTTTTCGAGGCCACCCATGAGACTCAGGTGAAGAATGTGAAGTGAGAGGGTGGGGGAAAGTGGAAAGCAAACATTTGTCCAAAGAAAGAGCCTTTTATCCATGACCCCCACCCCAGAGCTCTCTCAGAAGCCAGAAGTGCAAGCAGGTCCACGAGTCCCAGGTCCTGCCTCCACGCATCCGGGGACCCGGCCCTTTCTTTTGCTGTCTTCAGAAGGGGCTGTTGAGGCTAGCAGATGTTGAATGACTTCCACTTGTGTGGTTCAAGGGGTCCTCCCAGGTTCTCAGAAAGCACCCCCTGCCCTCGGGGTATAGTCCTGCTCCAAAGATGAGTCCCTGAGTTCAGCTGCTTCCAAAGCCATCACATCAGGGAAGAGTTCCTGTGAAATAACAAGGTAGTGCCATGTTTTTAGGACCCAGGGCTGGAAAGAGGTGGTGTGGGTGTCCCCTGTACCCTGGGACCCTATGACACTCACCCACAGCAACCTCGTGTGCATGTTACACAGGAGCAGTGGCCACATGGAGGCCCCGCCGAGGCCGAGCAGTGGAAGAACAGTGACCCATGAGGCTCCCTGAGATCTATTGGAGGAGAGTGACTGGCTACAGTCACTTTAGAGTGGGGTTTGTCCCTCAGGCAGGCCAAGCAGCGGTCTGCGTGCATGTGGTCTAGTTGTGTGTGCATGCAGGAAAGGGTGGCGCATGGTGTGCTCCACCTCCGATTCAGAGGCGAGACCTCACACACCCAGGCCTCCTCTGTTCATCTTTCCAGTTCCTTCTTCCTTCCTTCTCCTTCCCTCCTTCTTTATCTCCCGTCACTCCTTTGTGTTCTCGGGTAGGGAGTGGATGATCCTTGCTAAAGAGTCAGAGTGTGTGGATGTGTGTTATGCTTAATGTCATCGTCTCCTCTGTTGTCGGCTAGCTGGGCAAGGACTGTCTGTTGTGAACTTGACACTTGCAAATGCTGTTGGATCTGGACAATTACACTTGGTCCTGTCTGCATGTGGGGGAGGGACGTGAATGCAGGACCCTGGCTATGTGCACGACAAGTCCCACAGAGCACCTGGTGCATGAGACTGCCTTGTAGAGGGGCGGCAGCATGGGAGAGGGGACAGGGATGTGTATGGCTGCATGAAACTAGTGACACTGGCCTAGGGAGTTCATTACGGTTACTGCTTATGGGTATTTGGGGATACAGTCAACTCCCACACTTCTGATGAGCTGCTGCTGTTAGCTTCAGTCTACTCTATACACAAATTACAAAGTAAGTGACAATTCTCTGAACTCCAGTGCACTGAATCTGTGCCTTTTTGTTCCTATCAAGCTGTACCCTGCCTGTCATCCCTTAGGTGAGCCTTTCCCCAGAAAAAAGAAAAAAGTGGTCCAATTTGCACTGACATGTAAATTACTGTTGATAGCCCCTAATATTCACTTTTCTCTTAGGAGAGTAAAAGGGAAGGAGGGCTGATTTTTATGTTCAAGTTTCATATTCATATGTATATAATAGATGTACATATTTTCAAGGTACAGATGATGTTTCAATACATTGATATAATATGTAAAAATCAAATCAGAGTAATTGAGGTATCCCATCTCCTTCAATATTGTCTTTTCTTTATGCTAGGAACATTCAAATTATTCTCTTAAAATTTCTTTTTTTTTTTTTTTTTTTTTTGAGACAGAATCTCGCTCTGTTGCCTAGGCTGGAGTGCAGTGGCACAATCTTGGCTCACTGCAAGCTCCGCCTCCCGGGTTCACGCCATTCTCCTGCCTCAGCCTCCCGAGTAGCTGGGACTACAGGTGCCTGCCACCACGCCTGGCTAATTTTTTGTATTTTTAGTAGAGACGGGGTTTCACTGTGTTAGTCAGGATGGTCTCGATCTCCTGACCTTGTGATCCACCCACCTCAGCCTCCCAAAGTGCTGGGATTACAGGTGTGAGCCACCACGCCTGGCCTAAAACTTTTCTTTTTAAAAATAACTTTTATGGCCAGATGTGGTGGCTCACACCTATAATCCCAGCACTTTGGGAGGCTGAGGCGGGCAGATCACAAGGTCAGGAGACCAGCCTGGCCAATATGATGAAACCCCACCTCTACTAAAAAAAATACAAAAATTAACTAGGCATGGTGGCAGGTGCCTGTACTCCCAGCTACCCAGGAGGCTGAGGCAGGAGAATCACTTGAACCCAGGAGGCAGGGGTTGCAGTGAGCCAAGATCGTGCCACTACACTCCAGCCTGGGTGACAGAGCAAGACTTCATCTCAAAAAAAAAAAAATTTAAAAAAAAATAACTTTTGGGGCTGGGCATGATGGCTCACGCCTGTAATCCCAGTACTTTGGGAGGGCAAGGTAGAAGGATTGCTTGAGCCCAGTAATTCAAGACCAGCCTGGGCAACAAGGCAAGACTCTGTCACTACAAAAAAATAAGAAAGAAAAATAAGTAAAAAATAAAATTGATTTAAACATCAATATCCTACTTGTGATACTATAATATAATTGTGTAGCATGTTACCAATGGAGGAAACTGGGCAAAAGATATATAGGATCTCTTTTTATTATTTCTTACAACTGTACTTCGTTGTAAGATTCACTGAATGTGAATTTACAATTATCTCAAAAAAATTATCATTTTTTAAGTTAACTGAGCATGGTGGTATGTACATGTAGTCCCAGCTACTCAGGAGGCTGAGACTAGAGGATCACTGGAGTCCAGGAATTGGAGGCTGCAGTGAGCTATAATCATGCCACTCTACTCCAGCCTGCAGGACAGAGCAAGACCCCATCTCTAAAAATTGGAAACATAAAAAGTTTAATTTTTTTAAGTTAAAAAAAAATCTTTATTCTGATTATAAATATTCCATCTATTTTAGAATTTTATTCATTTTTTCCTTATCTTTTTTTTTTCTTTTTTTTTCTTTTTTTTTTTGAGACAGCGTCTCACTTTGTCACCCAGGCTGGAGTGCACTGGTGCAAATACAGCTCGCTGCAGCCTCAAACCTCCCAGGCTCAAGTAATCCTCCCACTTCAGCCCCCTCAGTAGTTGGAACTACAGGCACACTCTACCATGCCTGGCTAATTTTTGTATTTTTTGTAGAGACAGGTTTTCACCATGTTGCCCAGGCTGCATTTTACAATTTTTAAAATTTTTTCTGTAATGTATAAGGAAGAAAATTAAAGTTAACCATAATTTCACCACCCAGAGATAATCAGTTAGCATTTTAATAAATAGGCCCATAAATAACCTTAAAATTAATTGGCATTTGGGCATAGTGGTGCACACCTGTAGTCCCGGCTACTTGGGAGACTGAGACAGAAGGATCATTTGAGTTTGGGAGGTCAAGGCTGCAGGGAGCCGTCATTGTGCCACTGTACTCCAGCCTAGGCAACAGAGCAAGACCGTGTCTCAAAAAAAAAAAAAAAATTATTTGCATTATAGTTTTCAGTACTGTTTTTTTCATTTAATGTTATATTTTGAGCATATTCTCATGTAATCAATTTTTTTCAAAAACATTATGACTACATAATGTTCCTTTTTTTTTTTTTTTTTTTTTTTTTTGAGACAAGTTTAACTCTGTCATCCAGGTTGGAGTGCAATGGCGTGATCTCTGCTCACTGCAACCTCCACCTCTGGGTTCAGGCAATTCTGCCTCAACCTTCCGAGTAGCTGGGATTACAGGCACGTGCCACCACATTTGGCTAATTTTCGTATTTTTAGTAGAGACGGGGTTTTACCATGTTGGCCAGGCTGGTCTCAAACTCCTGACCTCAGATGATCCACCCACCTCGGCCTCCCAAAGCACTGGCATTACAGGCATGAGCCACTGTGCCTAGCCCATAACATTTCATCTTATGCAAATCTATTTTATCAACCTCCTACTTTTAGGCACTTAGGATATTTCCAATTTTTTCTTTCTTTCTTCCTTTTCTTTTCTTTCTTTTTGAGACAGTTTCTTGCTCTGTCGCCTAGGCGGGAGTGCAGTGGCACAATCACAGCTCACTGCAGCCTCAGCCTCCCAGGCTCATGTGATCCTGTCACCTCAGCCTCCGGAGTATCTAGAACAACAGGCACACGCCACCATGCCTGGCTAATTTTTTTATTTTTATTTTTTGTAGAGACAAGGGTGCACTATTTTTCCCAGGCTGGTCTCAAACTTCCAGGCTCAAATGATTCTCCCACCTCAGCCTGTCAAAGTGCTGGGACTGCAGGTGTTAGCCACCAAGCCCAGACAGGATATAATTTTTTTTTAACTCAATCCCACAAGACAGGATATAAATTTTTAAGTACAATTTACATACAATAAAATATGCAGGCTGGACGCGGTGGCTCATGTCTGTCATCCCAACGCTTTGGGAGCCCGAGGCGGGAGGATCATTAGAGCCCAGAAGTTCAAGACCAGCCTGGGCAACATGGCAAGACCCTGCCTCCATATTTTTTTAAAAAAGCAGATTATAGGCTGGGCATGGTGGCTCACGCCTGTAATCCCAGCACTTTGGGAGGCCGAGGCGGGCAGATCACCTGAGGTCAGGAGTTCGAGACCAGCCTGACCAACGTGGAGAAACCCCATCTCTACCAAAAATACAAAAATTAGCCGGGCATGGTGGCACATGTCTGTAGTCCCAGCTACTCGGGAGGCTGAGGCAGAAGAATCGCTTGAACCTGGGAGGCGGAGGTTGCGGTGAGCCAAGATCACGCTATTGCACTCCAGCCTGGGCAACAAGAGCGAAACTCTGTCTCAAAAAAAAAGCAGATCATAAATGTTCATTTTGATGAGTTTTGTGGGGGTAGTTTTGTTTGTGTTTGTTCGTTTTTGTTTTTCATTGTTGTTTTTTAGAGGCAGAGTCTCACTATGTTGCCCAGGCTGGCTTTGAACTTCTGGGCTCAAGCAGTCTTCCTACTTCAGCCTCCCAAGTAGCTAGAAATACAGGTGTGTGCTACTGTGCCTGGCTTCCATCTGATGAATTTTGACAGTTGTCAAAATTCAACCACTACCCAAAACAAGATACAGAACATTTCCACCACCAGTTCTCCACTCCCACAAAAACAACTACTCTCTGACTAGGATAAGAGTGTTTTTAGACCGGGCATGACGGCTTACGCCTGTAGTCCCAGCACTTTGGGAAGTCGAGGTGAGTGGATCATGAGGTCAGCAGTTCAAGACTAGCCTGGCCAAGATGGTGAAACCCCGTCTCTACCAAAAATACAAAAATTAGTCGGGCATGGTGGCACACACCTGTAATCCCAGCTTCTCAGGAGGCTGAGGCAGAGAATTGCTTAAACCTGGGAGGTGGAGGTTGCAATGAGCCAAGATTGTGGCACTGCACTCCAGCCTGGGCAACAGAGCGAGATTCCATCTCAAAAAAAAAAAAGTGTTTTTAAAGCTTTCCATATGCAGTTCGGTCCCAGTGTATCAGGGAATCTGCATCCTTTGAGGATGTGAGGAATGCTTTTAAAGAGATGAAAACTTAAGGCAATAGACAGAGGTTGCTCCTGCAGCCTTCCAGGCATTGGGAGCACCCCACTGAGTGACAGTACAATTATCAGTAACCCTGAGCCACCCCTACCACATTCAGGGTCTAACATACCCAGGGTTCATCCACTTTTCCATTGGCTGCCTCTGGTTTGCTTGCACCTGCATTTGTGAACACAGGTTCTGTGGCTGGTGGGGCGGAAAGTGTGCATGTGAAGGCAGGTACCCGGTTGGAGGGAGGATGCCCCTGTGTGGGCAGAAGGTAGGCATGGATGAAGGAACTCGGGCTTGGTGGTCCATGGGTTATCCCAGGCTGACCTGCTTTTCTCCCTGCCAGGCTGTTCTTCGCTGGAGCCCGAGAGGGCCACCTTCCCAGTGTGTTGGCCATGATCCACGTGAAGCGCTGCACTCCAATCCCAGCCCTGCTCTTCACAGTAAGGGCCCTTCCTGCTGTAACTCCCCACACACCTCCCTCTTTTTGTGCCTAGTCTAAGCTGGGAGTTCATGCTTTTCACACACACCCCTGTTACCTTTCCAGTCTGCTGCTAGGTCTCACTGGATCTTAGATGATCTGGCAAATGATACTCATCAGCTTTGTTAATATCAAGAGATATAGCAAGGAAACATCCTGAGTCCTGAAATACCTAAGGCTCTCGGGCTGACTTATTTCCATTCTCCCATCCTTTTGGGTCAGACTGAACTGACTGCCTCAGGATTCTACAGCCTCAAAAAAATATGTCTCCCTTGGCTCTCCTCACACCTGTTACCGCGGGGTTGTGGCACTGGTCTCTACTCCTGGCTGGTTGGTCCCTGCAAACACCCACTCCCCACATCAAGCTTCAGGGCAGCCTGCCAGTCTCTTGGAAATCACTGAAATGAATTTAGTGTTAAGAGTACACCAAATAAGAAAAATCATAGAGGAAGACTGATCAACTGAAAACTGTGAAAAGGAAACTTGGGACAGGAAAGAGATGGGAATAAAATATCCCCAGAGTAGAATCATTTAGAGAGAGCTAAAGGAAGGAACAAAGACTTGTCCCCATTGAGTCTTTTGAGTTATTTTTATTTTCCTTCTGGATCCTGAATAAAACACTAAAAATGACTTTGGTCCACTGGCGAAGCAGTTAGAAATCAGAATAACAGAGCTCATGGGAGTCAAGAGCATTGTACAGCATTGCTGTACAACATCAGAATGTTCAGATGTAGGATGAAGGTCACCTTGACTGGTTGGTTGTGGAAGGTGGCTGGAGAAGACAGTACTCCCAGTGGGCCATACCCTTTTTTTTTTTTTTCTTTTCCCAGTTAGAGCTATTGGTGCAGTAGTGTGACTAAAAGGCAGATACAGCAAGAACCATTAAAAGCATCTCAATTATTTTAACTATCGGCTCTCACAGGAGGACAGAACTTTGGTTGACCTTCACAAGTTATCAGAAGGGAGGAGCATGGTTCCAAGAGAGCCACAGAGATGATTTTGAAGTTGGAAAGTAGACTCTGTCAAGAAAACCTCATTCGGATGTTATGAGGGTTAAGTGAGTTAATCTTTGTCAAATGCTAAAAATAGGGACCTGGCACACAGTAAGTTCTATGTAACCAGTTTTGAAATTAATAAAGAAAAGGAAGAAGAATAGATGACTCAGCCAGGAGAAAAGGATGAGGGCAGGAATAAAGCCTTAATCTGTTATTAACAATCTTCCCTAAGGGATTTAAAAAAATGAAGTTAGCTTGAGCTATAACCAACAGAGACATACAAATGAAACCAGGGCTGACACAGAGCCAGGTAATACCAGGGTGGCCAGTCTAGCTGCTCATGCCCAGTATCCATTCTAAGTGGTTAGTGCCCGTGCCATACCAGTGGTTAAATATTTTTATCATCACCCCTGTAATAAGAAAGGACTTCCTAGCGATAAAGATGTTGTAACGTCCTAGGTTACTAGGGGAGGTTCTAAAGTCTCCATTTCGAGACATCCATTATACAATGGCATCATCTGCCTGGAGGCTGGGGGACAGCCCCTAATCTATAATACCAGTCTCCGAATATCTTTTGGATCACTGATGAGCTCCTCCCACTTCCCCAGTGCATCTCCACCCTGCTGATGCTGGTCACCAGTGACATGTACACACTCATCAACTACGTGGGCTTCATCAACTACCTGTTCTATGGGGTCACGGTTGCTGGACAGATAGTCCTTCGCTGGAAGAAGCCTGATATGCCCCGCCCCATCAAGGTGAGAGAACCTCCCTTTGGGGTCCCCACCCCTTCCTCTGTGGTTCTAGCTGCAGTTCAGATGTTTAAATCACCTCTCTTCTTAGCTGCTGACCACACATCATCATCTCTGATGGTAGCAGACCCTTTGGAAAGCAAGGGCCATTTGTGAATGGGACCATCATTTGCGTTCTCCACTGGGGATGAGATCGGAGCAGACTGTAGCTGGGGAATAAGTCAGATCAAATGTCACTTTCATCTTGACATTCCTTTGTTTCCTACCAGTCTAAGCCTTAAACTCCAGCTGACTTTTCAAGGTTCTCTTATCTCCCCAATACTTCCTCCTTGTCCCTCCAGATAGCTGGGTTCACTATGTGCTGTGTCTCCATCCCAGAATACCTTTCCTCCTCCTATCTGCCCATCTACATTTTAACCATTTTCCAAATGCGCCTCAAGTACCTCCTCTTCCTTGAAGTTTTCTAGTCCACTGCAACCTTCCATGATCCTCTCTTTTTAAACTCCCATAGCCCTACACATATAGGGTGCTCAGTGAACCTAATATTGCTACAAGATATAACTCTGTGATAGAAATTAATGGGATTGCTCAGAACAAGACATGCTAGAGCATTATGAGTTCTCCAACAAATTAGAAGAATAGAGTGTACTCCAGAGCTATTTGTACAATCCTATTCTAGAAACAGTGACTAGATGCTTCTAGAAGATCCTTCCAGCTGAAAAATCAAAGGCTCTCCAAATCTCTCAGTTCCTCACTGGCATTTCCACCACGATTTTCTACTCTCACTCTTAGAAAACCTGCTAGAGGGAAGAGGAGGTAGAATAATCCCAGGTCCCCACCACACACATCCCTTCTGAGCAAGGAAGACAAGGAAGAGAAAGGCAGCCGAATCAGGACTGCCCCTGGAGCCCTGAAGAGGATACTCTAGGGAACTCCCCACATGTGGCCCATAAGGAGCTGACATTTGCCATATTGTGCCCACATAAGGGCCCTGCATAGAAGTGGGCGAGGACCAGGGAGCCTGAGTGATTCGAATCGTCTCCTGCCTGCACTTTGTGCATTGCCACACCTCCCCTCCACCCTAGGACCTCAGCAGACGCACCCATGTGCCAGCAAGCTCCTCCATCCCTATGGGCTTCTCTGGCTGCCACAGGCACATGGCATGCATGATGAGGCCTTGTCTAATCACACCCAGGATCGAGGACATGGGCAAGGGGGGTCCTTTCCTCCCTAGCTCCTCCCCATCGTCTTCCTGTCTGACCATCCATGTTCATCAACATTTGTTCATATAGCCCCTGCCCTATCAGGGATGAGTGTGGGACCACAGACCTGAGGGAAGCCCAGCCTTTGCCCTTGAGGATGTGTCTCTGTGGGTGAAGAAGAGAGAGAATGCCTCAGTCCCTAGTCCTGGGGGCCGCGGGGCCTACACAATTCACATGCCTCATGCTTCTGCTCCACAGATCAACCTGCTGTTCCCCATCATCTATTTGCTGTTCTGGGCCTTCCTGCTGGTCTTCAGCCTGTGGTCAGAGCCGGTGGTGTGTGGCATTGGCCTGGCCATCATGCTGACAGGAGTGCCTGTCTATTTCCTGGGTGTTTACTGGCAACACAAGCCCAAGTGTTTCAGTGACTTCATTGGTGAGTTGTTGGAGGCTCTGGCTGGCTTGAGGGCCTCCTGGGCTGGAATGCAGTGGTCAGTGATGGGGTGGGGGAGCCACCAGGGCCAGGAGACCTAGGCTCGCCTTCTCCTTAGTCCACAGAGCTCTGGAGGAGTCCAGAGCAGGGAAAGCAGATGCCTTTTCCCAGAGACCTCTGAGGGAGGAGAACAGCTGGCATTTCCATACAGACCTTAGACCTGCAAGAATAGGCAACCTGGGCTGGGCACAGTGGCTCACACCTGTAATCCCAGCACTTTGGGAGGCTGAGACAGAGGATCACTTGAGCCCAGGAGTTTGAGACCAGCCTGGTCAATATAGCAAGACCCCATCTCTATTATTAAAAATTTAAAAATTAAATAGGCAACCTATCAGCCATCCTGTGAGAGCTGCCCCAAGCTGGGTGGAGACCAGCGGAGACCCTGGACTTGGGGGTCAGTGGGCACAGGGAAGGTGGAAGGCTGGGGCCTTCATGAGCAAGGAGCAGCCGGCAGGAGATGCAGGAGGCAGACCAGGTGGAAAGGATTCTCCTCAAGCACTGACTGCTCTGAAGAGGCAGAACTTGGAGCAGGAGAGCCGGGAAGGGCCGGGGCCGCTTGGCCAGGTTGGTGGGATGCTCAGCACCGGCCTGGTTTCTGTTTGATCTCTTCCTACAGAGCTGCTAACCCTGGTGAGCCAGAAGATGTGTGTGGTCGTGTACCCCGAGGCGGAGCAGGGCTCAGGGACAGAGAAGGCTAATGAGGACATGGAGGAGCAGCAGCAGCCCATGTACCAACCCACTCCCACCAAGGACAAGGACGTGGCGGGGCAGGCCCAGCCCTAAGGACCACCATTCCCTCAGCTGGCTACTCCCTCCTCCCTCCCCTTTTATCCTACCTCCCTGCCTTGGTCCCCCCAACACATGCAAGTACACACACACCCCTCTCTCTGCTTTTGTCAGGCAGTGGTAGGACTTTGGTGTGGGTAGTGAGAAATTGTAAACAAAAACTCACATTCATACCCAAAGAACCAGTCTCTCACCCCAGGGTCCATGTCCCAGGCCCCACTCCAGTGCTGCCCACACTCCCAGCTGCTGGAGGAGAGGGGAGATGCCAAGGTGCCAAGATGCCGGGCCACACCCTCAGCTGCTTCTTCAGGAACCAGAGCTCATTACTGCCTTCCCTCCCAGGGAGGCCCCTTCAGAGAGGAGAGGTGGCCACAGGGGCTGTGTTGCGGGGGCACAGGCTCAAGCAATTCTGTCCCCATCAAGGGGTCAGCTGGAGAGACCCAAGACCCTATCTCTTCACCAGGGACCCAAAATCCAAGGGGATGCTTCCCTCTGCCCTCTTTCCTGCCCCTCCCCATCATACCTGCACCCACCCCAGCCAGGGCTCCCGGTCCAGAATTCGGTTCTCCTCAGGACGCCAACTCCCAGAGCTAAGGACCAAGGAGAAGAACAGCCTCTCCACCCCCAAGCCAGGCGGTTGAGGAACATACTGAGAAAGGCTCAGATTGCAGAAACCCAGCCCTGCCCCTGCCTCCTGCATCCTGCCCCCAACATGGTGCCAAAGCTTCCAGAAGCCAAAAAGGCTTCTGATTTTTAATTTAGTGGGCATCTCTCTCAGCAACTCCACCTCCCCATCACAGGAAGGAGCAGTCCCCTGCTATCCCTACAGCCACTCCCAGCATGCCCGCACACAGCCAGCACCACCGCCCCCACCATGCCCTTCTCCTCTCTGGGCCTTGGCTTGGGACCGGGTGTGAAGGATCCCCAAGTCCTTCAGGCCTGAGATCAGAGCCAAATCAGCCTTAAGTCACCTCCCATCCAAGAACTTGGCCTAAAAATACTCCCCTATTTCTAACCCTCAGGACGGATCTGATATTAAATGCCTTCCCTGGGAGGAAGGGCGCTTTCCCCCTCCCCAGAGGTGCCCATTCCACACCCTGGGAGACTGGGGAGAGCATTGACTGAAGCCCAGTTCCTTTCCCGTCCGTCCTCAACTCCAGTAGCCCCCCCACTCCTCTCAGGTCTCAGTGCCATGCTGTCTTGGGGCAGGGTGAGAGGGCAGCGGCAGCAGGGCACCCACTCTGGAGGTCCTCCAAAAAGGCCCTCCTCTGTGGCTGGCAGCCTCTGACCTTTCCCTAGGCTCCAATGGAAGGCCATGGAGTTTGTCATGGGCCCTGCAACCTCCCCAGTCACTCCTGCTGCACTAAGGACTTAGGATCCTTTTATCACAAATCGGGATTCTCTCCCTCACCCCAGTTCTGTCTGCTTAAACTGGAATACACAGGAGCCCTTCCTGACCTGGGTGGTGTCTCCCAGCTTCCCCGCCCAGCCTGCCTGCCCCATAGTTGGTGAGATGCCGAGTTTGGTCTGAGTTGTGACCCCTTCAGCGTAGATGCCCGGCAGGCTGGGGCTGGCCCCTGGAGGGTCAGGGGACCATCTTCTTGTTCCCTCTTTTCTCATTCCTCCAACTTCCTCCCCTCCTTCAATTATTTTTTTGTAAAGTTGATGCCTTACTTTTTGGATAAATATTTTTGAAGCTGGTATTTCTATTTCTTTTGGATTTTTTTAAATGTAAGGTTGTTTTGGGGGGTGGAGTTAGAACCTTGATGATAATTTCTTTCGCTTGGTGTAGGTTTTAAGATTTGTTTTGTGGAGAAGTTTTTTCTTTTGATGTAATAAAATTTAAAACGGAAATGAAGTTGGTGGTGTTGATAATTAAGTAACCTTTTGAGACAGAGTCACCAGGCATTTCCTCTTAGGAGATCGTGCCAGGTTCCTTCCAGAATGCCATTCCTAAAAGCTCTTGCTCTCTGTAACTTCTAGCTATCGTAGGGACTCAGTGCCAGTGCATTCAAACCACTGACTCTCATTCTGAACCAAAAACATCATCAAAAGACAAAAGTACAACAAATTTACAGATCTCAACTGTTTACTGTAATTCTGGAATCAGGCAACACTTCATTCCATTAAATAGAATACATGTTCCAAAGAGTTGAGCAGAAGAGGTTGGCTTTACAGACAGGAAAGATCTGAAGAAAGCTGGTTAGTCACTTTTCAAAGTTGCTTTCCTTGGCTGGGCATAGTGGCTCACTCCTGTAATCCCAGCCCTTTGGGAGGCCGAGGAGGGAGGATCTCTTGAGCCCAGGAGTTTGAGACCAGCCTGGGCAACATAGCAAGACCTCATCTCGGCCGGGCGCGGTGGCTCAAGCCTGTAATCCCAGCACTTTGGGAGGCCGAGACGGGCGGATCACGAGGTCAGGAGATCGAGACCATCCTGGCTGACACGGTGAAACCCCGTCTCTACTAAAAAAATACAAAAAACTAGCCCGGCGCAGTGGCGGGCGCCTCTAGTCCCAGCTACTCAGGAGGCTGAGGCAGGAGAATGGCGGGAACCCGGGAGGCGGATCTTGCAGTGAGCTGAGATCCGGCCACTCACTGCACTCCAGCCTGGGCGGCAGAGCGAGACTCCGTCTCAAAAAAAAAAAAAAAAAAAAAAAAAGACCTCATCTCTACAAAAGATAAAATTAGCTGGGCATGGTGGTATGTCTTGTAGTCCCAGCTACTTGGGAGGCTGAGGCCGAAAGGACAGGTTGAGCCTGGGAGGTTGAGGCCACAGTGAGCTGTGATTGCGCTACTGCACCTCCAACCTGGGCGGAAGAGCAAGCCCCTGTCTCAGAAACAAAGTTACTTTTCTTGTAAGGTGGGGACAGGAGACAGAACAATAGAAAAATAACTGATTAGTTAATATCAGGATCCCTCAGGCTACCGTATTTTGTGTAAAGATTAAAGCAGAGGGAACTTCATTATCATGCCCATTGAATATTGAAATTGACCTGTTTTAATTGGCTGTTATATCTCTCTCCTGATTTCTAGGAAGGTCAGATAACAACTTAGTTTAGATTTGGTGATGTGGAACTTTAGCATGGGGGATTCCATTTTGATTTTAGTCTGGTCTGTGGGGCCTAGAGCAGGAGCTTAGTCCAAAACCATGACCTTCTGTACTTTTTTATTTACCAACACTCACTCATTCCTTCTTGGAGTCATGAAGTGTTACTAAGTTCCTGCTCTGTGCACCATAGTAAAAGCCTGCAGACTAACTGGGAAGAACTCAACACTGCCCAGGGTGGGAACGTGGGCAAGGGAGAGACGGCACCCAGCCAAGCTGAGGGAGGCAAAGGCAGACGTCCTCCCAAAGCTTGATCAGCAAAGGCTTCTCTCATCAGCACAGCCTGAGCCAAGTCTATGGGGCGAGTCAGGATCCGAGGAGCTTGATGGGAGGGCCTGGGAGGTAAGGCTAGGTTCACTCAGCTAGACAGAGCCATCTGAGAAGAAGAGTTAGCTCTAGGAGGAAGAGTAGGAGGACCGTTGGACTAGGACAGGGAAAAAGGAAGAAGTCATTAAGGTATGTACAAGCACTTCCTGGCGTTTTGGGTTAACTGCCAGAGGAAGTTGATGGGATTAGCCCCAGTCCTTGCTTTGTGTCCCTGTCTTTATGGGCTGCCTTCCTGGCTGCGTGTCCAGAGCCAGCACTGCTAGCAGATGTAGGGCAAGGGCGGGGAAAAGGGGGTGGTGGAGCGGCAGTGGTGTTAAGACATCACCCTTCACCATCTGGAACACTGTGAGGACAAGGCAGGCAAGATGCCGCCACTCCCAGTCCTGGCCTGATGCCAACACTCCTGCTTTGTGACTGTCATTCTTCCAGACAGGCTGGAAGCTCGCCATTCAACAGGGACGCCGATCTGGGAGGCCGGCCACCAAACAGCTGTGTGTCCTTGGGCAAGTCACCTTACCTGCTTAGCATTTTAAGAGAGAGAGCTGGACCTAATCGTAAACAGTTCCTCAATCTTCCAATTTTAGGTTGTCCCAAAAGGCAGAGGCCAGTCTTTTCCAAGCCTCACATCTGCCCTTTGGGCCCCCCTTCCCCAGCACACACACCTTTTCTTTCCCTGGACTGCCCTAGGCTCCTCCCTATTGCCCCATTTGAGCAAGTCCTGTCCCTCATCCCTTCTCACTCCATGGAGGCACTTGTCCTTCAGGAGCACCCTCTCTTTCTGTGACACCTGCTGATCTTTTCAACCTGGTCAAATGGGCAAATGTGGGTCTCCTCCCGGGCAACAAACATTTACTTTTAACCTGGCCATTTCCCGTCTTAACCCTGTCAGTCACTTTAATGCTAGGAATTTCACATGCTCTGAGTTTAGGGAATTTGGGAACATTTTGAAAGTCACTGAACTCGTAGCTGCTTATGTATTCATTTATTAATGTGGTCACACAACAAATCTTTTTGTGACCATTCTGTCAAAGACTTTGCTATATGTTGTAGAAATAGTAAATTTTTTTCCTGATTTTTCTAAGTCAGCACAGACTTCAAATATTTTCTTCCATTGTCTTCATAAGGATATTCAGATGTGTCAACCTGCCTGTCCTTCTTTTTTTTTTTTTTTTTTTTGAGACGGAGTCTAGCTTTATTGCCAGGTTGGAGTGCAGTGACGTGATCTTGGCTCACTGCAACCTCCGCCTCCCAGGTTCAAGAGATTCTTCTGCCTCAGCCTCCAGAGTAGCCAGGATTACAGGCACGTGCCACCACGCCCAGCTAATTTTTTTTTTTTTAAGTAGAGACGGGGTTTCACTATGTTAGCCAGGGTGGTCTTGATCTCCTGACCTCGTGATCCAAACGCCTCAGCCTCCCAAAGTGCTGGGCTTGCAAGTGCGAGCCACCACACCCGGCCCTGTCCTTCATTTTAATTCAGGAAATGTGAACACCATAGTTGAAGAGGTCCAAAAGATGTAACTGACTCTACCCTCAAAAAGCAAATAGTTTGCTAGGGGAACAAAACCAAGGATATGCATGGCACACATATGTGTGCGCATCCTGGCTCCACAGACCACCCATGCCATGCTGGAACCACTGCCTGTGGGCCTTCCTGCTGGGCTGTGATCCCTATTGGCAAGGGCTAAAGCCAACACATCCCCAGACCCCGTGCAGTGCCTGGTACCTATGTGCTCAAAAATGTTCGTCAAACTGACGCACCACACCAGGCAGCAGGTAGTGAGTGTCAAGGAGACACAGATAAAACTGCAATGAGAGGTCAGAGGAAGAGAAGAAGGAGACTTCACATTTACTAAGACCAGTTGCATGACATACACTATGTTATTCACAGTTTAAATTAAACAACCCTATGAAGGAGGTATTACTACTGCCACTTTGCAAGGAAGATTAAGTAACTTGCCCAGAGTCATGGAGTTGGTTAGTGACAGAGGCCAGATTTGAGCCCAGTTCTCTCTTAACACTTCACAGCCATGCTCAGCTACCTTCCTACTGGGAAAGTCTTAATTCACCAAAAAAGTGGCACTGGAAGGAGGCCTGTTACAAAGTCACTAAGATAACAAACATGCATCATTTCAGTTCATCCAAACAGGTAGTAACTGCAGTGGCAAAGGAAAAATGATCCTGCTGACCCGGGAGAGCTTCTTTCCTCTCCTGAGCAAGCATCCCCCAGCCACTGACTGGCACTGCCCTCCCCACCTCCCCTTCCTGTCCAGAGCTCCCCCTACCCTACCCTGACATCCAGAGCCCTGCCTGCCCCAGCCAAACCCCTGTTACTGGGAAACACTGAGGTCAGCGTACCAGCAACGTCAGCACTAGCCGGGGAGGCCGGGGCAGAGATTTATCTCACCATGGCTAAAGCTGCTGACTTTCTCATTTCCTGCGGCTCTATTTACATACCTCCCACTTCCTCCTGCGCAGCTACTGATGCAGACTTCCCCCTCCCCATGGTGGCCAAATGAGGGCCAGGAAGATTCTCCAAGTCACATAGCAACCCCTTCCCATCCCTTCAGCCAGAGATGAACCAGGCATCCTCCTTGGATGACCTTGGGCAGCTCAGCCTCTCAGCCTTGTTATCCTAGTTTATAAAGTAGGAATAAAAATACTGTCTGCCTTGCCTACCTTCCTGCATAACCCATAGGCAAAGAGCATGAAAAAGTGTATGTTTCAAGGATTGAAAAATCATTAATTTATCAGAAAGCACAAGGCCTATTCATTATCATTATTTCAAAGTAGCGGAGGGGACAGAATTTCTCCTCATGGAGACAAGGCCCTGGACGCAGGACTTGCAGGCTGCTTATTCTCCCTAGAACTGCACTGCAAGACCCCATCCCAGCCAGGTCTCCTCTTCCTCCTTCCAGACCCCCCGCAGGAGCTTGCTGAGAGCCAGAGCTGTGAGAGGCTGCCCTCTGCTGTCTACCTGAGTCCGGACCACAGCAGCCCTCCAAGTCCGAAATATTGGGGCCAATATTGCCACCTGGTGGTCAACAGAAGCACTGCCACCAAACTGAGAGCTCAGCTTTGAAATGGAGAAATCTCCCTAATTCCTGACATCTGTCTCTGGGATGCACACAGATCTCCTCATACCAGGTCACTGTGCTTTCAGAGAAAGCATATCTGGCTGTGTCTCAAGTCATGCACAGACAGCATCTAGGGTAGGTGTTGGGGTAGGGAGGATGGAAGGAATATGCTAACCAGAATACACATTTTTAAAATTTTAATGTTCAATGCCACATACATCCTCTCTACACTTGTCCCACTGGGGCCCACTCACAGTGACCCAGCCCTTGTTTGGCCCAACTTACAAAAACTTCTGGCCCCCCTGGGGCACCCAGAGTACTTGCTGGTCATAAAAGAGACAGTAACATTTCTATGTGCCCTTTCCTCCCCCCCACCTCCCCACCCCCACCCCCGCTGGACCTTTTGGAGATGAAATTCAACAGGTAAAAGCAGGACCTGAGCAGGTGTCTCTGAAAGGAGGCAGTTGGGAGTTCCCAAAGGAAAGAGAAAAGGGAAGAGGAGAGCCAGCACAGAACCAAGAATTGCAGATAGAGAGCCACGGGCTTCTCCTGGAGACCCTAAAACAGAGCCCCAGGAAGAGGTGATGACATAAGAGGCTTCTCAAACCTCACAAGAGGAAGTAGACCCAAGAGACACGCATTGGAGATCAGAGAGCGGCCATGCAAAAGGAAAGACAGCAAACGAGCTGCAGCAAGCTCCTGAGCCCTGCAGCCCAGGGCACAGGAAACCAGAGGCAGAGCCTCAGGCCCAGGGTGAGGGGCAAAGCGCCAGCCTGAGCCTCTTGCAGCAGAGAACAGCTGGAAGAGAGAAGTGCTGGAGCCACCGGAGGATTATGGCTGTCTATTCCAAGGGCAGCAGCCTGCCTGGGCCTGCGGTGCAAGGCCCAAGTCCTGACCAGGTGCTTCAACCAAGCCCAGGGAGTTAGGAACTGTGCCAGGCTGCTACAGGTAGCTGGGGCTGGAAACATACTCATATTTGGGCTATTGCACAGCCCCTGTGCAAAAACCTAGCAAATGAGCGTACTCTCTCCAGCACCATGCAGGCTCCCATGTATAGCTTGTTCCTAGGACCTATCACTACTCCCCAGACCCCTCAAAAACAAACCAAAACAAAACAAAACCCTGGCCTACACTCAGAGAATGCTCTGGGAGGTGAGGCCACAAAAGAAACTGTCTCTTGGGAGTAGGTGGAGCCCAGCATCAGGGGAGAGCCAGAGGAAGGCATGTCAAGGGAGGAGCTGAGACCCAACTGAGGGTCGGCACTGGAAGAGGGCTTTCTTCACTCTAACTTGGAACCTCATTCTGCGTAGAACTTTTTCACAGTTGGAGGGAGGAGGACGCTCAGAGTAGGGTGTTGCCCTTGGTGAGGATTTGGAGTCCCCTGCGCTCAGGAGGGAGTGGACAGGCATTCCCAGAAGCATCAGCTTCTGGCATCTCCAGAACCCTGGCTTGGACCCTGACCAAGGAGTGTCCCCAGCTGCTGAATAGGCCAGGAGTCCCCTTTCTCTAAGGCTTACATCTCTCCCTCTGGGGTGTGTCCTGCCCCTCCCTGAGTCACCCCAAGGGGAGAGAGGGGAAAAAAGGGAAGAGAAGAGAGGCATTGACTACAGAGGAAGGAAAAGGAAGCAGAGCAGAGGGGGGAGAGAGGCCACACAGGAGTGGGTGACAGAGGAGACTGCAGAGGGCAGGTCTAGGGCAGGAGATCGAGAGAGGGCAGGCCCAGGTCAGGAGGAGGTAGAGAGAGGGCAACCCGAGCACCCCAAGGGGTGCCTCAAGAGCAGGTGGGGGCGGGGAGCCGAGGGGGCGGGCCGGCCATGTCCCACGGGACCTACTACGAGTGTGAGCCCCGGGGCGGCCAGCAGCCACTTGAGTTCTCAGGGGGCCGAGCTGGGCCCGGGGATCTGGGGGACATGTGTGAGCATGAGGCCTCCATTGACCTCTCTGCCTACATCGAGTCTGGGGAAGAGCAGCTTCTCTCCGATCTCTTTGCGGTGAAGCCAGCGCCTGAGGCCAGAGGCCTCAAGGGCCCCGGAACCCCTGCCTTCCCCCACTACTTGCCGCCTGACCCTCGGCCCTTTGCCTACCCTCCACATACCTTCGGCCCAGACAGGAAGGCGCTGGGGCCCGGCATCTACAGCAACCCAGGGAGCTACGACCCCAGGGCTGTGGCGGTGAAGGAGGAGCCCCGGGGGCCAGAGGGCAGCCGAGCTGCCAGCCGAGGCGGCTACAATCCCCTGCAGTACCAAGTGGCACACTGTGGGCAGACAGCCATGCACCTGCCCCCAACCCTGGCAGCACCCGGCCAGCCTCTGCGCGTTCTCAAGGTAAGAGCAGGTCAGCCCTCTTTCCTCCTGCCCCGGGCTGGAGAGGCTGGTGTGGACAGGACCCTGTGTCCCTGCTCACGCTGCTGAGTCTGTGCTTGGTGTTGCTCTGTGAAATGGACCCAACCCACAGTCCTCTGTGCTCACACCGCACCATGACCTCCCTTTCCTTCTCTGTGAATTCATTCCCACCCTGAATCCCCACCATGTCCCAAAGACCCTGCGGCAAGCTGGCCTACCTTGATCTCAGGCCCCCCACCAGCCTCTCTGCTGCTCACCATGCCCCCTCCTCTTGTTTCTCTGCCGCCTGCTTCTGTAAGAAATGTCTGCTGGTCATAGAACAGGAGACTCAAGACAGATTGAGGGAAAGTGTACTCAGAAAGTGTGAGAACATTGGCTGGGTGCGGTGGCTCATGCCTGTAATCCCAGCGCTTTGCCAGGCCAAAGCAGGACGGTCGCTTAAGGCCAGGAGTTGGAGACCCGCCTGGGCAACATAGCAAGGCTCCATCTTTACAAAAAAGAAGAAAGAAAGTGTGAGGACATGAAAGGGAGTTTTGGTCTCAAGCAGAGGACCCTGTGCATCTGGGTCACCATCTCCCAGAAGCAGGGCGATGATAGTTTTGACCTGAGAGACAGAAGCTGGCTCTGAGTCCTGTATTCCTTCGATGCAGCAAGTGTGCCCTGGCTGCAGAGATTCCCGCCCCGCCTTCGCTCTGCCTCCTGGCCAGCCCTCACCTCTCCGTCTCTCCGTGCCTTCCCCTCCAGGCCCCTTTGGCCACTGCCGCACCGCCCTGCAGTCCCCTCCTGAAGGCGCCCTCCCCCGCTGGCCCCTTACACAAGGGCAAGAAGGCAGTGAACAAAGATAGCCTTGAGTACCGGCTGAGGCGGGAGCGCAACAACATCGCCGTGCGCAAGAGCCGGGACAAGGCCAAGAGGCGCATTTTGGAGACTCAGCAGAAGGTGCTGGAGTACATGGCAGAGAACGAGCGCCTCCGCAGCCGCGTGGAGCAGCTCACCCAGGAGCTAGACACCCTCCGCAACCTCTTCCGCCAGATCCCTGAGGCGGCCAACCTCATCAAGGGCGTGGGGGGCTGCAGCTGAGTCTGGCTGGTGGACTTTGGGCACCAGGCTCCGTGGCACGGCCTGACTCTGCGAACCCCCATCCTGCTGGGGGCCTAGAACCCTGAGACATAGACCATGGATAAATGGCAACCGGGGTGGCAAGGAAGGGCAGGACCCAGCATAATGATTATGTGGCTGAATAAAGTTGCACTGTGACTGGGTGTTGGGACTGTTGGCTGTGTGTGTGTGTGTGTGTGTGTGTGTGTCGTGGAGGACCCTGGGGACAGAGGATGCATGTAGCTAGGTCTGCACCTCTTGTTTCCATGCCCAAATGGACATGTGGAAACACAGACATGCTGTCCACAGCCCGCCCCCTACATGCCACACAACCAGGCCATGTATCTGCCACTCTGCTTTTCTCTCCCTGACATCCCCATCACCCGCTTCTGTGATCTGAAGGCATATCCCCGCCCCCCGCAGGACCTGGAGCAACCTTTGTATGCTCTGCTAACAAAGATCTGTAGCTTGTAGGGAGATCCTGGCACCACACAGTCCTTCATGCCCAGGCCTGCAGCTCCCAGGCCCACCCTCTCTCACCTCGAAGTATAGGTCTGGGAGCTCCTGCCCCAGGTGACCACGGGAAAATTCCTGATGGCTCTGCCATATTTATGGTCCCTTGATCCAGCCTGCCATCTCTTCTCTCCAGTTCCGATGCCTCAGTCTACCAGATGGACACCCTCCCAATGCTGCTCCCACCTACTCATTTTCATCCTTTGTCCCTCATCCCTGGGGCTCCAGTTCCGTAAAGCTTGAGAATTGAGTGCATGGGACAGGAATCAGTTGGGAGAGACCTGGAAAGCGGATTTGTGTATGAGAACACTGGTAATGAGAAGGAGGATGACAAATCTGCCTGTGCCAGGGACACCCCTCACTCAAAGCAGCATTTTCTTTGGCATTGGACTCCAGCCTAAGAGACAGATGGTACAGTAATTAAGAGCCTCAGTTTGAATCATACTCTGCTACTTACTAGCTGTGAGCCTTCAGCCATTACTTCTCTCTGTGCCTCGGTTTCCTCATCTGCAAAATGGTAGCAATATTCGTACCCACTCTGTAGTATTATATTCATAGAAAAAGAAAACTTTGCATGTAATAAGCATATTTATGATGATTCCTCCATTTTGCTGGAACTGAAAGGACCTCGGAGATCTCATCTAAACTCATTTTGTAGGTAAGAAAACAGGCCGCAAAGAGGGGAAGGGACTTACCTGGAGTCACACAATTGTTTAGAGGCAGAACCAAAATTAGCTCCATAAAATCACAGATCTCAAGATGTGCTGGAAGAGACCTCAAGAGATCATCTGGTGGGCTCTGCCCTCAGACCAGCAAGATAGGGTGAGCCACATTTTATAGATAAAGCAGTTGAGGGCCAGAGGGGGTAAGAGGCTTCTCCTGACACTCACTGAGTCCCTTTGCTGCCTCGATACATGGTACCTCTCTCTCTGCTCCATGCTACACTCTCCTTACGGATACTCAGTTTGAGTGTCACATGAATCACATTCAGTAAAGAACAGTGCTCAACAGTATCAGGGAGCCAGGGACAGATTAAGGACTTGTTAAAGTCTCTCCTAGGCCAGTGCTGGGAAAGCCTGAGTCAGACATCAAGGAATAATTTTCTGAGAGGGCAAGAGACTGGTGTCTGGATCATCCCAGATCTCTCTCCCTTCTTCAAATCTCCAGCAGTAGAGCCCTCCCACACCTCGGGCATCTGTGTGTGACATGTCTATCTTGCCCAGGACTTAGTCCTTTTCCTGCCTTTGCCCCTGTGTCTCTCGGGCACCATCTCTCCTACCTCTGTGTCCTGGAGGCCCGTGCCCCAGGTCTGGTTTGGAGGGACAGAGCTGAACCTTCAGTGTAGGGACTGATGGGAGCTTCCTGAGTTTGGAAGGAGGGAAGGTATCAGTCTCTGTGGGCACCTGGGAGAATCCTCACACCTTCCTTTCAGCCCAGGGGGATAGGTTGCATAAGGCAGGTTTGTACAGAACATGGTAAATGACTCAACCTCCGGATTTCCTCCTCTCAGCTCAAGACCACTGTCCCTTGACGTACTTTCAAGGTTCTGGGTGATGGGACCTGGCTTGCTTCAGCATCAAGCCCAGGCTTCGTTCCCACAGCTCTGAACTGTATGTCCTCTCAGGCCCCCACTCATCCCGTCAGGTCCTCAGGGCCGGTGCCTAGTGGAGCCTTCCTGACTGGTACCCAGTCTGGAGGAGTCACATCCCCATCTCCCCACTGCGATCCCAGCGTGACGTGCAGCAGCTGAACACATCCCAATCCTTTGCGTCAGATCATATTCCAGGGGGATGAGTCAGAGCCAGAGGGCACACTTCCTGAAGGAGGCTTTCCATCTGACCTCAATTGGTTTTGGCCAACATAACTTACTCAACAAGTATTTGTTGAGTATCTTTTCTGGAAATGAGACAAGTTCTCAGCAGGAGTAGGAAGAAAAAGTCAATAAACAAGTGTGTTGAATGTCTTCCTTTGTCCCTCCAGAACCCTCTCTACCCTTCATCACCCTACACAGTCCCCAGGTGGATGCCTCCCTACATCAACCAGCTTCTCAGGGGGTGCGGGTGAGACTGGCAGGAGGAGAGTGATGGGAGCCCCCTGCTGACCGGCACTCTCCACAGTCCCTCCCAGAGGATTCCTGGCCCTCAGGCCCCCATACTGGGCTAGCCCAGGGGACTTCACCACTCCAGGAACTTTCCCCGGATACTATTGGTTCACATCTTCATAAAGCACCTTCATTAACTTTCCTGCTTACTCCATTCGAATAGCCCATTGGGGAAACCAAATAAACCAACAGATAGGGAGGCTATTTTAGCTGGGGTGGCCAGGAAAGGTCTCTCTGAGGAAATGACATTTCAACTGAAACTTGAAAAAATTTGAGAAGGAGGCAGGTATGTCTTCAGTGTAAGGGTGAACAGAGGGAAGGGTAAATGCAAAAGCCCTAAGGTGACCAAGAAAAAGGAAGCCAGGAGCGGATGCTGAATGAAAGAAGGAAGGAGAGGATAAGTAAGAAAAAGATGCACCTTCCCTCCAGAATGGGGCTCCAGGGGTTGCAAATGACTATTTTCATTCCCTCTGTCAAGAAGGATGGTACCTAAGAAGCTGGGGGAGGTGGAGAGCAGGGTTCTCTCTGCCCCTGGATTCAGCTTCCCTGCCCCTTGGTCCTCCTGTCACCTTCACCACAGTAAGGCTGTCACCACTGGGGAAGGAGATGACAGAAAGGAGCCCGGGGAAGGGCAGTTAGCCAAACCCTGCCTGGGGAAATGCACCAGGACCGGTGAAAACCAGCAAATCAAGGTCCAAACAGCACACACAAGCAGTCCTATTGCTTCAGCACCCACAGCTCAGGCCCACTTTTCTTTCTGGAGCAGAACTGGGGAGCAGAATGAGAATCCTTAGCTGAGAGACAGGATCTTAGGCCACAGGGAAGCTGCAGAGGAGAAGGCAGACTGTGGGGAGACACTGCAGAGGGAGGAAGCTGCCCAAGGTGAGTCTGCCAAGGTCAGTCAGCAGCGGTGGTGGCTTGTGAAAGCTGCCCCCACCCCCCTGCTCGGTGCACACCTCCCCACCCCTCTACACAGATTGCCACATGTCTGGGCCCCCAGGGCCCCCATCCCAGTGTTGCAAGATCCCGGTTGGGGTTGTGGGTGGAAAGGGGCCTCTTCACCTCCACCCCCTGCCCTGCTCCAAGCCAGTGAGGGGACTATGGGATGAAGGGGGCTGTTCAGGAGACACTGAGGCAACAATAGGCAGGGCCGGCTGAGGGCCTGTGCGTCTCCTCTCGGACAGGCCAGTCACTTCCCATCACCCTCACCAGCCCCCGCAGGCAGACCCCTCCTCCCAAGACTCAGCGTGGGCTGCTCCAAAATGGGAGTAGTCCAAGCTGGACAGAACCCCTGGTTGGCCTCTGTCAGCTGCTTCCATAACCAGGCCTGGCCTAGCCTCAGAAAACCGCAGTGGCACGTGAGAAATTCTCCCCAAGGGGAGAGGGTGGGGGTTTTCAGAGGAAAATGGCTGCAACTTAACTTTACCAAAATGGCCATCAGTTCTGACTTCAGAAAGCAGTGGAAAGGTCTCAGGGCCTGGGAAGGGGCAGGCTTCCTGATAGGGAGAGACCCGCCACAGAGCTGTAGCCTCTTGCTTCTCTTTTATTATTTATTTATTTTAGGTCCAGGGACAGACTAGATTTTTCCCTTAGATTTGCTTCCCTTTTAGAAGAAACAGGGCTCTGGGGGTAGGTAGAGGCAAGCCACACATAGAATGGATCCATCCCCTATGCCCCATGAGCTAAGCTTCACCCTGGAGTCCTAAACTGTCCAAGCCCCTATTGCCCCGCTCCCACACCTAGCACTGTCACCCCTGGCCAGGCTATCCAACCTTGCTGCAATCGGGACGGTTTGCAAAACGCCTTCTAGCTCCCGCTTTGTCACCATCTGAGGTTAGGACTGTACTCAGGAGATAAGCTCAGGCCCCACCCGCTCGTCCCCAGCGAGACTGCTGGCCTGCTGCAATCGGGACGGTTTGCAAAACCCCTGCTGGCTGCAGCTCTGTCACCATCTGAGGTTAGGGCTGCACCCTAAGATAAAGCCTAGCTCCTCCCTTCAGCCCTGCCTTCTAACCTCACAGGCAGCATGGTCCCAAGAAACAGAGCTCCTGGGAGCCTACTCAGGGTCTGGAAGCGTTATACAGGTCCAGTGCAAAGACCCTTCTCCTTGGTCCTCCCCTCACCCCTTCTCCTCTCCATCCCCAGCCTCACTTTTGCATACTTTCCTCATTATCATCCTCTCCTCACTCTCCATTTACTCACCTTCTATCTTCTATCCTCACCCTTCCATCCCTCACCTCCCTCCTGCCTTCTCACCACATTCATTTGCTCAAAAAATACATACTAAACACCTACTTGAAGCCAAGCATTTTGTTATAGAAGCTACAGGACACATAAGGAGAACAGTCCCTGCCCTTTGGCGGTTTATAGATTAGTGAGAGTGACAAACATAAGACCACAAACAAATTGTGGGCAGTGTCATCTAGCAAAAGTTAACGGGTGACTGATGGCCAATATTAACATGGGTACCTGATTTAAATGTGAGTGTTGGGAAAGGCTTCTTTGAAGGGGTAACATATTGGTGGATATCTAAATGGTGAGTAGGAATTCATCTGGCAAAAAGTGGGGGTTCCCAACAGAGAGAAAAGTATATGCAAAGGTTCCCAAGTAGGTCCTTCTCATTCACTGACTGAATGCTGGGGGTGCAGGGCAAGATGCTGGGAGGAGGCAGAGAGGCTTGAAGAAGCTGAAGCCAGAAGCTCCCTCAGATGGGATTCAGAGCATCAGAGGGAGAACTGGCCTTCCAAGGGAAGAAGACATCTCCTCTCTTTTAGCAAGAAACAGAGGAGATGGCAACAGAATCAAATACAAATAGGTTTGTAGCAGGCTGGGGCTGTTCCTATCTTATGGCTTTTATTTTCACCATGAAAGAAGAGATAACCAAAAGTCACTGAGAAGGAGGGGAGGCTGGAGGTTTCAAACTATAAAATCTGGCCGGGCGCAGTGGCTCACACCTGTAATCCCAGCACTTTGGAAGGCCAAGGTGGGCGGATCACAAGGTCAGGGATCGAGACCATCCTGGTTAACATGGTGAAACCCTGTCTCTACTAAAAATACAAAAAATTAGCCAGGCATGGTGGTGGGCGCCTGTAGTCCCAGCTACTCGGGAGGCTGAGGCAGGAGAATGACGTGAACCCAGGAGGCAGAGCTTGCAGTGAGCTGAGATCACGCCACCGCACTCCAACCTGGGCAACAGAGTGAGACTCCATCTCAAAAAAAAAAAAAAAAAAAGAAAGTATAAAATCCTAGTTGGTGAGAGTAGAAGAGGGAGCTCATTGCTGAGATGCTCTTCATTGAGAGCATCCAACTGAAGTTGATGATGACCACTTTAGAGTGACATGTCCTCTGGGATGATTTTATCCAGTGGTCCTTAGATGCTTGAGAGCAAATGCAGAGAAGACAAATGTTAGGTCCATCTAGAGTTGGGACTTAACCAGGGAGATGAGATGGAAAGGACAGACAGGGGAGAGGAGTTGAAGGCATTAACAAAAGGGGATCGCAGTGGTGGGCCTGAAACCTAAGGCAGAGAAGGTGAGATGTGAAGATGGGAAGGGCTGTGGTTCCTCAGTGAGCTTCATAGAACAGCTGCTGGGAGCCAGCTTGAGCAAACCACCATAAGGAAAGGAGATTCTATCAGCGTGGGATGTTTGATTCCGTTATTTCATAGGTGCTGCAGTTTCTGGTGGTGATAAGGCTCTGGGTATGGCCCTGGGAGAGGCTCACTAGGAGGAATGGAGGAGATGGTTAGAGACAGAGGGTGAGGGAGCCGAGAGGCCAGCCTGCCAGAGGGAGCATCCATATGAATGATGACCCCACCTGGACGACAGCTCTTTTCCTACCAGCCTCTCTCTACAGCCGACATTTCTCTCATCTCCACTCATCAACATCCTCTCTCCTTATCCCTAATTTCCTACCACCACACCCTTTTTCTCCCCTTCATCCCATTCTCTCTAAGTTCTGTTCTTTTGTCTAACCCCATCCTCTCTTATCCTTCCATCCTCTCTCCTTATCCCCATTCTCTCCTCATTACGTTTTCTCCTCACCCTCTTCCTCTCATCACTTCACACTGGAGAAGCAAGATTACACAGTGGGTTCAAGCCTGGGCTCAGGTGCCTAACTATGTCAGTTCAACTCCTATACTGCCACTTACCACCTATGTACATTGCCTAATTTTGCTGTGCCTTGATTGTAAAATTGGGATAATAATAATGCCTACCTCATGAGGTGGCTGAAAGAATTATATGAGTATAAAGTGCTTGGGTCAGGCACAGGGGCTCATGCCTGTAATCCCAGCACTTTGGGGAGACCTCAGGAGTTTGAGCCTGAGCAATATGGCAAAATCCCATCTCTACTAAAAATACTAAAGTTAGCTAGGTGTGGTGGCATATGCCTGTAATCCCAGCTACTTGGGGGGCTGAGGCTGGAGAATCACTTGAACTCATGAGGCAGAGGTTGCAGTGAGCCGGGATCATGCCACTGCACTCCAGCCTGGGTGACAGAGCAAGACTCCGTCTCAATCAATCAATCAATAAAATAAAATAAAGTGCTTGGAACAACGTGTTGGCACAAAGCTGTGCCCCATAAAATGAATATTATTCTCACTCTCTCCTTACCTCCTTGTTCCTTCCTCAGCTTCATTTTCTTACCTCCATTATTGCCCTGCAACTACTTCATACCTCTTTAAAGAGGCAGAGACAAATAGGACTCAGCCCCTGCCCACCATCTAGCAGGGAAAAAAATACAAAAATAAATGTCAGGATAACATAATAAGAGAGCTCCTTCAACGATGTGAAAGAAATGCTATTGGAGAACAGAAGATTTGAGAACTCTCTCTACCTGGGGGAGCAAAGAAGTCTCAACTGGCAGATAACCTCAGGGTTGGATCTTGAAAGATGAAGAAGAATTTGCAGTGTAAAGAGAAGAAAGGTTAAAAATTAGCTGGGCATGGTGGCATGTACCTGTGGTCCTAGTTACTTGGGAGACTGAGGCGGGAGAATTGCTTGAGCCCAGGTTGAGGCTGCAGTGAGCCGTGATCGCACCACTGCATAGCAGCATGGGTGACAAAGTGAGACCCTGTCTCAAAAAATTAAAAATCTAAATTTTAAAAGGACAGGAAGGATTTATTAAAATGCATGAAGTTCTTCCACCCGCATGTATGAAGTTAAGATCAGCCCATATCGTGGCCAGAGCACACCCTGTCTCAGTATGGCCACAGGGGAGCAGCAGAGCATTAGGAGCTGCAGACTTAGGCCAGAAAAACCTAAGAAATCTAGGGGAAAAAAGACCAGACATTTGGAGAAAAAGACTAGGTTTGCCTTAGGGAAAAAAACAAGAGTCTTCTAAAGATTTGTACACATGATCGCGCCACTGCACTCCAGCCTGGACGATAGAGTGAGACTCCATCTCAAAAAAAAAAAAAAAAAAGATTTGTACACATGGTGATAATAAAAGAACAGGCCAACTATAGTGGCTCATATCTGTAATCCCAGTGCTTTGGGGGATCACTTCAGGCCAGGAGTTCAAGACCAGCTTGGGAAACACAGCAAGATCCTGTCTCTACAAAAAATTTAAAAATTAGCCAGGCATGGCAGCACACACCTGCAGGAGGCTGAGGTAGGAGGACAGCTTGAGCCCAGGAGTTTGAGACTGCAGTGAGCTATGATCTACAGAAAATTTAAAAATTAGCCAGGCATGGCAGCACACACCTACAGGAGGTTGAGGTAGGAGGAGGGCTTGAGCCCAGGAGTTCAAGACTGCAGTGAGCTATGATCATGCCACTGAACTTCAGCAAGGGTCACAGAGTAAGACTCTATATCAAAAATAAATGAAAATAAAAATAAATTTTTAAAATATGACAGGCATGGTGACTCACGCCTGTGATCCCAGCACTTTGGGAGGCTAAGGTGGGCAGATCACTTGCGCTCAGGAGTTCAAGACCAGCCTGGGCAACATGGCGAAACTGTGTCTCTACAAAAAATACAAAAATTAGCTGGTCGCTGTGGTGCACACCTCCAGTCCCAGCTACTCTGGAGGCTGGGGTGGGAGGACTGCTTGATCCCAGGAGGTTGTGGCTGCAGTGAGCTGTGATTGAGCCACTGCACTCCAGCTTGGGGACAGAGCAAGACCATGTCTTAGAAAAATAAAATAGAATAATAATAAATCTAAGTAAATAATAAAAGAACAGGTCTCCTCTGCATTGACAGTGTATATAATATGTATTCTTTTTTTCTTTTCCTTTTCCTTTTTTAAGAGATGAAGGGTCTCCCTATGTTGCCCAGGATGGCCTGAAACTCCTGGACTCAAGTGATCATCCCACCTCAGCCTCCCAAAGTGCTGGGATTACAGGCATGAGCCACGCCACTGTGTATAATACGTATTTTTTTACTTGACTTAGTATTTACCATAAACCATACACTGTTCTCAGTGCTTTATAAATATTCACTTACTTCTCAATAACAACCCCAAAAGTACAGTCACCCCTATTTTACACATGGGAAAACTGGGGCACTTGGTCAAAGTTACATATACATTTATATAGATAAAAAGTGGCAGAGTGGGTTTGCCTCCAGAGTTTGGATGTGTGAAAGCCAAGGCCCTGGGCCCCTGGAGGGTCACTGAAAAATCAGACATGAGACAGAGTAATAGGAGAAAAGGCATACACATTTATTTATTTATTTATTTAGAAACAGAGTTTTGCTCTTGTTGCCCAGGCTGGAGTAGAATGGCGCCATCCTGGCTCACCGCAACCTCCGCCTCCTGGGTTCAAGCAATTCTCCAAAGGCATACACATTTATTTAACATGTACATATGAGAACCTTCAGAATGAAGACCTAACCCCACCCCCATGAAATACAGAAGCTTATATATGGTCTTGAGGTTACAGAAAGAATGGTGCCTTGGATCCTAGCAAAACAGGTTATAGGAGGGGTGAAAAACAGGAATTCTGTTGAGGGGCAATAAATGATTACTAAGGAGAATGAATGGATCTGGGAACAGAGATTAACTTGTAAACAGTTCTAACAGTGAAAAGGCCTGCTCAGGTGTGGTTACATTCTTGGTCTTAGGGAAGAAGAAAAAAACTGCTTTACTTATTGGGTCTGGATCTTAGGCAGATAGGGCCTGTGCTTTGGGAGAGATGAGGGGTGTGGGTGTGTGTTTAAGGGGGAAAGGCAGGATGGTCAGGAAGACCTTAAGGCTTCTTCTTCAGTTCAGCATGTCAATGCTGTATTTTGGGCTACAGTTTCTGAGCCCCAACAGGTGTCTCCCTTGTAATCAGTAGTTTCAACCACAGTTCTGGCATGTGAAAGTATAAAATCCTTGGGAAGTCAGCAGCCCTACTCTAAACTCTAATCCATGTTGGTCACCAATTAGCTATTAAAGTATACTGCCTTAAAACAAATGTTTCTTCAAAAGTTAAATAATGGGGTTAGGTTCTTTGTTTTCATCCACGCACTGAAGACCAGGCCCGAAGGGCTGTGCTGAGTGGTGTGGACACAAAGACCAACAGGAAACAGGCTTACCTTCAAGGACTTCAGGATGTGGAGGGAGAGCTGCTAAGCCAACAATTATAACAGAGGATGACAGTGTTCTGTTAGGAGCTGGGAGGGGAGACCCCTCCTGTGAGGTGGTTCCCCACCCACTGTGACAGGTGTGGAATTTGGGCTGGGGGTATTAAGAAAGGCTTCCAGGGGTAATTACCAGAAAGGTAGGAATTAGCCAGGCAGGCAGGGGAGGGGGCAGTATCCAAGCAAGGGAAACAGGATGTGAAAACACAGCATGAACAAAGAAAACAGAGTTCCTTAAGAACATCTTTGAACATTAATGTCCATTTTAAGAGTTTCTTGGTCAGGCGCGGTGGCTCACACCTATAATCCCAGCACTTTGGGAGGCCGAGGCAGGTGGATCACCTGAGGTCAGGAGTTCGAGACCAGACTGGCCAACATGGTGAAACCCCATCTCTACTAAAAATACAAAAAAACTTAGCTGGGTTTGGTGGCGGGCGCCTGTAATCCCAGCTACTTCAGAGGCTGAGGCAGGAGAATCGCTTGAACCCAGGAGGCAGAGTTTGTGGTGACCCAAGATTGCGCCATTGCACTCCAGCCTGGGCGAGAAGAGCGAAACTCAGTCTCAAAAAAAAAAAGAGTTTTCTTTTCCCTCCTCTGCACACCTAAAAGCAGCTTCTGTGAAACCTAACAGACCTAACACAACAGCCTCTTAGAGGAAGTGTCAGTCAACTAACATGTATTTGTTGAGCACCCACTAAGAGCCCTACATAGATGTAGGAGATCCTAGAAGTCTTGTAGTTTAGTTAGAGGCCACCCAGTTCTGAAACTGGGGCTAGTGAAGTGCAGAAGTCTTGTTTGCCCACGTCCAGGGAGACCAGCAGGCAACTACAAAGCAAAGAATATCTCTGTCCCCCAGTTCCCCTGTTACGGTGACACCAATTTTCTTTTCTTTTTTTTTTTTTTTTGAGACGTAGTCTTGCTCTGTCGCCCAGGCTGGAGTGCAGTGGCACAATTTTGGCTCACTGCAAGCTCTGCCTCCCGGGTTCAAGCCATTCTCCTGCCTCAGCCTCCTAGGTAGCTGGGACTACAGGCACCCGTCACCACGCCCGGCTAATTTTTTGTATTTTTAGTAGAGACGGGGTTTCACCGTGGTCTTGATCTCCTGACCTCATGATCCACCCACCTCGGCCTCCCAAAGTGCTGGGATTACAGGCGTGAGCCACCGTGCCCGGCCAGTGACACCAATTTTCTAGTTCTGTGAAGGTTCCAAGGTTTTCTACTCAGAAAGGCAAAAGAAATAGGACGAGGGATGGAAAGGATTAGGAAAGAGTTCCCAGCCAGGCATAGTGGCTCACACCTGTAATCTCAGCACTTTGGGAGGCCAAAGCAGGAGGATCACTTGAGGCCAGGAGTTTAAGACCAGCTTGGACAACATAGCAAGACTCCATCTCTACAAAACAAACAAACAAAAAACAAGGAAAGAGTTTCATCATGGATAAGGCAGGCTCCTCTTTGGAAAGGTCAGTTGAGGCCTCAGAATAACACTTCCCCTCCCCCAGCACTCCACCTCTGGCCCCTCTGGAAGAGGGTGGTTCATATCCGACCTCCTGGCAGGGAACTGTAGACTGAGTCAACAACATTCAAATCTTGAAAAAATAAGCAAGAGTGGTGGGGGGTACATGGTGAAAAACAGTAAAGAGAGGAAAGCCAGAAACAGTGAGCCAGGGAACAAGGGGACGGAAGACAGGATCCAGGCTGTATCTACGGAGAGACACAGAAGGGAGATGCTGTTGCTGCTGCTGCTGCTGCCACCACTAGTCCTCAGGGTTGCTGCAAGCCGATGTCTACATGATGAGACACAGAAGTCTGTGAGCCTTCTCAGGCCCCCTTTCTCCCAACTCCCCCCAAAATCTCGCTCTTCCTCCCTCACCCTCCCTAGCTCCGGTGATCCTCAACCCCTACGAATCCAAACCTGCTATCTAGGAGATCATATATCAGATGGAGCTTGGGATCCTGAGGGGGAAGGGACGAGAGGGGTATCCCGAGCCCTGGCCGCAGTGAGAGAGGCCACTCAGCGAATCCAGGCTGTTCTAGCAGGTGAGTGAGGGAACAGAGGTGTTAGGGAGGGTTGAGGAGCAGAGAGGTCCAGGGGAGGAAGATCAACCCAGAAAAAGTACTGGAATTCCAAGATATGGAGGGAAACTGACCTCTTGTCAAGTCCCTCCAGTGCAAGGACCCCTACTTCTGAGTCGAGACCCTGCACGGTATTGCCATGCTGTCTGGGGAGACCCAGATACCCCAAACTACCACAGGTGAGTTCATGTCATTGACAATGTATGTACTTCTTCTTCAGGGATACCTAGAAATGTCCTCAGCTCACCTACAGATATTCACTCTTATAGGTGCAGCCTCTTGAACCCAGAGTACAAAGGAGAGAGTTGCCTGGGGGCAAAGGTGAGATTGAGTCAACAACACTGAAATCTTGAAAAAAATAAGGGTGGGGGGGGATACGCAGATAGTAAAGAGAGGAAAGCCAGAAATAAGTACACCAGGAAGAAGGGGACGGAAGACAGGATCCTGAGCAGGCTCACTTCTCAGTCTCAAGGATCTGGAGATCTGCAGCCTGCCATGACCATTCCAAGACCACCAGCATCAGAGTTACTTAGTGTGCTTCTTAACAATGTAGATTCCTGAGCTCCTCTCTCTGCTAAAATTTAGTAATTCAGAGACTGGGGGTGAAGGGGCAGAACTCTGTATTCCAGCCAGCTGCCTAGATTACACTAAGACAGACCAAACAGACTCATTCTCCCCTACTCCTCATACCCAATTTCCTACTGTCCCAGCCCATCTGCTAATGCAACATTTCACTCCCGGCCAGATTCCTGACGCCCATCTTCGTGGTTACACCTTGTGGCCAGAGCAGGGTCCCCCACAACTGGTCCAGCCAGATGGGCCTGGGGTCCAAAACACTGATTTTCTTCTGTATGTGCGGGTTGCTCACACTTCCAAGTGCCACCAAGAGGTGAGGTTCAAATCAAATCTCCTTTCCCCGCTGCCTCTCTCAATCTTAAATCTCATGAGGGGGGTTAGGGAGCATAAAAGCAGTTTTTTGTTTTGCTTTGTTTTGCTTTGCTTTTGTTTTGAGACAGAGTCTCACTCTGTTGCTGAGGCTGGAGTACAGTGGCCCAATCACAGCTCACTGCAGCCTTGACCTCCTGGGCTCAGGTGATCCTCCCATCTCAGCCTCCCGAGTAGCTAGGATTACAGGCGTGCACCACCATGTCCGGCTAACTTTTTGTATTTTTTTGTAGAGACGGGGTTTTGTCATGTTGCCCAGGCTGTGTCTCAAACTGTTGGGCTCAAGCAATCTGCCCGCTTTGGCTTCCCAAAGTGTCAAGATTACAGGCGTGAGCCACCACGCCCAGCCAAAAGCAGTTTTTATTAAGTTGTGCTTATTTGGGATAACTTAGGGAATGTTAGTAATGTTTGGGTAAAGGCTACTCCCACCCATAGCCATCCCTCAATACCACTCCTGCAGAGTTTTGCAGAGTCCCCTGGTCCTCCATTTTCAGAGGATTTCTTTCATTTGTGATACCCTACTTTTCTTCTTTCTGGCCCTACCCTGTCCTGGCCCATCCACAGCCCTCTGTCATAGCCTATGCTGCCTGCTGCCAGCTGGACTCAGAAGACAGGCCTCTCGCCGGCACCATTGTCTACTGTGCCCAACATCTCACCAGCCCCAGCCTCAGCCACAGTGACATCGTCATGGTGACTGCTGCATGATGAATAGGGAGAAGCAAACAGGTTGCAGGGTAGGGGGCCAGGTTACTCAGTTTCCCATAAAGTCAAAGAACCCACAGAGGATGGAATAGAAGGTGCCTCAAGCTCTAGGAAGAGCTGATTGGGCAGAGGGGTATAGAGTGTTTGGTCAATCCTGCTGCAAATTTGGCCCCCTTACTGGGCTGTCATTTGTCCTTAGGCCACACTACATGAATTGCTACATGCCTTAGGTTTCTCTGAACAGCTCTTCAAGAAATGGCAAGACTGCCCCTCAGGATTCAGCGGTAAATGAGAGGAATGAGGTTAAGGACTTCCCACGATCAACCAGAGGGAATTCACTATCTCATAACCTCCTTCCTTCTAATTTCACTTCACCCTTCCTAAGTTTTCCTCTCCTCGTATTGCCTTCTTCCCTTTGTGCACTCAGTTAGAGAGAACTGTTCTACAAGGCAACAAGTGACAAGGCAAGATGAGTGGGGACAACTGCTTCTCACCACCCCAGCTGTTAGCTTCAGCCTGGCCAAACACTTAGGAGTGCCGGGGGCTTCACCGGGTGTTCCCTTGGAAGAAGAGGTGAGAATGAGAACACCTTGGGGTAATGGAAGAAAGGAGTAGCCAGGTAACAACCAGCCATCTGCCACCTCCTCCAGGAGGGCCTTTTGTCCTCACACTGGGAGGCCAGACTACTCCAGGGTTCTTTAATGACTGCTACCTTTGATGGAGCCCAGCGCACTCGACTCGACCCAATCACCCTCGCTGCCTTCGAAGACTCAGGCTGGTACCAGGTCAACCACAGCGCTGCAGAGGAGCTGTTGTGGGGCCAGGGTGAGAAATAAGGCAGATCTGCAGAGAGGCACTCACGACCCAAGTCAGCTCTGGGGGAAGTGGGAGGCTGGAGGGGTTTCTGTTGCTGATGTATAATCAAAGCTATGAGGATAGCTGGTGCGGAAGGATGTTTGGGCTTCATTTGTTGAGGGCTCTCTTTCCTTCTCATCTCTCAAGCAGGATCTGGCCCGGAATTTGGCTTGGTGACCACATGTGGGACTGGCTCCTCAGACTTCTTCTGTACTGGCAGGTGTGTGTGCTGAGTGGTTAGGGGACTGTACGGCGGTCAGTGATCCTAGTGTCACTCTATCATCCATTCCACACAGTGGGCTGGGCTGCCACTACCTGCATCTGGACAAGGGAAGCTGCTCCTCAGACCCCATGCTGGAAGGCTGCCGCATGTACAAGCCCTTAGCCAATGGGGTGAGTAGACAAGAGAGCAGACAATGAAACTGAGTGGTTCCGGAAGGGAGTCAACTTCAAAGGCATCAGAACAAACACTATTCTACCTTCTGACCTGCCCCTCAGAGTGAATGCTGGAAGAAGGAAAATGGATTCCCTGCTGGGGTGGAGAATCCCCATGGGGAAATCTACCATTCCCAGAGCCGTTGCTTCTTTGCCAACCTCACTTCACAGCTGCTCCCTGGGGATAAGACCAGGCATCCTTCTCTTACCCCACACCTCAAGGAAGCAGAGCTCGTGGGCCGCTGCTACTTACATCAATGCACAGGGAGGGGAGCTTATAAGGTGCAGGTGGAGGGCTCACCTTGGGTTCCATGCCTTCCAGGAAAAGTTATACAGGTGGGTACCATAAGAGGAATAGTTGCAGCATACTGGCAAAAAGAAGTTGGGAAATACTTGTATGGTGGTACTGTCCAACCTGTTTTGCTGTACATACAGTTTTCCTAAGCACCCACTGAGTCCAGACTCTGACCTAGAATACATTTTCCTTAGAAGACTTGAACAGATAATCAAAGCAAAACCATATCCTGCTACATATTTCCTTGCAGATACCTGGGTACTATGGTCTTCTCTTCTGTCCCCGGGGTCGGCTGTGTCAGACTAATGAAGGTATCAATGCTGTTACTTCCCCACCTGTGAGTCTTTCAACCCCAGATCCACTATTCCAGCTCTCTTTAGGATTAGCTGGGCCTCCAGGCCACTGTCTGGGGAAAGAACAGCAAGAAGGGCTGGCTGAAGCAGTACTGCACGCTTTGGTGAGCAGAGGTGGCACTGGCAGGTAAAAGCTTGAGTATTTATACAATGGGTCAAGGAGAATCCCTAAGTCCTTTACTTGACGACTCTCCTCTGAAGACCTTTTGTTCATCCCACTCTTAAGCCTGCACCTGTTTCATGACACATACTCTGCCAGGAACTATACCTCTATTAAAATATTCAAATGTCCATTTAGGTGCTATTTCCACAGCCCATCAATTACCACTAGCTTGGTGTTTACTGTGCATATGTGGAAGTCTCCTGGCTGCCAAGGGCCTTCAGTGGCTATGCTGTACAGGGCCCTGACTCTGACTCTCCAGAAAAAACCCCTAGAAGTGTATCATGGAGGAGCCAACTTTACCACACAACCCAGCAAGTAAGATAATATTCCAAGTACTTTTCTTTCAAATCCATGGAGTCCAGATGTTTGAAATTAAATTTATTAAGCACTCACTCATGTGTATATTGTCCTAGACAGGGTTGCGTTTCAGAGAACAAAGATCCCTAACTAACACGATCATCCAGTCATGTCACTACCTGGCTCCCTTCTCCCATACAATAACACATTCCCCCATCTCTAGAACACAGGGATCAGATCTTAGTTCCACCCCCCTGCCTTTTTTTTTTTTTTCTTTTTTTGAGACAGGGTCTCACTGTCACCCAGGTTGGAATGCAGTGGGGTGATGTCAGCTCACTGTGGCCTCAACCTCCCTAGGCTCAAGTGATTTCCCCCACCTCAGCCTCCCAAGTAGCTGGGACTACAGGTGCACACCACCATGCCAGCTAATTTTTGTATTTTTGGTAGAAACAGTTTCACCATGTTGCCCAGGCTTGTCTCAAACTCCTGAGCTAAAGCAACCCATCCGCCTCTGCCTCCCAAAGTGCTGGGAACCACTGCCACCACTCCTGGCCCCCTTCCTTTCTTAAGCACTGTTAGGGATTGTGCCTAGCTACCTAAAGACCATAGACTGACTCTTCCCCTAAGCCACTTCCCTCGCCGCCGTTAGCTCTTCTTCCAATAATTTAAGATGCTAGAAGACTTAGATCTTGACCTTATTTCGACTTTCATGTTCTGTAGTCCCTCTTAATGATTTCCTGTTTAGCCTAATGCTTGGATGAGGTGAGGTTTCATGAGCTCTATCTTTTTTTTTTTTTTTTTTTTTAGTAGAGACGGGGTTTCATCGTGTTAGCCAGGATGGTCTCGATCTCCTGACCTCGTGATCTGCCCGTCTCGGCCTCCCAAAGTGCTGGGATTACAGGCTTGAGCCACCGCGCCCGGCCAATGAGCTCTATCTTTAAGGGCAAAGCCCCTTAGCCAGATGTGGTGGCCCGGCATGCGCCTGTAGTCCCAGCTACTTGGAAGGTTGAGGTAGGAGAATCGCTTGAGCCTGGGAGGCGGAGGTTACAGTGAGCCAAGATCACACCACTGCACTCCAGCCTGGGCAACAGACCAAGAAATTGTCTCCAAAAAAAAAAAAAAAAAAAACCACACAAAAGGTAATGCCCCTTTATCTACTAAGCCTAGGCATTATTCCAAGCCAAATATTACCTTCTATGTTCCTAGGTTGCTGGTTACTTCGGACCATAATCCCTCCATGACCCACCTAAGGCTGTCCGTGGGACTCTGCCTAATGCTGCTAATCTTTGTGGGTGTACTGGGAACCACAGCCTACCAGAAAAGAGCCACTCTTCCTGTGAGACCATCTCCCTCTTACCATTCACCAGAGCTCCACGGCACAAGGGTCCCAGTTAGAGGAATAAGGGAGGTGTGATGTTGCCCAGAACATGACAGGGTGTAAGAAAGAGAATCATTTCTTGGGAGACAACTGGATGGAAAATCTATTGTGTATACTTAAGTTCTACTTTCTTTGGAATGCCTTTTCCCGGCTATCAATTTTATATAGCCTGGCAAAGAAAAAAAGGGTGAAGTTTTACAGTTTTAAAGATCCATTCTTTATTTTGGTACAAAAATAAACTGTTCAACCTGTAAATTGTCACCTGTTTTAATATTGTTATGAAGCAAACTTACAGAATAGGAACACCTGCTACCAGTTCCAAGAGTATCACATGCATATGCCTTAGAAAAAGGCCAGGTATGATGGTTCATGCCTGTAATCCCAGCATTTTGGGAGGCCAAGGGGAGAATGGATTGCTTGAGGCCAGCAATTCAAGACCAGACTAGAAAACGTAGCAAGACCCCCATATCTACAAAATAATTTTAAAATATTGTGGTGCGTGGCTGTAGTCCTGAATACTCAGGACACTGAGGCAGAAAGATTACTTGAGCCTAGAATTTGAGGTTACAGTGATCTCACACTCACTGATGATCATGCCACTGCACTCCAAACTTGAGCGACAACTCATCTCTTAAAAAAAAAAAAAAAAAAGGTCATTGTGATTTGGATTCAGTGTGGAGAAAGAAGCAACTAATTATCTCCCTCTCCTGATTTTTCATAATTTTATTAAATCATCACTGGGAAAACTAATGGTTTGGGTATCACACAATTACACTAGAATCTGATAGGAGTGGTAAAACCAGCCAATGGAATCCAGGTAAATTACAAAAATGCCACCTTTTATTGTCCTGTCTTATTTCTGGGGAAGGAGGGTTCTACTTTACACACTTCATGAGCCAGCAGTGGGCCTGAGTTATAATGTGTAGGTTCTTTTTGGTTATAGCTGCAGAAGAAGCCATCAAATTCTTGAGGATTTGACATCTCTTGGAAAGAAGCAAACTAGTAGACTGATAAGCGGGATTGCTTAGATTGATAATATTTACAAATAGGAGTCCAGTTGACATGCTATTACTGTTGAAATAACCATGCCTATACTGGTCAGTGAGTTCAGTCAGCTGGTCTGAATACCAGTTCCAGAGCTTTAGATGACACATTTGAATTATCATTGTAGAGAGTCATGGCCTTGGCTCCATCAGCTATGGTTATCTTCTTTGGTCTGAATGCCTATCAGTCCTTACCAGCTGTAGCAGCCACTGCTTGGTAAAACTTTGCCACGAAGTCTGGCTCACTGAACTCCAGCTGTCTGACAAATTCATTGCGCTCCTGCTCAGCCCAGCCTCGAAACCACTGATCCCAAAGATGTAGCTGACACTCAAAGATAGAAGGTGGTCGGTCTGCCCCAGACACACTAAGCTGCTCCAGACTATCCAGCAATGGCTGTAATTTTTCTGGCACTGCCTTAGCTACCAGGTCCTCTAGGAAACGTTCACGCTGGGGACCTGACCAATTGGCAAACCAGTGAAGAATACACTTCATCTCCTGGGAGGTGATGTAAGACATCGGAGGAGGGGAAGGGTTAGTATTGTGTGGTACTGAGGGTAAGAGAGATGGGAAGGATAGCGGCATTGAAGAGGATGACTCCAGTGGCATCCTGAAACATAAAAGCACTGTTATACGCTCTCCAGGTAGAGCAACGAAAATACAACTTTCAAGCAACAAGACATCTTACCACACTCAATTAGCATCTACAGAGAAAATTACTTTTTATGAATTCAAAGACCCAAAATTAATAAAGTCTTTTATTTAGATTATCCAACTACCTTAGAGAAGTCACCAAAAATAACTTCGTTTCCTATTTGCCTGCCTTTTTCAAACCCATTCTTCCCTACCCACTGTCACCCTCCATCTTTCTTATAAAGAACCTAAAAATAACCAATATATTTCTTGCTCACTCTCTCCCTCTTACTTCTATGTGCCAGGCTGGGTAAAGAAAAAAACAATGATTAATGTTGGTCCATCACATCTTCTCCAAAACGAAAAAGCATACATTTTAAAATCTAGTACGTGCAGCTAGTCAAGGCTGATGCTAGTTGTTTTGTAGCTATCAACAGTGGGGGAAGAAAGAAAAAAAATTATTTATGATGAAAGAGGTTTCAATGTGCATATAAGCCTCTGAAATATGCCAAGAACTTCATAACATTTGTTACCTCCTTACATTTCCCGTAAAGCACCAGAAAAAGAGCAGAGTAAGAGCCTTGCTCAAAATAAGGTAATGCAGTAAAAGAACCAGAAGCCCGGGTGTTTGAGACTTTAAAAAGAGTCCAGTTGGTTTGTTGGCTTAGAGATCTAACAACTGTTACACTACTTCATGACAATCCATGTTTTTAAACAATTGCCCTTAATATTTAGTATGGGCCAGACACAGTGGCTCTTGCACTTCCAAAGTAATCTCAGCATTTTGGGAGGCCGAGGCAAGAGGATAGCTTGAATCCAGTTGTTCAAGACCAGCCTGGGCAACATGGCAAAACCTCATCTCTATAAAAAATTTAAAAACTCGTTGGGCGTAGAGGTGCCTAACTGTAGTCCTAGCTACTTAGAAGGCTGAGGTAGGAGGATCACCTGAGCCCGGGAGGTTGAGGCTGCAGTGAGCCCTGATCACACCACTGCACTCTAGCCTGGTTCAGAGTGGAGTGACCCAGAGCGGAGTGACAAAAAAAATTTTTTTTTTTTTAGTATGGCATCTATTGGTGGCTTGCTATTTATTTATTTATTTATTTATTTATTTATTTTTGAGACGGAGTCTTGCTCTGTTGCCCAGGCTGGAGTGCAATGGCGTGATCTCAGCTCACTTCAACCTCCGCTTCCCGGGTTCAAGCAATTCTCCTGCCTCAGCCTCCCGAGCAGCTGGGAATATAGGCATACGCCCGGCTAATTTGTTTGTATTTTTACTAGAGACCGGGTTTCACCATATTGGCCAGATTGGTCTCCCATTCCTGACCTCAAGTGATCCGCCTGCCTCGGCCTCCCAAAGTGCTTATAGGCATGAGCCACCGCGCCCGGCGCCTTGACATTAATTTTGCCTCATGAATGCAACGGAAAGATCAGCCTATTTGACTTCAATAGTTTTCAGTCTCTTAAATCTCTAACATATCTCTTAAATCTCTAAACCATTTGTCTGTGACCTATTTTACTGTTTGTGTTTCTTCTGCATCAAGTTGGAGGATTGCTAGTGACAAAGAAAGAAGCCCCTAAACAATATGAGTTCAAGTACCAAAAAAGTTCAGGGCGCTTGCATTTTTCAGTTCTTGCCCTACAGGAAGCAGTTCCTCCAAGGGAACTTACTCTCTTCTTCGGAGAAACGGAGAATTTTCCCAGAATCTTGCCACACGGCTTCCAAGGCAAACGCAAACTCAAACTCAAGTTGAGCGTCATAAATCAGTTCATAGTCTGGGTCCGAAGACACGGCGCTGCCTGCCTCTTCCCCACTTTGGAGGCCACGGAGCTTGCTATTCCGATTCCGCCCCCCTCCACAGGCCCCACCAAAAAAAAAGCCTAAGATGGGAGTGGCTGGGATTCAGAGGACAGAGGGCAGAAGCTGTTTGCGTTAAGGAGTAGGTGGCTTGCCCTATTAAGATAGTCCGCAAACACCGAGTCTGACCCGGCCCATAGAAGTACTTCCACCCCGCTTACCTCCCCTTTTCTCTCGGAGGGCACCCGAAGATTGTCAGGCGTCCTTAGACTCCAACTAACGCTGCAGCTTCCAAATTTCCTGAAAACCCTAAGCTGGGCCAGCCCGGCAGCCCACGCACTTCCGGCCTCGGACCCGCCCCAAACACCCAAGCGCCCCAGCGCCTCATCTCTAGGTCCGGAGATAAACGAACATCTCCGATTATGGTTATACCAGAGTCGAGGGCTTCCGAATATATTCGATTCAAAGCTTCGGCAAGACGAAGAAAACCGAGCCTGAAAGCAGGGCGAGAATAGGGGGAGCTGCAGGGCGGATGGAAAGAATTGATTGGTGCCGATGTGGAGACGGAAATATCCGAGGACATCCGGAGGAAGCCGGGGAGTTCTGAGTGGTAATCGAGGGGTAGAGTATGGCAGTGGGCGGGGTCATCTCGGTACGTTCGAAGGGCGTTGGCGGAAATTACCGAAGATGCCCGAAGCCGTCGGGACGGACCCGAGTACCTCACGCAAGATGGCGGAGCTGGAGGAGGTGACTCTGGACGGGAAGCCTCTTCAGGCGCTGCGGGTGACCGACCTGAAGGCCGCACTGGAGCAGCGAGGCCTAGCCAAGAGCGGGCAGAAGAGTGCCCTGGTCAAGCGGCTCAAAGGGGTGAGGAGTCGGCGTTGCTGGGGTGTCGGAGGAGAGCGGACCCGGTAGAGACGAGCCTCTGCCGCGGCGCAGGCGCAGTATCCGGGCTCGGCGCGAGCTCGCTCAGGCCGCCAGCGCGAGCCTCTGGATCCGCGCGCACGGTGGTTGGTGAGGTTCGCGCTGGAATGGCGATCGCGCCGGTTCCCGCCTTAACGGCAGCAGCGCGAGCCCAAATGGGAGGGTGTGCACTACTCTCCAGGAGTGTCTTAAGCTCCTTCCTCCTTCCCCCACCCCCTCCTTGTTTGTATCTGTGGTTTCGGCGCATGCGCTGCAGAAGGAGTTAAATCCCACTACAACCTACGGCGTTGCTGGCCTGAGGGGGGCGAGTTGGGCTGGGTCGGAGTTAGGGGTATAGTTGCGCGGAGGGGTGGATGGGGTTGGTATCGGTATCTGCAGGAATAGGATTGGGGTAGGGTAAAATGTCTGCTCGATTAGATGAGGTGAGATGAAGAGAGACCTTTATGTGAAGGGACTTGATGAGAGAGATGTCTAATTTATAGGGCATCTAGTGGCAATTTGGGTAGTTAAGAATTTGGTGAATATTGGTGAGAGAGGCGAGGCAGGTTGATATGTATTGGGGGTTTTGAATCAGTTTAAGTAGATTAAGGTGGGAATGTCATGAGGTAGGTGTAGATCGATTCGAGTGTATAGGTTTGGTTTAAAGAAGGGAAGATGAGGATGTCTTGGTTTTAATTAGAGTTCAGTAGGATACGTGGCAGGTAGTGCAGATTAGGTCTGGGTTGGCTCCAGGGTTGAGTTGGCAGACCGTTGCTTATACAGAAGCTGATTGTGTGTGTGTGTGTGTGGATGGACGGACTAGGTTAGACCACAGTTCACAGGGTCTCTGGTCATTTTCTTCTGTAGCTTCCTCTTTGAAAATTTTGTAAATTTGGTAAATCTAGGTGCCACAGTACTGGAAATTATACAAATTGACTCTAGTCCTGGGTAACCCTTTGACCAAGTAATTCCATCAGGCAAAAACCAGGAGCCCCATGGCTGCTGGTTTGAGTATTTTTAAGTAGTTTTACCTGCATGATCAGATTTAGAAGGGGCACTTGGCACAAGTGCAGAAGACAACAGGGATTTTAGTACTGGTTCTATTACTGATATTGTGACATAGCCAGGTCACTGATTCTGTGTGCCTGCATTTTATATCTGTACGTTTAGTAACAGTAACCATGGCTACCTTTAAGGGTCTTCTGGTGATGAATGAGAACAGTGTCAGTAAAGGATTTTCAGGTCCCTGGAAGAGGAATACAGTTTAATTGTGTGTATTTAAGTCATTGCATTTAATTAAGAGGTTGTGGTAGAGGTGGGAGTTTTTCTTTTTTTTTCCTCATCATTTCTGACTTTTACCCTTCTCTATACCAGGCTCTAATGCTAGAAAATTTACAGAAACACTCAACACCCCATGCTGCATTCCAGCCAAATTCCCAGGTGAGAAAGGTTTATTCAATGGAGTGGGCTCTTTGGATATACAGACACATGGCAGGACGTGGTGTTGTACATTTCATGCTTAATTCCTCACGACTATTTTCCTAAGTTCCCTTGGTCAGAAATGTTCTCAAACCAGGACAGTTGAATTCGAATCACCCAGTTGTATACAAGGGCCTGGAGTAAAGAACAGAATCAAAGGCGCTATTAGTTTATAATAATTGAAATGGTATGTGCAGAAAGGTGTGGCTTCCATTAATTACGTGTAGTACAGAGATCTGAAGTCATTTATCTGCCATGAATTTAGGAAAGGTAGTTGATGTCTTTGAGTATAGATATGAAGTAGACCACCAATGTGACAGTGTAGGAAAATAGTTGCTAATTAGGAACTCTTGTTGATGTAGATTTACCAAGGGTTCAATCCTGTGTAAGTCACCCACCATTACTAGTGTTAACTACTAACTCAATGCACTCATTCATAAGCATTACTAATAGCTCCTTTACTTAGGATAAGAAACTTAACCTTTGGAGGCCTTGGTTTCCTCCATTTCCTTATCTGTAATGTGAGAAAAAGTCAAACTAAACCCATGGGTTTATAACTGCTCTCGGGGTTTTGTGGAGCTGCTTTGGGGAGCTTCTTAGGGGAAATAAATACCTTTTTCTCAAGTAAGCAAGGCTCATACTTCTCTCTTAAACTAGATTAGATCTACTTTTATCCGCTTTGACTATTGAGTTTCTGCATAAGATGTCTTTTAAATTATTCCACAGTTAAAATCCAAAAATTATAAGGCTGCACAGTCTCTTAAAGTTTCTTTCAGTTTTTGAAAATCCCCTCTTTATAATGTGTCATATACTTAAAGGAAAAATCCAAGTCTTTGTTAAAGCAGTGGTGTGCAGCCTCAGTACTAGATGAAGTCCCAGGATACTGTGGAAAACAAGAGAGCCCTCCTACTCCCTTGTTATCACCTCATTAAGCTGTAAGTATCATAATCTAGCCAGCTTTCAGAGGTTCAATTAAGTACTTTAACAAGCATAAGAAACTGCATAAGTTAATCAGCTTAATTGTATTCTTTTTACCCATTGCATTTTAGTCTTTGAAGCTTTGCTTTTATTAACACAGGGGTTTTGCAGCAAACATGCCTATTCTGTAATACATGCAACCCACCCTTAGGCAATGTCCATTGAGTGCCAAGAGGCTCATTTCTACTTTAGTTGAAAATAAACATTTACTATGTTTAGGAAACATGACTTAATGACTAGAAAGTATTCAGGTTTTTTTTTGCTTTTTGGGGAGTTCTAAATAAGACTTGCTAAGCAAGAAGGTTCTAGGGAGGAGAACTTGTGAAGAGAAAGCTGGAGGTCAGAAGAGCAACTTGGGAATCTATTACAGAAAAAAAATAGGAAAAGGCATAAGCTCCTGTTACCAAGGATTTCCTTTCACCTATACAAAATGGAGTTATAACTTTGTCTAAATGCTCAATGGATATCCCTTTTCTTAGTCTCTTAATTTCATGCTTTTAAATACTATACTTGGATTTTGGAGACGTTTGATAAAATGTTTCCTGGATATGAGGCCCGGCATTGTGGCTCACACCTGTAATGCTAGCACTTTGGGAGGCCAAGGCGTGTGGATCATCTGAGGTCAGGAGTTTGAGACTAGCCTGACCAACATGGCAAAACCCCATCTTTACTAAAAATGCAAAAATGAGCTGGGTATGGTGGCACATGTCTGTAATCCCAGCTACTTGGGAGGCTGAGGCAGGAGAATGACTTGAACCCGGGAAGCAGAGGTTGCAGCAAGCCGAGATCACGCCATTGTTCTCTAGCCTGGGTGACAGAATGATACTCCACCTCGAAGAAAAAAAGAAATGTTTCCTGACTAGGTAACAATTGATCTTTTGGAGGAACTGGCTTTTTTTTTTTTTTTTTCCTTGAGATGGAGTCTTGTTGTTTAAACCCAGGCTGGAGTGCAGTGGCACGATCTCGGCTCACTGCACCTACCACCTTCTGAGTAGCCAGGATGACAAACTCACACCACAATATGCCCAGCTTTTTGTATTTTTGGTAGAGATGGGTTTCACCATGTTGCTGAAGCTGGTCTCGAACTCCTGAGCTCAAGCAGTCTTCCCACTTCAGCCTCCCAAAGTACTGGAATTGCAGATGTGAGCTACCATGCTTCAGTCTTGATACTACCAAAAGGAAATTTTAGATTACCCTTTAGATAATGTTCCATGTAATCTAGGAATTTAGCCTAAAAGGTATAATTACAGGAATTTTAATTTAAGGTTATTTGTGGCTGGGCACGGTGGCTCACACCTGTAATCCCAGCACTTTGGAAGGCTGAGGCGGGTGGATCATTTGAGGTCAGGAATTTGAGACCAGTCTGACCAACATAGTGAAACTCCGTCTCTACTAAAAATACAAAAATTAGCCGAGTGTGGTGGCACACACCTGTAATCCCAGCTACTCAGGAGGCTGAGGCAGGAGAATCATTTGAAGTCAGGAGGCAGAGGTTGCAGTGTGCTGAGATCACGCCACTGCACTCCAGCCTGGGCAGCAGAGTGAAACTCTGTCTTAGAAAATAAAAATTAAAAAAAGTAATTTGTGTACCAATATCACTCTTTGGAAACTGAGTATTTAAAACAAAAAATTATATGCAGCTTTCTTTTTGCCCTTTTTTTTGTGACTCAAGGCTATTCTTTTCTGCAATATAGAACCAACTTAGAAAAGAGCTTCCCAACATTTTAGTTATCTTTCTTGGGTCCAACTTTGCTCCATGGAATTTTCTTCTTTGCATTTTCCTGGTTTGTTTTCCTAGACCCTCTTTTTTCATTTCCTCTACACAGATTGGTGAGGAAATGAGCCAGAACAGTTTCATAAAACAGTATCTGGAAAAGCAGCAGGAGCTACTTAGGCAGCGTCTGGAACGTGAAGCTCGAGAAGCTGCAGAACTTGAAGGTAAGCCCAGATTGTCACTTTTAACAAGGAGTTCGTCATTCTTAGCCCTGTCACCGAGTAGATAGGCCTGTCTAACTAGGCAATTTCAAAAATAAGTGAGGCTGAGACTGCTACTTACTTGCTTTCATAGCCCATGAAGCCAAGTGATTTACTATTTACTTTTGTCAGGGAAGAGGACACTTAATTTGACTGTCTTGTTAGAAGAGGATTCCTGCCAACAGGAAGAGTTATAAGTAAATTAAGCTACCATTTAGATGAAGTAGTGCTGAATCCCAGGGAGTTTTTTCTTTGTATATGGTGCTCTTTTTGGTATGTATCTCTGTATCTGTGACTTTGCTGACCTCCTTCACTCCTCTACATATTCCTACATGCTGAGTCCTTCACTCCCTCCCTGCCCCGACCCGATCTGTACTTTGCAGAAGCTTCAGCTGAGTCGGAGGACGAGATGATCCATCCTGAGGGAGTGGCTTCCCTGCTGCCTCCTGACTTTCAGAGCAGCCTGGAGAGACCAGAGCTGGAGCTCAGCAGACATTCGCCCAGTACGTATCTCCCTCCCCACTGCGCTGTTTTGTCAATCCTGCGTAGTTGGTGGGGGGAGGTAGTTACACCTCCTTTCATGCTAAGCCTCCATGAAAGTCCCAGGGAAATTCTGTGACATTGATATTTGACATCTGTTTCTCATGGAAAGTATACACCCTTTTTGAAGTCTGCTTTCACCTATATATTGTGTTACCTTCTCAGTGTTTTACAAAGCAGTGTGATTTTTCTTCTCATCTGTACCTCTTCAACTCTTCTACCTCTGAATTTGGCAACAGTCAACTCTTTTTCATCTCCTCACCAATCGTGTATATTACATGTTAACACATTCAGTCATCTCCCCAAATTGGGCATCTGCTGTGGTCTAATCAACAGATTTTTATTGTGTACTTGTATACCAGGCACATGCTAGACACTAGGAATATAGTAAAGAAAGAAGTCTCAGCCCCAAGAAACTTAGTCTAGTGAGGAGATGGACATTAGTTACAGTTGTATTGGCTGCTGTGCAAGGCAACCCAGAGTATTATGTGAGCATATATAATAGAGAGCTCTGACCTAGTATATGGGATTGGTTCAGGCAAGATTAATTAATTTCTTCACATTATAAAAAATATTAAGCACCCAGGCTGGACGCGGTGGCTCACGCCTGTAATCGCAGCACTTTGGGAGGCCGAGGCAGGCGGATCACCTGAGGTCAGTAGTTCCAGACCAGCCTGGTCAACATAGCGAAACCACGTCTCTTAAATACAAAAATTAGCCGGGCGTGGTGGCAGGCACCTGTAATCCCAGTGACTCGGGAGGCTAAGACAGGAGAATAGCTTGAACCCAGGAGGCGGAGGTTGCAGTGAACCGAGATTGCACCATTGCACTCCAGCCTGGACAATAGAGCAAGACTCTGTCTCAAAAAATATATATAATAATAAGCACCCAATTTTGCATGATATCTCAAGCAGAAGTCTATAATACAGACTTTGTCTTTTGGGTACTCCCTGTCTAAGTCAGTATACTTTCAGGAGAACATGTACAGGTTGAGCATGCCTAATCCAAAGACCCAAAACTTTTTGAGCATTCACAGGACACTCAAAGGAAATGCTCATTAGAGCATTTCAGATTTTGGGTTTTCAGATTAGGGATGCTGAATCAGAAAGTATAATGCAGATATTCAAAAATCCAAAATCTAAAACACTTGTTATCCTAAACATTTTGGGAAAGGGATACTTAATATGTATATAAGACATGTGGATTGTTAGTAGATTTATTAAACCAATGCGTAACTTAACAAGTATTTTGAATAATTCGTAATGTTGAGGGGGTGCAGAATCCACCATAATCAGTATTTTTAGGATGTATGGAAGTTTCCAGCTCTTCTGAGTAATATAGAATTCCTTCGTGGACTACACTTGATTTTAGTCAAAAGGCTGAGCAGCGATAGAATCTTCATGGAAATATATTTTTTAGAAGATATTTAATGGTGGGAAAGAAATTATCCAAAAGGTTAGAGAAAATAGAGGGCCTTTGAGCCTAGTTTTAAGGTCATGTTTTACTCAGTCCCTGCTTTTCTTGATCCTAGTCTTAGACCCAGAAAGACATTTTTAGAAATCTTTAAGTAAGAAAATACTTCGGAATTATTAAGTTCCTTAGGGACCTCTTTTCTCCATAAATATGAGAGTAATAGACCCTCAGCTGATCCACTTTACTCTCTGCGCCCTTTCCCCCCCGGTTTCAAAGCCAGGAGGAAATAGAAAGCTCTTACAAAATTGTCAGTATTTCTTCTCACATAAAACTAAAAACAAAAATTTATTGAATTCCTACTGCGTACATATCTCCATGTGAGAGTATGTTGGGAGTTAGCACAGCGTAAAGTCTGTTAGGAAGAGAGAACAATTACACATAAATCGAACAATAGAAGATAGTATGTGACAGTGATAGAGACATAGGGACCCAAAAGAGTGGAAGAGCTCTGAGGACTACAGTGATTAGAGAAAGCCTCATAAAGAGGTATAGGATTTGAGCTGAGCCTTAGAAATGGTTTGGCAGAGAAGATACAAAAAGATATTTTTAGGAAGGAACAAAGGCAGAGACACAGGAATGAATATGGTATTTTTAAAGGAGAGGTAGTAGACTAGCCTGAGTAGAGTATTTCACATTTGAGAATAGCAGACTATTGTCAAGGTAGACTATTAAAAGGTAGATTAGGGTGATATACAGAGGGCTTTAAATGCCAGGCCAATAAGGCTATGAGGGTTTTTTTTTTTTAGTTCTATAGGTAATGGGGGAACCATTGAAATTTCTTAATAGGACCGTGATTTGATAAGGAGCTCTCTCTTTAAAAAAAAAAAAAAAAAAAAAAAAAGGCTCTCAGTTCTTAATATAATTTGAAATGAAAATGAGAAATGATTTCTGAAATAGATTTCAAAAGCAAAGATTTAGAGTAAGGGTAGCCAGTCTTTTCAGTGCTTTATGTTGTCAGACCCTGCCCATGGCTAATAATTGATGGAGGAAAAAAAAAATAACCCAGAGGTTTAAAAAAAAAAAAAAAAAAAAAGGTAAAAAATAAATTGAAAAGCATAAATGTAGTAAATTGTAGAGTACTGCCCATCATTTCCTTACATGCTCTTCAGTGTCCTTTATGCCATAAACTTTCCTACCTCTGATCTTGGCTTAGATAAGAATCCCATTGTAGATGTTGTACAACATTTAGTTAAGGTCCTGAATGGAGTGGCCGTTTGGAGTTCTATCAGTGCTTCGTTGGATCAGCATTAACCCTAGTGTTTGCCCAGACATGAGATTCTTCCAGGTGTAGTATCTCAGTCTGCCATATGCCAGTATGCCATTGCAGTGGCAGCTTATTTGTTAGCTTTGGATGTTTTGGGGTTCTTTCTTGAATAATAAATTTTGATTAAGTTTCCTACTAACGTTTTTCTAAACACTTTTGGAACCTGAGGGGGATTTTTTGTTTGTTTGTTTTAATATTATTATGTTTAAGAATATGGATTCCTGGCCTCTACCCAAAGAATCTCAAGGAATGGTAGTCCTGGGACTACATTTTTTAAAAACTCCCTGAGTGGATCTGTTGACCAATTCATTTTATGAATGACTAACTGAAGGAAGAGTTTTTCAGTGTTGCAATTTATCAAGATCTTTGGTTTGTATTCCAGCATCCTCCTATTTATGTGCTATTGGCAAAATCCCAAATAGGAAGGAAGAATTGGTTTGCCCAGGTATGGTGTCTCACATCTGTGATCCTAGCACTTTGGGAGGCTGAGGTGGGAGGATCTCCCAGGATTCTGGCCTAAGCAACATAGCGAGTCCTATCTGTACAAAAAAATAGAAAACATTAGCTGCCTGTGATGGCACATGCCTGTGGTCCCAGCTACTCGGGAGGATGAGGTGGGAAGATTGCTTGGGCCCTAGAGATCAAGGTGGCAGGCAACAGAGTGAAACCCTGTCTCAAAGAAATAATTGGTTTATAAAATCCTGTCTGACTTTCCCTCTTATGTCTCCATCACTTTCTTCAGATTTTTCTAAGGTGTTGGGACTCATTATCCACCTACCATAGTCAGAAATTATCTGAATTTCCTTCCATATCATGACTGTGTGTACAAAAATTCTTACTGTCCTTAATTTTTTCAAAAACAGCTCAGACTAAGAAAATACATTTTAAAATGGATATTCAGAATATTGATTCTTTAACAAAGGTGACTTTAGCTAGCCTTTGGCTTATAGAGTATGCCCCTCATTCCTTTTTCTCCATGTTAAAACCTGGATGCTGAAATTGTAGAGAAACACTATGTAACTTACTTACAGGTCTAACATGAGTCAGATTTAGGTTTGGTATTGTTTCCAGGTCTGTATTCTCTTCATTCTTGCTTCTTATTCACACCTAAGGTTACCTTTTAGCCACAGGCTTTTCTTCGATGTCTGGCTACCTTACTTTGGTCCCACAAATCCTGCCCAGTATTTTGTTTTCTAGGATGAAGAACTATTTCATCTATAACCCTTAAACATTCTGCACTTTAATATATCCTGCATTGTCTAGCAACTGCCTTTTCCTTTCTGTGAAGACTTCTGGCTTTGGACTCTTGGAAATCTAATATTTACCCTGACTTGTTTTTCGAATCCTGAAATATATTTATTAGCCTGTTATCAGTATTGGTTCCACTGTTAGCTAAAGCGCTCACTGTCTACATGGGTTACTAACATCTGGCCTAAGACATTCATTGTGGCCATGTTCTTGTAATAGAAGGTATAACCTTTCTCAGAAGTTTGTCTGCATCACATCAGCTCTTTCCAAGGAATTAGAGATTCCTCATCTCTTTATATTTTGCACTGCTGACTAATTTCTTGTTTCATTTCTAAGACCCCTCCATTTTTCACTTTTACTGCAAAACAGTGGTGACCAAAACTTTCTGAACAGCCCTGCTCATTTCTTCAGATATCTTTGATGACTTACTAAGAGTTCTTCCAGAGGAGTAATCATCCAGAAATCCTATCACTGCAGTTTTACAGTATCAAAAATGACAATCCAATAATAGCATATAGTTCATAGTAGGTAGGTAAAGAGGCTATTTTGCTTGTACATACTAATTTTAAAATTGCAACTCAGTTATTTGACTTTCTTTGTTTTTGAGACAGAGTCTGGCTCTGTCACCCAGGCTGGAGTACACTAGCACAATCTCAGATCACTGCAAGCTCCGCCTTCCGGGTTCACGTGATTCCCCTGCCTCAGCCTCCCGGGTAGCTGGGACTACAGGCGCCCGGCACCATGCCCGGCTAATTTTTTGTATTTTTAGTAGAGACGGGATTTCACCATGGTCTCGATCTCCTGACCTCGTGATCCGCCCGCCTCAGCCTCCCAAAGTGCTGGGATTACAGGCGTGAGCCACTGCACCCAGCCTTGACTTTAACACGTGTATCTCTGACCAACCTTGTACATGCCTTTTTTTTTTTTTTTTTTTTTTTTGGTGTGTGTGTGATAAATTAGCTTCTTTCATTGATACTTGCGAAGGAACTTTGCCTAACATTTATGAAAACTTTTTATTTTGGTTTTACTCATAATTTAGCCTATTTCAGATCACTGAATTATGAAATGATTATTTCATTTCACTGCACTACTGTCTTACAGATAACTTCAAATGTTTGATAAAGAGTCTGACCTGTTACTATGTATCTTAATCATATATCTTGTATGAACAACCATAACACAAATCTTTCTTCACTTACCCAGATATGAAATGGTATATACTCAGAGGTCCTTTTAATCAAATGATCATGAAGTAAAGTTTTACAAAATATGTGTAGTCTTCTAATTGATTTCATTAGTTTCATTTTGTTTTTGTTTTTGTTTTTTGAGATGGAGTCTCGCTCTGTCGCCCAGGCTGGAGTGCAGTAGCACCATCTCAGCTCACTGCAACCTTGCCTCCCAGGTTCGAGCGATTCTTCTGCCTCAGCCCCCTGAGTAGCTGGGACTACAGGCGTGCGCCACCACACCCAGCTAATTTTTTTTTGTATTTTTAGTACAGACGGGGTTTTACCATATTGGCCAGGCTAGTCGTACTCCTGACCTCGTGATCCACCCACCTCGGCCTTTCAAAATGCTGGGATTGCAGGCGTGAGCCACCACAACCAGCCTCATTTTGATTTTTTACTTATTATTACAGAAGCATTCGCCTAGTTCATTTTAGATTGAAAGGATATAGAAATAAGAGAGAAAGCTGGGCATGGTGGCTTACATCTGTAATCCCAGCACTTTGGGAGGCCGAGGTGGGCAGATCACAAGGTCGGGAGTTCGAAACCAGCCTGGCCAATGTGGCAAAACCCCGTCTCTACTAAAAATACAAAAATTAGCTGGGCATGGTGGTGGGCGCCTGTAATCCCAGTTACTCAGGAAGCTGAGGCAGGAGAATCGCTTGAACCCAGGAGGCAGAGGTTGCAGTGAACCGAAATCGTGCCATTGTTTGTGCCATTGCACTCCAGCCTGGGCGACAAGCAAGACTCCGTCTTTAAAAAAAAAAAAAAAAAAAAGAAGATCTGGGATTAGAGCTGCATACAACCTGCTTTATTTGCGCTATTACTATAGAACATGATTTTGTGGATCAGTTAAACCTTTTGTACTGTATTAAAATTGAGTCCAATCTAGCTGATTAAATATCTGGAATATAATTATCTTCCTGCTATTTTCTAAACTGGTTCTCATTGTTATTAGTATTGCTACTCTACATAGTTGATCTTTTTTTTTTTTCTTCTTTGAGATGGAGTCTTGCTCTGTCGCCCAGGCTGGAGTGCAGTGACGCAATCTCGGCTCACTGCAAGCTCCGCCTCCCGGGTTCACACCATTCTCCTGCCTCAGCCTCCCGAGTGGCTGAGACTACAGGCGTCTGCCACCACACCCGGCTAATTTTTTGTATTTTTAGTAGAGACGGAGTTTCACCGTGTTAAGATGGTCTCAATCTCCTGACTTCGTGATCCGCCCGCCTCAGCCTCCCCAAGTGCTGGTATTACCGGCGTGAGCCACCGTCACCAGCTGCCTAGTTGATTTTAATTCTGGTAGGAAATTTAGAAATCATCTAGTGCAGCCCCTCCTTTTTCTCAATCACGACATTTGAGACTCGGGCACAGTGGTTTATACCTTAATCTCAGCACTTTGGGAAGACCAGGGTGGGAGGATTACTTGAGCCCTGGAGGCTGAGGCTGCAGTGAGCCATGATCATGCCACTGCACTCCAACCTGGGTGACAAAGCAAAACGCTGTCTAAAAAGAAAGATACTGAGACTCAAATTATTTAAGTAATTTACCCAGTTACCTTCCTTCATGGAATCTGAGCGAAACTTTCTTTCAGTGTTACATAGATTAATTGTTCAGGATAACCTAGATTGGTGGTTTCCAAGCTTTCTTTTAATAGAACTTTTTTCCCTTAAAAACAAAAAACAAACAAACAAACAAAAACCAAAAAAAAAAACCTCACCTAGTCTGGGTGTGGTGGCTCACACCTGTAATTCCAGAACTTTGGGAGGCCAAGGCGGGTGAATTGCTGAGCCCAGGAGTTCGTGACTAGCCTAGGCAACATGATGAAACTCCGTCTTTGCAAAAAATACCAAAATCAGCCAGGTGTTGTGGCATGTGCTTGCAGTCCCAGTTGCCCAGTAGGCTGAAGCAGGAGAATCGCTTGAACCCGGGAGGCAGAGGTTGCAGTGAGCCGAGATCATGCCTTTGCACTCCATCCTGGGCAACGAGAGCAAAACTCTGTCTCAAAAAAAGAAAAAAGAAAAACATGTGAGCTTATGCCTGTAATTCCAGCGCTTTGGGAGGCCAAGGCGGGCGGATCACTTGAGGTTAGGAGTTTGAGACCAGCCTGTCCAACAGGGTGAAACCCCATCTTGGCTGGGCACGGTGGCTTACTCCTGTAATCGCAGCACTTTAGGAGGCCGAGGCAGGCAGGTCACGAGGTCAGGAGATCGAGACCATCCTGGCTAAGATGGTGAAACCCCGTCTTTCCTAAAAATACAAAAAATTAGCCAGTTGTAGTGGCAGGCACCTGTAGTCCCAGCTACTTGGGAGGCTGAGGCAGGAGAATGATGTGAACCTGGGAGGCAGAGCTTGTGGTCAGCTGAGATCGGCCACTGCACTCCAGCCTGGGCAACAGAGCAAGACTCCATCTCAAAAAAAAAAAAAGAAACTCCATCTCTACTAAAAATACAAAAATTAGCCAGGCATGGTGGTGGGCGCCTATAATCCCAGCTGCTTGGGAGGCTGAGATGTGAGAATGGTTTGAAGCCAGGAGGAAGAGGTTGCAGTAAGGCAAGATTGCACCACTGCATCCAGCCTGGGCAACAGAGTGAGACTCCATCTCAAAAAAAAAAAAAAATCTTATCTTGAGCTCTAATACATAAAACCTAATAGAGAGGACCCAATTCTGAAACCCCATCCAGTTGGCTTGAAGTAATTTCTGGGAACTTCAGGGTGCTGAAAAACATTCCTCTAAGTATTTATTTCTCGAGTTTGTTATTGTGCAAATTCGTATATTTAATCATAATATTTTGGTTGAAATTAGGAAGTAGTAGTAATAGGCAATCCAAAAAGATGGATACAGAACATAATGAAGTCTTAAACTTTATTCAGAGTAAGAACACTTCGTAGAATACTTATATAAGTACACTTTGTATTTGTACATCCCTGCTAGACAATTTGAAGCCCCTGGAAATTATTTTACATTTATTTGAGTTATTTATAATCTGTGAATTGGCTTTGAGGTGTTGAAAATATACTAGACATGCACACCAAGAATTACCAATAAGACCTTGATCTTGGGGCTTTATGTAGTCTTTTCTTTAGCATGAAGTCAAAGAAATTGATACAGATAAGTCTTGGTTCATATGCTATAATTGGTTGGATATTAGAAAGTCTGATTTTTAAAAAGCCATGAATGAGTCTTCACTTCATGAATCTGACTTGATTTTTTTTCATTCAATAGGAAAAAGCTCCTCAATTTCTGAAGAGAAAGGTGACTCTGATGATGAGAAACCGAGGAAAGGAGAAAGACGATCATCTAGGGTCAGACAGGTAACTCAGATACCTCCTAAAGCATCACCTCTTTTGTAATGCTTTGGATATCTTCTTTTCCTCCTCAAACTTTTCGAGTTCGTATGTCTCTACATTTAGGGGTTTTGTTTTTCTTTTTTGGGACAGAGTCTGGCTCTGTCGCCTAGGCCTGAGTGCAGTGGTGCAATCACAGCTCACTACAGCCTCGACCTCCTAGGCTTAAGCAATCCTTCCACCTCAGCCTCCCAAAGGGTTGGGATTACAAGCGTGAGCCACTGCCTGGCCTCTAGATTTCTTTGTAGTCATCTTCCTTCTCTTTGTCATCTTTTTGTTGTTCGTTTTGTTTTTTATTTAGATCTGCTCTGCCTTTCAGATTTCTAAGTGAATATTTTTACAAAGTTTAAATTTGAAAGTTAGCAGGCTGCTCTGTATTCTTAAAGCACATTATTAGACAAGATATGACATAATTAACCATTCAATTAAAGCCTTAAAGTTATATGATACAATACTAAGTGGGCAGAATACAAAAGTGTTATGTGTAGTGTAATTATGACTGTACAAAGGAAATGATTAGAGGAAAGAATAAAAAGAAATATACCAAAATGATAAAAAGATAATCATATTAATTGATAGTAGGTTAGTTCTTCTCAGCCCCCTATCCACCCTTCTACTTTCTAGATGCTCTGCTAATATTTTACTGGAAAAAAAAAAGGATGCTTGAAGCTAAAATTTAAACTACATAGAAGTAGCTTCATTATTGTACTTCTTTTGGTCACTCTATTTTGATTCCCCTAAGTGCCACAGTTAGTCATGATTATCTCCTGTCACTCCTGTTTCTGTTGCTGAAAGTATGTATCATTGAATTTCTCCTTCCTAGGGATGTCTCATTAGATACTTTCTCTCCTCTGTTGATTGTGAGCAAATACATTTGGAGTCATTGTATATCTGTTCTTTCAGGCAAGAGCAGCTAAACTCTCTGAGGGCAGCCAGCCTGGTGAGGAGGAAGAGGATCAAGAAACACCTTCCAGAAACCTAAGGGTCAGAGCGGAACGAAATTTGAAAACAGAGGAGGAAGAGGAGGAGGAGGAGGAGGAAGAAGAAGATGAAGAAGAGGAAGATGATGATGAGGGACAAAAATCTAGGGAGGCACCAATCCTGAAAGAGTTTAAGGAAGAAGGGGAAGAGATGCCTAGAGTAAAACCAGAGGAGATGATGGATGAGAGACCCAAAACAAGATCCCAGGAACAGGAGGTGTTAGAGAGAGGAGGGAGAGTTACAAGATCCCAGGAAGAGGCTAGAAAAAGTCATCTGGCCAGACAGCAGCAGGAGAAGGAAATGAAAACATCTCCCCTTGAGGAGGAAGAAAGAGAAATAAAATCTGCACAAGGCTTAAAGGAAAAATCGAAGTCTCCTTCCCCTCCTCGACTGACTGAAGATCTAAAGAAGGCCCCACTTGTAGTGCAACCAGAGCAAACTGCCAGCGAGGAGGAGACTCCTCCACCTTTACTTACCAAGGAAGCATCTTCACCACCACCTCATATACAACTCCGTAGCGAAGAAGAAATAGAGCCCATGGAAGGCCCAGCCCCCCCTGTCCTCATTCAGTTATCTCCTCCTAATACAGATGCTGAGACCAGGGAGCTATTAGTATCTCAGCATACTGTCCAGTTGGTAGGAGGCCTGTCTCCTTTGTCAAGTCCTGCAGACACCAAAGCAGAATCTCCAGCAGAGAAAGTGCCAGAGGAGAGTGTCCTGCCTCTGGTTCAAAAAAGCACACTGGCTGACTACTCAGCCCAGAAGGATCTTGAACCTGAGTCAGACAAATCTGCTCAGCCACTCCCTCTAAAAATTGAGGAGTTAGCACTGGCCAAAGGAATCACTGAAGAATGTCTGAAACAGCCATCTTTGGAACAGAAGGAAGGCAGAAGAGCTTCTCATACCTTTCTCCCAAGCCACAGATTGAAACAGTCAGCTGATTCATCCTCTAGCCGGTCCTCGTCATCTTCCTCCTCCAGTTCTAGATCAAGATCTCGCTCTCCTGACAGTTCAGGTTCTCGGTCTCATTCGCCGCTCAGATCCACGCAGAGAGATGTAGCCCAGGCACGTACTCATGCCAACCCTCGTGGTAGACCCAAGATGGGCTCCAGATCAACATCAGAGTCCAGATCAAGGTCACGTTCACGTTCTCGTTCAGCATCAAGCAACAGCAGAAAAGTGAGTATGAGAGAATCCTAGGTGTACTAATGTTCTGTCATATTCCAGTAGTTTTCATTTCAGCCCCTGGAGGACCGGTCATGATTTCTGAAAGAAATAGGAAAAGCCTCCTTTAGTCTCCTTCACTGATTACTTTTCTCTTCATTTCAGAATCGAATTTTCAATTAATTGATTCCTAAAATGGGGTTCTTTTTCATTTTGAGTCCCTTTGATAGAATGTTCAATTTACATACTCATCTCCTTCACTAGATGTAAACTACTTGAGGGTATGGGCATGCCCTTTTACTTGTGTGTTCCAGGATCTAGCGTCTAGTTAAAACTTAGTAATTTGTTAAATAAGTGGTCAAGGAGATCACTAAATGGGAATAAACACAGACAAAATGGGAGTAAATGCAGACAGAAAGGTCCAGAGTATAAAGTTTGGTTCATAGAAACTGGAAAACTCAGCAATCTACTGAATATATACCATATACAATAATTTTCCTTTTTACGTGTTTCATTTTATTTTAGTCTCTGAGCCCTGGAGTCTCCAGGGATAGCAGCACCAGCTATACTGAAACCAAAGATCCCCCTTCTGGTCAGGAGGTTGCAACTCCACCAGTGCCACAACTACAGGTCCGTGAGCCAAAGGAGAGGACTTCCACCTCCTCATCCTCTGTCCAAGCAAGGCGTCTGAGTCAGCCTGAACCAGCTGAAAAGCGTGTGACCCAGAGGTTACAGCCTGAGCGGGTAGGCTATTGTGATCCCTCCCTACACAGAGATGGAGGATTAAACAAGATCTTCCCTCTTGTCTTTGCTATAAAACTAAAAAGTTAAGTCTGGACAAGGTTCAGTAGCAATGTAGTGGATACCTGTTAATCCTTCTTAACTCATTTCCAGCTCCCTAGTTCGTGGAAGTTCTACATGAGGCTGAGCATCAGGGTTATCTCCAGGGCCCCCATGGTCAGTTCTTCCTCATAACTCCTCCTCTTATCTGCCAAAAGGAAGCAGCCTTTTCTTAGTTCTCTCAAAAAAGAAATCTGTCAGAACAAGGATCACTGAGGAAAAGGAAAAAAATTAGAAATTCTGATAAAATGATTGCTGGCATAAATATTCTTGAAGTACCTATTTTTAAGCCGTGTTCCATTCCTTATTCTAAAATGAAATGAAATATACAGAGGGCTGTGTGTAGAGCTGGTACTGTGTATGTCCTGCCCTGCCTTTTTCAGGCTCCTGGTAGAAGAAAAGGAGCCAAGCAGATTTAAATATTTTGCTGTTTGTTTTTGCTATCTCCTGACAGGGGAGCCCAAAGAAGTGTGAAGCTGAAGAGGCAGAGCCACCAGCTGCCACACAGCCCCAAACCTCAGAGACTCAGACCTCTCATCTGCCAGAATCAGAAAGAATTCATCACACTGTGTAAGTGATATATCTCGACCGGGGTATAACAAGGAACTATGAGTGTGCGATAGTTCTTTGCTCCCTAGGGTTCTTTGACTAAGCAGTCCTAGTTTCCTTTTAAAACATAAAGGCAGAGCTTTATCTGGACAAAGGCTAGATAGACTTCAGTTACTATGTTGGGAGTCACCACCTTTAAGGTAACCTGAAAAGTGGTCATCAGGGCACAAGGAAAACTCACCTGGGATCATCCAGCCAAAATAGTCAACTCCTTTAAGGTTCAGGCAATAGAAGCTTCTGCTTCCACACTCAAAACCATGTAAAGGAGTTGACTCAGGGTATCTTAACCTTTAACTCACATTTACCTAGGAACCCAGTTTAATAAAGGATTTTGAGGGTCTTAATAAAGAACAGCACAGCTGGGTGCTATTTTTTAGTTTGTGCTTTTTCCCTAGTTACTACCTGTCATTAAGCTATCCTAGTTCTGAACAGCATACAGTACAGCAAATTACGAAGTTCCTTTCAAGTCAGAAGTTTATTCCTGGGCCCTTAAGACCATTTGATTGAACTTAAGATTTATACAATTGGCCGGGCGCGGTGGCTCAAGCCTGTAATCCCAGCACTTTGGGAGGCCGAGACGTGCGGATCACGAGGTCAGGAGATCAAGACCATCCTGGCTAACACGGTGAAACCCCGTCTCTACTAAAAATACAAGAAAATTAGCCGGGCGAGGTGGCGGGCGCCTGTAGTCCCAGCTACTCGGGAGGCTGAGGCAGGAGAATGGCGTGAACCCGGGGGGGGCGGAGCTTGCAGTGAGCCGAGATCGCGCCACTGCACTCCAGCCTGGGGCACAGAGCAAGACTCCGTCTCAAAAAAAAAAAAAAAAAAAAAAAAGATTTATACAATTAATGTGAGTTTTTAAAAATCCTTATATTAAGTCCTAGAGAAATACTCATATCAAGTTAAATTTGTAATTAAATAGGTATGTCATTCATTCTTCTGAGATAGGTATTATAAATTAAGAAGCCAATGAGCCAGAATTCCTGGCTTCAAAGTCTCATGGGAAATGAAAAAATGAAGGCTTATGGGAATAAGATTGCCTAGCTTTTAGACATCAGGAACCCTGAACTGCTTTGTAGAATGTCCTGTGTAGATTGTTAGCCTGAAGTTATTCTATACTTGTTTTTATGCCATATTAACACTAATGCTACCAGTATGATTTTCCCCTATATGTAATTGTCTAATAATTTATACTCTTCTGAGAGCTTCAAACTGTACTTTAACTCTGACTTTTGGAGAGTAGTGGGCAGGTGACATGATTTATCTCATTTGCTTGTGACTTTAATGATAGTTTTATAGACCTTACTATATAGCTTTTGCCTGGGGGTATACTCTTGCTGGGGGTATATCCTTGTCCATTCTGATAGTCTTACCTCTGCTGCCATCTTGTGGCTGTTAACATTTTTTGTTTGGCAGCCAAAAGTTCACTCTACTTCCTTTGAAATTTTTTTGTTTTTCCCCTTCTGGAATGGGTACATTATCCTTTTGGAAAAGGGTTTTTCTTCTAGGACCATAAAGTGAAAACTCAGCGGATTCTGGAAGGTGTTCAGGATTCCCCAGCTACATCATCGATGAGGAAATGGGGTGACATTTTCTCTTCCATATCCCTCAACCAGACATAATACCTGCCCACCTCCTCCCAATTCCATGGAGGTACATTTTACATTCCATTTTACAAAAGCATGTCCTTTGTGAAATGGCAGTTTTGAAGTGGGTATTGACACCCTGCTACTAATCGGGCCTGAGAAACTGCTTCCTGTGCACCTTGGGAAGAAAGTGATTTTCTGAAAAGCTCTTTGCTAGCCTTAAAATTCTGTGGGTGTATGAGATCCTAGCAACAGAAAGGCATTTTATTTTGTTTTGAAGCAGCTTTTTTTCTGGACATTCCCATGCAAGTCCAGGGCTCATGAAGCTTGGAGTCATAGAGTTTCCTGTCCCCTCACTCCAGGTAAAGGTGGTTTTGATCTTCATTTTATGACTGAGATAATTTAGTCACATTGATTCTAATAAGGTGATGGGTAGGTGGCATCTTGGGCAAATATTTAGATTGTCCGTTGTTGCCCAGGCTAGCTTCAGTGGAGTAGTGTATAGAAGGGAAATGCAGTTTTCACTGAGGAGCAGTTCACACACATCACTCATACCTGCTTTCCTTCTACCTGCTTACCAGATGGTTTGTTCAACATCCTAACAAAATGGGATGCCCAAAGGCCTAAACCCATAGGCATTGGATCTGGTAAACCTTTGAGAAGGTTGCGTACATTTCTGGAGGCCCTACCACAACTGATTAACAACACCCTTCCTGGTCTCTCACCCTTCCAGAGTGTTAAGTGTGCAGCCTGGCAGCCCTCTAGAGCCCTGGCCAATTTTGAAAGCAGAATCAACAATGCTAAATGGAAAAAACCATTTATAGTGTGGCCAGGCGTGGTGACTCTTGCCTGTAATCCCAGCACTTTGGGAGGCCAAGGCAGGTGGATCACCTGAGGTCAGGAATTCGAGACCAGCCTGACCAATATGGTGAAACCCCCCTCTGTACTAAAAATACAAAATTAGCCGGGCATGGTGCACATGCCTGTAATCCCAGCTACTCGGGAGGCTGAGACAGGAGAATCACCTGAACCCAGGAGGCGGAAGTTGTAGTGAGCTGAGATCACGTCATTGCACTCCAGCCTAGGCAACAAGGGTGATACTCCATCTCAAAAAAAAAAAAAAAAAAGGAAAAGACTATTTATGGCTTAACCTTGGTTTTTCTGTCTGTCTCAACAAGAAGTCATATGACTTTAGGCCGGGCGTGGTGGCTCAAGCCTGTAATCCCAGCACTTTGGGAGGCCGAGACGGTTGGATCACGAGGTCAGGAGATCGAGACCATCCTGGCTAATATGGTGAAACCCCATCTCTACTAAAAATACAAAAACTAGCGGGTGAGTTGGCCGAGGCTGTAATCCCAGCCGGGGAGGCTGAGGCAGGAGAATGAAAGTAAGCCAGGCCCAATTTGCAGTGAGCTGAGATCCGGCCACTGCACTCCAGCCTGGGCGACAGAGCGAGACTCCGTCTCAAAAAAAAAAAAAAAAAAAAGTCTTATGACTTTATAAAAACAGAGCAGTAAAGTGTTAAAAAATTAGACTTCAAGGACCTGTCACCACTTGGAAGAGATTATTGCTTTTTTGCTGTGTTTGGTTAAATCCATTCTGATTCTGATTGTGCCTGAGGAATTCTAAATTTATGAGGTAAGGTGTCTTTTTCATTGCTTGGAGCAGGAAATTGTGGGTCCTCAGTCCTGTTTCACTTGAGCCCTGTTCAAAACTCTGGTCTTCTGCCTCCTGTGGGTATAACAAAAATGTCCCTATATAGCAGAAAATAGTGGTATTCTCTTTTTACTTAAAAAAAAAAAAAACAGAGGAAGAAAGGAAAGAGGGGATTTGTTTGTGTGGGCAGCTGTATCATTCAGCTGTAGTTAATTCAGACCTGGATTTCTCTCGATACAACCTTCCTGTATATTCACAGACCTAGCAGGAAGTAGCAGCTTTAGGTTCTTGGTACAATGCATATTTGTCCTTCTGCCTGTGTAGGAGGAAGGTAATGGTTCTTTAAGCCAATATGATGGTGTAATTGATACTCCTCAGGGGATATACAATGCCAATATCCCAAATGATGCATGAAAAAGCAGAATTTGTTGTCATCAATAGAGTTTGCTCCACTGAGAAATTATCTAAGGAATATACCCCAAAATCATACTGTTCTTGGTTATCTTGGGATCAGTATGCTCCTGAGGGTATCTAGTCCCACTGTTTCTTACTAAATGTTCACATCAGTTTTTCAGCTCTTCATGAATTTTCTATAATAACTAAAATTTCAACATATATGGCTATAGGAATTTCCCTTTCCATTAGCTTCTCTGAATCTCATATTCACATATGAATTGTAATATGGTATTATTAGCCTCCAAATAGTCATACTGTTTTCTTCTGGGCTGCTTTGTGTACTGTTTAATTATGGGTAGATATCCCCACTGCTGATTCTGTGCAATTTCACAGACTGTTAAGCTGTGTTGGGCTCTGACACATAGTTATCAAGGCTTTGGTACTAGTCCTGCAAGTAGATAGAGTCCATTTGCGGGGGATGGTTTCAAGGATTCCTCTATCTTTTTTCTTTTTATTTTTTTTTATTTTTTTATTTTTTTGGAGACAGAGTCACTCTGTCACCCAGGCTGGAGTGCAGTGGCCCAATCTCTGCTCTCTGCTCACTGCAACCTCCACCTCCTGGGTTCAAGCAATTATCATGCCTCAGCCTCCTGAGTAGCTGGGACTACAGACGCAGGCTGTCACACCCAGCTAATTTTTGTATTTTTAATAGAGATGGAGTTTCACCATGTTGGCCAGGCTGGTCTCAAACTCCTGGCCTCAGGCAGTCCTCCTGCCTCAGCCTCCCAAAGTGTTGGTATTACAGGTGTGAGCCACCACGCCCGGCCCTGATTATTGTCTGAAAATAAAATGTTTGGAATTCTTGGGTCCCACAGAATAGATCATGGGGAGATAGAAAACACACACCTCCTGTGTCTTCAGAGGGTAAAGGAGAGTGTGGTAAGATTCTTATTCTTAAAAAAAGGAATTTTTGGCTGGGCGCGGTGGCTCATGCCTGTAATCCCAGCACTTTGGGAGGCCAAGGCGGGCGGATCACGAGGTCAGGAGATCAAGACCATCCTGGCTGACATAGTAAAACCCCGTCTCTACTAAAAATACAAAAAATTAGCCTGGCGTGGTGGTGGGCACCTGTAGTCCCAGCTACTCAGGAGGCTGAGAGAGGAGAATGGCGTGAACCTGGGAGGCGGAGCTTGCAGTGAGCCGAGATCGTTCCACTGCACTCTAGCCTGGGTGACAGAGTGAGACTCTGTCTCAAAAAAAAAAAAAAGGAATTTTCAATAACAAAATCTCTCAAAATCAGCCACTTCTGGAGAGGCATATTAGCAGCTGAGAGTATTTTAGGACAGTGGATAAACGGAGCATTTTATTTGAGGATGGCCGAAGGTAGCATTTTCTGTGGTGTAACATTCTTTGGGGGATTCTATTAAAATTTTTTTTCTTTTTTTTGAGACGGAGTTTTGCTCTTGTTGCCCAGGCTGGAGTGTAATGGCACGATCTCGGCTCACCACAACCTCTGCATCCTGGGTTCAAGCGATTCTCCTGCTTCAGCCTCCCGAGTAGCTGGGATTACAGGCATGCGCTGCCATGCCTCACTAATTTTGTATTTTTAGTAGAGACGGGGTTTCTCCATGTTGGTCAGGCTGGTAATCCACCCACCTCAGCCTCCCAAATCCCAAAGTGCTGGGATTACAGGCGTGAGCCACCACGCCCGGCCAAAAAAATTTTTTTTCAAAAAGAAAACTTTCAGGTTAGCAAACATTTAGTAAGTGTCCACTTGGTACCCACAGTGACACCCTAATTCAGAAATAGTTAGGGAACATTACTTTGTGTTAAGCCCTGGGCTAGGGGGCCAAGAGATGCAATCCCTACCCTTGAGGAATTATGCAAGGTAGAGATGGGGGGCAGGTAAAGTAGCAGTTATTATACAGAGTGATAAGGGCATTGCTGAAAACCTGTCATGCCAGTCACCAAATGGCTTTGCCTCGGAGAACAAGCAGTCTACTCTTTTGAGGAAACTCAAAGCCCCAGAGGTGACATCAAATGAGATAATGGCCTATTAAGTGTGCATGTATTTTACATATATCTGTATCTTCACTTGGGGTGTCCTCCAAGCCAGACTCTCAGAAGCTAACACTTGTTACAGTGTTCCACGAAGTAGGTATTGTTATTATGCCCACTTTGCAGATTACAAAACAGATACACAGAACCAGGAACTTGCCTACTATCACACAACTTTCAACAGAGTGGGACTGGCCAGTCTGACTCCAAAGGCTTCACTCTTACCCTGAGCAGACAGGGACCACTATGTGAAAGGAAACATTTAAAGTAATGTATAAATATGGCCACTTTAGCATGCAGCTGGCATTGTAAGTGTAAGATTTTAAGCAGCCAGGAGAAATTTTCATTCCTAGCTAAAAACTCAAATGTTACGCAAGACACTGAGCTTTGGTTCTCAAGTTTGTCTTAGTGTAAACTTCTGCCACTATGATACAAAAGGAACATCTCTGCAGTCAACAAATAAGCATTTTGAGTATCTACTGAGCACTTTTTGAATTATTAGCATGTTTCCCACTTTGGTCTAGTGAAGATTCCCATGGTGAATATTTTCTGCTTAGTTCCCAATCGCTTTCTGCCCAGCTGATCTCCCCCGCCCCTTATAGCAGCACTCTCACTTCACTGTCTTATCTGCTTTAGAGCCTCACCTTGGAGCCCTTGCTTCAAGAAGTGGCCTTCAAGCTTCAGCTACCCAAGGTCCCCTTGCCCTGTTTATCCTTTCTTTTTCTGGCCCCAGTGGACCTTGGGGCAGGGTGACCTTATTAAAGACTCTATAAAACAAAGTTGTCTGTCATCTCTTCAGAGACACCACCCCCTGCCCCGCTTCTACTGGTAATTGAAAAAAGAACTCTCCTTGCTTATCCACTTCCCTCCACCATCCCTGGGAAAAGGACGTGTTGGGAGTAGTAACACGTGGTCATTGCCGGGGTGAGCAGCCAGTTACTGTAGTGATTGGATAGTGACAATTCCCATCCCACCTCCCTACCTGCAGCATCTGACTGGTTGGTCTGGTTTCAGTGTTCCATGCCTAGATTACTGGATAGAGGGTGGTAGGCACATAAAACATTGCTCATGCCCTACCCTGTATCCAGCTTTCATTACCATCCTTCTTTAATCACTTTTCAACTTGGGTTTTATCGTTCTTTTATTTAATCTTTTTTCACTCCCACCTCTACTGTTTGCCTGCCTTCTATTCTCTGGAATCTTCCAATCAAGCAGCTGTAACTTTACATGTCCTACACCCAGCCCCCTCCCCTGCCTCCTGGGAAGACCAGGAGGGAGCACCCCGGCCCTCGGGGGTTAAGCCTCTGTAGCTGCTGTAACCTGAGAAAAGAAGGCCAGGCCTCTGGAGCCGGCAGTCAGCTCCCTGTGGCCTGCCAAAGGATAAGAACCTTGCTCACTCAGCTCCCTCCCTCTTTTCTTTCCCCTCCCCTGCTGCAGCAAGGCCCTCCCCCATCCGCACACACGGGCTGCTGGGTAAGTGGCAAGATGGCTCCCCTGCATGTCTCCGGCTGATCGCTGCCGCTCCGCCAATACAATAGAGCCAGCCACTACCAGCAGCCTGGCCCTCTTCCTCCTTCTCCAGAGAGACCAATCCAGCCGAACTCGGGGTTTGCCGTGAGGACTTAACGCTTATCTCTTAAAAGCCAGATCTGTTTTAGCCTCCCCGCACCACCACCACCTCCCCTTCCATTTACCATTTTTTGGATCCCCGGTTGCTACATCTCAATTTTCTCTCTCTGGATCGGGTGGCTGGGGAGGAGGTGGTGGGATCTTGGGACAAGGAAGGTGTGCTTTTTTTTTCTTTATTTTTTTTAGGATTTTTTTTGTTTGGTTTTTGTTATTTCTTCCATTCCAGAAAGGGATAAACAGCACTTCCAGGGGGAGAAAAAAAATCATGTTATCAGAAAGCAAAGAAGGGTGAGAGCTTCACATTTCCATGTATGCCTTTTCCCCACCGCTCTAGCTCGCCTCATCTTCCTTCTCTTCCTCATGGCTTTCATTCCGTCTTTCGTTTTGGTTTGTTTTCAGTCATTCTGCTTTCCCCCTTTGTCCTTCCTGCCCAGTTTCTAATTGGCCCCATTTGCCCTTTCTATATGGGAAATAGATATTTTTTTTTATAAGTCTTTTCTCTAGATGTAAGCAGTTCAATCTCGTGTTTCTGTGGGGGCCTGTTAGCTGGGGGCCCAGTTCCGATTTTCCCCTCCCCCTAACCCCCTAGTGCATCCCTCCTTGACTGCTCTAGGGAGGTTCTTCTGACCTCTGAGTGTCAGTCAGCCTGTTGGGAATGCTGACTTTTCTGGTGGTGATTATCGGCCTGGAAGGCTTGGTTTCCCCTCTCCTGAGCCTTAGGCCTCTGATCATCTTTATTTGATTTTTTTTGCTTGGTGTTTGGATGGTAGAGGGGGTGAGATTTGACATAGAAGTTGGAGATGAAGACAGAAATCAAAGGTGGAAAGATAGTTTATCTGAAGTGAATCTCTGGGATTCTTTGCCTGAAATGGGAGCTAACTTGAGAGATTAAGAGTGGGAGAGTGGGTTTGGTGTTCGTGGGGGAAGCTGCCTGTGTGGGGGAGGGTGTGTCCTGACTAGGAGGCCTGCTCTCTTTATCTCTTGGAATGAGGGAGTGGGAGAAACTGGGTGAAAGCCGAATGTAGGAACAGTTTCTACACCTCTGAGCAGGTAAAAGTGGCCCTAATCTTCTCTGAGCTCTCATACTCAATTCAGCAGTTTTAATTTTTCCTTTTGAATGAGAGAGGGTCCTTGAAGCTTGAACCTTCACCAGGCCTGCTTCCCTGCAGCTCCCACCCCCACCATTTTCTCCATGCTGGTGTCTCCAGATCCTGAGGGTCAGCAGGCCTTTACTTATTAAGCAGTTGATTAAACACAGGTCAGGCTTTTTTGCCAAAGCCGTGGCCATTCTTTCTTGTCTTTTTAAGGGAATCAGGCTTCCCTTCGTTTTTTATGCAATTTTGCTATATAAAGGTGCCTGTGGCCAGGGAGACTGAGGCCACAGGGTTGTGGGTAAATCACAGTCACTTTTGTGGGACTATTTTCAGAGGAGGGTTTTTCTCCCTTCATATAAGAGTACTCTGGTGAGTTACTACCTGAGAATAGTTGCAGTCCTAACCCCGCAAATGACAACTTTAACTCATCTGGGCAATGGGTGGATGTGGTTGCTGTGATCCACGCTCTTTCCCCAAGGAAAATCTGTTTCCCACTTTTCCCACTGGGACAAGGTCTCTAACCTTGATCAGAAAAGGAGCCCTCCTAATCCCACCCAAGTGAGGAGGCATGGGGGTTTCCTGACCCAGTAACTAACATCTTGCTCTCTCTTCCCCCTTGGTTCTTTTCTGCGTCCCCCCCCCCCACCACCACTCCCCCCCTCCTGTCAGTGAGGAGAAGGAGGAAGTGACCATGGACACAAGTGAAAACAGACCTGAAAATGATGTTCCAGAACCTCCCATGCCTATTGCAGACCAAGTCAGCAATGATGACCGCCCGGAGGGCAGTGTTGAAGATGAGGAGAAGAAAGAGGTAAACATCCAAGCCACCTGTTGGGGTGGGTGGGCAGGAATGGACCTAAGGGAAAGAGTAGACCACTCTAGTGATCCCTCTTACACAGTGGGTTAACTTAAAGGAAAGATGAGGCAGGGACTTGGATCAGAATAGGGCCAAGGGAGAATTCGCTGGTTTAGCAAGGGAGACCTCTTGTGATGGGGACAGGGCTCATTCATTTTCCTTTCCTTGTTGGGGAAGTAGTGCCCAGATTCTAGATGTTTGTAACGAACTGGAAAGTCTGATAATGGCCCTTTATCTAAGATTTATGTTCAGCTTTTCCTGCTGTCTTCCCAAGCTTCTGGTGGTAACTCCTTTAGCTTTCCCTCCTTTTTAAAAGCCTGATGGAGCCCAACGCCATCTAGTGGACATTGATGGTTCTCACAAGACCAGCCATGCTGAGAAATTTTTGTTCCTCCTCTGCCCCCCAGTGGTCTCATTGCAGAGATGTAGATACTTAGAAGCCAGCACTTGTGATCCAGAAGGCCCCTTCTCAGTTATCTGTGACCCCTCTACCTCCTTTTTTGGCATATGTTATCTTGTGTCCTGTACCCAATTCAGGGGGCTTCCCCCATCAGAGCCAGCGAAGTCTTCTTGGCTCTTAAAGTAATTGAGAAAGAATGAGCTGGGTTTAGGAGCGGGTAACAGGGTGGGAGGGACTGTTGTGTGTGTAGCCTTTTTCTGGTGTGTGTTGCGGGGGTGGGGGCCGGTGAAAGTGATTTGATGTGCAGAATATTATTTATTACAAGGTCCTTCTTCCCCGTAAAACTTTGTCCAAGTACCTCATGTACGGTAATCCGCCCGTAAAATATAACCCTGCCCAACTGGCCAATCGCTGATGCCGCCTCTTCCTCTGGACCCACCCGCTGCTACTGAGCTGCCCAATCAGAGCCAAGTCTGCTATCCAGGTGTCTTGGCCAGAGGGGGGCATGTATATGGGCTCCTGTGATGGGCCCCCTTTTGCCTCCCTGTCTCGCTTACATCAGGGGGCCAAGAAGAACACTGTTCTGGAGAGACTTGTATTGAGCAAGCAAAAAACATTTGGAAAGGGGTGGACTTGCATCATCTCCCTACTTGGGACACCCCAAGAAGAGCTTGTGCCAGTGCTGGGGCGCCTGCCCACATGCCCTTGCCCTTTTGAGGACTGTGGGTTGCCTTGTTTGCTACAGACTGTTGGGATCCCCGTCTAGGGCACCAAGACCTCCTAAAGTTTGTGATCGCAGTGCCATGCTGTAAAACACTGAGTGGGACCCTCTACTTAAGCTGTGACGACTAGGAACCGTGCAGAGGAGTCTAGGGTCTGAGCCCCTGGGGATTTAATGCTGATGACAGCCCAGCCCATGTATCACCACTTGCTCATCAGATGGACTTTCCTTTGGTCCCTGTTGTCCATGGTGAAGGGCAGCATGTTGGTTGCTCCAACTTCTCCTCCATCCCTGGAGGCAGGGACTCATTTCATCCACCTGACTGGAACCACTGTCTCAGCTGGAGTCCCTGAGGAGATGCCAGCCACAACTCTCCGAAGAGAAGTATTCTGACCTTGCTGCTGAATGTGTGCCAGGTCCGGGGGATATTCACCTACTACCCCCAGGCTACCTTCATCAGAGGCTCCATGATCCCACTCGGTGAGAGGACCCCCTCCCCAGTTACAGGCAGAGGAGAAAGGGACTCTGGAGTCATCACCTGGATTCCAAGTATTGGGTGGTGGTATTGCTGCAGCTTGCCACTGGTGGACATGGGTCCTGCCTGCCTCTCACGATAAAAGGCAAGGATCATTCCTGCTACTCACAGGCCATCTCATCAGGGACTGCAAGATGATGTCCCTACAGGGCCAGGACTGATGTCTCTGCCCCTTTTTCCCCTCTGTCCCTCGCTGAGCCTGGCCACCGCCAGTGAACTGTCTTGACATCATGGAAACTGGGCAGCGTCCCCCCACACGTTTCCCTCCCGCCCCCCCTGCGCCCCTGGGAGGACTCTGGCAGTGCCGTGCTGACTACCACGCCGTGCGCCCACCTTTTTTGCCAACCCAACCCCCCACCAATTGCACAGCGCCTAGCAGGGAGGGCTCATTCTGATTGGACCGGCGGTTGACTAGATACAGTACACAGTGAGGTGCGATTGGCTGAACTGAAGATCCCAGGTGTGAGATGGTACCTGGAACATTTGTCATATTCCTAGTTTATTTTCTTCTTTATTTTCTTCTTCTTTTTTTAATATTTTATTTTATTTTTTCTATATCTTTATTTTTTCTGATTTCTTTTATTTATTTATTTGGTTCATGTTTTTCCTGTTTTAATTAAGACTTTTTTTTTTTTTTCCCCCTCCTCACTAACTTACCCATCGAGAGCGGCCCAGCTAGGGGTCAGGCTGGCCCTTAACAGAGACCAAGGAGACTTGGTTAGACGACACAAACGGGGCTGGGGGCGGGGGTGGATGGGAAAGGGATTTCATCACGAGGTTTCTGCCCTACCCTTTAGAAGAGTGGTAGAGAGGTCTTAGTTTTTCCAGAAATAAGCACCTACATTTAAAAATACTCTATTCCCTTTTTCTCTTGCTTTTTCTCCCCCCCCCCCATAGTCTTTAATCATTCACCCACTGAGTGTTTGGGGTAGAAACTTGTCCCAAAGATGTCTTCTGGTCCTTGGCAGTGCCTCTAAGGCTTGAGCCCTGGTTGCAGAGGAAACAGTAAGACTCTGCTGAAGCTCCCTGAGGTGGCTGGAAAGTCTTAAGAATCTCCTTGGGGACAGTCTGCCCTTCATAAAAACCTTCCTTTGCCAAAGACACCTTTAAGTTCTTTTTGCTAGCACTTGGCTCAAGAGCCTCATCTCCAGTGGGTCTAGTGCTGCCCTTTTCCACAGTGTGGTGGGGGTCTGGGCAGCCTTGACATGACGGTCTGCTGTCCAGGCATCTCAAAGCCATTGTCATTGGGCATCAGTCTGGCCATTGAAGAAAGGAGGGTTACCTTGTTGAAGTTGCCATCCAAAGTTGGTTTTCCTTGTTTCCTCCAGTTAGCAAGGAAGGATCTGGGAGGACTAGATGACCCAGTTTGGGGCACAGTTTGTTTGGCTTGGTGTCCTCTCGATTCAGACAGTGAAAGAGAGGGCATGACCAACATCTTTAAGGGGCTGAGAGGCTACTGAATTCCTCTTCCAGCTTATTTCTGGTTAAGCTAATACACAGGTGTGATACGGAGTAGATGACTTTTCCCTGCTCTGATGTTTAGTTTTTTGTTTTTTTTTTTCTCTAACTTGCATTGATTCTGCTTCGTTTTTGCCGTTTGCCGCTTCTGTTTTGGTCTCTGTCTGTCTCTGTGTCTCTCTCTGTCTCTCTCTCACTCTCTCTATGTCTTTGGAGGCTATTCTAAGACTGCCCCATCTAACCTCCTTCCCCCCTCTCTGTGGGGTGTCTCTCTTTCTCTTTTTTTCCCTTTTTCTTCTTTATACAGAGCTCGCTGCCCAAATCATTCAAGAGGAAGATCTCCGTTGTCTGTAAGTCTAGCCCCAAGTCCCTGATAAAAGTCAAGAATACCATACCATAAAAATCAGCATTCATTGAGAACCAGATTTTCATTCTCAATGGCATTCTTGGGTCGCTCCCTCCTGCCCCACCCCTTGTGCCTAGCAAATCTGAATCCTTTCCTATGTAGGGTTTCATTTTGAAATTCAAAGCTTGAGACAATCTCCATCATATTTCTCTAGTCACATTTTAATGAGATACACTATGAGGTGTCTGAGACCATGTCCCATTTAGCCTTAGAGGCATTTATTCTTTCAGATACGTGAATACTCAACAACGAATGAGTTTCAAGGACTCCTATGTAATGCTTAGCAGTTTATGAATTATTCTGGGTTTTGTTGTTGTTGTTGTTTTTGAGACGGAGTCTTCCTCTATAGTAGTCCAGGCTGGAGTGCAGTGGTACAATCTTGGCTCACTGCAACCTCCGCCTCCCAGGTCCCAGTTCAAGCAATTCTCCTCAGCCTCCTCAGTAGCTGGGATTAGAGGCACGTGCCACCATGCCCAACTAATTTTTGTATTTTTAATAGAGATGGGATTTCATCATGTTGGCCAGGCTGGTCTTGAACTCCTGACCTCGTGATCTGCCTGCCTCGTCTCCCAAAGTGTTGGGATTACAGGCGTGAGCCATCGCGCTTGACCTTGTTTACGGGTTATTCTTTTTTTTTTTTTTTTTTTTTTTATGACGGAGTCTCGCTCTGTCGCCCAGGCTGGAGTGAGTGCAGTGGCCGGATCTCAGCTCACTGCAAGCTCCGCCTCCTGGGTTTACACCATTCTCCTGCCTCAGCCTCCCGAGTAGCTGGGACTACAGGCGCCCGCCACCTCGCCCGGCTAGGTTTTTTTGTATTTTTTTAGTAGAGACGGGGTTTCACCGTGTTAGCCAGGATGGTCTCGATCTCCTGACCTGGTGATCCACCCGTCTCGGCCTCCCAAAGTGCTGGGATTACAGGCTTGAGCCACCGCGCCCGGCCGTTTATGGGTTATTCTAAGAGCGCACCTGAGGAAATGAAAGTGCCCCACACCTCAAACAGTAACAATTTTAACATTTTCCCCAATGAGGAACTCTAGATTACAAAAGTATAATAGATGTTTATAACTTAAATATCAATCTGTGGTGTGAAAATTAAAGGAAGACCAGATCCCATCATGATCTTAGTTCTGCTTAGATGTTAGTATCACGTAGTGTTCTTGTTTCTTCTGCATTCACATGTCCTTCTCAGTTTTTCTTCCACACTACTTAAGATACTACTGTCTACCATTAAAAGTTTAAACAGCTCATCATACTAGCTACCCCTCCCTTACTGCTTTTAGATCAGTAGTTTCTATCAGGAAGGGACCTCAGCCCTTTTAGTGTTCAGTCTGAAGCCATGGTTTCCCAGTTCCCAAATATGATTTCTTTTCTTTTTTTTTTTTTTTTTTTTTTTTTTTTTAATTTTCTTTAAGACGGAGGCTTGCTCTGTTGCCAGGCTGGAGTGCAGTCAGTGGCACAATCTCGGCTCACTGCAACCTCCACCTCCCAGGTTCAAGCAATTCTCCTGCCTCAGCTCCCTGAGTAGCTGAGATTACAGGCGTGCACCACAACGCCCGGCTAATTTTTGTATTTTTAGTAGAGATGGGGTTTCACCATGTTGGTCAGGCTGGTCTCCTGACCTCATGATCCACCCGCCTCAGCCTCCCAAAGTGTTGGGATTACATGCGTGAGTCACCACACCCACACACTGATTTCTTTAACCTCCAAAACTCCAGCCAGGGGTAACCTGTAGGTATTATGGTTTGAACTAACAGAGGTCCTGAGATCATCTAACTGTTGGGTCTATTTCTTGGGGACAGCAGCTACCAAGGGGGTGCCAGCTGGAAACAGTGACACAGAGGGGGGCCAGCCTGGTCGGAAACGACGTTGGGGAGCCAGCACAGCCACCACACAGAAGAAACCTTCCATCAGTATCACCACTGAATCACTCAAGGTGAGGTGGGAGGAGCCAGGGAAGGGAGGATGAGACCTGTTAAGGTGGGAGTAGACATGGGCCCAGTGTAACGGGGTGGGGGGTATCTGTGTCCCAGAGCCTCATCCCCGACATCAAACCCCTGGCGGGGCAGGAGGCTGTTGTGGATCTTCATGCTGATGACTCTCGCATCTCTGAGGATGAGACAGAGCGTAATGGCGATGATGGGACCCATGACAAGGGGCTGAAAATATGCCGGACAGTCACTCAGGTAAGGCTTCTGCACCCCAGTGTCGGGAGGAAGGTGGGAGCAGTAGATGCAGAGCAGCCAGCTGAGGAGCTGAGATAAAGTCTTTGGAGGGAACTTTCCTGTCTGTGCAGAGGGTTGGGTTGATTGACACTTTCAGGGGTCAGACTACCAAATCCAGCTGGCTACCTGTTATAAATAAAGTTTTATTGGAACACAACCACACCAGTTCATTCACTTTTGTCTGTGGCTGTTTGTTCACTACAACATCACCGGAGTTGAGTAGTTGCAACAGACTATGTGGCCTGCAAAACCTGAAGTACTGCTTTGCTCTACAGAAAAAATTTACCAACTCCTGCCTTAGTTTTCCTCAAGGCAAAGTTGAGGTACTAACAGTCCCAGGATCTAGTAGAGGTGAGCTGGATAATGAAATACCCCTAGCAGAAGGAACATGCTAAGTTGACTGCTGCTCTCACCAGGGAACCAGAGGCTGAAAAGAATATGCCAGTTTGGTGTTTAACAGACCTGCTGTGTTCTCTTGATAGGTAGTACCTGCAGAGGGCCAGGAGAATGGGCAAAGGGAAGAAGAGGAAGAAGAGAAGGAACCTGAAGCAGAACCTCCTGTACCTCCCCAGGTGTCAGTAGAGGTGGCCTTGCCCCCACCTGCGGAGCATGAAGTAAAGAAAGGTGAGTGACGCTTTTCATATATCGTATCTTTCTCCTACATATGAAGTAAGCTACTTGAGGGCCAGATTTGACTCTGTTTAATCTTTGAATCTCCATGATGAGGTTAGCCTAGCACAGTACTTTGCAGATTATAGGTGCTCTACACGTTTAGATGAAGGAGTGGCTGCTTGGTATAAAAGAAAGGGAACCGTGATAGTTATATTGAAAGTGAAACAAGCCAGTATTGCTTCCTACCAAAAGCTGTTCTTGTGGTCTTCTTCATAGTGACTTTAGGAGATACCTTAACTCGACGTTCCATTAGCCAGCAAAAGTCCGGAGTTTCCATTACAATTGATGACCCAGTCCGAACTGCCCAGGTGCCCTCCCCACCCCGGGGCAAGATTAGCAACATTGTCCATATCTCCAATTTGGTAAGTCATTGTTTCTCACATCCCAGCCGGCTTAGTGGTTAAGTTTGAGCTTTAGGCTTACGCTTCTTAGGTTCCACTCATAGTTGAACTGGTCTACCAATAGATTAAGTTACTCACTGATCTTGAGTGAGTTACTTAACCTATTTACCCATCTAAAAATGAAGGGGAAAAGCTGTCGCCCTGCAGGGTTGTTTTGAGGACTTGCAGAGGGCCTCATATACAATGTCTCAGTGCTGGGAAGCACCACCACTCTTCTCACATTCTTACTGCAAGGTTCCTAAACTCTCTGCCCTCACCCAAACCTTGAAACTATAGTCCTGTGACAGCAGCTTGGGAAATCTAAAGATTGGCTGTATGGGTGGTGGTCTTGCCTTCTTCAAGACCCTGAAAGTCTATTTTCATTGGCAGGTCCGTCCTTTCACTTTAGGCCAGCTAAAGGAGTTGTTGGGGCGCACAGGAACCTTGGTGGAAGAGGCCTTCTGGATTGACAAGATCAAATCTCATTGCTTTGTAACGGTGAGGGGAAGAAGCTGATTCTATAGGTCATGGCATATATTTCCTTTTGTGACCAGTGTGGGCAGGTTTAAGGGTGTTGCAGCAAGTGGGAAGGGTTGCAGACACACTGTGACCCTCCATCTTCTCCCTTCCTCCACCAGTACTCAACAGTAGAGGAAGCTGTTGCCACCCGCACAGCTCTGCATGGGGTCAAATGGCCCCAGTCCAATCCCAAATTCCTTTGTGCTGACTATGCCGAGCAAGATGAGGTAAGAAACCTAGGGAGAGGAAGGAGGGGAGGGGCAGGGGAAGCCATTAGCTGCTAGATTTCAGCAGAGATCCCTGCCAGACCTTGAGATTCTGTTCTTTCCTGTTCTTCCCTGGCTTTGGTTCCTTTAATTGTACCATGGGGCTTCAAAGTGGTACCTGGGCTCCTTGAGTGGCAGTGATACCACCTCTATCCTGACTGTCCTTGTCCCTCCTCTCCCCACAGCTGGATTATCACCGAGGCCTCTTGGTGGACCGTCCCTCTGAAACTAAGACAGAGGAGCAGGGGATACCACGGCCCCTGCATCCCCCACCCCCACCCCCCGTCCAGCCACCACAGCACCCCCGGGCAGAGCAGCGGGAGCAGGAACGGGCAGTGCGGGAACAGTGGGCAGAGCGGGAACGGGAAATGGAGCGGCGGGAGCGGACTCGATCAGAGCGTGAATGGGATCGGGACAAAGTTCGGGAAGGGCCCCGTTCCCGATCAAGGTCCCGTGACCGCCGCCGCAAGGAACGCGCAAAGTCTAAAGAAAAGAAGAGTGAGAAGAAAGGTAGGTACTTAGCTATGGGGTACGCATACCCACTAGTAGGTGGGAAAGGGACCCAGATGGGATGGGACAGAGGGTCAAATGCATCAAATCTGGTTTCACTTTTTTCTACCTCAGAGAAAGCCCAGGAGGAACCACCTGCCAAGCTGCTGGATGACCTTTTCCGAAAGACCAAGGCAGCTCCCTGCATCTATTGGCTCCCACTAACTGACAGCCAGGTGAGTGCTCTCCTTGGTGCCCTGCTCCCTAGTGGCACCGAGGCTTGAGGTCAGGGTGAGGGGAGATTCATGTGACTGTGGGAGTGAGTTGGCCCAATTACTTACTAGCTTTAGGCTAAAGGGGAAAAAACTAAGCATCACAAAAAGGCAGTTTTCAGTTAATTGGTATACCATACAGAAACCAGACCAAGGAGGGTAATGATGGACACACAGCAGCTGAGGTTTGTGGATGTCTGGGAAGCTGGCTGTGCCGCCAACCAAGCTTCTTAGAACTTGATTTTAGGCAGTGTGTGGTGGCTCACGCCTGTACTGCGAGCACTTTGGGAGGCCAAGTTGGGTGAATCACCTCAGGTCAGGAGTTCCAGACCAGGCTGGCCAACATGGAAACCCTGTCTCTACTAAAAATACAAAAATTAGCCAGGCGCGGTTGCAGGTGCCTGTAATCCCAGCTTCTTGGGAGGCTGAGGAGGAGAATTGCTTGAACCCAGGAGGCGGAGCTTGCAGTGAGCAAAGATTGTGCCATTGCACTCCAGCCTGGGCAACAAGAACAAAACTCTGTCTTGGACAATAATAAAAAAAAGAACTTGACTCTATTTAGCTGAGAAATTGTGTTTTATAAATTCATTTCCCTGCTTTTTAAGAGTTTTTGCATTTTTAATTTAGTTTCTTAGTAACAGGCCTTTTAGGAATTTTAGGCTTATGCTACTCAAAAAAGATTTGTTCACATCTATGCTGATGGTAGGGAGCTAGGGAAACACCAAGGGCCAGGCATGGGTGGTGCCAGTACCTGTCAATGTGTGTAAAAGTTGAAACATGGTGGCCAGGTGTGGTGGCTCACGCCTGTAATCCCAGCACTTTGGGAAGCTGAGGTGGGTGGATCACCTGAGGTCAGGAGTTTGATACCAGCCTGGCCAACATGGTGAAACCCCATGTCTACTAAAAGTAACGAAACTTAGTGGGGCATGGTGGCAGACACCTGTAATCCCAGCTACTAGGGAGGCTGAGGTGGGAGAATCGTTTGAACCTGGGAGTCAGAGGCTGCAGTGAGCCGAGATAGCACCACTGCACTCCAGCCAGTAACTCTGTTACTCACGCCTGGGCAACAGAGTAAGACTGTCTCAAGAAGTAAAAAAAAAAAAAAAAGGCTGAAACTTGGAGAAAGGTGCTCTAAGAAAGACAGGATGCAGTTGCTGAACCCCCAAACCCTTCCTGCTTAACTGAAAAGCTGATCCTGAGCTAGGAGGCGGGGTCCAGGCACAAATGGAGGCTGTGACCAGGACTGAGCTGCCTTCTCTGTGCCTTTCCTACCTGGCTGCAGATCGTTCAGAAGGAGGCAGAGCGGGCCGAACGGGCCAAGGAGCGGGAGAAGCGGCGAAAGGAGCAAGAAGAAGAAGAGCAAAAGGAGCGGGAGAAGGAAGCCGAGCGTGAACGGAACCGACAGCTGGAGCGAGAGAAACGTCGGGAGCACAGTCGGGAGAGGGACAGGGAGAGAGAGAGAGAAAGAGAGCGGGACAGGGGGGACCGAGATCGGGATAGGGAAAGGGACCGAGAACGAGGCAGGGAAAGGGATCGCAGGGACACCAAGCGGCACAGCAGAAGCCGGAGTCGGAGCACACCTGTGCGGGACCGGGGTGGGCGCCGCTAGCGGGGAAAACACTAGAGCTGCAGGTACCAGCCACTCGGCCCCAGGGGGTTACGGCCACAGAGGGATAGGCACAGTCTCCACCACCCTGGAGCCAAGGGTCTTTCACACCACCTACCCCTACGTACATACCAAATGGAACGGTGGCCATCCTTTCCCCCCAAACACACCCCCTTAACCTATCTCTTGGGACAGCCCTCCCCTCCCTCTCATTTCCCATTAAGTCTGAGAGGCAAGAGCTAGGTTAGGCAAGGAGGCGGTTGGCCAGAGATGGGGAACAGCCAGGTGCCCTAGTCCTCTGATTTTTCCTCCATCCTGCTTACCACCTCCCTGGGTACTTAACAGCCTTCTCTTGGGAACAGCCGGGGCCAGGACTGGGTCACCTATGAGCTGAATCAGCATCTCCTCCTGAGTCCCAGGGCCCCTGCAGTTCCCAGTCTCTTCTGTCCTGCAGCCCTTGTCTCTTTCCCACAGGTTCCACTTTATATCCACCTTTTCCTTTTGTTCAATTTTTATTTTTATTTTTTTTATTATTAAATGATGTGGTCTATGGAAAAAAAATAAAAATCTGACTTAGTTTTAAACTGTGTGAGTGGCTTTCGTTGGGCAGGTTAAGCCACACTGTGGATATCTGTAGCCTGGAGTAGGAGTTGCTCCCATACCATGTGTTCCTTTAGGCTGACTGCTTCCTGCTTACTGAAACAGGAACTTCCCACTGTCTTCCATCCCCTGCCTTGGCCCTGACCAGCCCAAAGCTGTGGACCTTCCTCATTTGGGAAGGCCCCACTGGGAAATGGGGCAACCTGTGTCCGTGGCGACACCCCAGCAAGGCTAGGAGGGTGGGTTCTCCTCTGGTTCATGGTCCTGTGCACGGTTAAATCGGATTTGTTCACCTGCCTGCCACCTTGGTGTTTCCCACAACTGCCGCCAGGGGGCAGCAGCTCCTCGCTCTGTTGGCCCCTGTCACCGAGCTTCCCAAAAAGAGCTCTAATGCCCGCCTCCGCCCTCCCGCCGATGTCGTGCCTCTGTCCCCGAATCGCTCCCTGGGCCCGGGCCTCAGACTCTCTGGACCCTTATGCCGTCCTTAAGTGTTCCCCAGCTGACCTGCTACCGTGCTCTGCACGGGCTCTCAAAACGCCACCGCCTTGCAGATGGAATCCACATCAGTCCCAAAAGCCAGCCAGGAACCGGGAGCCCGGAGCCCGGAGCCGGGTCTCTCCGCAGTGGGCTCGGAATTCCCCACCTCACAGTGCGCTCACCCGTTGTCCGCTGCGGGCGGCAGGCTGGCAGCTTCGCGCTCCCAGGTGCACCCGCCCCGCCAGCTCTTCGGAAATGGCCGGGCGCCGTGGCCTGGACGTCCTCCCGCCCGAGTGCCCTGCCGGGCGCTGCGGGCCCAGTCCGGGAGGGGCGCCACATCTGTATGCGCCCCGCAGCCCAGGAGCGCCGAGGGGGCGGACGCGCGGCGCCGCCTCCGCCCCCGCCGCGCGGGCCCGGCTGGCCGGGGAGGGTCGGAGGCTGGGCTCTTCTCTCCCGCGCGGCGCGGAGCCGCCTCGTTTCTCCGCAGGCGGAGCCTCCTTCCCCCGCCCCCTCCGTCTCGCTCCCTTGTTCTCGCCGGGGCCGCTCAGACCTGCAGCGGAGCCGCGGCGCCCGCTCCAATCGGCTCGGGGCTGCGCCCCCGGGACCCGGCGACGGGGGCGGGCGGGGGTGCTTCCCGCCGGCCTGGGCCCCTCGGCAGTGCCAGGTAAGGGCGCCTGCCCCGGAGCAGGGGTCGGGAATCCGCGGAGGGGCAGCAGGGGGCCCGCAGCCCGGGGGTCTTCGGAGGGGTGCGCTCCGTGGCTGGGAACCCGCTGCCGACTCCCTTCTCCCGCGCTCTGCCTCTTTCCCTTCTCCCCTCGCACCTCTCTGCCTCTTTCTTCTCTCGATTTCTCTTCACCCTTCCTTCTCTGCCTGTTTGCCTTCCTTATCCCTTCCCTCTATCTCCCAACCCTTCCCTCACCCTCTTGTCCTTTTTCCATCTCCTCTCCCTCTTTGCCTTTTTCTTTCTCTACCTTTCTCCCCTTTGCTGTCTTTCTCTTTTCTCTTTCTTGCTCTCCTTTCCCTCCCTCTCCTCTCCCCTTCCCGCTATCCTGTTTCCCACTCCTCTATCTCTTTCCTTCTCGCCTCCTCATCCCGCCTTCTCTCTGGTCCCCAGCTTTCCTCCGGCTTCCCCCTTCCCTCGGGAGCAAAGGGACTGTCAGGTGTGTGTCTGCTCTGAGGGAGGAGGGGCAGAAGCCACAGCTACCTGAGGGGTCCCCCCACCCACCCCTGGGAGAAAGGACAGCAGTGGGAAGGGTCTCCTCTCTAGCTCCCTTCCCGCGGCCCCTCCCTGCCTCCACCCCTCCTGTCTGCTCCTTCTCCCAGAATTAAGTTCCTGAGGCCTGACTTGACACCCCCGAAGCTGAGGGCTGCCACTGCCTGCCCGGAACTGCCCCGGGTGACCCATTTCCAAGCCTGGCCCCTAGGACTCCTCTCTACCTTCAGACACCCAGGCTGCTGCCCTGGTGTCTCTCATTCTGTCTCTTGCCACTGTTCTGTTTCTGTCTCTCATCCAGTCATTTCTGTCTCTGCTGGACAGTCCCTGAGTCAGTCTAGCTGTCAGTCATGCTGTATCTCTAGCCTCTGGGTCGGCCTCCCTCCCCGGTCACCTCCCCCTGTCCCCCACCCTGTATCCTCTTCCTTCAGCTCTGGCTCCCAACTCCTGTCTCATGAGCCCAGTCCCCCTTCAAGGACTGCACTGGCAGTGTGGGTTGGAGACAGGGCCTAGAGAAGTGGGGCTCCCCCTTGTGGGAGGAACTTTCTCCCACTCTCAACCCTGCCTGAGGCTGCTCTCCTTGTCATCTCATCCTGACCCTAGACACCTTAAGGCCACACCTCCATGAATCCCAACTCTGTAATTTTATGCCCTTTCTCTGGTAGCCCCGCCTCCTCCAATACCTGGCTACATGCCCAACCTGGGAGGACAGAGACCAGATTTGGGATTCCAAGCCCTCCCAGCATCCCCTCTGCTGTGTTCCTCCCCAGTTCTCTACTCGGAGTTGACTGACCAGAGATTTATCAGCTTGGAGAGCTGGAGGTGAATACATGCAGAGCCTGGGTAGAGGAAAGATCAGCCTCTCTGCTCTCCGTGTTAGTCTGAGTTCTGGGCAGTGGAGTGTCTCGTTCCTTGGAGGTCTGGTCTTCAGCATCTAATTCTCGGGGGAGGAGGGCTAGGGGTTTCCTTGAGCCTGAGCAGCTGCTTGTCCTGCAGGTGTGGATCCATGGGGTAGCCTCAACGCATCTTCCCCTCCACCCCAGCTGCTCATGGGCCGCGTGGCCTGGCCCGGCCTCGGCACCCAGGGCCAGTGAACAGAGCCCTGGCTGGAGTCCAAACATGTGGGGCCTGGTGAGGCTCCTGCTGGCCTGGCTGGGTGGCTGGGGATGCATGGGGCGTCTGGCAGCCCCAGCCCGGGCCTGGGCAGGGTCCCGGGGACACCCAGGGCCTGCTCTGCTGCGGACTCGAAGGAGCTGGGTCTGGAACCAGTTCTTTGTCATTGAGGAATATGCTGGTCCAGAGCCTGTCCTCATTGGCAAGGTAAGGATGACCCCTCCCATGTCTACTCTGACACAAGGCCCTTAGGCCCTGCCCTGCAACTTCATCACTTCTGCAATGACCTTGGTCCCTCAGGACTCCCAACGCTCTACCCAAACCTAGACTCTTTAACCCTGTCTCTGTACTTGGAGCCCTCTGCCATCTTTTCCTGACCCCTGCAGCTGCACTCGGATGTTGACCGGGGAGAGGGCCGCACCAAGTACCTGTTGACCGGGGAGGGGGCAGGCACCGTATTTGTGATTGATGAGGCCACAGGCAATATTCATGTTACCAAGAGCCTTGACCGGGAGGAAAAGGCACAATATGTGCTACTGGCCCAAGCCGTGGACCGAGCCTCCAACCGGCCCCTGGAGCCCCCATCAGAGTTCATCATCAAAGTGCAAGACATCAACGACAATCCACCCATTTTTCCCCTTGGGCCCTACCATGCCACTGTGCCCGAGATGTCCAATGTCGGTGAGCACCCCAGCTCTCAGTGCCCCAGTTTCCGTCTTCTGGAGCTCTCTCACCTCTCCTTCCCTTCTTGTTGTCTGCCCCAGAACCTGCCCCCTTCAGTTCAGCCTCCCTCATGTCTGCATCCCCCCGTCTGCTATTCTTCCCCATCCTGCCCTGCTGCTGCTGAATGGGGTGCTGGCATCCCCCACAGGGACATCAGTGATCCAGGTGACTGCTCACGATGCTGATGACCCCAGCTATGGGAACAGCGCCAAGCTGGTGTACACTGTTCTGGATGGACTGCCTTTCTTCTCTGTGGACCCCCAGACTGGTGAGGATGGAGCTTGGGAGCCCGGTGGGGCAGCCAAGGGGACAGACACCCTCTGACCCAGCGTGTCTCCCTAGGAGTGGTGCGTACAGCCATCCCCAACATGGACCGGGAGACACAGGAGGAGTTCTTGGTGGTGATCCAGGCTAAGGACATGGGCGGCCACATGGGGGGGCTGTCAGGCAGCACTACGGTGACCGTCACACTCAGCGATGTCAACGACAATCCCCCCAAGTTCCCACAGAGTAAGGGGCCATTGCTGCCACCTGAGCCATCCTTTGACCACCGCACCCCTACAGTGTCTAGAGAAACCTTCCCTCCTCGCCTCCTCCCCAGCCAGACCCTGGGAGAAGAAAGTGCTATGGGGAGGGAGGAGGGCTGGGGACCTCTCTAAGGTGTCTCCCCTCTGTCACCCCAAGGCCTATACCAGTTCTCCGTGGTGGAGACAGCTGGACCTGGCACGCTGGTGGGCCGGCTCCGGGCCCAGGACCCAGACCTGGGGGACAACGCCCTGATGGCATACAGCATCCTGGACGGGGAGGGGTCCGAGGCCTTCAGCATCAGCACAGACTCCCAGGGTCGAGACGGGCTCCTCACTGTCCGCAAGGTTAGTCTCCTGCCTGTTAATGCTTTCTCTTAGACCTGCCTCCTGCCGACCCATAGGGCACATATTTAACTGTTCTTCTAGAACAGACTCAGGATCTCTCTGTTGGAGCTTAGAGATCATGGTCACCTCCTCATCTTTCAGATGGGGCTTAGAAAGAAGAAGTGACAACAAGTCTATGATGGAGCTAGGGGCAGACCTAGAGTTACTAAGTAATCTGCCGTGCATCCTGACCACCAAGGCCACTGTCCCTCCAGTGCCACCTCTCCTCACATGAGGACTGAGCACTGCATGCATGTGGAGGGGACTTGTCACCGTCCAAGAGCCTGGGACCTGCCCTGGTTTCCACACGCCTCGCTTTTTCTCTCTCTCCCCTCACTGTAGCCCCTAGACTTCGAGAGCCGGCGCTCCTACGCCTTCCGTGTCGAGGCCACCAACACGCTCATCGACCCAGCCTATCTGCGGCGAGGGCCCTTCAAGGATGTGGCCTCTGTGCGTGTGGTGGTGCAAGATGCCCCAGAGCCACCTGCCTTCACCCAGGCTGCCTACCACCTGACCGTGCCCGAGAACAAGGCCCCAGGGACCCTGGTAGGCCAGATCTCAGCGGCTGACCTGGACTCCCCTGCCAGCCCAATCAGGTAGGTGAGCTGGGGTGTGGGCTGGGGAGCCAGATGGCAGGCTATTCCCACCCAGAGAATGAGTAAATGTGCCCCCTACCTTATAGCAAATCACTCATATCCCAGCAAAAGCCTCCCTCCCTGCAGCTGGGCTTGCTGGTCTACAGGTCTGGGTGCCAGGGGAGAGCCGGAGGGCCTGGCTGACCATTCTTCAACCCTCTATCCATCCCTCTGGGTAGATGATGGTGGCACCTCCCAGTGGCAGTGCAAGCAGATGTAATCTCATTTGATAAGTGGATCTCTATTGATCACTCCCAAAGTGCTTCACAGTTTACCCCCTTGCTGATACTGAATTCTCACAACAGCCCCGTGAAGTGGGTGTTCTCATCACCAGTTGTTTTAGAAGCCAGCCATGAGTGGTCACACAGTTGGTAAGTGGCAGAACAGCCACTCTTTCCCCCTCCCCGGCCAGCATCCCTGTCACAGCTCTGTGAGGGAGGTACTGGTGTCATTCCCATTTTTCAATTGAGTAAACAGAGGTTAAACGATTTGCCCTAAGTCACATAGCTAGTCCAAGGCAGAGCAGGGCTGAAACACAGGTCCCTGGGTTCTCAGAACAGGGTCCAGAAGTCTGAAAGTCAAGGTCTGTTTATCCCTCTTCTACTCCCTTCTGTATCTTCTCCCCCTCCCCCTATGAAGCCCGGTGGCCCTGAGTCTTAACAGGTGTTTAATGGTGGTGATCCCCCAGGGATATATGCCTTTTAAGGGGACTCCAACCTGAATTATGGCTCTGCCCAGAGGAGTCATGAGGTCTGGCAAGGTGAACAGAGGGAAGAAAGAAGGGAAGGGGTGGAACAAGCTGTGGTACCGCCCCAGATCAGCCCCAGCATCTCTCTCCCTTCCCCAGATACTCCATCCTCCCCCACTCGGATCCGGAGCGTTGCTTCTCTATCCAGCCCGAAGAAGGGACCATCCACACAGCAGCACCCCTGGACCGCGAGGCTCGTGTCTGGCACAACCTCACTGTGCTGGCTACAGAGCTTGGTGAGGAGTCCAGGGCCCACAAGGCGGCAGCAGCCTCCTGGCCGAGGGGCTGTCCCTGGGTGTGGGGGTGGGGAAGGGTGCTCACTGCCATCACACCCTCACCAGCGTGTGGCCACTGTGTCCTAGCCTGGATCCGAATCCTAGCCTGGATCCGAGTCCTAGCCTGGATCTGGGTCCTAGCCTGGATCCTTGCTACCAGGTAGGGCAGGCCTCCTGGTCTCCTAGCCCCCTAGGCTGGGCTGGGCTGGCACAGTGGGTGTGCCTGAGCATTCTCCTGACCCTCAATTCATTCCCTTACTTGACTTGCCCCAACCCAGAAATAAACTAGACCTTACATAGCCCCCAATCTGTGTACTGACAGACCCCATCCTGCTCACTCTCTGCTTCAGGCTGGAGCTGGGAGCCAGAAAGGGGCTGGGTACCTCCTCTGGTTGCTAAGTGGAGCACACCAACAGCCCCACCCCAGATAAGCCCTGTTGGAAGCCCTGTGGGAATCCCCCAAGGTAGGGGAGTGGACACCCATAGGGAAAGGGAGGAGTGCCAGCTCCATATGCGGTCTCCCCCATCAGTCCGGCCAGCAGCGGGTTCAGCTGCCTCTGGGCAGCCCTAGCCCATAGAGACAGGGAGACCTCCCTCCCACTTTTCTGTGAATAGCCCCTTATCACCCCTGCATATGCCCCAGGGGCTCCTCTACCCTTTTGTCTTCATACTGCATATGAAAATTGCCCTTGCATATGTGGATATCTGAATGTGTCAGTGAAGAGCTCTATGAATGTGTACATGTGGGTATGTTCTCAGCCATGCATATAATTCCAAATGTGGGGAAAGTATGTAGATATACACACATATATATTTGTGGGTGTATATCTGTAATGGATATATATGTGTTTACAGTTGAGGGTACATAATTATATTTATATTAATTGTGCATATGTGTGATTGGATATGTGTAGTGGTATGCACATGCAGCTGTTTGTATGTGTTTTGTGTATGTGGGCATTTGTGGACAGATAATTTACTACTTACTGTGTATCAGGCACTATCCATCTTCAAAATGGATTCATTCATTTAATCATCACCACAACTTTATGAGGGAAGTATGATTATTTCCCCATTTAAAACAAGGAAACTCAGGCAAAGAGAAGTTAAGTAACTTCCCAAGGTCACATAGAGATTAAGTGGTGGAGCCATGAGACCCAGTCAGTGTGCAGAGTCTGAGCTGTTATCCCCACCATACTGCCTCTCAAATGTGTTTAATGCTATGTTTATGTTTCTATGTAATGTCTAGGGTTATGTTTCTGTACATGCAACTGTGTGCATAGTGATATGCACAGATACTACCTGGCGGTGCACATGTTATCTGTTAGTGCATGGATGGCCGTGTGTGTGTCCGTGTACACACAGTATGTTTTTGGCGCTTGTAGATACATAACTTTGTGTGTGTGTGTTTGTGTGTGTGTGTTTCCTGTCACTGTCTTCTCATTCTCCTGCCAAATCCTGCTCCTACCCTCACCCAGATACCAACTAGCAGCATTGGGCCCTTACTGCAGTGAAGAAGTAGACCCCCTCGCCATCCTCTCTCTGGGGTATCTCAATCCTTTTAGCCAGGTGATCCACTCAGCCTCCCCTGCCCATGCTGCAACCTCAGCCGCTTTCACCAGGCCCAGCCAGCTATCACTCTGCCTAGAGGAAAGACTAAAGGAATTGGGAGACCCGGCCTAAGAGAGGTGACAGGGAGACACACTTTGCATTCTCTCTTGGAAGGCACTGGCAGTGAGAAGCAAGGTAGGGTAATGGTAGGTAGTCACCTGATGAAGGGATGGGTAAAGGTAGGGCCTGTGTCTGGCTGTGGTGCCCAAGCTGCCCTGGGCTCTGCACCCTGTAGATCATGCAGCTCCTTCCTACCCAAGGTCAACTCTAAGTGATACTCATTGCTGTACTACAGCCTCCCAGACCTCTGATGGGGTGTGTGTGTGTGTGTGTGTGTGTGTGTGTGTGTGTGGTGTATATGTGTCTGTCCACCCCACTGGTGCTGTGCATGGCCTCTATGTGCGAAAATGCATTCTATGGGCTCTGGGTGTTGTTGGGGGATGTGGCACTGCATTCACTATGCGTATCAAACATCTGCTTCATGTACATTGCATTTGTTTTAAATGTTGAGTGTACATTGGATATATGGTATGAATGTGTTTTGTATATTCGTGGCTGTTGTCTGCATGCAACTTGTATGCACCTTCTATCTTTCATTTATGCTGCATGTGCCCTGCATGTGGGTTATTGTATATGTGTATCATGGCTGCGGCATTCCTGTTGAATGTTTATTGTGTATTGCATATATCTTGGGTATTACATGAATATTGTATGCACTTGGTATTGTTCCATTCATTCTACAATATTGCTTTCTACTTGTACATTACATGCATATTTCATGTGTTTCCTGTGCATGCTATATGCTGCATGTGGCATCCATGCCCATGCACCACATATGTTATGTGTAAACTGTGTGATGTGTGCGTGGTGTGTGTTTTGGTGTTCTGGCTTCAGACAGCTCTGCACAGGCCTCGCGCGTGCAAGTGACCATCCAGACCCTGGATGAGAATGACAATGCTCCCCAGTTGGCTGAGCCCTACGATACCTTTGTGTGTGACTCTGCAGCTCCTGGCCAGGTGAGCAACTGAGGCAGAGGGGTTGGGACATCAAGGCCTCCAGCAGCCCACTCCATACAAGGCCTCTCTCTTCTTCCTCCCAGCTGATTCAGGTCATCCGGGCCCTGGACAGAGATGAAGTTGGCAACAGTAGCCATGTCTCCTTTCAAGGTCCTCTGGGCCCCGATGCCAACTTTACTGTCCGGGACAACCGAGGTGGGTAGCCTCCTACAACTGTGTCCATACCTGCCTCTGTCCTCCTCTCCTCCTCCTCCACCCTTAGCCCAGCCTGCCTGACCCCTGCCCCACATGCCTGGGCCTTCTGCCCAACAGAAGATGGGTGTGGACTTATACTCTTTTGTTGGCTCTTTGTAAACCTTCCCCATGGGAAGCTGGCTCTATGGGCTGGACCAATCCTACCTGGAAGGTGTCCCAGAAGATACCTCAATACCTTCCCTCTCCCACAGATGGCTCCGCCAGCCTGCTGCTGCCCTCCCGCCCTGCTCCACCCCGCCAGGCCCCCTACTTGGTTCCCATAGAACTGTGGGACTGGGGGCAGCCGGCGCTGAGCAGCACTGCCACAGTGACTGTTAGTGTGTGCCGCTGCCAGCCTGACGGCTCTGTGGCATCCTGCTGGCCTGAGGCTCACCTCTCAGCTGCTGGGCTCAGCACCGGCGCCCTGCTTGCCATCATCACCTGTGTGGGTGCCCTGCTTGGTGAGTCAGGCGGCAGTGGGACAGAGCTGTGGGATCTGGGCCTGCAGGGGTGTGGAGAAGAACCAGGTTTCTGGACATAGGGAAATCCACCTTAGGGCTTGAACGACCCTCATGCCTGGATTTTCCCACCACCTGATGCATCCAAGAGAAAAGCTCTGGCCTCTATCCGTGACCTGCCAATCATAATGCCAATCATAATTGAGCCCCCTACTCTGTGCCAAGTATGGTGCTGGGCACATCACTTGTGATATTTCATTTTATTGTGTCAGCAACCCTTAGAAGTAAATATATTTTCCCTATTTTCCACACAAGTAATCTGAGGGGCAAATTGAGGCTTCAGAGAAGTCAAGCAACTTCCCATGGTCACACAGCGAGTAAGGGCTGAAGTCAGGATTCAATGCCAGGTTTGCTAGATGTCAGCCCCTAGCCACACGGCTTCTGTCACGTGATGGGTCAGCCGTTCACATGGAGACAGGCCGCCAGCTCCCGGCCCTACTGGCTCAGGGCCTGTGTGCCCGTCTCTCGCGCAGCCCTGGTAGTGCTCTTCGTGGCCCTGCGGCGGCAGAAGCAGGAAGCATTGATGGTACTGGAGGAGGAGGACGTCCGAGAGAACATCATCACCTACGACGACGAGGGCGGCGGCGAGGAGGACACGGAGGCCTTCGACATCACGGCCCTGCAGAACCCGGACGGGGCGGCCCCCCAGGCGCCCGGCCCTCCCGCGCGCCGAGACGTGCTGCCCCGGGCTCGGGTGTCGCGCCAGCCCAGACCCCCAGGCCCCGCCGATGTGGCGCAGCTCCTGGTGCTGCGGCTCCGCGAGGCGGACGAGGACCCCAGCGTACCCCCGTACGACTCGGTGCAGGTGTACGGCTACGAGGGCCGGGGCTCCTCCTGCGGCTCCCTCAGCTCCCTGGGATCCGGCAGCGAAGCCGGCGGCGTCCCCGGCCCCGCGGAGCCGCTGGACGACTGGGGTCCGCTCTTCCGCACCCTGGCGGAGCTGTATGGGGCCAAAGAGCCCCCGGCCCCCTGAGCGCCCGCGCTGGCCCGGCCCACCGCGCGGGGGCAGCCGGCACAGGCCCTCTGAGTGAGCCCCACGGGGTCCAGGCGGGCGGCAGCAGCCCAGGGGCCTCAGGCCTCCTCCCTGTCCCTGTGTCCCTCCTTGCTTCCCCGGGGCACCCTCGCTCTCACCTCCCTCCTCCTGAGTCGGTCTGTGTGTCTCTCTCCAGGAATCTTTGTCTCTATCTGTGACACACTCCTCTGTCCGGGCCTGGGTTTCCTGGCCCTGGCCCTGCGTTCTCTCACTGTGATTCCTCTCCTTCCTCCGTGGCTGTTTTGTCTCTGCAGTTCTGAAGTTCACACATAGTCTCCCTGTGTCTCCCTTGCCCATACACATGCTCTGTGTCTGTCTTCTGCCCACATCTCCTTTCCTTCTCTCTGGGTCCCTGTGACTGGCTTCTTGTTTTTTTTCTGTTGTCCATCCCAAAATCAAGAGAAACTTCCAGCCACTGCTGCCCACCCTCCTGCAGGGGATGCTGTGCCCCAGGTCAGTGCCTCTAGACTGTGGGGCAAGGCAGTGGATGAAGGCTCCCACTCCCTACTGCCTCTAAACTGGCTCCCCTGTCATTACAGACCTGCCTGCATGGTTCCATCCATCACTCATGGCCTCAGCCTCATCCTGGCTTCACTGGCCTCCAGCTGAGAGAGGGAACCAGCCCGCCTCCCAGGGCAAGAGCTCCAGCCTCCCGTGTGGCCGCCTCCCTGGAGCTCTGCCCAGCTGTCACCTTACCCTGGGCATCCCAGCCCTGGGCATTGTCTTGTGTGCTTCCTGAGGGAGTAGGGAAAGGAAAGGGGGAGGCGGCTGGGGAAGGGGAAAGAGGGAGGAAGGGGAGGGGCCTCCATCTCTAATTTCATAATAAACAAACACTTTATTTTGTAAAGCTGGAGCCCTGCTTCTGTTTTTGCACTCAGGTTTCTTTACAAAGCTTCATTGTCCCAAAGGATGGGAGGAGAGGCCTAGCCTATTTGCCTCCCAGTTCATTCTCCTTTCTTCTTGGGGGAAAATCCACTTCATGTCCTTCTAGATAGGGGAGGACTTGGGTTAATTCCATGAGTAAGGAGATGATGACTCCGCCCCACTCTCACCACCAACTTCCTGGGTTCTCTTAGTCTCAAGCTGTCCAAGGAAATTAAGATATAAGGATTCAGCCAGGCGCAGTGGCTCACATCTATAAATCCAGCAGTTTGGGAGGCTGAGACAGGTGGATCATTTGAGGTCAGGAGTTCAAGACCAGCCTGGCCAACAGTAGAAACCCCATCTCTACTAATAATACAAAAAATGAGCAGGGCATGGTTGCACATGTCTGTAGTCCCAGCTACTCAGGAGGCTGAGGCAGGAGAATCACTTGAATCTGGGAGGTGGAGGTTGCAGTGAGCCAAGATCATCCCACTGGACTCCAGCCTGGGTGACAGAGCGAGACTCCGTCTCAAAAAAAAGATATGGGCCGGGCGCGGTGGCTCAAGCCTGTAATCCCAGCACTTTGGGAGGCCGAGACGGGCGGATCACGAGGTCAGGAGATCGAGACCATCCTGGCTAACACGGTGAAACCCCGTCTCTACTAAAAAATACAAAAAACTAGCCGGGCGAGGTGGCGGGCGCCTGTAGTCCCAGCTACTCGGGAGGCTGAGGCAGGAGAATGGCGGGAACCCGGGAGGCGGAGCTTGCAGTGAGCTGAGATCCGGCCACTGCACTCCAGCCTGGGCGCCAGAGCGAGACTCCGTCTCAAAAAAAAAAAAAAAAAAGATATGGGGATTGTTCGGAGGGCAAGGTGGGCAGGAGAAGTAGAGGGTGAAGTGTGAGAGCTGCTGAGAAGAGGGCAGGAGGGATAAAAGACTAAGGGGAAGGGGTTTCTGGACTAGAAAAACAATGGGGGTGGCAGGCTGCAGTGGGGGCAAACCAGCCTTTCCTGGGGCTCGTAGTGCCAAGTGGGGAAAGGGTGGACCAGGGTTAGACAGTCACATTGAATCTGGGCCCGCTGCTCCCACCTTTAATTCTCCCGCAGGCCATGGTCTTAGTCTTTGCAGAACACAAAGGAGGAGGGAGAGGACCAGGGAGGCAGGCTGTTGAGAGACAGAAGCAGTCAACTGGGTGGGAGCTGAGCCAGAACTGCAAGCATCTCCCAATGTACAGAGAAGGAGTCCACTCAGGAGCCAGCATGAGAGCCCAGGCCTCTCAACTCCAGGGCTCCAGAGGCACGCACAAGTAGGCGAGGCAGGATAGGTCCTTGTGACTCCCCCTTCATGTGGGGTACTGGCAGCTGGGGAAAGCTGCTTCAATGTGAACATACCTTCCCTCACACCTTCCCCACCTGCTTGATAAGGACAAGCAGGAGGTGGGAGAACAAGTCCCCTCCCTCCAGTGCTGGAGTTCAAGTCATTTACTCTGCTGAAGGATGGAACCCTGGACCTCTGACAGTCCAAGGGCTTGTGTAAGAGCAGGCTATACCCCCGAGCTCTCCAGAGACTGTGAGGAGGTAGGCACCCCAAGCAGAGAATCAGAGGGACAAGGTCTTCTGGTTCGGGGCAGGAAGGGCAAGATCTCTGTCCCTTTGGTCTCAACCCCGTATCTGTATCAAGCCTTCAGGAATTAGTAGAGAAATGGAGGAAATGACTCATGGGCTACTCTTAGACAGTGAGGAGTGCATTGGAATGGGGTGTTGGCCTTTGTCTGCCCAGCCCTCCCTAAGACTCTCCTAAGGTCCTCCCCACCAACTCATTCAAAACAGAGAGGAAAATAATAGGGCAGAGGGAACCGGCTTGTCAGCAAGACCCATGGGCTCATCTCTGGCCTCAACTACCTCATCCTCTGGAAGGACAGGACCTGTCAAAGGGAGTGAAGATGGGTGGGACTATGGAAGGAAAAGAGAGGAGGGTCCGCCCACCCCTGGTTCTGCCCTGTTGGTCTGGTTCTGCCCTCTTGGTCTGAGTTCATCCTCCCCCTCCAGTTTGGCAATGGGGGTGAGGCGCCAAGCGTCTCAGGGGGAGACAGCTGCATGCAGTTCACAGCCCACCTTTGGCTGCGCTCAGGTGGCAATCCCAGGCCCCAGGCCACCCCTCCCTGCCTGTCTTTTCTCACTTCCTGAGAGGCTCAGGATAGGGCTGGGAGGATGAGGAAGTAGAGAACTGGTGGTGTGAGCCTGTCCCCCACCTCCTCTTTACTTTGGAGCACTCCCCAAAAGAAGTGACAAGGCCTGGCAGTCTTCCTGCTGAGAGGCTGATTTCCTTATTCAGGTGTTGCTCTTTCTCTTTCAGTCTGTTTCTTGTCTCTGCACACAGGAACTGCACATGCATCGCCTGCCACACTCATGTGCACAAACCCATCCTGTATCACTCACCTACACCTGGACACAGAACTGCATACACCTGTGGACATGAATATGCACCCTCTTATGCCAAGTCAAACACTTGAACCCCATGCAAAAGCTGCCCCTCCTCACTGCTTCCTCCAGGGATCCCTGCCTCCCAGTTAGCAGTCCTGGAGTCCCACATCTCCTCCCCTGAGGCTGGGGAGTGAGCAAGGGGTAAAGAAGGGTGACCGCAGAGGCCACTGGCCAGATTCCTTGAAGGCCAGTCCCCCCATAGTGGACACCTTTCTGTGGTGTCCACCACAATTTCTCCCTACTGTGTCCTTTCTGGGGTTTTCCCTTCTGGAGCCCCCTGACCCTTCCCCAGTCAGGGGACCTCCCCCATCCCCAGTCACCCGCTCTGCACCAGAGTCTGGAGGTCTGTCTGTCCAGCTCCAGGCTGAAGGAATGTTTAATCTGGGGTGCAAGATTAAGGCTCAGGCCTATGCTAGAGCCGGGGATGAGGGGTGTCCAGGAGGGAAGGCAGGAGGCTGTTATTCTTGGGACTGGAAGCTTTAGGATTGGATGTGAGGAAAGCAACTTCAGCACCCTTCCTTCAGGCCCCCTTCCTTCAGGCCCTATCTCACAGGTTAACAGTGCTTTCTCTCTCATTTGGCCAGGGGACAGCAGGGCAGTGGCCCTCCTGGAGGTGTTAGTCTGGATCTTCAAGTCTGGGCTTCTGGGGGAGTGGGAATGGGGACAGTAGGGGCAGGAGAGGATGTGCTAGCTAGTCAGTTCCCACTGGAACAACTACTTCCCTCTTGCCTTCATTCTCCAGAGGGAGCATCAGGAAGGAGGGGCTGGAAAGAAGGCAAAGGGAAGAAAGGAGGAGGGGAAATCTGGCAGCAGCACCGCCAGGCCCAGAAATCTGGAGAGCAAGGGCGGACTGTGGGGGATGGCTCCGGGCCTGGAAGATAAAGCCACAGGAGCCTGTGCAGGCAGCAGCTGCTGTGAGCTCACAACCTCCAGGCCCTCAGGGTTCATTCAACCCTGGCCACCAGGCAGGGGCTTGACCCAGCTACTTTCTCCCTCTGCATCCCTCTCCGGAAGCCTGCAGGGAAGAGAGGAAAGGCAGGGCACAGGGCCAGGCAGGGAGGGAGAGCTGTGCTGAAAGAGCATGGATCCTGGAGGAGAAGGCCTGGATCTAAGTCTCATCTCTGCCATTTACTGTATGACCCCGGGCAAGTCACATAACCCTTTGAACCTGATTCCTCTTCTGTAAAGTGAGACTTATTTTACCTCAAAGCGTTGTCATGAGAACTGCATTCAGTAAAGGAATAATCATTCTAGTCATTATGGTCAAGGCAGAGGAAGAGAGCAGATAAGACAAACCCATCAACATCCAAAGGGTGTCTATCACTACACCTCATTCTGAGAGGGGCTGCTTCCCTCCCGGGTGCCCCATCTTACCAAGCTGACAAAGTGATCAGGAGAAAGAGACAAAGACGCTGAAGCTGAGACATATAGAAGACCGAAACTAAGAGAAACTGGGGATGAGATGATGGAAAAAAGCAGAGAAGATGGCAAGAAAAGAGGGTCTAGCACCTAGCATGTGTCTGGCATGCAGTAGGCGCACTGCAAGTATTGACTGAAAGATGGACTTGGTGCCAAGAAGAAGGCTGGACAAATCCACTGGGCGTCAACAGGAACTTGTTGGGCAGAGCTGTAATAGCTCTGGGAGTCATGAAAGGACAGAGACTTGCAATAAATGAAGCCAGCAACCCATACAGGCTAGAGTCAGATGCTGTGAGGCTGCTGCCAGTGGGACCCTCCCCCGCTGCTCATCCTCCCACCTGCTCCCCAGGCCTACACCACCCCCAACCAAGTCCTGCTTCTCACACTGTCTCAGTCCCTGCTGGCATCCTGGAGTCTCCTGGTGTCATCTCCCCTGGCCCCACAGAGAGCTCTCTCTCTTCTGCAGCTCTGTGGGCAGTGGCAGGCTCAGGATGGGCATGGCTGGCATCCTCCTCTGGCTCTGGCTCCAGGAGCTTCTGTAACTCCATGTACAGCACACAGGCATCACTGCGTGACACATGCTCCCATCCACTCTCCCGCACGTGGAAAAGGTCTACAGAGCCCCCTGAATAGGCATCACGGTGGGTGGCATGGGCCACGGCACAGCGAGCCAGGGCGTAGGCTTCCTGGGTGCTCATGTCGTAGCGATAGCCACGGTCTAGCACGCCGTAGGCATAGGGAGATCCAGAGCCCACAGAGAAGATATCCCCCTGCAGGCGGGTGCCATCGCTATAGACGTAGAAAAGCATAGGGCCAGAGCGGTCCCAGCCGCACAGGGCAGTGGCCACACAGAGATCCAGTCCCCGGTATCGAGACATCATGGCTGACAAGAGCTTGGCAGCACTGGCCACACTGGGCAGCTGACCCTCCCTCAGTTCCCGAAGCCGCAGCTCCCGCTGTAACACCCGATACCAGGTAGCACAGTCGGCGGAGGTGCCAGAGGTGGTACCCAGGAGGTGCTGGTGCACAGGGATGACCTTGCATGAGGCTGGACACGCCACGTAGCTGCCACAGGAGGAACGCGTGTCGGCTGCAGCAATGACTCCATGACGGAAGCGGAAGGCCAGGGTGGTAGTGCCATGGGCCAGTCTGGGGCCATGGATCTGTAGGAAGGTTTGAGGGTCACAGCCCCGGGGCACAGCCCAGCCACCAGCCCGAGGCAGGTGAGGTGATGGTCCCTGGGTGTCAGGGGACTGCCACTTGCACACATCCTGCAGAGCCATCCCTGGGGCTGAGTGAAGTTTGGAAGAAGCAAGTCAGGAATTTGTGACTGGGGTCTGGTGGGGTAGAAGGGACGCTACAGAGAAGCTGGGCCACAGCCAGAACTGGCCAGAAAGGCATGTGAGCTGACGCTTCATTTCTCCTCAATCCCCAATTCAGGCTTTGGGATTGGCTGATGGAGCAGCCGCCTTCATCTCTGAGGACAGCTGAAAGAAGGCAGGATGAGGCCTGCAGAGTCTCCAGCACTAGGAAGACGCTGCCTTTGCAGTCAGACCTTCACCTTCTGCTGCCCATGACGCATCTGAGAGTCACCCAAAGAGTCTCCTGTCTGTCATAGTTATCTGGAGTTGGGTGGGGGGCTGGGGTAATGCAGAGAAAAGTGGGCACAAATGGAAGCAGCAGGGCTGGGCTCCTCGTTTCTCCCATGCGGGGCACTGGCATATAGAGACAAATAAGGCCCTGTCCCTGGCCTGAGAGGGCTCCCAGCCTAGGACGAGGTAAAGACAATTCAGTGGACTGATGTGGTCAGAATAGAGTGCTGCAACCCCACTGAGGCAGAAGACCTTGGTGCTGGGGACTCTCTTCAGAGATATGGGAGCAAGGAACTCAGCTCACACTTCGAACTCAAGGGATAGATGGGGAAAGAAAAATGGACTGAGGCTGGGTGTGGTGGATCACACCGGTAATTTTAGCACTTTGGGAGACCAAGGCAGGTGGATGACTTGAGCCTGAGTTCCAGACCACCCTGGACAACATATCAAGACCCCCATCTCTACAAAATAAATAAAAATTAGCCGGGGATGGGAGCGGAGGCTCACGCTTCCCAGCACTTTGGGAGGCTGAGGCGGGTGGATCACGAGGTCAGGAGTTCGAGACCAGCCTGGCCAATATGGTGAAACCCCATCTCTACTAAAAATACAAACAAACCAAAAAAAAAAAAATTAGCTGGGCGTGGTTCGTGTGCTTGTAGTCCCAGTTGCTCGTGAGCTGAGGCAGAAGAATCGCTTGAACCCAGAAGGTGGAGGTTGCAGTGAGCCGAGATCGAACTACTGCACTCCAGCCTGGGTGACAGAGCAAGACTCTGTCTTAAAAAAAAAAAAAAAAAAAAAAAAAATTAGCCAAGCATGGTGGCACATACCTGTAATCCCAGCTACTCAGGAAGCTGAGGTGAGAGGATCACCTGAGCCCAAGAGGTCAAGGCTGCAGTGAGCCATGATTGTGCCACTGCACTCCTGCCTGGGCAACACAGTGACACCCTGTCTCAACAAAAAATAAAGAAAGGAAAATAAATAAAATTAAATTAAAAAGGCTGGGCATGCCTGGCTCATGCCTGTAATCCCAGCACTTTAGGAGGCAGAGGAGGGCAGATCACCTGAGTTCAGGAGTTCGAGACCAGCCTGGCCACCATGGTGAAACCCCCATCTCTACTGAAAATACAAAAAAAAAATAGCCAGGTGTGGTGGTGGATGCCTGTAATCCCAGCTACTTGGGAGGCTGAGACAGGAGAATCGCTTGAACCCAGGAGGTGGAGGTTGCAGTGAGCCGCCATTGCACTCCAGCCTGGGCAATAAGAGCAAAATTCCATCTCAAAAATAAAGAAATAAATAAAGTAATTAATTAATTAAAAGTGGACTAAAGCAAAGACAAGAGAAAAAAGAGCAAGAGAACTTTTTAACAGCGGGGAGGAGAAAGAGGCTGAAATGTTTTCCACAAAGGCAGATTGCTGAGGAATGAAGGAAACTAGAACCTGAAGGTCTCTTTCTTCCTTGCTTTGGAGATAAATATGTCCTTTTATCTGTATACAGAGATGGCATTCCTGACAGTTCTTTGGCAGTACGTCTTTGACTTGTATTGAAGTCCAAAGGATCTAGTGGCCTTCTAGCTCCTGCTCCCCCTTCTGCCTAAGAGTTCACAATGGCAACAGAGAGGCTTGTGATTCCAGGGTAGGAGAAACAACTGATCTTAACTCCATAATGTTGAGTCTGTAAGTCTTAGACCAACCAGGGTCTAAGACTTACAGGAGTGGGGTTGGTGGACCCTGACAGCTGACCCTTCAGAAGGTTGAAGTCAAGGCCAGGTGTGTTGGCTTACGCCTGTAATCTCAGCATGTTGGGAGGCCCAGGCGGGTGAATCACTTGAGCCCAGGAGTTCGAGATCAGCCTGGGCAACATGGTGAAACCTCACCTCTACAAGAAATACAAAAAATTAGCCGGGTGTGGTTGTGTGTGTCTGTAGTCCCAGCTACGTGGAGGGCTGAGGTGGGAGGATCACTTGAGCACACACTGAGTGAGGCTGCAGTGAGCTGAGATCGTGCCACTGCACTCCATGCACTCTAGACTGGGCAACAAAGTAAGACCCTGTCTCAAAAAAAAAAAAAAAAAAAAAAGCCAGTTAATTGGGGCAGAGTGACAAGCTGCAACTACTGCAGCAACATATGCCATACTTATGTTTTACTAAACGTTGCAGCTGAAGGTGGTGCTGTGGAAATGGATTTATTTGAAGAAACAGACCCACACACAAAGGAAAGAGTCTGGACCCTCCAGACATAATGATGGTGGGGCTGTGGCATCATAGCTGTCTGGGGCCTCAGTACTAAGGAAAGGTGTAAACATGGCCATGGGAAAGTTGGAGAAACCCAAAGGGCATGCTAAGGTCCAACCACTCCTTCTCTTCTCATTGGCGTAGGACCACCAGGAAATCTTGCTGAAAGGTAAGAATATATCTTCTTTAATTCTTTCTTTTTGAGACGGAGTTTCACTCTTGTCACCCAGACTGGAGTGCAGTGTTGTGATCTTGGCTCACCCAACCTCTGCCTCCCAGGCTCAAGCGATTCTCCTGCCTCAGCTTCCCAAGTAGCTGGGATTACAGGCACCCACCACCACACCCAGGTAATTTTTGTACTTTTAGTAGAGACAGGATTTCGCCATCTTGGCCAGGCTGGTCTCGAACCCCTGACCTGAGGTGATCCACCCACCTCGGCCTCCCAAAGTATTGGGATTACAGGTGTGAGCCACTGAGCCCAGCCTAGAATACATCTTCTTTCTAAAGGCTAAGTCTTAGACTCTTTGTAGATGGATTGCCACCTCCCTAGGTCAAGCCATTATCAAGTCAGGTCTGAACAGTTGAATGACCTCCTAATTGAGCATTCACCAGTCTCCCATTGTAATCTTACCCTCTACATGGACATGTTTTCCTAAAGTATTACTCAAATCCTGTGTTTTCTTTGTTAGGAAAACTTGGAGAGTTATAAGATAAAATCAAATCTTGCTGATTTGATTTTCTCTTCTATCCCAAGCTGGCATGTAAGACCCACTATGGTCCAATCTAAATCTATCTATCACAGGCTCTTTTCTCTCTATTCCTAACACATCTCCCACCTCCCTTTCACCGATTTGAATCGTATTCCACAATCTGGCTTAAGTGTCACCTGTTGTGAAATTCCTTCCCAGGTATGGGCTGAGAAAGGAGAGGCTGTGAGCGGACCAAGTCAGATATAGAAAAGTGAATCCAGACCTTGACAAAGCCATCCTGGATCCACAGCCTCTTTCCAATCTATATTGACTCCCTCACCCACCTCTGAACCACAGCACTTATCATTTGTACTTTGTACTTCTCCTTAATGAGGTCCCCAGGAATAGGGACCCTGGAGCAGAGAACGCATGTGAGGTAGGTTGGGAATGGATTATGGAAGGCCTTGATTGCTATGCTGAGGAGCTTGAATTCACAGAACATTTTTTTTTTTTTTTTTTTTGAGATGGAGTCTCGCTCTGTTGCCCAGGCTGGAGTGCAGTGGTGAGATCTCTGCTCACTGCAACCTCCGCCTCCCGGGTTCAAGCGATTCTCTTGCCTCAGCCTCCAGAGTAGCTGGGACTATAAGCGTGTGCCACTGCGCCTGACTAATTTTTTGTATTTTTAGTAGAGACAAAATACAAAATACTTTTAGTAGAGACAAAATGTTAGCCAGGATGATCTCGATCTCCTGACCTCGTGATCTGCCCACCTTGGCCTCCCATAGTGCTAGGATTACAGGCACGACCCACCACGCCTGGCCCACAGAACATTTTTAAGCAGGTGAGTGTTAAGATCAAGATGGTGTTTTAGGCCTGGCGCGGTGGCTCACGCCTGTAATCCCAGCACTTTGGGAGGCCATGGCAGGCAGATCACCTGAGGTCAGGAGTTCAAGGCCAGCCTGCCCAACATGGCAAAATCCCATATCTACTAAAAATACAAAAAGAAAAAAAAAATAACTGGGCATGGTGGCAAGCGCCTGTAATCCCAGCTACTTAGGAGGCTGAGGCAGGAGAATCGCTTGAACCTGGGAAGCAGAGGTTGCAGTGAGCTAAGATCATGCCACTGCACTCCAGCCTGGGTGACAAGAGCAAAACTCTACTTAAAAAAAACAAAACAAAACGGTGTTTTAGGAAAACAAATCTGATGCTGTGCAGAATGAATTAGAGAGTGACAATTTAGATCCACAAATCAGTTAGGAGAAGGCCAGGCATGGTGGCTCACACCTGTAATCCCAGCACTGTGGAAGACTGAGGTGGGCAGATCATCTGAGGTCAGGAGTTCAAGACCAGCCTGGCCAACATGGCAAAACCCCATCTCTACTTAAAATACAAAAAAAAAAAAAAATTCTCCAGCCATGGTGGCACACTCCTGTAGTTCCAGCTACTTGGGAGGCTAAGGCAGGAGAATCACTTGAATCCAGGAGATAGAGGTTGCAGTGAGCCAAGATTGTGCCACTGCACTCCAGCCTGGGCGACAGAGCGAGACTCCATCTCAAAAAAAAAAAAAAAGAAAGAAAGAAAGAAAGAAAAAGAAAAAAATCAGTTAGGAGAATATTTCAGCAATTCCGGAATGAGGACATAAGAAGCCAAAGGTGGTATCAGTTATAATGAAAAAGAATGTGAGAAACACTGAAGTGGAAATAATCAACAGGAGCAGGCAACTAACTGGATGTGAAGGAAAGAAAAAAGTTGTCAAAGATGAGCAAGGGCTTCAAGCCTTTGTGACTAGAAGATCATTGCTGTCATTCCTTCCTGTGTTCATTTGGCAAATATGTATTAAGCATAGAGCGGGTACAGAAATGAATAGTAAATACTTGTATTTAAAAGCTCACAATCAGGCCGGGCGCGGTGGCTCAAGCCTGTAATCCCAGCACTTTGGGAGGCCGAGATGGGCGGATCACGAGGTCAGGAGATCGAGACCATCCTGGCTAACACGGTGAAACCCCGTCTCTACTAAAAATACAAAAAACTAGCCGGGCGAGGTGGCAGGCGCCTGTAGTCCCAGCTACTCGGGAGGCTGAGGCAGGAGAATGGCGTGAACCCGGGAGGCGGAGCTTGCAGTGAGCTGAGATCCGGCCACTGTACTCCAGCCTGGGCGGCAGAGCAAGACTCCGTCTCAAAAAAAAAAAAAAATAAAAAAATAAAAAAATTAAAAAAATAAAAAAATAAAAGCTCACAATCCAGTAGGAGATAAATGTAATTTCTAACCAGGTAAAATGTGAAAGGGCCTTAAGAGAGGTACACATGCTATCAGTGGCAGAGTGAAAAACCACTGGAAGAAGCCAGAAGGACTAGTTGCACTGCAGGAGTGACTGCAAAATAATATATGCCCAGTAAACAGACACACTGCATTTTCCACACCATCCAAGTGTGAAACACAAAGATCTGCTTAATTGCATTCTGATGATTGGGCTTGGAAATGGTTGCCAATTTCAGCATTAAAAATACAGCATAGGCCCAGTGCAGTGGCTCACACCTGTAATCCCAGCACTTTGGGAGGCTGAGGCAAGCGGATCACCTGAGGTCATGGTGAAACCCCATCTCTACTAAAAACACAAAAATTAGCCAGGAGTGAGGTCGGGGTGGTGGCTCACGCCTGTAATCCCAGCACTTTGGGAGGCCGAGGTGGGCGGATCAGGAGGTCAGGAGATGGAGGGCATCCTGGCTAACAAGGTGAAACTCATTTCTACTAAAAATACAAAAAAAAAAAAAGAAAAGAAAAAGAAAATTAGCTGGGCGTGGTGGCGGGCGCCTGTAGTCCCAGCTACTCGGGAGGCTGAGGCAGGAGAATGGCGGGAACCCGGGAGGCGGAGCTTGCAGTGAGCTGAGATGGCGCCACTGCACTCCAGCCTGGGCGACAGAGCAAAACCTGTCTCAAAAAAAAGAAAAAAAAAAAAAATTAGCCAGGAGTCGTGGCAGGCATCTGTAATCCCAGCCACTCAGGACACTGAGGCAAGAGAATCGCTTGAACCCGGGAGGTGGAAGTTGCAGTGAGCCGAGATCACGCCCTTGCACTCCAGCCTGGAGGACAAGAGCGAGACTTTGTCTCAAAAACAAACAAACAAAATACAGCATATGGCTGGGCGCAGTGGCTCACGTCTGTAATGCCAGCACTTTGGGAGGCTGAGGTGGGTGGACTTCCTGGGGTCAGGAGTTCGAGACCAGCCTGGCCAACGTGGTGAAACCTCGTCTGTACTAAAAATACACACACACACACACACACACACACATACACACACAAAAATTAGCTGGACATGGTGGCGGGCACCTGTAATCCCAGCTACTCGGGAGGCTGAGGCAGGAGAATCACTTGAACCTGGGAAGCAGAGGTTGCAGTGAGCAGAGATCGTGCCACTGTGCTCCAGCCTAGGTGACAGAGCAAGCCTCCGTCTCAAAAGAAAAAAAGAAAAAGAAAAAGAAAAATGCAGAGTCTGCTAGGGGAAAGATGGGGCTGAATTGGGCATCAGAAGAAAGCGGAATTTCTTTTTTTTTTTTTTTTTTTGAGACAGAGTCTGGCTCTGCCGCCCAGGCTGGAGTGCAGTGGCGTGATCTTGGCTCACTGCAAGCTCCGCCTCCCGGGTTCATGCCATTCTCCTGCCTCAGCCTCCCGAGTAGCTGGGACTACAGGCGCCCGCCACCTCGCCCGGCTAGTTTTTTTTGTATTTTTTAGTAGAGACGGGGTTTCACCGTGTCAGCCAGGATGGTCTCGATCTCCTGACCTCGTGATTCGCCCGTCTCGGCCTCCCAAAGTGCTGGGATTACAGGCTTGAGCCACCGCGCCCGGCCAAGAAAGTGGAATTTCGATGTTGATAGATGTTGCTGCTAGAATCCAACAAGGAAGGCCAGACACTGACTTCATAGAGCCACAAAGCAGGAGGCAACATTTCATACATATGCACACTTCCTGGTTTGTTATAGTTCCCAAAAGATTTGAAAAATGAAGGTGGGTGGAGGGAGGAAGAGGCAATGAAATATAGTACGTTCCTGAATAAAGGGCATCATCTTAGCAAGTTGAAGTTAGAGAATCTCTTGGTACATATTTATGCAGTCTCAACCGTCCTCCAGGCTCTGAGATGGTAAATTACTACTGGCACTTATTCAGGTCTGACTTGAGAATCTAGTTTGTGGATTAACTGGACCCTTTGCTTTTTCTTCTTCCATCTGCCTTTTAGGCAATTCATTACTTATTCGAATTTCCACCAGACGGTAGGCGTCAAGAGAAGGAATATTGGATATTAAAAACTGGTTACTGTTAAAGAAGGGTTGCTGTATGGCGACTGACAACAAGAGGTATAGCACTTTATTTTGTTGCGTTTTTTACCACTAATTACTGTGGTTTAACTAATATAGGGAAATGGCCTCAGAATGGATCATTATTTTATCCAGTTTTAGAGGGTGCCCTTAAACAAGATGGCAACCTCAGGGGCGTTAACAAGGTGCTGAAGCAGCAGCAATGTAACCTGTTGCTTGGACACCGGGCTGGAGTGGGCGGACTCACTGCTAAGGGTTCAGAACCAATTTTCAACCAGTCACGCCCTTCTCAAAGATGGCCGACCTCACTTCCCTCACGCAACATGGACGTTTTCAGACACTTCCTGTGAATTTGAGGTTACCCTGATCTAGGACTACTTGCATGACCAAAGCCAAGATGGCAGGTACGTTTAAGATTAGTGAAGCCATCTATTTCCCCAACGCCCTTCGTGAAAATGGTCTTTCCCATCTGGCTCTTCTTTTTGGAGGCGTGGTTGCCAGCAGTCAAAATGGCTCCTTTCGAGAATAGATTTAATAGGAAGTGAAGCTGTGACGGCGAGGCGTTGCCCGACCTATCTTTGCTAGGCGTTCTCAGAGTTAGTTCTTTCTGCCCACACTAGACATGGCGCTTGCCAGCGTGTTGGAGAGACCGCTACCGGTGAACCAGCGCGGGTTTTTCGGACTCGGGGGTCGTGCAGATCTGCTAGATATAGGTCCGGGGAGTCCCAGTGATGGGCTGAGTCTGGCCGCGCCCGGCTGGGGTGTCCCAGAAGAGCCAGGGATCGAAATGCTTCATGGAACAACCACCCTGGCCTTCAAGGTGCGGAGCCAGCCCCCTTGCCAGGCTGATTATTGAACGCCCGCGACTTGCCTGGCCTCCCAGCCTGACCGGAGTTTGCGGTGGCCTTGGCCACCAACCCAGGCGGAGGCGCGGTCCTATCGTTCGGACCGCAGCAGTTTTGCTGTCTCATTGACCCAGGAGACCCCTGTCTTTGCTCTGGTTGGAGAGGGTGGCGGTGGGGCCGGGGGTAAGTCGGGGAAGGAAGCTGAGGCCTCTTGGGTTGATTCCTAGGCGACCCCAGGTTGCTGCTGTTCAGGATCTTCTAGCTGGGAAAGGGGAAAGGCCGCAACAACAATGAACCTTGGCCGAGGGAAGGCTATTGTAACCGTTTACCAAAGTTTTGGAAACTGGGCGGCCCCTCAAGGCAAGGGTAACCGAAACTGGCATAAAGGGGAAGCTGGGTTCCTCATCTATAAAATGATTTTTTTGTTGTTGTTTTTGAGACAGGGCTTCGCCCTGTCGCTCAGGCTGGAGTGCAATGGCGCCAGCGCCTCAGCCTCCAGAGTAGCTGAGACTATAGGCACACACCACCACGACAGGCTAAGTTTTTTATTTTTTGTAGAGATGGATCTCCCTGTGTTGCCCAGGCTGGTCTCCAGCACCTGGCCTCAAGCGATCCTCCCGCCTTGGCCTCCCAAAATGCCAAGATTACAGGAGTGAGCCACCACGCCCATCCTATAAAATGAATTTAATATGAGTTATATCCATGTAAAGGGATTGAGATGTGAAGCTCAGGTGACATTAATATATGGGGAAGTAGAGAAGTATACTGTGAAGTATAAAAAGATGGAGAAAGAGATGTGCTGGGTTTGGACTGATGCAAAAAGAAGTATGGTAGGAGTGTTTTTGTGGTCTTATGTGGCCTGTTTTGTGTTTTCCTCTGATCTTAACAGTTCCGCCATGGAGTCATAGTTGCAGCTGACTCCAGGGCTACAGCGGGTGCTTACATTGCTTCCCAGACGGTGAAGAAGGTGATAGAGATCAACCCATACCTGCTAGGCACCATGGCTGGGGGCGCAGCGGATTGCAGCTTCTGGGAACGGCTGTTGGCGCGGCAATGTCGAATCTATGAGCTTCGAAATAAGGAACGCATCTCTGTAGCAGCTGCCTCCAAACTGCTTGCCAACATGGTGTATCAGTACAAAGGCATGGGGCTGTCCATGGGCACCATGATCTGTGGCTGGGATAAGAGAGGCCCTGGTGAGTTAAGCTGCAACCACATTATCCTTGGGCTGACACTACAGAGAGGAGGAGTTGTATGGACAGATGAATTAAAGGGTTTGGTGTCAATGCTGAGGAAGTGTAATTAGGTTCTTAGCCCTTCTTTCTCCTTTTTTTTTTTTTTTTTTTGAGATTGTGTCTCATTCTGTCACTCAGGCTGCAGTGCAGTGGCATGATCTTAGCTCACTGCAGCCTCCGCCCCCAGGTTTAAGCGATTCTCATGCCTCAGCTTCCCGTGTAGCTGGGATTACAGGCGCCCGCCACCATACCTGGTTAGTTTTTGTTTTTGGTTTTTTTTGAGACGGAGTTTCGCTCTTGTCACCTAGGCTGGAGTGCAATGGTGCAATCTTGGCTTATTTCAACCTCCACCTCCAGGATTCAGGCGATTCTCCTGCCTCTGCCCCCAAAGTAGCTGGGATTATAGGCATGCACCACCACACCTGGCTAATTTTTGTATTTTTAGTAGAGATGGGGGTTTGCCATCTTGGTCAGGCTGGTCTCGAACTCCTTACCTCAGGTGATCCACCCTCCTCGGCCTCCCAAAGGACTGGGATTACAGTTGTGAGTCACTGTGCCCGGCCTTATTTTTGTGTTTTTAGTAGAGACGGGATTTCACCATGTTTGCCAAGCTGGTATCCAATGCACATGATCCACTGACCTTGGCCTTGGCCTCCCAAAGTGCTGGGATTACAGGTATAAGCCACCGCACTCAGCCTGTTCCTTCTCTTTTTCAAGGAAGGCACTGTAGTATAGGAAAAGGGATGGAGTTAAATCAGCTGTGTCATTGACTACCTGTTTGACCGTGGGCATGCATATTTTCTCAGCCTCTGTTTTATCATCTGTTATATTGGTTAAGTGAGGTAACAAATGTAAACCTACTAGTATAGTGTCTGGCTAATAATTTTCCATCTGTTCTCTCTCCTATAAAATAAGACCCAGAGGCCAGGCGTGGTGGGTCATACTTGTAATCCCAGCACTTTAGGAGGCCGAGGCAGGTGGATCACCTGAGGTCAGGAATTCACGACCAGCCTGGCCAACATGGCGAAACCCCGTCTCTACTAAAAATACAAAAATTAGCCCAGCGTGGTGGCAGGTGCCTGTAATCCCAGCTACTCAGGAGGCTGAGGCACGAGAATCTCTTGAACCCAGGAGGTGGATGTTGCAGTGAGCAGAGATTGCGCCACTGCACTCCAGCCTGGGCAATAGAGTGAGACTCTGTCTCCAAAAAAAAAAAAGAATTTAAGAATTTGTTGAATCCTACATGTAGCAGTAGTGCTATTTGAAGTGTTCATTGGCCATGTGTGGCTTGTGGCTACTGTATTAGACTCTAATATATGGTTGTCCCTCAAAAGTTAGTCATTTCTCTTCTGTTTTTTTCTTTTTTTTTTTTTGAGACGAAGTTTTGCTCTTGTCGCCTAGTCTGGAGTGCAATGGCATTGTCTCGGCTCGCTGCAACCTCTGCCTCCTGGGTTCAAACGATTCTCCTGCTGCAGCCTCCCAAGTACCTGGGATTACAAGTGCCTGCCACCATGCCCAGCTAATTTTGTATTTGTAGTAGAGATGGGGTTTCACCATGTTGGCCAGGCTGGTCTCAAAATCCTGACCTCAGGTGATTCGCCTGCCTCAGCTTCCCAAAGTGCTAGGATTAAAGGCGTGAGCCACTGCACCTGGCCTCTTCTCCTTTTTTCTTTAGAGAGTCTTTGGCCTAGAAGGAGCCTTTTGGGCTCCGCTCTTTTTTTGGGGGGGTGGGTATAGAGTCTCACTCTTGTCACCCCGGCTGGAGTGCAGTGGCGCAATCTCAGCTCACTGCACTCTCCGCCTCCCAGGTTCAAGTGATTCTCCTGCCTCAACCTCCCATGTAGCTGAGACTACAGGCATGCGCCACCATGCCCGTCTAATTTTTGTATTTTTAGTAGAGACAGGGTTTCACCATGCTGGCCTTGAACTCCTGACCTCAGGTGATCTGCCCGTCTCAGCCTGCCAAAGTGTTGAGATTACAGGGGTGAGCCATTGCGCCCAGTCCTGGGCTCATTTCTTTTATTTCTTTGCTGGTTATAATCACCCTTAACAATCGTGCTAGGTCCTGTTCTATCATCTCTGAAAATAAGTTCCTTAGCCTATTTTTCCTTTCCAGCATTTAAGAAACTTGCCAGAAAGTTCGACTCTGTATTTGTCATTTCCTCATCAGCCAGTTTTGAATTGTCCCTTTAGTAAAGTTGGAGTATAGCTAGTCACTTTCTACTTTTCCCTTCCATATGCTTAAAAATAATTATTATTTCCTCCTTTTGTTTTTGCTTCATTAATTTACCTGTTTACTAAATACCTAGTTACCTTGTAGAACAATTATAGGATACCTACCACTTTTTCACTTGCTTTCAAATGAGAATAGAAAGGGATGTAGGGAGTATCTGCTTACTACCCAATGGAGGATGAAAGGAAATTAAAAACTGGATGTGAGAGAGGACCTCAGTTTGTTACTTTGGAAATTGAGACGCTATTCTCTGAAAGGTGGGAAAAGACAGTTCCATACATTTTACATGATCCAGGGAAGCATTTTGGAATTGCTGCTTTGAACCCTTAACTGGTGGATTTGTTCTAGGTGGTGGAAACAGTGTAAGAGAGTACAGGGACTGGGTAGCAAGGAAAATCCAGGGAGACTGAGCATCATTTAAATAGTACCTTCAAGAGGCCTTCCTGACTACCCTGTCCCATTCATTGCGAGTCAGCCCCTTGCCTCATATTACAGTTGGCCCTTGAGCAACATGGATTTGAATCACTCAGGTTCACTTATATGCAGATATTTTTCAACCTAATTCTGATTGAAAATACACATTCCCAGAATTTGAAACCCAAATATACACAGGGCCAATTTATTTATTTATTTATTTATTTATTTAGGGGGTGGAGTTTTGCTCTTGTCACCCAGGCTGGAGTACAATGGCGCCATCTCGGCTCAGTGTAACCTCCGCGTCCTGGGTTCAAGTGATTCTCCTGCCTCAGCCTCCCGAGTAACTGGGATTACAGGTATCTACCACCCTGCCAGCTAACTTTTATGTTTTTAGTAGAGACAGGGTTTCACCATGTTGGCCAGGCTGGTCTTAAACTCCTGACCTCAGGTGATCCACCTGCCTCGGCCTCCCAAAGTGCTGGGATTACAGGCGTGAGCCACCACACCCGGCCAACTTTTCATATATGCAGGTTTTGCAGGGCCAACTTTGGGACTTGAGTGTGCATAGATTTTGGTATATGCAGGGGTCTTGGGACAAATCCCCTTCATATACAAAAGGACGACTGTACTTAACCCAAGGCTGAATAAGATAAATATTTTTTTTTTGAGACGGAGTCTCGCTCTGTCACCCAGGCTGGAGTGCAGTGGCATGATCTCTGCTCGCTGCAAGCTCGGCCTTCCAGGTTCACGCCATTCTCCTGCCTCAGCCTCCTGCGTAGCTGGGACTACAGGCACCCGCCACCGTGCCTGGCTAATTTTTTGTATTTTTAGTAGAGACGGGGTTTCACTGTGTTAGCCAGGATGGTGTCAATCTCCTGACCCCGTGATCCACCTGCCTCAGACTCCCAAAGTACTGGAATTACAAGTGTGAGCCACCACCGCCTGGATAAATACCATTTTTATTTATTTATTTATTTATTTTTTTTTTTTTTTTGAGACGGAGTCTCATTTGTCACCTACAGGCTGGAGTGCAGTGGCCAGATCTCTGCTCACTGTGCCCTCCCGGGAGCGACATTCTCCCGCTCAGCCTCCCCGGGCAGCACCATGGTATGCCGCCACCTCGCCTCGCTAGTTTTTGCATTTTTTAGTAGACGGGGTTTCACCGTGTTAGCCAGGGATGGTCTCGATCTCCTGACCTTGTGATCCGGGCCTCGCTCTCCCCTAGTGCAGCAGGGATTACAGGCTTGAGCCACCGCGCCCGGCCGATAAATACCATTTTTAAAAGAACCAGTTGGCTGGGCGCAGTGGTTCACGCCTGTAATCTCAGCACTTTGGGAGGCTGAGACAGGTGGATCACCTGAGGTCAGGAATTCGAGACCAGCCTGACCAACATGGTGGAACCCTGTCTCTACTAAAAATACAAAATTGTGGTGGCACATGCCTGTAAACCCAGCTACTCAGGGAGATGAGGCAGGAGAATCTCTTGGACCCTGGAGGGGCATGCCTATAATCCCAGCTCTTCAGGAGGCTGAGGCAGGACAACCACTTGAACCTGGGAGGCAGAGGTTGCAGTAAGCTGAGATCGTGCCATTGCACTCCAGCTTGGGAAGGAAACGAGCAAAACTTTGTCTGAAAAATCAGTCAGTCAGTCAATAAAAAGAACCAGTCAAATGCTGAAGGAGTTTTGAGGAGCAAGAGATTACTTATGATGGGAGGAATTAGGGAAGACTTCATGGATTGGTGGTAGTTGTCCTGAATGTGAAAAAGGGAAAGGGAACATAACAAAGAAAGGGAGGAAAGAAGCATGAAGCTTTTGAGGAGTAACTGAAAGTCCAGTTTAATTGGAACTAAGTGGGTGAAGGGGAATAGTGAGCCAAAAAGCCAGAAGGGTATGTTGGAACCAGATGGTGACCCTCCTAGGCAAAAGCATGGCAGTGGGGCTGAGAAGGGGCCAGAGAAAGCAGTAAAGTAGACATGAGAATCACTTGAACCTGAAAACCAATAAGGGCAGTGGTGCTCAAGCTAGCTTGCGTTAGAATCACCTGGAGGACTTAAAAAACAAGTTCCATACCTGTTTCCCACCCCACCCCAATTATAAAAAACACCTAGGGTAAGTCCTATGCATTTTTGAAAAAAATCTTTGTTAGATGACTCTAGTGCACGGTGAGATGTGAGAACCACTAAAATAGGAAAAAAAGTAGTGATGCCATTGGCAGAATTTCAGAAGACAGGAGGAAGCGTGGGTTAGTGGCGCACAAGAGAGATGAGTTTGGTAGGTAATGGAGAACCACTGGTATCTAAGTTTAGGAAGTTTGAATCTGAACTTGATGACAAAGGCATTCAGCTGGAGGGATCCAGTAGGCAGTTGGGATTGAACACTTTGTCTAAATTTTCATCTGTACCAAAAGGTAGCTAGTTTTTTTCATAAAGGGCCAAATAGTAAATATTTTAGGCCTGCAGGCCTAAATCTTTGTCTCAAATACTTAACTCTGCTGGTGTTGCACAAAACAACCATAGACAGTATGGAAACAGGGGCTGTGTTCCAATAATATTTTAATTACAAAAATAAAGGCAGTTGGCCTGGCCAAACCCTGTTCTATACCAGCAATAGAAATATAATGTGAGCCATCTACGTAATTTTACATTTTATACTAGCTACATTTTTTAAATTAAAAAGAAAAAAATTAATTTCAACATATTTTGTTTAACCTAATAAATCCAAAATATTATGTCAGCAGGTAGTACTAGTTCATTTCAAATGCTCAACTAGTCCCATGTGGCTAGTGGCTACCATATGGACAGTGCAGGTCTTTACAATATGATTACGAACTCTAGGCTTTATTATCCTCCTGTGTAAAGTATGTCTTGTTCTCCAGATATTTTAAACTCTTTGAGTTCTGGGATTATGGAATTTGTTTTTCTGTCACACAGGCTGGAGTGCGGTGGCATAATCACAGCTCACTGTGATCTCAACCTCCTGGGCTCAAGTGACTGGGATTATGGGGTCTTTTGGTGGGCGAGTGGGGATTATGTTTTGTTTGTTTGTTTGTTTCTTGAGACAGAGTTTCACTCTTGTTGCCCAGGCTGGAGTGCAATGGTGCGATCTTGGCTCACTGGAACCTCCACCTCCCAAGTTCAAGTGATTCTCCTGCCTCAGCCTCCTGAGTAGCTGGGATTACAGGCATGCGCCACCACGCCCGGCTAATTTTGTATTTTTAGTAGAGACAGGGTTTCTCCATGTTGGTCAGGCTTGTCTTGAACTCCCAATCTCAGGTGACCGACTTGCCTCGGCCTCCCAAAGTGCTGGGATTACAGGCTTGAGCCACTGCGCCTGGCTGGGGATTATGTTTTAAATGTTATCTTTAACAGTGTCTGAAGTTCTGTGCTTGAAACCTAAGTCATTTGGAATATACTTGCTTTGTGGGTGTGCTGAGAGGATCGGCAACATGGCAAGGTAGTTACCATAATGTAAGGTGAGATGGGATGGTATGTTGTAGAATCCTGGAGTCTTAATATTAAATTTTATTCCTTCAGGTTTTTTTTTTTTTTTTCTGAAGACAGCATCTCAGTCTGTTGCCCAAGCTGGAGTGTGGTGGTGTGACTATAGCTCACTGCAGCCTGCACCTCCTGAGCTCAAACAGTCCTCCTGTTTCAACCTCCCACAGACATGTACCACCACACCCAGCTAGCTTTTAAAAGAATAATAATAATTTCATAGAAGACCTATCTTGTATTTATGTTGGCTTCCCTGGGTTTCTCTTTTTAAATATATATTATTTATTTATTATTATTTTATTTTGAGACAGAATTTCACTCTTGTTGCCCAGGCTGGAGTGCAATGGTGTGATCTTGGCTCACCGCAACCTCTGCCTCCCAGGTTCAAGTGATTATCCTGCCTCCTGAGTAGCTGGGATTATAGGCATGTGCCACCATGCACGGCAAATTTTGTATTTTTAGTAGAGACGGGGTTTCTTCATGTTGGTCAGGCTGGTCTCGAACTCTTGACCTCAGGTGATCTGCCCACCTCGGCCTCCCAAAGTGCTGGGATTACAGGTGTGAGCCACCTTGCCTGACCTACTTTTTTATTTTTTTATTTTTATTTTTTGTTGAGACGGAGTCTCGCTCGGTCGCCTAGGCTGGAGTGCAGTGGCCAGATCTCAGCTCACTGCAAGCTCCGCCTCCCAGGTTTACGCCATTCTCCTGCCTCAGCCTCCCGAGTAGCTGGGACTACAGGTGCCCGCCACCTCGCCCGGCTAGTTTTTTGTATTTTTTTAGTAGAGATGGGGTTTCACTGTGTTAGCCAGGATGGTCTCGATCTCCTGACCTCGTGATCCACCCATCTTGGCCTCCCAAAGTGCTGGGATTACAGGCTTGAGCCACCGCGCCCGGCCTCTTTTTTGTTTTTTTAATTTTATTCTAGGTTTTAAGAGAACTGCTAACCGGGCGAGGTGGCTCATGCCTATAATCCCAGCACTTTGGGAGTCTGAGGAGGGCAGATCCCCAGAGGTCAGGAGTTCGAGACCAGCCTGACCAACATGGTGAAATCCCATATCTACTAAAAATACAAAAATTAGCTGGGCATGGTTGTGAGTACCTGTAATCCCAGCTACCTGGGAAGCTGAGGCAGGAGAATTCACTTCAACCCGGGAGGTGGAGGTTGTGGTGAGCCGAGATGGCACCATTGCACTCCAGCCTGGGCAACAAGAGTGAAACTCCATTTCAAAATAAAAGAACTACTGCCTTGGCATATGAATTAGATATCAAAAGGGGTGATCTTTTTTTTTTTTTTTTCCTGCTAACCTCATCTCCCTTTCCAGGCCTCTACTACGTGGACAGTGAAGGGAACCGGATCTCAGGGGCCACCTTCTCTGTAGGTTCTGGCTCTGTGTATGCGTATGGGGTCATGGATCGGGGCTATTCCTATGACCTGGAAGTGGAGCAGGCCTATGATCTGGCCCGTCGAGCCATCTACCAAGCCACCTACCGAGATGCCTACTCAGGAGGTGCAGTCAACCTCTACCATGTGCGGGAGGATGGCTGGATCCGAGTCTCCAGTGACAATGTAGCTGATCTACATGAGAAGTACAGTGGCTCTACTCCCTGAAAGAGGGTGGATGCAGCTGCTTGTGTTTCTTGAGGTGACTATCATTGGTAATATGGATACAGTGACCCATCCCCCATCCTATTTATAGTGGAAGGGCCTTCAATTGTATCAATACTTTAAGTTCTGGCACATTGACCTCTATGTGTTACCAGTCATTAATGAGCTGCTGCAGAGATGACTATTTGTTTTACTTTCTTGGATGTTAACATTACACTACTCACTACTCAACCTCAACCTGTGTTGCGTCTTTTGTCACACTGTCCCTCCTCCAAGCACTTTTCAGTCAAATAAGCCAGGACAGTGGGAAGGAAGGGACTGTAATTACAGGAAACAGTGGTGTGAAGACATTGTCTAGTGAATACATTAACGTCCCCACTCATGAAGCTAATAACGGAGAAGGAGAGAGAGGGAGGGAGGAGGGAGACACTTCTCGATTCGGTTTACAAAGAGATTAAAAGTTGATGAGGTGGAAAGATGCACAGGGCTGTACCAGGCAGGGCTCCAGGGGAAAAGGCTGTCACCCTGTGGTGAGGGAGGGGAGGCTGAGGCTACTTGCAGAGTGGAAGGGTGAGGAGGATAAATCTTGACTTTTAAACCAACTGGGAAGGGAAGGCTTGGACCCTGGGAAGGGGAGGGCAAAGAAGCAGCTGTGAAAGCAGTAGTAACCACAAGGTTGGAGATCCTTGTCCTTTTGGTCCTCTGGTGCATATGTGTGGAGGAGGGAGGGTAGTGATGGGGAGAGGGTAGTGATGGGGAGTTTATAGCCTCCTGGTCAGGAAGCATCACTAAACTGTCAATGGAATGTGTGGGTGGGGAAGAGGCCCTGCTGAGAGCACAGAGATGGCTGATTTATCACACCCAGCACTACTGGGGTTGGGGGGAGTTTCCAAGCTATGGTGGCAGCAGATGGCAAGGCCTTCTGTTAAGGAAAAGACAGGAGATAGAGGAGGTTGTTGGGAGAAACCTTTAAAACATGGGAGTAGGCCGGGCGCGGTGGCTCAAGCCTGTAATCCTAGCACTTTGGGAGGCCGAGACGGGCGGATCACGAGGTCAGGAGATCGAGACCATCCTGGCTAACACGGTGAAACCCCGTCTCTACTAAGAAATACAAAAAACTAGCCGGGCGAGGTGGCGGGCGCCTGTAGTCCCAGCTACTCGGGAGGCTGAGGCCGGAGAATGGCGTGAACCCAGGAGGCGGAGCTTGCAGTGGAGGCGGAGCTTGCAGTGAGCTGAGATCCGGCCACTGCACTCCAGCCTGGGCAACAGAGCGAGACTCCGTCTCAAAAAAAAAAAAAAAAAAAACAAAAAAAACATGGGAGTGGAGGACACAAACAATACCACCTTGTATTAGCCAGAAGGCAGAAAGTGGTTGGTGAAGGTGACAACCCAGTGTCATGTTTTGAGACTGAGAGGTTTGGAGGGGTCATTCGTAGAAGAAGAGGGGTAAGCCCACCTCCCCTGTACTGCGGCTACCTTCCCTTCCCCCTCAGCCTTGTGCAGTCTTTGTATTGATTGATGAGGGCTGTCGGCCAGGAACTGATCGAGTCTTGTTAATTGCATTTGTCAAATGCAGGGAAATTGGGAATTAGTGAAATCGGAGAAGGGGGTTTGGAAAACAAATGACATGCCTAAGGAGATTTTTTGCAGAAAAGTATCTCAGGAGCCCCTGGAGTCAGCGAGCTGCTAGTGTGGACTCAAGACTGCACGGTTGAAATAGGCAAGAGCTGGTCCGGGCGCAGTGGCTCAGGCTTGTAATCCCAGCACCAGCACTTTGGGAGGCTGAGGCGGGCAGATCACTTGAGGCCAGGAGTTTGAGACCAGCCTGGCCAACATGGTGAAACCTGTCTCTACTAAAAATAAAAACAAAAAATTAGCTGGGCGTGGTGGCAGGCACCTGTAATCCCAGCTACTTGGGAGGCTGAGGCAGGAAAATTCCTTGAACCCGGAGGCAGAGGTTGCAGTGAGCCGAGATCGTGCCATTGCACTCCAGCCTGGGCAACAAAAACAAAGCTCCATCTCAAAAAAAAAAAAAAGAGAGAGAAAGAAATAGGCAGGACCCAAGCTACATCTTCCTTCTTGTAGACTGTTGGGAAATGGTTAGCTGCGTGAGAAGCACAGGTAAAGTCATCTTCCTCTCACTTAGGACAATGGTTTGCAGATCAAAAAAAAAAAAAAAAAAAAGAGCACTCCTAGGAGAAATCCCAATGCCTGAAAAAAAATCAGAGGTTGAAGTTGAACTGAGAGGTCCAGAGCCTCAACCATTGAGCTTCCCCATCCAGTCACTCCCTGCAGCACCCTTTGTTAGCCCTATACACATACATAGTCCCTGGCACTTCTTGGAACCTCAAGGAACACAATTTGAAAACCCGTTCCCTGGGAAGTAGCCTTAAGGATAGAAAGAGAATTGAAGATTGGAATTTCCTTACATGACCCCAGAGAGCATAAGACCTCAGCTTTGGTCCATGAACAGAAAATTCATTCTGGAGAGAAGAGATGATCTTGAAACAATGCAACCCTTTGCCCTGTTTCTGTCTGACACTTTGCTTTGGCAGTGGTTTAGCTGTTTAATGGAAACACCTATTCTGCACTGGCAGAGTCCTTATGTTAGAAGAGAAAATGCATGTTCTGTTCTGGCATATCCCTGTTGATCTACCTTCCTGGGTCTTGGGTAAAAGACTCATTTAATGAAAGAGCTCAATTTGTGGTAGGTTTTTCTGGGAAGAAAGTAGAACAGAGGTAGAGAAAAACTGCAAGTCTGTAGGCTAGTGGTATCCACCCTGTGCATTTGTGATTTCTTGCTGATGGTTACTGGGGGGAAATTGGCTTTGCAGCGATGTTGTGTGTCTCTGCTTGTGTGGGGATGATGGATGCCGCATAGGATTGGAGAGATGCTTTTGAGTGGAGTGTACCAGTTCAGGGACTCCCATCAGATTCATTTCCCAGTGCAGTCCTCTTGACAAAGGATGATGGAAAAGAAATTGCCTTAAATAGCTGGAAGATTAATTTCTCTCGGCAGTTCCCAGGCGTCCAAGGGACTGGGCTCTTTAAGTGATGTCTGACAATTTCTCTTCCCTCAACAGATAACTCAGTAACACCAAAATCTGGCTCCTCAGGGTAGGTGATGGGACTAATCTGATTAAATAGGGAGCAAATACTCCTGGAGTCCCCTTGCTTTCTCTTGCTAGCCTTCCAGTATCTGCACACCAAGCAAGGGAGGGCTGTGGGGAATAGCAGTGTACTGCGGGGTGAGTAGAATGTTCATGAAGGAAGGTGAAAAGGTAGGTGAGGATGTGGGGGAGGAGGGAGGAAGGGCACAGTTCATGCAAATCAAAGACTGAAGCATAATAGTTACTGAGTGTTCCTCTTTAGGCAAAACCAGAAGGTCAATGTCTCTTGATATCTTCCTCAGCTAGCAAATGAGAAAACTGTCAAAGCCATTTGGGGAGTGGAAGGTCACATCCTCTGAGGGGAAATAAAACAACTGATTTATTCTGGCCCAGGGATTCTATGTGGTCTGTTAGGGGACAGAAGCAAGAGGTGGGATGAAAAGAGAATAAAGTAGAAAAAAAAGGTGGATGGAAATTTTGAGGGGAGCATTTCTCTTGTGTCAGGAGTAACAAGGATAGGATGATTGGGTTAGGAGAGAATCTACATAACCATACCTAATTTTAATTGGTTACATTTAGGTTTTTAATTTTCTTTTATTTTTATTTGTTTTGTTAGATCTTCCCCTGACCTGCTCCCGGGGCTATAACAGATATGGACTTTGAAACTGTATAGAGGGTAGAGCAGTGCTCTATAATTTAAAATATACATATATTGCAACCAAGCATCTCTGCTGTTTTGCGTTTGTTTCTTGTTTGTTTTTATAAATTCTAGTTTCCCTTCAGGAAGCCAGAATCCTATTGGGAAAGCTTTAATTATAGTGGGCAAGAGGGAGTGCCAACACAGCAATCAGAACTGCCCTGATCAGCAGCTGCTGCCACCTTCTGCCTGACCTGGGCCACCCCTCTTTTTCCCCCCAAAGCCAGCCTCCAATGCTCCCCAGGCCTGGCTTCAGAGACAAGTTCTGGTTTCCAGGAGCTCTGCCCCCACTGAAGCATTTCAATAGAAACAGTTCTAAAATGTCCCCTTTGCAGTAGTTAGTGGGTCAAGCAGAAGAAATTCTACGCACGTCAGCTTCTTGGGCTTATTTGACCCAACTCATTTCTCCCAGAAGCTTTTGCCTCTGAGTTAGGTGCCAAGCCTAAGTTGGTATTTAACTCTTTATGGCCCAGATTAAGCTGTCATCAGCCATAAAGATATGACCTAGTTTATTTGAAAGGAAATAAGACACCATGGGTTCGACATCTTCTGATACCTCCCGTTTCTTATCCTCGGCCCCATCTTAGGCTGTTCGTCCCTTTGCCTCATTCCATGTTTTCTCTCTGCTCTCTCACTTTATACAAATTATCTTTCCTCTGCAGAGTTTAAATAGAAACCAATCAATCAGTAAACCAAGGGCTGCTTATAGGCTTTAATGTAACAAGAAAAGGTTATCATTAGCTGCAGGGTACCCAAAAACCTGGTATTATAGAGGAAAACGCAGATGGAATGGCAGAAAGTGAACTAGAAAGAACAAGAGATAAACCAGAGACAAACAGAAAAGCGACTCCCAGGCAGCAAGCACAAGATTGAGCAAAGTGCAGAGGGAGATGTGAACGTGGCAGAGAGAGGTGGATGGAGACATTGACAGGCCGAGCTAGACTGTGAATGGGGGGAGACAGGGAGGGGAGTGGGAAAGGAGACTGAGAAGGACAGTGATAGAGAGAGTGGGCAGAAAAACAGGGAGGAAGGAAGCGGCTCGAATCTAATGCACAGTGAAACATGTCCCCCTGGAGACAGATAATTTCTCCAGCCATACGTAATGAACACGTGCCTCTCTGTGTGTTGCCCCTGTACTGTCACAGTCACTTAAATTCTGCAAGAATCTCTCCATGTCTACACCACTTATGCAAGGTTGGAAAGAAGGTTTGGGCTCTCACAATCCCCGTCTCAATCCAGCCAGGCCAAAGACAGAAAATTAGAAACCTCTCTCATAAAAGTTAACAGGGTGAGTGAGGCAGGATCACAGATTCAGTACCTTTGAAAATCTGTTTTTAGGTTCACTAAGAAGCCTTCTCTTCCCACACCTCCATACTCCTTGGCCACACGCATCATACACATATAACTCATCCTCTTTTCCCCATACATGCCTGCAGATCAGGGCCAAGGATGCCTAAGTCAGGAGAGGGAAGCCACTACCTCCCAGGAAGACTGAGGAATAGCACATGTGTCAGGTAAGAAGGGAAATAAGTAGGTCCAAGGAGAAGTACGTGTAGACTACAAGGCACTAAGGTAGAGCTGCACTACTGCAGCTCTTTCTCATTCTAGCCTCAACAGCATCAGTATCCCAGGGACATCTATGCACTCTAAGCCTCCCCATGCACACAGAGTTTCACACAATACACAGGCTTTTTTACACAGCAGCTTATCTCCAGCGGTGATGTGTGGTATTGTCTGATTAGAGGGAATCCTCTGAGCACCATGGTTATGTGGGAGGGCTCATAATCACCATGTCTCCCTTGAGTCCTGAGTTTGCGCTCATAGCTTAGTCTTTAGAAAAGAAAGCAATGGAGCGTTTTAAAGCAACACAACATATTCAGCATAGTCCTGCATTTCCAAGCACCTCCTAAAAAGGAAAAATATGCATAAAGGTGGGTCAATCCAAGTGTGGTCCTTGGCTAGGGGTCAGCACTGTTTACATCTCATTTAACAGCCTTAGGGCCAGGTGCCATGGTTCACACCTGTAATCCCAACACTTTGGGAGGTCAAGGTAGGAGGATCACTTGAGCTCAGGAGTTCAAGACCATCCTGGGGAAAATAATGAGACCTCCCCATCTCTACAAAAGATATTAAAATTTAGCCAGGTATGGTGGTACACACCTCTAGTCCCAGCTACTCAGGAGGCTGAGGCGAAAGGATCACTTGAACCTGGGACATGAGGCTGCAGGGAGCCGTAATCGCACCACTGCACTCCAGCCTGGGTGACAGAGTTAGACCCTGTCTCAAACAAAACAAAACAAATAAAAAAACAGCCATAGGCATGTGCCACATCAAAGAGCATCTATGTAGTGTCTCTGGTTGTTTCATGGCATATCTGCCTGCTTTTTCGGTGAAGCACTATACTGTAGTTTTTATTTGTTACCCCATAGTGTCTAGCATGCTGCGTGCTGTTGGCTACTCAGGAAAGATGCATAATAAATGTACTTTTAATAAATGAATTAATGAGGCCAGGTACATTAGTTCACGCCTGTAATCCTAGCACTTTTGGGAGGCCAAGGCTGAGGCAGGCAGATCACCTGAGGTTGGGAATTAAAGACCAGACTGGCCAACATGGTGAAACCCCGTCTCTACTAAAAATACAAAAATTAGCTGGGCATGGTGGCAGGCGCCTGTAATCCCAGCTACTCAGGAGGCTGAGGCAGGAGAATCACTTGAACCCGGGACGTGGAGGTTGCAGTGAGCCGAGATTGTGCCATTGCACTCCAGCCTGGGAGACAAGAGCAAGACTTAGTCTCAAGAAAAAAAAAAAAAAAAGAATTAATGAATGATTTAACTATGGTGTTGTTTTGCCAGTGGTTCCTACCCTTCTTAGCACTGTGACTCCCATTTATTTAATTTTAAGATGCTGTTTGCTGCTCTTAAACATACTATGGGCTGGGCACGGTGGCTTATACCTGTAATCCTAGTGCTTTGGGAGGCTGAGGCAGGTGGATCACCTGCAGTCAGGAGTTCAAGGCCAGCCTGGCCAACATGGCAATGAAACTCCGTCTTTACTAAAAATACAAAAATCAGCCAGGTGTTGTGGCACGCGCCTGTAATCCCAGCTACTCAGGAGGCTGAAGCAGGAGAATCACTTAAACCCAGGGGGCAGAGGTTGCAGTGAACTGAGATTGTGCCACTTCATTCCAGCATGGGTGAAAGAGTGAAACTCTTTCTCAAAAAAACAAAACAAAACAAAACAAAAAACTATGAAATGTATATATTAATTTTTAAAATTAAGACAAATTAAAATTACTTGTTTTGTGATTTTTTTTTTTTTTTTTTTTTTTTTTTTTGAGAAGGAGCCTCACTCTGTCACCCAGGCTGGAGTGCAGTGACGCTATCTCGGCTCACTGCAAGCTGAGCCTCCGGGGTTCACGCCATTCTCCTGCCTCAGCATCCCGAGTAGCTGGGACTACAGGCGCCCACCATCATGCCCAGCTAATTTTGTGTATTTTTAGTAGAGATGGGGTTTCACCATGTTAGCCAGGATGGTCTCCATCTCCTGACCTCATGATCCACCCACCTTGGCCTCCTAAAGTGCTGGGATTACAGGTGTGAGCCACTGTGCCCTGTGGTTTTTTTTTTTGTTTTTTTTTTTTTGAGACAGAGTCTGGCTGTGTTGCCCAGGCTGGAGTGCAGTGGCGCGATCTCGACTCACTGCAAGCTCCGCCTCCCTGGTTCATGCCATTCTCCTGACTCAGCCTCCCGAGTAGCTGGGACTACAGGCACCCGCCACCACGCCCGGCTAATTTTTTGGGGGGTTTTTTTGTTGTTTTTTGTTTTTTTTGAGACGGAGTCTTACTCTGTCGCCCAGGCTGGAGTGCAGTGGCGCGATCTCCACTCACTGCAAGCTCCGATTCCTGGGTTCACGCCATTCTCCTGCCTCAGCCTCCTGTGTAGCTGGGACTACAGGTGCCCGCCACCGTGCCCGGCTAATTTTTTTTGTATTTTTAGTAGAGACGGGGTTTCACCGTGTTAGCCAGGATGGTCTCGATCACCTGACCTTGTGATCTGCCCGTCTCGGCCTCCCAAAGTGCTGGGATTACAGGCTTGAGCCACCGCGCCCGGCCTGTTTTGTGAATTTTTAAAGTGTTATGCTACCTCCTAGTTATAAAGGAAGGCAAGTAGGTGTCATAAAAACCAGTTCAGAAGCAGCCCTACCCATTTCTGCCTTTTCCACATTCTGCAGCCCTGCTGTCTTTTTATTCAAAAGGCAGGATAAGTCCCACACAAAATATGGTCAGCCCCTGAAGAACTGGGCCCCGGGTGTAACTCTGTAGGTTATTTACCTTAGCATATTTTGTTTTGTTTGTTTATTTTAAACCCATGGACAGAGGCTTAGCTGAAACTCTGGTCCCTGGATTTGTGGGTGGTCCCTGGATGTGTGAGTGGTCCCTGGATGTGTGGGTGGTCCCTGGATGTCTGGGTGCTTGAATGCATTGCTCTCCATAAGGTCAGGACTGATCCCTGATGGTGAAAGAGGATAAATTGTATCAACAAGCCCCATGCCCTAAAAAGGGAGACAAGCCATGTTTCTTTATGTTTTGGTTTTCTTTGCAATCTAGAATTGTCGCCATTTCTTTTTCTTCTACCTATTAAAAAAAAAAATGCTTTGACAGCCTAGGTGGTCATCTAATGTGCACTTTGGAATTTTCTGAAGCATTACAATGTAGCCCTAAAATAAATCAGAGAATGCTGGAGTCCATGATATCATTTCCTTGCCTCTAGAAAGGGCTGAGAATCTAAATATCTCAAGCAAATATCTATTTTTAATTTTCAAAAATTTCAAAATGTTTCAAAACTTCAGAAATGTTGAAAGAATAGTACAACAAATACTCATATAAATATCATATAGATTCACTGGTATTGTTTAACCACAATCGCCTTATCTCTATATGTGTACGTCCATTTGTTTATTAGTATATATTTACTTTCCCAAACCATTTGAAAGTAAGTAATAGAGATCATGACAGTTTACCACTAAATGTGTCTCCTAAATAGTAAGATATTATCAGTCGGGCACAGTGGCTTACCCCTGTAATCCTAGCACTTTGGAAGGCCAAGGCGGTGGATCACCTGAGGTCAGGAGTTCGGGACTAGCCTGGCCAACATGGTGAAACCCTGTCTCTACTAAAAATATAAAAAGTAGCTGGGTGTGGTGGCAGGCACCTGTAATCCCAGCTACTTGGGAAGCTGAAGCAGGAAAATCTCTTGAACCTGGGAGGTGGAGTTTGCCGTGAGGCAAGATCACACCACTGTACTCCAGCCTGGGCAGCAGAGCAAAACTCTGTCACACACACACACACACACACACACACACGGAAGTAAGATATTCTCTTATAAAACCACAGTACCATTATCACATCAAAAAGCTTAACATTGCTATAGTCGAATTATCTAATATCCAGTCCATATTCAAATTCCCCATCTGTCCCAATAATGTCCATTACAGCTTTTCAGGTTTTTTCCCCCGATCCAAGATCCAATCAAGGTTCACATATCCCATTTAGTTGTCTTATCATTTTAGTTTCCCTTAATTTATTTTCTTTCTTTTTTCTTTTCTTTTCTTTTTTTTTTTTTTTTGAGACTGAGTCTTGGTCTGTCGCCCTGGCTGGAGTGCAGTGGCGTGATCTCGGCTCACTGCAAGTTCCGCCTCCCGGGTTCATGCCATTCTTTTGTCTCAGCCTCCCGAATAGCTGGGACCACAGGTGCCTGCCACCATGCCCGGCTAATTTTTTTTTTTTTTTGCATTTTTAGTAGAGATGGGGTTTTACCGTATTAGCCAGGATGGTCTCGATCGCCTGACCTCGTAATTTGCCCGCCTTGGCCTCCCAAAGTGCTGGGATTACAGGCGTGAGCCACCGCGCCCAGCCTTATTTCTTTTTTTTTTTAAGAAATGGTGTCAGCTGGGCCCAGTGGCTCACATCTGTAATCTCAGCACTTTGGGAGGCCAAGGCGGGCAGATCACAAGGTCAGGAGGTCGAGACCAGTCTGGCCAATGAAACCCTATCTCTACTAAAAATACAAAAATTAGCCAGGTGTGGTGGTGCACGCCTATAATCCCAGCTACTCGGGAGGTTGAGGCAAGAGAATCACTTGAACCCGGGAGGCGGAGGTTGCAATGAGCCGAGATCATGCCACTGCACTCCAACCTGAGTGACAGAGCAAGGCTCCATCTCAGGGGAAAAAAAATAGGAAGGAAGGAAGGAAGGAAGGAAGGAAGGAGGAAGGAAGGAACGAAGGAAATAAGGAGGGAGGGAGGGAGGAAGGAAGGGAGGAGGAAATTAAAAAGAAATGGTGTCTTAGGGCCAAAGGAAGGAAGGAAGGAAGGAGGAAAGAAGGAAGGAAATTAAAAAGAAATGGTGTCTTAGGGCCAGGCACAGTGGCTCATGTCTGTAATCCCAGCACTTTGGGAGGCCAAGGCTGGTGGATTATTTGAGATCAGGAGTTCAAGACCAGCCTGGCCCAACATCGCAAAACCCCATCTGTACTAAAAATACAAAAATTAGCGAGGCGTAGTGGTGCATGCCTGTAATCCCAGCCACTCGGGAGGCTGAGGCAAGAGAATCGCCTGAACCTGGGAGGTGGAGGTTGCAGTGAACCAAGATCACACCACTGTACTCCAGCCTGGACGACAGAGTGAGACTCTGTCAGGAAAGAAAGAGAGAGAGAGAGAGAGAGAAAGAGAGAAAGAAATGGAGTCTTGCTATATTGCCCGAGCTGATCTCAAACTCCTGGCCTCAAGGAATCCTCCTGCCTCAGCCCCCCAAAGTGCTGGGATTACAGGTGTGAGCCACTGTGACCAGCCTCTTTATTATTATTATTGTTTAATCTGTGAAGCTGGGCACTGTGGCTCACTCCTGTAATCCCAGTACTTTGGGAGGTCCGTATGGGTGGATCACCTGAGGCCAGGAGTTGGAGGCTGGCCTGGCCAATATGGTGAAACCCCGTCTCTACTAAAAACACAAAAATTAGCCAGGTGTGGTGGTGCACGCTTGTAATCTCAGCTACTTGGGAGGCTGAGGCAGGAGACTCACTTGAACCTGGGAGGCAGAGGTTGCAGTGAGCCAAGATCGTGCCATTGCACTCCAGCCTGGGCGACAAGAGCCAAACTCTGTCTAAACAAACAAACAAACATAAAACTGTGAATGATACTTTATTTAGTCATTTTTGTTTACAATGGAACCTGGGAATTCAAAATTAACATTCTTGCCTTTGAGCTTCTTATAGACAGGAGAAAAAGTTTCAACCTATAAGAAAAGAAACAATCGGCCGGGCGCGGTGGCTCAAGCCTGTAATCCCAGCACTTTGGGAGGCCGAGACGTGCGGATCACGAGGTCAGGAGATCCAGACCATCCTGGCGAACACGGTGAAACCCCGTCTCTACTAAAAAATACAAAAAACTAGCCGGGCAAGGTGGCGGGCGCCTGTAGTCCCAGCTACTCGGGAAGCTGAGGCAGGAGAATGGCGTGAACCCGGGAGGCGGAGCTTGCGGTGAGCCGAGATCGCGCCACTGCACTCCAGCCTGGGTGACAGAGCGAGACTCTGTCTCAAAAAAAAAAAAAAAAAAAAAAGAAAAGAAACAATCATCACAAAACTTTCAAATACACACACTCATCTTAAAACCTAATGATTTTGTGAAATGTGCCCTTTATGTTTTTTGTTTGTTTGTTTTGAGATAGAGTCTCTTACCCAGCCTGTAGTGCAGTGGCATGATCTTGGCTCACTGCAACCTCTCCCTTCTGCCTCTCCCTCCCAGGTTCAAGCAATTCTCCTGCCTCAGCCTCCACACCCAACTAATTTTTTTTTTTTTTTTTTTTTTAGATGGAGTTTCGCTCTGTCACCCAGGGTGGAGTGCAGTGGCACTATCTCAGCTTACTGCAATCTCTGTCTCCTGGGTTCAAGTGATTCTCCTGCCTCAGCCTTCCAAGTAGCTGGTATTACAGGCACGCACCACCAGGCCTGGCTAATTTTTGCAATTTTGGTAGAGACGGGGTCTCACCATGTTGGCCAGGCTGGTCTCGAACTCCTGGCCTCAGATGATCCACCTGCCTCGGCCTCCCAAAGTGCTGGGATTATAGGCATGAGCCACCGTGCCTGGCCAATTTTTGTATTTTTAGTAGAGACAGGGTTTCACCATGTTGGCCAGGCTGGTCTCAAACTCCTGACCTCAAGTGATCTGCCCACCTCGGCCTCCCAAAGTGCTGGGATTATAGGTGCCTTTATGGTTTTTCTCCTTGGCAACTACTGTGAAAATCAAGTACTGTGACGATACGGGGCACATCCATAAGTGTCCCAAGACTGAGGACAAGCTCATTTGCAATGCTGTGGGACAGGATTCTGCAGCACTGCACCTGAGTGCTGTGCTCCTTTGCCATGTGCATGTGTGTGAATCTTTCGTGGTGTTTATACTGGAAGAGTCAGGACATTATTTGCAATCTGATTTATCTGTTTTCTTGTGATTAGGTTCAGGTTAAGCTTTTTTTTTTTTTTTTTCTTTTTTAGACAGGGTCTTGCTCTGTCACCCAGCCTGGAGTGCAGTGATGTAATCACAGTTCACTGCAGCCTTGACATCTAAAGCTCACGCCATCCTCCTGCCTCAGCCTCCTGAGTAGCTTGGGACTACAAGCGCATGCCACCACACCCTGCTAATTTAAAAAAATTATTACTTGGTAGAGACAAGATCCCCCTATGTTGCCCCAGCTGGTCTCAAACTCCTGGGCTCAAGGGATCCTCCTGCCTTGGCCTCCCAAAATGCTGGAATTATAGGCATGAGCCACCACATCAAGACCAAGGTTAAACATTTTTGGCAAGAATATTACTTAGGTAATTTTGTATACTTCTTTTTTTTTTTTTTTTTTTTTTTTTTTTGAGACGGAGTCTCGCTCTGTCGCCCGGGCTGGAGTGCAGTGGCCAGATCTCAGCTCACTGCAAGCTCCGCCTCCCGGGTTCACGCCATTCTCCGGCCTCAGCCTCCCGAGTAGCTGGGACTACAGATGCCCGCCACCTCGCCCGGCTAGTTTTTTGTATTTCTTAATAGAGACGGGGTTTCACCATGTTAGCCAGGATGGTCTCGATCTCCTGACCTCGTGATCTGCCCGTCTCGGCCTCCCAAAGTGCTGGGATTACAGGCTTGAGCCACCGCGCCCGGCCTGTATACTTCTTATTGTATCACATCAAGAGGCATATAATGTCAGTTTGTTCTATTATTGGTGACTGCAAGTTTATTCATGTCTGCTAGACGTCTCTATTGTAGAAGTATATTTGCCGTTTGTAATTAATTAGTAAACTAATAATAAATAGAGTGATTGTTATGGGCTGAAATGTGTTCCCCTAAAATTCATATACTGAAGCCCTCCCTAACCTCCAGTATCTCAGGATTCAACTGTATTTGGAGATTGAGTCTTTAAAGAAGTGATTAAGTTAAATGAGGCACTTAGGGTAGAGCCAGTCTGACTGGTGTCCTTATAAGAGGGAATTTGGATACAAAGAGATACCTGTAGTGCACAGAGGAAAGACCATGTGAGGATACAGTGAGAAGGTAACTCTCTACAAGCCAAGGACTGAGGCTTCAGAAGAAACCAGCGCTGCTGATACTTTGATCTTGGACCTGCAGCCTCCAGAACTGGGAGAAAATTAATTTCTGTTGTTTAAGCCACCCAGACTATGGTGTTTTGTTGTAACAGCCTTAGCAAACTAATACAGTGATTATCTGAGATAATGTGAAAATCCTGTTCTCCCAAAACCTTGCACCTGCCTATTAATTTTTGCATTGGGGTTTGCCAAATGGGTTTTTGGTTTGTTTGTTTGTTTGTTTTTCAAATTTTGTCATTTCTTCTACATATAATAGCTGGCATCTATCTACTCATTTTTCTCTTCTTTCCCTTCTTCATTCTCTTCTTTACATTTATGTTATTTCTTTTCTTTTTTTTTTTTTTTTTTGACATGGAGTGTTGCTCTGTCACCCAGGCTAGAGTGCCATCTCACCTCATTGCAACCTCTGCCTCCCGGGGTCAAGCAATTATCCTGCCTCAGCCTCCCTAGTAGCTGGGATTACAGGTGCCCACCACCACACCTGGCTAATTTTTGTATTTTTAGTAGAGATGGGGTTTCACCATGTTGGCCAGGCTGGTCTCCAACTCCTGACCTCAGGTGATTCGCCTACTTCAGCCTTCCAAACTGCTGGGATTACAGACGTGAGTAAGCCACCATGCCTGGCCTGTTATGGTATTTTAATTTATTTTGTTTTGGTTTTTGACACTTTTTTTTTTTTTTTTTTTACTGATCTTAAGATGTTCCAGTTGCTTCTACAATTTTTATCAAATTTTTGCATCTAACAATCAAATTCAGAACTTTTTTCTTTAAAATCAAATCTACTCTCACTCCTGCTACAACACAAACCCCTTCTTCTCTCTTCCTTGAGGGCTGTTCTCTGCTGCCTGCCATCTTCCTTTTCTGTCATTTCCTTTGCATTACCTTCCACCTTTCTGTACCCTCTCTCAACTCTGAATCTCAGCTCTCTCATACTTTGCTCTCCAGTGTCTCTTAGGACATATTCTCAGCTGGCTGTAGGATTTCCTTCCACTCCTGTTCTAAAATGCTCTCCCATGTGTTAACGAATGACTATCAGAAACAGCTTCCTGGCCTCACTCTAGGGGAAGTTACATTTCACTGTAGGGGAGGCCCCTTTGGGATCTCATTGAACAGAAACAGCTTAAAATAAAAGATCTGCTTGATTCGAAGCCAAATTAGCAATTTTCCTCAATCGACAAGTCATCTGTAAAGTCTAACATTTGAAATTTCAGATGTTTTAGAGTTGAAAATTGTAATTTTTAGGTGAAAATGGTACATTTTCTCCCTATTATCATTACCTAACAGCATACAAGTTCATTACTCAAAACTTCTACTCAAAGATTCTTCTATGACCATGGGGAAAATAGAAATTTAGGCCAGGCACTGTGGCTCATGCCTGTAATTGTTTGGGAGGCCAAGGTGGGAGAATCACTTGAGCCCGGGAGTTTGAGAACAGCCTGGGCAACATAGTTAGACTCTTGTCTCTACAAAATATTTTAAAAATTAGCTGGACATGTTGGCACACACTTGTAGTCTGAGCTACTCGGGAGGTAGAGGTTGCAGTGAGCCATGATTGCACCACTGCACTCCAGCCTTGGTGACAAAGCAAGTGATCCTGTCTCAAAAAGAAAAAAAAAAAAAAGGCCAGGTGCAGTGGCTCATGCCTGTAATCCCAGGACTTTGGGAAGCCAAGGCAGGCGGATCACCTGAGGTCAGGGGTCGAGACCAGCCTGACCAACATGGAGAAACTCTGTCTCTACCAAAAATACAAAATTAGCCAGGTGTGGTGGTGCATGCCTGTAATCCCAGCTACTTGAGAGGCTGAGGCAGGAGAATCACTTGAACCCGGGAAGCGGAGGTTGCGGTGAGCCGAGATCGCACCATTGCACTGCGGCCTAGGCAACAAGAGCAAAACTCCGTCTCAAAAAAAAAAAGATACAGCTTTTCCAACTTTGACCCTTGCAGTAATGGACTCATAATTAAAAATATATCCCAGGAGACCGTATGGCAGTTATGAACATTCCATTGATCATCAAAGTGAAGACAGCTTGTCTTTCATGGACAGAACAAGAGAACAAAAGAGGGTAACAGCAAGGCAGAGTGGGTTTCAATTTAGACAGAGACTAATGAATAGTCAAGAGCACAGGTTCTGTAGTGAGCACACCTGGGTTCAAGCTATGATTCCATTAGTGACCACCATGGAGTTAATTAGCTCAACGACCTCTAGGTAACTTAGCAGTCCCCCTCTAAGTCTCAGTTTTCTCCTCAGTAAAAGAGGGAGAATAATAGTACTTATCTCACAGAATTGATTAAATGAGATACAGAGTGCCTGGCACCAAGTAAACTCTCAGTAACTGTTGATTTTAATAATTATTAACATTTCTGTTTTCCCTTTATCCTAACATTTTTGAAAATATATCACCTGTGGCTGGGCACAGTGGCTTGTGCCTGTAATCCCAACACTTTGGGAGGCCAAGGCAGGTAGATCATCTGAGGTCAGGAGTTCAAGACCAGCCTGGCCAACATGGTGAAACCCTGTGGCCAACATGGTGAAACCCTGTTTCTACTAAAAATACAAAAATTTAACCAGGTGTGGTGGCAGGTGCCTGTAGTCCTAGCTACTCTGGAGGCTGAGGCAGGAGAATTGCTTGAACCCAGGAGGCGGGGGTTTCAGTGAGCCGAGATCACACTACTGCACTCCAGCCTGGGCAATAAGAGAGAAACTCCACCTAAAAAAAAAAAAAATATATATATATATATATATATATATGTATATATATATATCACCTGTACATTTGAGAATATGAGATGTCCTAGTACATTCTCATCAAGAGTTAATATTTAATATTTTCCTAGTGATCTCATGGCTTTATTTATTTATTTATTTATTGAGACAGAATCTCACTTTGTCACCCAGGCTGGAGGGCAATGGTGTGATCTCAGCTCACTGCAACCTCTGCCTCCCAGGTTCAAGTGATTCTCCTGCCTCAGCCTCCTGAGTAGCTGGGATTACAGGTGCACACTACCACACCCGGCTAAATTTTGTATTTTAGTAGAGACGGGTTTCACTATGTTGATCAAGCTGGTCTCGAACTCCTGACTTCAACTGATCCACCTGCCTCGGCCTTCCAAAGTGCTCAGATTACAGGCATGAGCCACCACGCCCAACCAGGCTTGTATTATTTTGTAAAAGTTTAAATGGAAAACATCTAAAAAGAAACACATGTCGGGCACAGTAGCATGCACCAGCTATTGGGGAGGCTGAGGCAAGAGGATCCCTTGAGTCCAAGAGTTTGAGACCAGCCTAGGCAACATAGTGAGATCCTGTCTCTAAAAAGAGACAAAAAGAAACACAGACAGTCTATAACCCTTGAGAAAGTAAACAATAGCACCTCATTTTCAGGTAAAAGGCAAAGCTATTGCCTAAGCTAAGGTGCTTCAAGGGTGAAAACAACACTGAAGGCACTGGGCCTTTCTGCTGAGAACTAGATCCTACCAACAATGCCCTGTACATTGAGAACCAACAATTTTATGGACGAGGCCTGACTGATGGCCAGTGTCAAAATGTGTGTGTGAGTGTGTGTATGTTGAACAGCTTGATAAGACAGCTGGCTTGGGGGTTCAGGTCTGTCACCTATTAGCTATGTAAATTTGTAGTAAGTACTCTCTGAACCTCATTTTCTTGTAAAATGGTGATGCCACTAATCTGTCTAACTTTGCTGCAATCAAATTATCTAATATCCAGGCCATATTTAATTTTTCCCAAGTATCCTGGTAGCGTCCAGGATAGCATTTTTTCTTCTGACCCAGATCATACTTTGCATGTAGTTGTCATGTCCCTATATTATTATCTGAGACTAAGTCTCGCTCTGTTACCTAGGCTGGAGTGCAGTGGCACCATCTCAGCTCACTGCAATCTCCGCCTTCCAGGTTCAAGCGATAAACATGCCTCAGCCTCCCAAGTAGCTGGGACTATAGGCATGCGACACTATACCCAGCTAGTTTTTGGATTTTTAGGAGAGACAGGGGTTACGCTATGTTGCCCAGGCTAGTTTCCAACTCCTGAGCTCAAGGGATCAGTCGCGCCACTTCGGTCTCCCAAAGTACTGGGATTACAGATGTGAGCCACTGCACCCGGCCAAAAAAAAATTATTTTTAAGTGGCGTGATCTTGGCTCACTGCAACTTCTGCCTCCCAGGTTAAAGGGATTATCCTGCCTTAACCTCTGGAGTAGCTGGGATTACAGGCGTGTGCCACCAAGCCCAGCCAATTTTTGTATTTTTAGTAGAGATGGGGTTTCACCATGTTGACCAGGCTGGTCTCGAACTCCTTACCTCAGGTGATCCACCCGCCTCGGCCTCCCAAAGTGCTGGGATTACAGGCGTGAGCCACCACACCCGGCCTTTTTATTTTATTATTATTATTTTTTGAGATGGAGTCTCGCTCTGTCCCCCAGCCTGGAGTGCAGTGGAACGATCTCAGCTCACTGCAACCTCTGCCTCCTGAGTTCAAGCAGTTCTCCTACTTCAGCCTCCCGAGTAGCTGGGACTACAAGTGCGCACCACGACGGACGCCTGGCTAACTTTTTGTATTTTTAGTAGAGATGGGGTTTCACCGTACTGGTCAGGCTGGTCTCAAACTCCTGACCTCGTGATCCAAATGCTAGGATTACCGGCATGAGCCATGTTGCCCCGCCTTAAACTATTTTTTAAAGCCAGCGAGGTATAGTATAATGGTTATGAACTTGGGTTAGGGAGCTTGATTTTGTGGGTCCAAATCCCAGGTCCGCCTCTACTAACTATACAACCCTAGTCAAATTGTTATACCACTCTGTGCCTTGATCCCATCTCTAAAATGGGCATAATAATAGTACCTAAACTGGTGCAGTGGCTCACGCCTGTAATCCCAGCACTTTGGGAGGCCGAGGCGGGCAGATCATGAGGTCAAGATTTGAGACCAGCGTGGCCAACATGGTGAAACCCCATCTCTACTAAGAATACAAAAATCAGCGGGGGTGGTGGTGCGTGCCTGTAATCCCAGCTATTGGGGTGGCTGAGGCAGGAGAATCGCTTGAACCTGGGAGGCGAACGTTGCAGTGAGCCGAGATCAGGCCACTGCACTCCAGTCTGGACGACAGAGAAAGACTCCGTCTCGGAAGGAAAGAATAAATAAATAAATAAATAAATAAATAAATAAATACGGCCGGGCGCGGTGGCTCAAGCCTGTAATCCCAGCACTTTGGGAGGCCGAGATGGGCGGATCACGAGGTCAGGAGATCGAGACCATGCTGGCTAACACGGTGAAACCCCGTCTCTACTAAAAAATACAAAAAATTAGCCGGGCGAGGTGGCGGGCGCCTGTGGTCCCAGCTACTCGGGAGGCTGAGGCGGGAGAATGGCGTGAACCCAGGAGGTGGAGCTTGCAGTGAGCTGAGATCCGGCCACTGCACTCCAGCCTGGGCGACAGAGCGAGACTCCGTCTCAAAAAAAAAAAAAAATAAATAAAATAAATAAATAAATAAATAAATAAATAAATAAATAATACCGGCTGGGCGCGGTGGCTCACGTCTGCAATCCCAGCACTTTGGGAGGCCGAGGCGGGCGGATCACGAGGTCAGGAGTTCGAGACCATCCTGGCTAACATGGTGAAACCCCGTCTCTACTAAAAATACAAAAAATTAGCCGGGCGTGGCAGCGTGCGCCTGTAGTCCCATCTACTCGGGAGGCTGAGGCAGGAGAATGGCGTGAACCCGGAAGGTGGAGCTTGTAGTGAGCCGAGATTGTGCCACTGCACTCCAGACTGGGAGACAGAGCAAGACTCCGTCTCAAAAAAAAAAAAAAAAATAATAATAATAATACCTAAATTAATACACATAAAGTGTTCAGAACAGTTCCTGCACACTAAGTGCTCACAAATTACTACTTACTATAGAAGGCAAATTCTTGTGGGATGTGAGTTTCAAAATCTGTTTTCGCTAGAAAACAAATTCACTTATTTAATCATAAATGATTTTTGGCCGGGCACGGTGGTTCACGCCTGTAATCCCAGCACTCTGGGAGGCCGAGGCGGGTGGATCACGAGGTCAGGAGATCGAGACCATCCTGGCTAACACGTTGAAACCCCGTCTCTACTAAAAATACAAAAAATTAGCCGGGCGTGGTAGCCAGCGCCTGTAGTCCCAGCTACTCAGGAGGCTGGGGCAGGAAAATGGCGTGAACCCGGGAGGCGGAGCTTGCAGTGAGCCGAGATCACCCCACTGCACTCCAGCCTGAGCAACAGAGCGAGACTCCGACAAAAAAAAAACAACAACAAATAATAATAATAATAATAATAAATAAATAAATAAATAAATAATTTTTTGTCAGTGTTTACTAAATATCTGCAATTATGGCAGCTATTGTAATAAGAATCAAACAGTTCCTGGATGGAAAAACAATTTTAAGATATGATCATTGACCTCAAACAGTTTACTGGAGTGAAATTACTAAAATATGTGAATCAAGGTAGAGTTACGTGCTGCTAATTGGAGTATGCATGAAGTTCATGCTGATGGGAGCAGAGAGAAGGAAGTAAGCAGTCTGTGCTGAAAGAATGGATAAAAATTGACCAGTCAGGGAAGGGGAGACGCATCATTCAGGCTTAAAAAATAAAAGGCACTTGAGTAAAGGAATAATACAAGATTGATAAGATGAGCGTAGGGGGAACTAAGAACAAGTATGTGCCCAGGCACAATCCCAGCACTTTGGGAGGCCGAGGCGCGCGGATAACTTGAGATCAAGAGTTCAAGACCAGCCTGGCCAACATGGTGAAACCCCATCACTACTTAAAAAAAAAAAAAAAAAAAATTAGCCGGGCATGGTGGCACGTGTCTGTAATCCCAGCTACTCGGGAGGCTGAGGCAGGAGAATCGCTTGAGCCTGGGAGGTGGAGGTTGCAGTGAGCCGAGATTGCATTACTGAAAAAAAAAAAAAAAAATAGGCAGGGTGGGTGCATCACCTGAAGTCAGGAGATGGAGACCAGCCTGGCCAACATGGCGAAACCCTGTGTCTACTAAAAACACAAAAAATTAGCTGGGTACGGTGGCGCGTGCCTGTAGTCCCAGCTTCTTGGGAGGCCGAGAGCTTCTTGGGAGGCTGAGGCAGGAGAATCGGTTGGGCGGGGTGGTGGTGGGGGCGGAGGGGCGGAGTTTACAGTGACCGGAGATCATACCACTGCATTCCAGCCCGGGTGACAGAGCAAGCCTCTGTCTAAATAAATAAATAAATAAATAACAGATAGGTGGGTGGGACCAGATTATGGCTGGCTTAAAATCCAGGTATACCAGCGGTCTTCCAGGAAATAAGGAGGAACCATTTTAGTTTTGAGAATGTGGTCTGAGCCAGGTAGAGAAACTGGGAGCTCTGGCTGAAGTGTAAGACTACTTTGCCTTTCTTCAGAAAAATGTTCCATACTTGAACGTTCATTTAAACGTGGGGGTGTTAAGTAACACACGTGACCCAGAGACATTCCACCTGGAAACCCGGAGTAGGGCCCACGCACCAAGTCCCTGATGTTTAATCGCAGTCTAGAATGTTACTGACTAGTTCACCCAATTTAACAAAGTGTCCGGAGGTCGTTCACTGGATGGTTATGCTGGTGACTGGGCCTTGTTTCACCGAGAAAAAAAGATGGGAAAGAGTGAGAGGACGGTGAGAAAGTGAAAGGGAGAGAGGTGGGGAAGATGTCTGCCAAGGTCCAGGCGAGGTTGGGGGTCGGCGGTCCGGTGGCCCTCAGGGGTCCCCCCGCCCGGGGTTGGCGCCTCGGGCGCGGCGCGTGTGCTTGCGGGCGGGGCGCCCCGCGGCCGCGGGCGGCCAATCCGGGAGGGCGTCCGGGGAGGGGCGGGGCTTGCCGGCTCGGGCTCCGCGAGTCCTCCTTTTTGCACACACACGAATACAAAGAGCCATACGACCTTCGGGTATCCTTTTTCCATTTTTTTTCCCTCCTTAATCTTGTGTGTGTTTTCAAATTTTTAAAAATAGCGATCTGTAGCAGTGCTGGGGTGAGGAAACTGTTGCTAAGGGGAATTTGCTCTTTCCCCCATTTCTTTTTCTGTCTCTCTTCCTCTTTCTTTTTCCTGGTCAAGGTTTTAAATATACCAAGAAGTTGAGAAGCAGGATGGCCGTGTACAACCGTTTCCAGCCAAATTTATAGTTTTTTTTTCAAATCACATTTTAAGAACTGGTAGATTTTTGTGGTTGAGGGACTTTAAAAATTTAGCCGCTTGGGAAGTACAGATTTTTTTAAGCGGGCTGAAGGGATAATGTAAATTTCTGCCACAGGCAACATCGAAGGAAGCAGAGAGAGATTTGAGGCTCCCTCAGAAAGCTGTGTGCGTGCTTTTTACACACCCACTCCCCAGAACCAAAACCAACTGGCTGGGATGTGGCACTTGTCCAAGGCCAATAGGTTAATATTGGGATATTATAATGGAGACATTCATTTCCCTAGGGAAGGGGGACAGACCTTACAGTGTGTCTTTCACACACATTTTCATTAGAACATTTGTGTGTATGTGTGTGTGTGTTTCTTGAAACAAATTTGTAAAGTTATAATTTGGGGTTATTTGTGTATATGTACAATATGTGTGTATATGTGCCATATCAGATTTTATTTTCAAAAGTGATAAATATATCTGGTTTTATGTGTGCAAAGTATCCCCTAGGATGTGAATTTTTTTTCTGTTGTCTTCCCAAATGTGATCGAAACATTTTGTGTGCAAAGCAGAGCTTAGAAGAAATCCTATGCTTAGCATACTTAGGCACTTTCTATGTGCATTTACTATATTTTTCTGCTCCTAAAGGATCAGAATAATGAATAATTAAATAATTGCCAAGGAGTATATAGTCCATGTGGCAAATGAGAGTAGGCAATTTATTGAATCTGTGGTTCAAAGCCTTCAGTGACTGTTTTGCCTAAGTGGTTTTGCTTTTTATTGTCTCACGTTCTTAAATGTACAGCTGTGTATATTTTGGCCTTTATGTGTGGTTTGGTTGGTGTGTTCAGAAGGGAAGTTCTTTCTTGGCTTTTTGACAAAATGGTCGTTTATTGGTTGGAATCTATTCGAAAAGCTCCACAGCTGGCAAAATATCAGGAAAAAAAATCCAGTCAAGTCTGATTCTCAAAAACTGTTCATGGTGATGGTGATAGGGAGCCAAGAGGATGCAAAGGCAAATAATAGAAGGGATAAGAAATGCCTTTTGGTTATCATGTTGCATTTTTAGAATGGAAAGCCTTCTCCTCATTTCTAAGAGTCACAGAAAAAAAGTATGTGAATTAGAGAAAAACAGTCTCGCAGAGCAGAACCTCCTGTTACAGGAGCCCTATTTTCACTTCATTCTGTTACAGAATCACTGTCTCCTCATTAGAAGTCATATGGAAAATATCTGTATCCAAATTTGTATTCGCAGATTGGAGTGAAAGCATAGGAGGTATATGGGATGCTGAGGGAGAAACTGGAATGTCACAGATGCAGTGACAACCAGGAGATTAAAAAGAAAGGATCTACTGTAGAATTTAAATTTCATTACAACAAAACCTCTGTATAATAATGCATTTCTATTACACAGCTAGCATCCTATTCTATTTCAAGCAGTATTTGACTCCCAAATACCGACTGCAATAAAATTACTTGTACAAATTTGTAACAAATGTGGCCCTGTTTGGGCTTTCTGGGTTTCTTACTTGTGCTGAGTGTATTTTTATTCTCTAACAATTCAAGTCAGACCAGTGCTTAATAAATACTGGCTCGACTGTGGATTATTCCACAAGTTCAGGCCTGCATTTCTTTGAAATCTAGTCAGATTCTAGTGACCTTTGTGATCACGGCAGTAGTTTTTTGTTTTTGTTTTTTTTTAAACGGAGTTTCGCTCTTGTTGCCCAGGCTGGAGTGCAATGGCGCGATCTTGGCTCACTACAACCTTCGCCTCCTGGGTTCAAGGAATTCTCCTGCCTCAGCCTCCCGAGTAGCTGGGATTACAGGCATGTGCCACCAGGCCCAGCTGATTTTTGTATTTTTAGTAGAGACAGGGTTTCACCATGTTGGTCAGGCTGGTCTCCAACTCCTGACCTTAGGTGATCCGCCAGCCTCTGCCTCTCAAAGTGCTGGGATTACAGGCGTTAGCCACCGCGCCCGGCCAGTGACGGCAATTTTTAATGGAGTTTTACCCTTTTTAGCTCTTTTCCACATCAATACAGGTCATCACATATACTTTTTACTTTACTTTTTAGCTTCTCAAAAAATAAGGAAGCTCTCCCCAGAACAGTGCAGAGCCCGTGTCCCTGATTTCCTAGGCCATTTGATTTCTACATCCAGGAACGTAGGGTCATATCCAGTTACTGCTTTTTCTTTCTTTTGTAAGAAAGGAGATAATTCCTCGCACATATATATCATTGGCTTGGCCTTCCAAAGCAAAGCAAAACTAAACTTTGTTATTTTGCCTGGGAATCCTCGGGGCCCCTAGTATCGGAAACTTAAAAACTATGAGCTACTAATTTGCAGGTGACATGTGAAAGAAATGTAACCGAGGCCAGCAGTAACTAAAAGTCGGCCACCACCCAACGTGTGACGCCGATTTGTGGCCACTGTGCTTATAATCGTGTACACACAGGTTTGTGAGCAACAGGGAACAAAAGCAAGTAAACAAAAACAAGCTAAAGATGGCGTCTGACGGCCTTGAAATAGCCTCCCAGTCTTGTCCCTCCCTGAGGAGGCCCCTCCCCTACCTGACTTTTTGAGTGACTGTTGTTTGTAGCCAATAGTGTCCGTGACCCTGCTCCCCAACCGTCGTATAACCGCCAATCACCGGGAGCCAGAAGGCAAGCGGGGCGGTGTCTCCCCGCGTGCGCGAGCCGGCCGGGTACACGGGGAGGCGCCGCGGATTCCTCTGCCGCGCGCCCGCCTCAGGCCCAGCCTAGCTGAGTCAGCCCGTGCGGTAGCGCCGGGCACACGCGGTAGAACAACCGTAGGGCTGCTAAGCTGCACCTCCGCGTCAGTTCTCACGGCGAGCGCCGCCTTCAGCCCAGGTTCTCAAAGCTGTCGGTGCTACGTAGTCTACCCTCCCCGGTGACCCGGCGAGATCCCCAGCCGCTCCTCCGGCCGCCCTGCTCTCCGCAGCCCTCCCGGGAATGACCCCCTTTACCCGGGACTCCCAGAGCGCACTGTATGGTTGGGCACAGTGGCGAGTCACCCTGTCGCCTGCGGCCTCTTGAGCAGTCGCCGATCTTTGCCGCCAGCGTCGCTGCGATCGCCCTGCCGGTAGCTGAATCACACTTACCCATCGGAAATGGTTCTGGCGTCCCTGGGGTCCACCTTGTCATCCTTGACTAATATTTAATCAACTAACATTTACCAAGTTCTCGCTGGCACAGGAGAGACTTCTAGGAGCTACTTTTTAATTTTTCAGTTTCTCCATAAATGTAGTGAGTCCCTTACATTAGGCAAACCTGAAATCGGAAATATTCATCTTACCAATGTAACCTTAGCAAATGTAAATAAAAAGGACTGTGCTATGCTGGATTAAAAATTCTCATCCTGTTATAGAAATATACCTGGAATTTTCAGATTACATAGAATCCTTTTAAGACCGCATTCTGCCTTCTGGGTCTACAGTTCTGTTTTTTACCCCTAAAAATAAGGTCTTGGATTTTTTGCAGATCATTAGACGAGTCACTCTTTTAAAATGTGGGAAAATAGTATTTTGTGGTATTTACTTAGCTGCTCTTGTGTGATAAGGAGCTCATTTCTGATAAAAATAGGTTTTGAGAGAACCTTTTGACAGGTGAGCCATTTTGCACCTTGAAGTGGAGGAGTAGGACTGACCAACACAGCAGGAGTTTTAAGTGGCCATTTACCTTATTTATTTCTTAAAATGAAGATTATGATATGAATTGCCATGCTTTCAGTAATCACATTTAAGGAAGTCTATTGCTAGCATGACCCTGAATGAGTCAAGCGCCCATTATAAAAACATATATCATCTGAATGATACCATATCATACACATCTATTAAATAGTGAGAAAACTTTTATTTTTCATAGTTTGGGGGTGAACTCAGTCATGCAGAAAATTCAAACTCAGAATGGGGAGAAAGCAAGCAAGGGAACTGCCAAGAGTATGATATATTTAGTCCTAACAAAAATGTGACTTGGGAGGAAAGGGATAGTTAAAATTATGGACAGTCTCACCCTGAACTGTCTGTCTAAAGGAGATGAATTTTCTTTCTTTCTTATCTGAATATTTATGAAAAATACCAAAAGTACTGGAAAGTACATTTTTAAGGCTCATCTCACATGTATTTAAATTAGACCAATACTGAAATGAACCCCAAATGCATATATTTTTTGCAAACCTAAGTGTGACATCTACTGTCATGCTGTGTTGGCAACTTATCCCAAGATTGAAGATCTTTTTCTGTTTTTTAGACCTAGTCAGTTGTTTTCAGGACTTTCTACATAACATGTTGCCATCAGTTGAAATTTAAAATGTTAAATAAATATACTTCACTAATATACTGGTGTCTCCTCTTTATTTATTTATTTTTTAAAGACTGGGTCTCGCTATGCTGCCCAGGTTGGTCTCAAACTCCTGGGCTCAAGCGATCCTCCTCTCCTCCCAAAGTGCTGGGATTACAGGCATGACCCACCATGCCCGGCCATGGTATTTCCTGTCAACTGCCTCATTTCTGTCATTCTGGTGGTGGTGGTGGTACCATCCTGTTACTCTTAGGCTTATAATCTTGCAGTTGTCTTTAACCAGTTATCTCTATACCCCATCTCTATACCTCTGTCAATTCTCCTTACCTTACTATATAAGCCCCTTTGCTCTGACCTCTGACATGTACCCTGTTAAGTCCTGTAATTTTTTTTTTCCCTAGAATGTCTTACTACCCTATCAGTTCATCTGATACATTGCTCAAGGCTCAACTGGAAGCTTTTATTCTGTAAGAACTCTTTCTCAATATGATTTCATTTTGTTAATCTTTCCATTATTTTGAACTACTCAGAAATTTTTCAATCTATACCATATTATTAGGACTTGCATGTATTTCACTTTGTTATGTATTTGTTTATTTATTTATTTTTGAGACAGTTTCATTCTTGTTGCCCAGGCTGGAGTGCAATGGTGCAATCTCGGCTCATTGCAACCTCCACCTCCTGGGTTCAAGTGATTCTCCTTCCTCAGCCTCCTGAGTAGCTGGGATTACAGGCATGTGCCACCACACCTGGCTAATTTTGTATTTTTAGTAGAGACAGAGGTTCTCCATGTTGGTCAGGCTGGTCTCGAACTCCCGACCTCAGGTGATCTGCCCGCCTCGGCCCCTCAAAGTGGTGAGATTACAGGCGTGAGCCACCACGCCCAGCCTCACTTTGTTTTTTAGATAGTCCATGTTTAGAACATTCCATGTTCTTTTTTTTTTTTTTTTTTTTTGAGGCGGAGTCTCGCTCTGCCGCCCAGGCTGGAGTGCAGTGGCCAGATCTCTGCTCACTGCAAGCTCCGCCTCCCGGGTTCACGCCATTCTCCTGCCTCAGCCTCCCGAGTAGCTGGGACCACAGGCGCCGCCACCGCGCCCGGCTAGTTTTTTTGTATTTTTTAGTAGAGACGGGGTTTCACCGTGTTAGTCAGGATGGTCTCGATCTCCTGACCTCGTGATCCGCCCATCTCGGCCTCCCAAAGTGCTGGGATTACAGGCTTGAGCCACCGCGCCGGGCCTACATTCCATGTTCTTAAGACATTCCCATCTGAAATACACTTTAAGTGCCTTGTAGGTAGAGACTTTGTCTTCCCTTCATTTGAGTACTTAGTAGGCGCAATCCATTTTGGTGAATCATCCTTTAACATGGCCTTACATATAAAAACTTTTGAGCCTGGGCACAGTGGCTCACACCTGTAATCCCAGCACTTTGGGAGGCCAAGGCGGGCAGATCACTTGAGGTCAGGATTCATTAGTCAGTTATGGTGGCACACGTCTGTAATCCCAGCTATTCGGGAGGCTGAGGCAGAAGAATTGCTTGAACCTGGGAGGCGGAAGTTGCAGTGAGCCAAAATCATGCCACTGCACTCCAGCCTGGGTGACAGAGCGAGACTCTGTATCCAAAAAAAAAAAAAAATATATATATATATATATATATAGGCCGGGTGTGGCTCATGCCTGTAATCTCAGCACTTTGGGAGGCTGAGAAGGGCAGACCACAAGGTCAGGAGTTCAAGAGCAGCTTGGCCAATAGGGTGAAACCCCATCTCTCCTAAAAATACAAAAATTACCCGGGAGTGGTGACACATGCCTGTAGTCCCAGCTACTCTGGAGGCTGAGGCAGGAGAATCGCTTGAACCTGGGAGGCAGAGGTTGCAGTGAGCCAAGATCATGCCTCTGCACTCTAGCCTGGGTGACAGAGCAAGACTGTCTCAAATAAATAAATAAATTATATATATATATATATATATATATATATATATATATGTGAACCTAAAAACACCTCCCCGCACTCACCAGCTCACCTTCTTTTTTTTTTTGAGCCGGAGTCTTGCCCTGTCTCCCAGGCTGGAGTGCAATGGCGTGATCTCAGCTCATTGCAACCTCTGCCTCCTGGATTCAAGCCATTCTCCTGCCTCAGACTCCCGAGTAAGTAGCTGGGATTACAGGCATCGCGCCACCATGTGCTGCTAATTTTTTTTTTTTTGTATCTTTAGTAGAGACAGGGTTTCACCATGTTGGCCAGGCTGGTCTTGAACTCACCTCAGGTGACCTGCCCGCTTCAGCCTCCCAAAGTGCTGGGATTATAGGCATAAGCCACGGTGCCGGGCCCAGCTCACCTTCTTTAATGGGGATATATGCAGCTAATGAAATTAATGTTTTGTTTTCAGTCATGTATCCAGCACTTAAATAGTTACCTGGTTAGTAAATATAACATGAAATATTCATTTATTACCTGGTGATCCCAATTTCTTTCTATAATATAAAGTTTAGGTGACAGACTATAGCAAGAGGCTGGGAAATTAAGTCAGCACTAGTGTCCATGGAAACCAAAAAAGAATTATTTGAATGCCCATTGTGCTAGACCACACTGTACCAGGTTTTTATAGGCAGGTTAATTCAAGAAAACACTTATTTGTTGCCCTGAATGTGATGTTTTAAGATGGACATAGTATGGTAATATACAAAGTAGAAAAACAGAAGAGAAATTGAGGAACAAATTGAACTCACAATAGGAAAATACATTTAGCATTAAAAACTAACATAAAATATTATCCTTAGTCTGAGACCAAGTCATGATAGCAAGTAAATTCCAAATACTCAATTACCTTTCTAATTTGCATCATAGAAGATTTTGTACCTATAAATGCATCCTCATAGACTTGAGGAATAATGTATTGTTTCTTTTTTTTTTTTTTTTTCTTTTGAGACGGAGTCTTGCTCTGTCGCCCAGGCTCGAGTGCAGTGGCCCGATCTCAGCTCACTGCAAGCTCCGCCTCCCGGGTTTACGCCATTCTCCTGCCTCAGCCTCCCGAGTAGCTGGGACTACAGGTGCCCGCCACCTCGCCCGGCTGGTTTTTTGTATTTTTTAGTAGAGACGGGGTTTCACCGGGTTAGCCAGGATGGTCTCGATCTCCTGACCTCGTGATCCGCCCGCCTCGGCCTCCCAAAGTGCTGGGATTACAGGCTTGAGCCACTGCGCCCGGCCAATGTATTGTTTCTTAGAAATTCATTATTAAATTTGGGGGCAAATTTCCCCAAATTCTGTTTCAAGCCATTGCATTTTATTCAAAATTATGGAATCAGGAGTCAAGGTGGTGGCTCACACCTGTGATCCCAGCTACCCAGGAGTCTGAGGCGGGAGGATGGCTTGAGGCCAGGAGTTGAAGACCAACCTAGGCAACATAGCAAGACCCTGCCTCTTAAAAAAAAAAAAGATTAAGGAATCAGGATGAGTGTCCAGGGTGGGAACACAAAAGGTTACAGGAATAATCATAATATCATGCAGCCATTACTAGTGGAGCACTGACCATGTGCCAGCACTCTATAGGTGCCTTACATATATTATGTATAATCTTCATAGAAAACACTCAAAGTAGATAGTGATGAGAAAACTTGTACTCAGAAAAGTGAAATAATTTACTCATGTTCATGCAGCTTATACATGGTGCAGCCAGGGGAGAACCTCATTTAAAAAAAATTTTTTTTTGAGATGGAGTTTCGTTCTATCACCCAGGCTAGAGTGCAGTGGCATGATCTTGGCTCACTGCAACTTCTGACTGCTGGGTTCAAGCAATTCTCCTCCCTCAGCCTCCTGAGTAGCTGGGATTACAGACATGTATCACCATGGCTGTCAAATTTTTATATTTTTAGTAGAGATAGGGTTTCACCATGTTGGCCAGACTGGTCCCGAACTCCTAACCTCAAGTTATCCACCCACCCCAGCCTCCCAAAGTGTTGGGATTACAGGCATGAGCTGTCGCGTCCGGCCACCCTTTTTTTTTTTTTTTTTTTGAGATGGAGTCTTGCTCTGTTGCCCAGGCTGGAGTGCAGTGGTGCGATTTCGGCTCACCACAAGCTCCGCCTCCCAGGTTCACACCATTCTCCTGCCTCAGCCTCCCCAGTAGCTGGGACTACAGGCGCCCGCCACCATGCCCGGCTAATTTTTTGTATTTGTAGTAGAGACGGGGTTTCACTATGTTAGTCAGGATGGTCTCGATCTCCTGACCTCGTGATTCGTCCGCCTTGGCCTCCCAAAGTGCTGGGATTACAGGCATGAGCCACCGCCTGGCCTTTTTTTTCTTTTTTGAGACGGAGTCTCGCTCTGTCCCCCAGGCTGGAGTGCAGTGGCGCGATCTCAGCTCACTGCAAGCTCCGCCTCCTGGGTTTACGCCATTCTCCTGCCTCAGCCTCCCGAGTAGCTGGGACTACAGGCGCCCGCCACCTCGCCCGGCTAGTTTTTTGTATTTTTTTAGTAGAGACAGCGTTTCACCGTGTTAGCCAGGATGGTCGCGATCTTCTGACCTTGTGATCCGCCCGTCTCGGCCTCCCAAAGTGCTGGGATTACAGGCTTGAGCCACCGCGCCCGGCCTTTTTTTTTTTTTAACCTGCAATACAGTGCTGTTTTGGAAAGATGACCAAGGAAAGACGACCAAGGAAAGACTATTTAAAGAAGAGGGGCCCGGGCGCAGTGGCTCACACCTGTAATCCCAACACTTTGGGAGGCTGAGGTGGGTGGATCACTTGAGGTCAGGAGTTCGAGATCAGCCTGGCCAACATGGCAAAACCCTGTCTCTACTAAAAATATAAAAATTAGCCATATGTGGTGGCGCGTGTCTGTAATGCCAGCCACTTGGGAGCCTGAGGCAGGAGAATCACTTGAACCCGGGAGGCGGAGCTTGCAGTGAACCCAGATCTTACCATTGTACTCTGGCCTGGGCAACAGAGCGAGACTCCGTCTCAAAAAAATGATAAATAAAAATAAAAGAGAGGGGAAGAGCTTGAGGCAGGCTCAACACTGGTAGGGGTAAAAGCCTCTTGCAAGAAAGAGTAACTGTGTGAGGCAAGAGAGTTTGGTACCAGAAAGGAGTTAGACAGCTCACCCAGTGTCCCAACCTGATGCATCGTAATAATTACTGATTTTACAAATACTGAACGCAGCTGGCAAGCATTTGAATACTATTATTTATTATCACCAAAACATTCTTTTGCCCACAGCATCCATGTTTAAGAGCAAACTCCCTGCATGATGTAGGTTAAAGAAAGAATTAAAAAGAAAAAACTCTGCAGGAGCAGTGTAGGCCCTAATTTAGGAAGGAAAAGAATACATAAGTGATTCATCTATAAATTGACATAGAATCGCTTAGTGCTTTCCTTTAACCTTTAGTTTTAATTTGGTTTAACCTTTAGTTTCAGGTTTAACTGTGCCTTCCAGTGACTATAATGACAAGGAAGCTGTAAATGTATTTGAGTTAAGTTTTTGTGAGAAGTAAGTATCTGGCACAGAAAAAGCCATTTCTTCAACATAAAGGGTGGAAAGAGCAAATTAAAGACTATTGTTTGATAACCACATGTAATTAAAATGCATTGTCAGATTTATGTTTTAGTACCTCAGAGGCATTGATATTGCCTGTTTCTGAAATGAGATTGCCTACTCAAAAAGAAAAGAAAAGAAAAGAAAACCCTCAATATATAGAAAATTCTCCTAACCTCCTACTCTTTTTTTTTTGAGGTGGAGTCTTGCCCTGTTGCCAGGCTGGAATGCAGTGGCATGATCTCGGCTCACTGCAACATCTGCCTCCTGGGTTCAAGTGATTCTCCTGCCCCAGCCTCCCAAGTAGCTGGGATTACAGGCGCCCGCCACAACGCCCGGTTAATTTTTGTATTTTTAATAGAGACGGGATTTCACCATGTTAGTCAGGCTGGTCTCGAACTCCTGACCTCAGGTGATTGCCCCGCCTCAGCCACCCACAGTGCTGGGATTACAAGCGTGAGCCACCATGTCCGGTCCCTCCTCTCCTTTTAATTGTAATGTTTTAATTTACAGGGTAAGAGAGAAATGCATCTCTCAGGGAAATTGTAAACATACTTAAGGTTTTGACACGGAGCATCAGAAGGATTTTTTTTCTACTATCAAGTATTATTTAGAAAATTACAATATTTATTAAGTTCCCTGGAATGTTCTCAGTGGTACGAATCAACTTCTTTACTCCTTTTTTTCTCTCCTGGAGTAGTTTAGTTGCTTAACTACAGTAATTTAAAAGAAAGGCAGTTTGGTTTATCACTGACATTCTGGTTTCTCCTTTTATGGGGGCTGGTCATGCAGGCAAAGTGGCAGCATGGCTGTTCAGACATTCCTGTTGAATTTTGGATCCACCCTTAAGGAGTATGAGAAATGAAGATAAGGGGCCCCACAGGTGCTTTCTCTGGGCTCCTGGCTGGAAGACTCAGGACAGCTAGTTTCCATTACAGAGGCTCATGGCCCAGGTATACGACTATGTGGGAAAGGAGGCTGTGCAGCCCTGGGTTACCCCTGCTCAATTCCCTGATCTTTTCATTTCATTTCCCTGCCCTCATCCCCAAAGCATTAATGATATAATAGTGAGAAGCTGGTGACATGCTGAGGGGGGCAGTGATGGATGTATTCCTTATTTAGGAGTTTTACTCTAAATGTGCATTTGTATGAAAATTATAGAGAGGGTAGAATCATGATTGTTGTGATTCTTAATGTCAACAAAAAGTGGTATCAGGTAAAAAAAAAAAAAAAAAAAAAAAAAACCACTACATTGAAAGTACCAATAACTGGATTCTGCTGTTATTCCTCTGACCTTGAAAAAGACATATAACTTCTCTGTATGTCTCTTCTCCAGACCTGGAGTAATATGTGTTTCCTAGCGCTGTTGAGTAGATGAGGTAACTTACGTGAAGCGTTCTGAACTCCTTAAGGAACAATGTCAAAGCAATGAAATGCAGTACCATTATTACAGTAAAGATGGTGAGGAGGAGGAGGAGGAGACAGATCTACATTTTCTTCCTTAATCATCTAATCTTTCCAGATGCCGGAAGGTCCTTCTGAATCCCTTCCCTGTTCCTTAGGTTGCACTAGTCGGGGGTTCCATGCTGGGGGGCAGAAGGAACGCTCTCTACCCTCTAAAACCATTCATCAGGAAGGCCTTGATTTGTGATGTTCTAGGAGAGCACAGGATCTGCAAATAGAAGGCACCTGTCTCCCTTCTGCAGGCTGAGGAGAGGCCGCCGTGGACTGTGTGCTTCTTCATGGCTTATCTACTCTTCTTTCACAGACCCTACAGCTTGGGGCCTGGGCTCCTCTGACCATCCTCATTGAGAAAGGAAAGTGAGTCAAGAGAAGTCGATGATTCCTACCTGTTGGAGTGGCCCAGCAGTGTAAGCGTGGTTGTTACTGCCCCATCCACCATGTCCTTCAGTGCCACCATTCTCTTCTCCCCTCCCAGTGGCAGTGAGGCCAGATGCTGCTGCTGTGCCTGTAAGAGTGAGACTAATGGAGGCAACACAGGCTCCCAGGGTGGGAATCCTCCTCCTAGCACCCCCATCACAGTGACTGGACATGGCCTGGCTGTTCAGAGCTCAGAGCAGCTCCTGCATATTATCTACCAACGGGTGGATAAGGCAGTGGGTTTGGCCGAAGCTGCTCTGGGTCTTGCCAGAGCCAACAATGAGTTGTTAAAACGTCTCCAGGAGGAAATGGGTGAGCTGAGACAAGGGAAAGTGTCCACCCCTGATGAAGACGGGGAAAGCCGGGCACATAGTTCCCCACCTGAGGAGCCTGGGCCTCTCAAGGAAAGTCCCGGGGAAGCCTTTAAGGCTCTGTCTGCTGTGGAAGAGGAGTGTGACAGCGTGGGTAGCGGCGTGCAGGTGGTGATTGAGGAGCTGCGGCAGCTGGGAGCAGCCTCAGTGGGGCCTGGGCCTTTGGGCTTCCCAGCAACTCAGAGGGACATGCGGCTCCCGGGGTGCACACTGGCTGCCAGCGAGGGGCCCCCCCTGCTCAATCCTGTGAGTATGGCAGCAGAGGGCTGTTGCTCCTAAGTGCTTTTCCTGGCCTTTCACTCTTTTTCCTTTCTGTTCTTTTATTTCCATCTTTAAACCTTTTGTCTGTATTTGTGATAAAGCAAAACAGGACCAAGTTTCCTTTTCCTTCAGGGATAATCAGCTCTCCTATTTTCTTCCTGAACCATTAGCCTCTTTGGCAGAAGGTCATTTTTTGCTGTGTGTAGTGACGGGGTGCCCTTCCCCCTCTCTCAATAGCTCCGCATGGCACCTTTTCCTCCACAGCTGTCTCGGCTGCTCCATGGGCTCTGCCTCTCCTGGTGAGGATGCCTGCCGTGCACAGACGGCTCATTCATATTTTATTGCAGGCCCTCTGCTTGCCAAGAGGAATTCAGTACAAAGAGAGATGGGAATGTACAGGGGAGAGAGGCAGAGGTGGAGAGAGGAGGAAAAAGTGAGAGGACAAAGATAAAGATAACAGACGACAGGTATAGGGAGGGAAAGAGACAAGTAGAAATGAAGGGCTGAGGGAGGAGAGAAAGTGCAAAAAGGGAGCACAGAAGAAAGGTGAGTCTATGTGGAAAGAGAATCTACACCACAGGAGAGAGACTATGACGTAAGGCGAGAGGGAGGTGGAGGAAAGGAAATAAAATGGGAAACGAGAAAAAGAAATGGCCAACTGAGTGTTAACAGGAAGATAATAACATATAGGGAGAAAGAGGGAAGAAAAGAAGGAAGCAAGCAAGCATATTTTGTGAGCAGGAAAAGACATAGATGTACATTGTGCTATTTCAGTTTCTTTATTGCTTAAGGGCCATATGAGCAGGAAAATCCTGGCTGAGTGGAGTAAGAACTGCAGAATGTCACACATGGAAGTATGAAAAGGAGATGGAGCAACTATAGAGATCTTAGAGATAGGAAAATAACAGATGTGGTGCCACTTGAGAGACGGTGGGAGTTCTATCAGCTCTCCTCCACCTTATTCTCTGTCTGTCCTCTCTTTTTCTCCTGCTCCCACGACAAGACATAGACACCCCAGTAAAGAGTAAAGGAGCAGAACACATGGAGTAGATGGGAGGGATGGAACTCCCAGCCCATCTGCTGGATCTGAGAAATGAATACAGAAGCCCCCCTCTCCCCCTCCAGTGTAACACAGCAACTGGTCATTGCTCTCCTGAAGGCACAGCCATATGGGTAATGGCCACTGCTGCTCACCCCAGTCTGTGGCTGGTCAGGACTCTCAGTTGTTCCAGCTCAAGAGGGGAGGACCTGGAAGGTGGGAAGCAGGAGGGTACCAGGCCAGGCATTGCCCTGAGCTGTGGGTTCTTTGAGGCAGGAAAGGCTTCCAGGCTGACAGGATGGAATTAGATTTCACAGTGCAGAAAGCAGCTCACAGGTCTATAAATCTCAGCCTCCTCCCCCGCTTCTTTCTCTGTGTGTGTGTGTGTGTGTCTCCCCACTTTCAGTGTTTTGTTTTCTTGACTGCAGAAATCCCCCCTCCTTTCTTCCTCCCTCTCTCCCTTGCTCCCTCCTTCCTTTCCCGGCTCTGTATGTCCTTGATTGAGGGCACAGGCAGTCAGGTAGATGTCAGGGGCTATGACAGTCGAATGTGGCTAGGGTAGGATCAAGGTGAGGGCATGGACTGACTCTGGGAATGGAGGATAAGTGAGGGGAGCTGTCACTGCCAGTCTCTCTTTGGATTTCTGACTTTATATCTTCCTCCTTTGCTCATTTTTCTTTTATGTCTCCTCTTAATTGTTGTTACTGTTTTATTTTCTTACTCCTTCTCTTGCTTGGTTTCTTTCTTGTCATCACTTCTTCTCCCAGTCCTTTCAGACAAAACACTTACCTAGCTACATTTCTTATATCCAAGAGCTATCTATAAATGACGATTCACAAACAGTGTCAGAAGCATGCTTTCTCCTTGTGAGCAGCCCTACGGTAACAACCCAACATGAGAGGCCCTGTACACACAAGAAATATTTGCCCAACACTCATAGGAGTCCCAGAGAAACAAGCCATTGAGCATTAAAGACTGTGCTACAGTCCCCCTTCTTTCCACTTTCTGTTCACTATTCTTAGCCAAAGAATGATGGTTAACCAGGTTCCCCTAAGCCTGGCTGGCTAATAGGCTATTATTTTTTTACATTCTTAGCTGGTGGATGATTACGTGGCCTCTGAGGGTGCAGTACAGCGAGTTCTGGTCCCTGCTTATGCCAAACAGCTCTCACCAGCCACACAACTGGCAATCCAGCGGGCAACCTCAGAGACAGGACCAGAAAATGGAACCAAGCTGCCACCACCCCGCCCTGAGGACATGCTCAATGCCACTGCTGCGCTGGACAGTGCCTTGGAAGAGTCAGGCCCTGGGAGTACTGGAGAGCTGAGACACTCTCTAGGGCTGACTGTTTCCCCATGCAGGACCAGAGGAAGTGGGCAGAAGAACTCCAGGCGCAAGCGGGATCTGGTACTCTCTGTGAGTGAGCTCAATTGTTATAAATTTTTCTCCAGTCTGGAAAGATAAGTGAAGAGTGAAGGGTGGGTTGATTTTAGGCCCCCCATATTGAATGAATACTATACTGAATCCTACCAGAGTGGGAGGGATAAGGAGAGAGGTTATTCTGTAACACTAGGGATAGGAAGTCCCCTGCTAAACATCAAACTTTTAGACTTTTCCAGATAATGTGGTATCTTCCTTTATATCACATCTCCTGCTGTCCTTTTTTTTTTGAGACAGAGTCTCACTCTGTCACCCAGGCTGGAGTGCAATGGTGCGATCTCAGCTCACTGCAACCTCCGCCTCCCAGGTTCAAGTGATTCTCTAGTCTTAGCCTCCTGAGTAGCTGGGATTACAGGCACATGCCACCACCCCCAGCTAATTTTTGTATTTTTAGTAGAGACCAGGTTTTGCCATGTTGGTCAGGCTGGTCTTGAACTCCTGAGCTCAGGTGATCCACCCGCCTTGGCCTCCCAAAGTACTGGGATTACAGGCGTGAGCCGCCATGACCAGCCTTCCCAGTGTTCTAATAATCCTGATGAGAAGATCTTTAAGGGATTGAGCAGATTGATCACCAAAGGGTAACTCTGGAAATTGCCTGCAAATTAAGCTAGTGTGCAGAGTAAGTGGCAAGGGACAACTTGGGTGGAAAAGCAAGTGAAGCTGTCCTGAGGTAGTCTCAAGCTTCAGAGATGCAGAGAGTCACTAGACCTTCAGCTCAGTTATAGAGGTTTGGAGATTCCAGTCATCCCAAGAGCTCTTAGCCAGGAAGGGACTGGCCTGAACCAGGTCTGCCTAAAAGCTTCTTGGAGTGGCTGGGAGCCCAAAGAACATCCTGCTGAGCTGGGAGTCCCCGTCCTGGCAGCTGACCAAACCTAGAGAAGTTCTAGGGCAGCTGTTCTCAACCTGGGGTGATTTTACCCCCAGGAGACATTTGGAAACATCTCGAGACATTTGTGATTATTACAACTGGTGGGTGGCTGGGGGCAGGGGAAGGAGAATGCTACTGACATCTAGTGGGTGTTCTGCTAAACATCCTGTGCACACGACAGCCCCCATAACAAAGAATTATCCAGCTCAAAATGCCAATAGTGAAGAGGTTGAGAAATCTTCTTTAAAGTGACCACAGTCTTTGGGATAAACTCTATATGCAAAAACTTCTTTTTTTTTTTTTTTTTTTTTTGCTTTCTTGAGACAGGGTCTCACTCCCATTGCCCAGGCTGGAGTGCAGTGGTGTGATCATGGCTCATTGCAGGTTCGACTTCCCAGGCTCAAGTGATCTCCCACCTCAGCCTCCAGAGTAGCTGGGATTACAGGCATGCACCACCACACCTGGCTTATTTTTTGTATTTTTGTATTTTAGTTGCCCAGGCTGGTCTCACAAAAGTTTCTTTCTGACAATCATGGGGATATTGTTTTTAGTCTCACTCTGTCATCCAGGCTGGAGTGCAGTGGCGTGATTTCAGCTCACTGCAAGCCTCCCAGGTTGAAGCGATTCTCCTGCCTCAGCCTCCCGAGTATTTGGGATTGCAGGCGTGCACCACCACGCCTGGCTAATTTTTGTATTTTAGTACAGATGGGGTTTCACCATGTTGGCCAGGCTGGTCTTGAACTCCTGAGCTCAGGCAATTCACCCACCTTGGCCTCCCAAAGTGTTGGGATTACAGGCATGAGCCACCGCGCTCGGCTGGAGATATTCTTTAGCCATACAATGTTCATATTGACTATAATGAGTTTATAGTTACAATTTGCATAAAAGCAGGATTTTCCATCATTTCCATTCCACTTGTGCCTACTGCCTGTAGAGAGAGGTACAGCATTGAGGCCTGGCTTCTTCCTTCCCCTAGGAGAGTGTGGTGGAACTGAAGACGTGCAGGAAGGACAGTATGCTCACTCACCATCATGCTCTCTCTATTCTGTGCTTGAGAAGGATCTGGAGGACCAGTCAGGGAGTTTTGCTGCTCATCATGGAGGAAGGTTTAAAATGTTCTTGTGGCAGACTGTGGGTTTAGAGCAGGAGGGACAGTTGTTCCAATCTTTAGCTCTGGAACGGAATCAAAGAGGCATCTCTCCAATCGGCTGGGGCTCTTGAGGATTGCTGCTAGGGATCCTATAAACCAAAAGGATCAAACCAGAATTCTTTAATTCCTTGGAATGCTGCAGATCCCAGCCACTCCTTGGGGAAATATTTTTAGCTTATTCAGGAGGTAGGTGAGCCAACAGCCTTTACACTCCTCACACTTACTGTCTAGAGTATTTTCCCTTTCCATGTCAAGCCTGTTTTGATTTTTATCAGCTGATCTCTTCAAAGCCACTTGAGTTGGAAGCTATGTAACTCCCTTTTTTCTTTCTCCTTTTTTTTTGGTTTTTTTTTTTTTGAAACTCTCCCAAATACTTTCTGAAACATTCACCCATTCCTTTGTGATTCCTTAAGTGTGGACTACTAAGAGGTAAAATGACGGTGTTGAATATGCAGCTAGTATAATAATGGTCTTTTTTACAGAGTGGAGACCCTAGCCATAAAGAGTTGACAATACTTTCCTAAGTTGGTATGGTGAATCAGCCATAGAGGTAGAAGGATAAATTGAGGATTTCTGAATATGGAGCTGCAAAGTCCTTGGATCGGGATATGAATCTGTCAGTTTGGAACTGGGTAATTTCCACTGACTAAGGGAGCTTGGGATGAAAATATAATCAGAAACAACACAACTAAACTTAACTGAAGGAAATGTAAAACCCTGCATTAGGGCTGGGTGTGGTGGCTCAGGCCTGTAATCCCAGCACTCTGGGAGGCCAAGGCGGGTAGATCACCTGAGGTCAGGAGTTTGAGACTAGCCTGGCCAACATGGAGAAACCAAATCTCTACTAAAAATACAAAAATTAGCTGAGTGTGGTGGCGTGTGCCTGTAATCCCAGCCACTTGGGAGGCTGAGGTAGAAGAATCACTTGAACCTGGGAGGCAGAGGTTGCAGTGAGCTGAGATCATGCCACTGCACTCTATCCTGGGCGACAGAGCAAGACTACATTTCTAAATAAATAAATAAATATTGTAGGTGCTATTATGGGCAAAACTAGGAATAGATTTTGAAGCATCTAAGGCAAAACTTTTTCTTTCTTTTTTTTGAAACGGAGTCTCACTCTATTGCCCAGGCTGGAGTGCAGTGGCACGATCTCAGCTCACTACAACCTCCATCTCTTGGGTTCAAGCAATTCACCTGTCTCTGCCTCCCGAGTAGCTGGGACGACAGTTGCACACCACTACGCTTGGCTAATTTTTGTATTTTTAGTAGAGATGGGGTTTCACCATGTTGGTCAGGCTGGTCTCGAACTCCTGACCTCAGGTGATCCACCTGCCTTGGCCTCCCAAAGTACTGGGATTACAGGCATGAGCCACCACGCCCAGCTGGCAAAACTTTTTAATGAGTGAAAATGTTCGACAATAGAATAAGCTGACTCAAAATGGAGAGCTCATCATTAGATGGGTATAAACAAAGTGGAAAGACAGCCTGTTTAATGATGTGAAAGGGAGATTGGGTAATATAGCTTCCACAGTTCTTTCAGATTCACATTTCTGTTATTTTAGATTTCTGTTTTTCAGACCATTGTGTATATACTCCTGAGATTTGTGGTAACACACGAGGGGATATATAAAGCCACAGACAAACCCAGGGCTTTTTCCTGGGTCATCAGTTTTACTAGAAGATTCCAGAAGACTGCCAGGCTGGGTGGCTCATGCCCCTAATCCCAGCACTTTGGGAGGCTGAGGCAGGTGGTTCACGAGGTCAAGAGATTGCGACCATCCTGGCCAACATGGTGAAACCTCATCTCTACTAAAAATACAAAAATTAGCTGGATGTGGTGGTGGTGTACCTGTAGTCCCAGCTACTCGGGAGGCTGAGGCAGGAGAATCGCTTGAACTTGAGAGGTGGAGGTTGTAGTGAGCCGAGATCACGCCATTGCACTCCAGCCTGGCAAAAGAGTGAGACTCTGTCTCAAAAAGAAAAAAAATTTCAAGAGACTTTGAGGCAGGTCGGCACTGTCACCAGGCTGGAGTGCAGTGGCCGATCTGGGCTGCCAGCCACCTCCCTTCTCCTGCCTCAGCCTCCAGTGAGACTATAAGCGCCGCCACCTCGCCCTGGCTGAGCCACCTTATTTGGTAGAAAGGGGATTTCACCATGTTAACAGATGGTCTCCATCTCCTGACCTCGTGATCACCTCGACCTCCCTGAAGTGCTGAGACCTGGCGTGAGCCACAGCTCCAACTAAGCAACGATGCATATTAAAAGAAACACGGGCCGGATGCGATTGGCTCATGCTAATCCCAGCACACTTTGTGAGGAGGCTGAGGTGGGTGGATCACAGGGGTTGGAGTTTGAGACCAATACAAGCCAATATGGTGAAACCCTGTCTCTACTAAATACAAAATTAGGCTGGTGCCATTTTGCCATCCCAGGTACTCAGGAGGCTGAGGCTTGGGATAATCACTTGAACCTGGGAGGTGGAGGTGCAGTGAGCTGAGGGTGTGCCCCGCCCACCTTGGCCTCCCAAAGTGCTGGGATTAGAGGCATGTGCCACCGCACCCGTGAGGGCAAACTGCGGAATTCCTCCAGCCTGGGTGACAGAGGCAAGCTCTGCCACAAAAAAAAAAAGAAAAAGAAATAAAAAAACACAAATACATTTGAAGAAAAATTTAAATGTGCAGAGTGGGGGCCAGGTTACAGTGGTACACCTGTAATCCCAGCACTTTGGGAGGCCAAGGCGAGGTGGATCGAGGTCAGGAGGTCGTGACCATCCTGGCTATGCAGTGAAAACTCCATCCTCTACAAAATACAAAAAATTAGCTGGGCGTGGTGGCAAGTGCCTGTAGTCCCAGCTGCGTCGAGGAGGCTGGGGAGGAGGAGAATGGGGCGTGAACCCGAGAGGTGGAGGGTTGCAGTGAGCTGAGGTCAGCCACTGCACTCCAGCCTGGGATGACAAGCGAGGCCTCTGTCAAAAGAAAAGAAAAGAAAAGAAAAAAGGGTCACAAGGTAGGGACTTAAAAAGAGATATTCCTTCTTCGACTCTCCTGACCATGGCCGGTTGGCAAGAACAAGCGCCTTATGAAAGGCGACAAGGGAGCCAAGGAAAGAAAGTGGTTGATCCATTTTCACAAGAAAGATTGGTATGATGTGAAAGCACCTGCTATGTTCAATATAGAAATACTGGAAGCATTTCGTCACCAGGACCAGGAACCAAAATTGCATCGTTATAAAGGGTCGTGTGTTTGGAAGTGAGTGTTGCTGATTTACTGCAGAATGATGAAGTTGCATTTAGAAAATTCAAGCTGATTACTGAGATGTTCAAGGCAAAAACTGCCGTTAACTTCCATGGCATGGATCTTACCATGACAAAATGTATTCCATGGTCAAGTGGCAGACAATGATTGAAGCTCATGTTGACGTCAAGACTACCAATAGTTTACTTGCTTCGTCTGTTCTGTGGTTTTAGCATAGCAATCAAATCTAAGACCTCTTGTCATAGCACCAACAGGTCAAATCAGAAAGAAGATGAAAATTAAAATCATGACCGAGAGGTGCAAATGACTTGAAAAGTGGTCAATAAATTGATTCCAGACGGCATTGGAAAAGACATAGAAAAGGCTTGCCAATCTATTTATCCTCTCCATGATATAGCCCGTTAGAAAATGAAAAAATGCTGAAGAAGCCCAAGTTTGAATTGGGAAAGCTCATGGAGCTGCTGGTGAGCTGGAGTTCTGGAAAAGCCACAAGGACGAGACAGGTGCTGAAGTTGAACAAGCTGATGGATATGAACCACCAGTCCAAAATCTGTTTAAAAGTTCAGACTTCAATTAGTGTCAAATAAAAAGTGCTATTTGTGGGAAAGAAAAAAAAAAAGAAATGTTCACTTGGCTGGGCGTGGTGGCTCATGCCTGTAATCCCATCACTTTGGAAGGTCAAGGTAGGCAGATCACCTGAGAGCAGGAGTTTAAGACCAGCCTGGCCAACATGGTGAAACCCCATCTCTGCAAAAATACAATAATTAGCCAGGCATGATGGCAGGTGACCGTAATCCTAGCTACTTGAGAGGTTGAGGCAGGAGAATTGCTTGAACCTGGGAGGCGGAGGTTGTAGTGAGCCAAGATCGCGCCACTGCACTCTAGCCTGGGTGACAGAGCAAGACTGCGTCTCAAAAAAAAAAAAAGAAAAGTAAAAAAGAAATGTTCACTCGCAGTACTCCTAGTATATACTTGCTTTCTCAGGTATCAGGGGTATGTTCATGGAAATGTTTGAGACCCTCTGCCCTAGTGATCACACTACTCAGGAGCAGAAATAAGGCCAGGGATGATCCTGGAATCCTGACACACATGAAATGAAAAGTCAGGGAAGACCCCACTTGAAATAGTAACTTGGATAGGCTCTTGGCTTAGAAAGGGCATCTACTGAAATGGTACCTAGGCTATGGGAAGGATTCAGGCAGAGAGCCCCTTAGGGACAATGCCTTTTTACAGTAGGGACCAGAGGAGAGTTTTCATAATATCCACTCTTGGCTTGACTATGTTTTCTTTTTTTCCCCTAGAAACTGGTCCACAATGTGCATAACCACATCACCAATGACAAGAGATTCAATGGGTCTGAAAGGTATGGTCCCCTTGAGGAAAAAGAATGAGAAGGTACTTTGCTGAGGACAGGGAAGTAGAGGGGGATGCTCCAATACAGCAATGAGACTCAGGCTTTGATCTCACCATACCTTCTTAGGCCATGGAGGGATTTGCCACAAAGTTGATTAGTGCCGGGTACCTCTGTTTGTCTGGCTCTTGCAAAGCGGACAACCTTATTCATTCTCTTCTCTTTGTGGCAGCATCAAGTCCTCTTGGAATATTTCAGTAGTGAAATTTCTTCTGGAAAAGCTCAAGCAAGAGCTGGTGACCAGTCCCCACAATTACACTGATAAGGAGCTAAAAGGTGAGAAAAACTGGTTTAACTCCGATGCCATCCTTTCTCCCCCTCTCCTCCCAGTCCTCTTTCTTGGTCAGAGGAGAAGAGGAATAATAGAGATGATTTAGGTGGTTTTGAAAATAGTGGATTTGAAACTTTTTTTGGCTATTCTCACCTAAAATATATTCATAGAATTATCTCAAATTGCCTGTTTATTTCCCTCTCAGTCTGAAACGAAAATGAGAGAAGGAGGCCGGGCGCGGTGGCTCAAGCCTGTAATCCCAGCACTTTGGGAGGCCGAGACGGGCGGATCACGAGGTCAGGAGATCGAGACCATCCTGGCTAACACGGTGAAACCCCGTCTCTACTAAAAAATACAAAAAACTAGCCGGGCGAGGCGGCGGGCGCCTGTAGTCCCAGCTACTCGGGAGGCTGAGGCAGGAGAATGGTGTGAACCCAGGAGGCGGAGCTTGCAGTGAGCTGAGATCCGGCCACTGCACTCCAGCCTGGGCGACAGAGTGAGACTCCGTCTCAAAAAAAAAAAAAAAAAAAGAAAATGAGAGAAGGAAAGGGCTAGAACACCATCATGTATTCTGTTTATGCAGGTCTTGAATCTAAGGTATTATAAGAAGGAGGAATCTAAGGTGTTATGAGGAGGTGTTATGTTCAGAAGCCAGGCCTGCCCCTTGGTCCCTAAATATTATTTCCCAGGCTTTCTCTTTCCTTGCTCTCTTTTGTTATTTGTAGCTAACACTGAAGTATTACGAAAGCCCTACCTGGTAGGGCCAGGTACCGTGGCTCATCCCTGTAATCCTAGCACTTTGGGGGACCAAGGCAGGAGGATTGCTTCAGCCCAGGAGTTCGAGACTAGCATGGGCAACATGGTGAAACCCCATCTTTACCAAAAACAAACAAAGAAAAATAAAAATCAACTGGGCGGGGTGGCATGCATGACATAGTTCCAGCTACTTGGGAGGCTGAGGCAGGAGGATTGCTTGAGCCTGTGAGGTGGAGGTTGCAGTGAGCCAAGATTGTACCACTGAACTCCAGTGTGGGCAAACCTTGTTTCAAAAAAAAGAAAAAATACTTGTAATCTTATATCAAGAGTGGCAATAGGGGTAGATTGTTGTTGTTTTTTAATTTTTTTAAAAAATAGAAACTGAGTCTTACTATGTTGCCCAGGCTGGTCTCAAACTCCTGGGCTCAAGCAATCCTCCTGCCTCAGCAGGAGGCCTCCCAAAATGTTGGGATTACAGGTGTGAGCCACCATACCCAAGAAGAAGTAGGTTTTATTTGGTGGAGGGAGCTGGGAGACACAGGAGCAAGTGGAGTTGTCTTTTTCCAGTGGGAGATATTTGGGAGGAGTTAGTGTTAGAGATGGAGGTGGGCAAAGAAAGCTAAACCAATTAGCCGGCCACGGTGTGTGCACCTGTAGTCCCAGCTGCTCAGGAGGCTGAGGCTGGAGGATCACTTAAGCCCAGAAGTTTGAGGCTGCAGTGAGCTATGACCATGCCACTGCCCCCAAGCCTGGGTGACAAAGCGAGACCCTGTCTCGTAACAAAATCATAAATAAATGAAAAGAAACCTAAACCAAAGAGGAGTGAATAGATGCTAATGTCTATGCCAAGAAAGCCCAGCATCTAGGCCAAGTGCGGTTGCTCACGCCTGTAATCCCAGCACTTTGGGAGGCCGAGGCAGGTAGATCACCTGAGGTCAGGAGTTCGAGACCACCCTGACCAACTTGGAGAAACCCCCTCTCTACTAAAAAGAGCCGGGTGTGGTGGCACATGCCTGTAATCCCAGCCACTCGGGAGACTGAGGCAGGAGAATCGCTTGAACCCAGGAGACAGAGGTTGTGGTGAGCCGAGATTGTGCCACTGTACTCCAGCCTGGGCAACAAGAGCAAAACTGTGTCTCAAAAAAAAAAAAAAAAGCCCATCATCTAAGTAGTGATCCCCAACCTCCCATTCATTAGTGTTAGGGCAGAAAAACGGGCTGAGGACCACTACTCTAGAGGACCCTCCTTTTTGCTCCCTTCCTTCCCTTCCCCTCAGGAGCCTGTGTGGCCTACTTCCTTACTAAGAGGCGTGAGTATCGCAACTCCCTGAATCCCTTTAAAGGCCTGAAGGAAAAAGAGGAGAAGAAACTTCGAAGTCGCCGATATCGGGTAGGTTTCTAGGCCTTTCTTTCAAGAAACTAAACTCTAAACCCTTCCCTGAGTGGGAAGGGCCAGAGGACATGGCATCTGAGAATAGGGTTGAGAGCCAGGAATGTAGGAAGATAGAGAAGAACAGTGAGCCAGTGCTAAGATCTGACTTGGGAACTGGGTTCACTTAGGCACAGATTTTACACAGCCTTCCCCACCAAACCTCTTCCCCAAATCTAATCCATAGAATGTTTACCTTCCTAATCTATCTCCTGGGTTCCTGCCTTAGCTTTTTGCCAACCGATCCAGTATCATGAGGCATTTTGGACCTGAGGACCAACGTCTGTGGAAGGATGTGACAGAGGAGCTGATGTCAGATGAAGAGGACAGTCTTAATGAGCCAGGTGTGTGGGTGGCCCGCCCTCCCCGTTTCCGGGCCCAGCGCCTCACAGAGCTCTGCTACCACCTGGATGCTAACTCTAAGCATGGCACCAAAGCCAACCGTGTGTATGGGCCTCCCTCAGACAGACTGCCTTCTGCTGAAGCCCAGCTCCTTCCACCAGAACTTTACAATCCTAATTTCCAAGAAGAGGAAGATGAGGGAGGGGATGAGAATGCACCTGTCTCCCCATCTTTTGACCAACCCCACAAAACCTGCTGTCCTGACTTGAACTCATTCATTGAAATCAAGGTGGAAAAGGATGAATAAAATCTACAGCGAAGAATAACTCTGGCTTCCGCCATGCCCCATGTCTCAGAAATAGGTGGCCATGGGGCTTCACAAAATAATGAGATGCTCTGTGCAGTCTGAGAAAGCACATTTGCCTCTTTTTTTTTTTTAAACACAGTCTCTACTGGAAGTGGAAGCAGAACACTCTGGTGGGATAAAAACTTATCTAGAAGGGGAGAAACTCCCTCCTGTGTGAACAGTAAGCCAGAAAATGTTTATTCCTCAGCATAAACAGTGTCTCAGAGAAGCCTGGGATGAGAAAAGGAGGAGGATGGGTCCAAGAAACATGAGGCCTTCTTGACATATGCCCCGTCTCTGAGTTGTTTCTGCCCCTGCCCAGTTCCACCCAAAGCTCTGAGGAAGCAGCCCAGGTTGCACCTTTTGCTTCCCCATGACTACTGGTCTTGCTCTGCAATGGAAACTGAACAGGACCAGTCCAGGTTAATACCGCCACCTGGTGGGCAGTTTCAGTCATGAGCTTGAGTCTTCTGACCAGAGGAACACAAGTTCTCACTATTGGGGAACTGGGATCCTGATATAATAGCTATTGCTTATTGAATTACATGAGGAAAATTTTACTATTCCTATCTTGCAGATGAGGAAATTAGGCTTAAAGAGTTCCCATGTCTCACTGGAAGCCTCTCTCCCACTATGTGACCAAGCAAAATACACAGCTTTGCAGCTATTTCTTGGTCCTGTTAGCCAAGCTGTATTTTGAAGAAGGGGTGTGCATTTTGGATGGATTGAAAAGCAAAAATGCCTTTATATTTATTCATTCTTACAACAAATATTGATTGCTTTACTAGGTGTCAGGTACTGTGCTATGGATATATTGTTGATAAGGTTGGACGCTGTACAGAGATTTTTTTAGTCTAGTCAGGAAGCCAGGCAGTGGAGTAGGCAATGAAATGAACTGTGATAAGGGTGACCATGGTGGAGTGGAGTGCACTATAGCAATATACAGCAAGGGTAGCTAACCGACTCTTGCAGTGTGGAAAGGCGGCTTCTGAGAGGGTGTAATGTCTAAACTGGGAAGAGTTAATCAGGAGAAGGAAAGGGGAGGCTAAGAGAGTGTTCCAAACAGGAAACAGCAGGTACAAAAGTCCAGGGGCAAGAGAGAGTACAGACAAGGTCCAGTTCTACTGTAGACTGGTTTGGGGAAGGGATAATGCTAGAGGAGAGGCTGGAGAGTGAGACCTCATAATACAGAGTACAGACTTCAGCCCAAGGGCAGTGAGAAATCGTTGAAAGTTTTTTTTAGCAGGGAAATAAAACGACAGGTTTTGCCTACAGGAAGTCTCCGACTCACTGGTTTGACTTAGGATGGTTTGACTTAGGATTTTTCAACTTTACGATGGTGCAAAATGATTCGGTATGCTCCTCACCTTATGATGCAGTTACATCAGATAAACCCATTTTAAGCTGAAAATATCGTAAGTTGAAGAAGCACTTCTGCCTTATGATATTTTCAATTTATAATGGATGGGTTTATCCAGACATAACTCCATTGTAAGTTGAAAAGCTTCTGTACTGAAAAATCACTTGACCTCAGGGTATAAGATGGATTGCAGGGAGCAAGCCTTGACCAGGAGACTTTTGCATTGGTTTAGGAGAGGAAAGATGGTGACTTGACATATATAGTGGTGATGAGGGGAGGACAGATTTGGAAGATGGTTAGGAAGCATAATTAATAGAACTTGGTGATTGATAGGACTTGGTTGGATTTGAGGTTCAGGGAGAAGGAGGACATAGGGTTGATGCTCAGATTTCTAGTTTAAGCAGCTAACAGGATTGTGCCATTTACTCAGAGAATGCTAGAGGAGCCAGTTTCATGAGGCAGAGAAGATATCAATTTAGGATATTGGGTGCTTCTGAGACAGCCATGTGGAGATGCTAGTAGTTAGTTGAGTTTTTAAGTCCAAGAAAGACTGGGCCGGAAATATGGATTAGGGAGTCACCTGTGTATACAGATTATAATTAAAGTATTGGGGATGAAGAGGACCTTTGGAGATCCCAGCTCCAGTTCAGACTCTGGAGAGGCCACCTGAGGTCATGAGCACTATTGGAGCATGCCCTATTAGCATATGCGTCTTCTACTTCTTCCCCTTCACTCATCTCTGCTTCCAGTTATCCCTTGAAAACACAGGCTATTCATCCCAATTGTGCCCATTGTTACCACCACCTCTTGCATGGGCCTCCTTTAATGGCTTCTCAGCATTTCATAAGATTTCCTCTCCCATCCTCACCCCAAAGGATCAAAGCTTCCAAATCTTAGTATTTGGAAGTTGTGTGGATATTTTGGATGCAATTGGAAGGAAGAATCAAGGTTCTCCTTCCCCATCTGGACGCAGGAAAGGAGGGAACACATTATGGTTAATTCTGAAGATGTTGCTCACAGCAGGTTTTAGATGCAATCTGATAGCTCCCCTCTGTTCCTAGTGCTTTCAGTCCTCCCTGCTTCCAGTCTGGTAGGAAACTCTCCTCAGGATCAGAGAAAAGCTGTGGCCTTGACCAGGGAAACAGAGAGGCTGATTCTCAGGGGAGATGAGGTCAGGGAGACAATGCAACTAGGACAAAGAAGCCAAATAGTTTGGCACAAATTAATTTCCCAAAAGATATTAACCTCCTTTCTTTCCACATTCCCTAAGGCTACACTAAGATTATAAAAGGTGTTCAAAATGTTGAGATGAAAATAATATGCACAACTTGTTTGCATATAATTTTCATACTCGTTTACTATCTAAATACAAAGCAGTCATTTTCCTTCTCCATTCTACTTCCTCCGCCCCTTGCCCCTGATGTTCTAGTCTGGGCAAAATTAATTGGTTGTTTTTTTTTAAATTTTTTTGAGACGGAATCTCCCTCTGTCACCCAGGCTGGAGTGCAGTGGCGCAATCTCGGCTCTTTGCAACCTCCGCCTCCCGGGTTCAAGCGATTCTTCTGCCTCAGCCTCCCGAGTAGCTGGGACTACAGGTGTGTGCCACCACGCCAGCTAATTTTTGTATTCTTAGTAGAGACGGGGTTTCACCATACTGGCCAGGCTGTTTGCAAACTCCCGACCTCATGATCCACCCGCCTCGGCCTTCCAAAGTGGTGGGATTACAGGCGTGAGCCACCGCGCCCCGCCGCTTCAGCCAGGGTTTCTTTTCCTTATTCTTGATCCTTCTAAAATAGTATCAGTCTCTTTTCCATCTTGTTCCTTTTCATTTGCAAATCCTCTACATGGCATTTCTTTTCTTCCTCTTAATACTTACTCCGTATCACCAGTCTTCTGTCGACCAAAACCAACGGGGGAAGGTATTCATTGGCCCTAAAACCAGGCCTTCAATCTCCATAATCACCTGAAATGTTTGCTAAAAATCTCATTTCCCAACACCAGGGGGTGTCTGTCTATCCCTCTAACTGTCCTACCCTTAAGGTAGAGATTAGTCCCAAACCTTTTTCTCACTCTTTTTCACTGCTTCTACACACACACTAGATCTCTTTCCCTCCCTCTCAAGGGAGAGATTAGTCCCATTTTCCTCACTCCTTTTCACTGCTTTTACAGACACAAAATTTCTCCACCATCACAAAACTTTTGGGTCCAGAAGGTGGTGCCTTTTAATTGCAGTTTATCTGTTTGTCTCTCATTCTATCCGGTCAAGCTTGTCCTTTCCTTTGCGCACCCTTCGGTCTCTGCATCGTCCACACTCCTCTTTGCTCCCCAGCTCTCCCTTTCTTTCGCTACCTGTCTTCCACCTCTCTCTGTGGGCTTCGTCGCTTTTCAGGACTGTCTTTGCGTACACGTCTCTGAACCTCTTTATGCATTTGTCTTCTTTCTCTCTGTCTTCCTCTTTATGGCTCTCTCCTTGTCTCACCATTTCTGTACCAGTCTCTCTCCATCTCTCCCACAGTCCCCACGCTGGGAACAAAGTCACGGTGCTAGCGCAGAACATGCCTCCTGTCGTCGGGTCCCAAGCCGCGACACATTCCACCATGCCCCTCCGCGCATTCCAACTGCAGACAAAGAGTCCCCGTCCCCTACTTCCACTCTTTCCTGTTTCAATTCTTGAGTGATGTAGGGGCAGCTGCCCCAACTGCCCCTGCCCGCCTCTCATGTACAGTCCGCGGGCCTCCACATCCAGGGCAGTTAGCGCCAGCGCCCTCTCTGCACGCACACCAGCTATTCCTGCGCGGACACCCCCGGCCCTCTCACACACACCGCGCTCCGCCCTCTTAGGAAAGTAGATCCGGCCAAGCAGACAAAAGTTTGGGAGAGAAGTTCGGTCCGTGGCTAGCGTGAGAGCGAGGGGGGCGGGGGCCGGGGAGAGTGGGGCAGTCGGGCGAGTCGACGCGTGAACAGATAGACCTGTGGACGGGACAGCCGCGGCCAGAGGCCCTGCTAGCCCCGCTCAGCCCCAGATGCGCGAGGGGACGCAGCCCCTCCCGCTGGGGGATGCTGTGGGATTCCTGGCGCCGGGCATCCAGGCCGCCGGCTAAGCCCCTGTGCTTCCCCTGTGCCCCTGGGGAACCAGAGTCCGGCTGCAGGGAAAGAGAACCGGCCGCCGAGACGCCACAGGGTGCCAGGCGGGAAGGGGGCGAGAGGCCTTAGACCCAAGGGCATGGAGCGGTTAGGAGAGAAAGCCAGTCGCCTGCTGGAGAAGTTCGGCCGCAGAAAGGGTGAATCTAGCCGGTCTGGGTCTGACGGGACCCCCGGGCCGGGCAAGGGGCGCCTAAGTGGGTTGGGGGGACCTAGGAAGTCAGGGCCCCGAGGAGCTACTGGGGGACCTGGGGATGAGCCGTTAGAGCCGGCCCGGGAGCAAGGTTCCCTGGACGCTGAGCGGAATCAGCGCGGCTCCTTTGAGGCGCCGCGCTACGAAGGCTCCTTTCCCGGGGGGCCGCCGCCCACCCGGGCCTTGCCTCTACCTCAGTCGTTGCCCCCCGATTTTCGGCTGGAGGCCACGGCCCCGGCCCTCAGCCCCCGCTCCAGCTTCGCCAGTAGCTCGGCCAGCGACGCTAGCAAGCCGTCCAGCCCCCGGGGCAGCCTGCTGCTGGACGGGGCGGGGGCTGGCGGAGCTGGAGGTAGCCGGCCTTGCAGCAATCGCACCAGCGGCATCAGCATGGGCTACGACCAGCGCCACGGGAGCCCCTTGCCAGCGGGGCCGTGCCTGTTTGGCCCACCGCTGGCCGCAGCACCGGCAGGCTATTCTCCCGGAGGGGTCCCGTCCGCCTATCCGGAGCTCCATGCCGCCCTGGACCGATTGTACGCTCAGCGGCCCGCGGGGTTCGGCTGCCAGGAAAGCCGCCACTCGTATCCCCCGGCCCTGGGCAGCCCTGGAGCTCTAGCCGGGGCCGGAGTGGGAGCGGCGGGGCCTTTGGAGAGACGGGGGGCACAACCCGGACGACACTCTGTGACCGGCTACGGGGACTGCGCCGTGGGCGCCCGGTACCAGGACGAGCTAACAGCGTTGCTTCGCCTGACGGTGGGCACCAGTGGGCGAGAAGCTGGCGCCCGCGGAGAACCCTCGGGGATTGAGCCGTCGGGTCTGGAGGAGCCGCCAGGTCCTTTCGTTCCGGAGGCCGCCCGGGCCAGGATGCGGGAGTCGGAGGCCAGGGAGGACTACTTCGGTGAGTGAGAGAAGTGGTTAGGGACGGGAAGGGACCCGTCACGGCATTCGGTTCTCCACTGCCCCGACGGCCCAAAGTGCCGGCGCCCCGGGGTCCGAAGTGAAGACGCGGGACTAGGAAAGAAACAAGAGGGATGGATGGGGGCGGCCCCAGAGCACTGTCCCCTTCCTGCTAGTTTTCAAATGAACCAGGGCTCCTTATTTCTGCTAAATTTAACCCTCCTGGTATCGCGTGAGTCCGTTTCTCAAGCATTTGAACCTCGGTTTTTCGCGGCAGGAGGCCTCGTAGGTAAAGGACCAAGTGGGGCAGTGAGGGCGCATCCCCCCCCAACCTGCTCCCCCCTTCACGGCGGTGCCCCTGGAGGTTTGTGCGCGCCGCGCCCCCACCCGGGCCCAGGCTCCGCCCGCAGGAATTCGGAGAATGCGCGGGTGGGGGGGCGGGGCAGGCTGGCCGCGTGCGTGCCGACTCCTGCCCGGGCGCTCCAGGTGCCCACGGGCGGGGCGGCGGAGGGGTGGGGTTCGGGGATGGGGGGCGCTCCCTAGCACACACAAGAGTAGTGGCGGCTGTCGGGGAAATGGAGCCTGGGAGGCGGGATGGAGCGTCCAGGGACCTAACTGCTGTCCCTCCCCAGTCCTGTTGGCTAGGTGCGTGCGTGGGCATTTAATCAGAGACCCAGTAGTACCAGCCTCTATTTTCCCCATCCTCCGGAAGTCAGGGCAAAAGCGATGACTGCTGGGACACCATTACCTCTGGATGGATAACGACCCTGTGTTATTGCCAGAAATAACCTGATCTTGAATTCTGGTTATAACCTCTCAGAATTCAGGCTAGAAGTAGCGCCTTACTTCCTGACACTGTTAAGGAAACCTGGTCGCTGTCTCCCTCCCCTACTCTGTTCAAAAAGTATTGATTGATTATATGTCTCAGCTATGAGGAACATTAGGGTCTTGAAAGATCTTTTAGTCAGAATTCACAGGCACTACTACACACCTAAAAAACTTCGAATATGATTGTGATTGGAAAGAAGTGGCAGGCTTACCCCCTAAGGGCTGTGGGCCTCTTTCACTTTTCCAAGCATCTCTTCTCACCACTGGTGCCCCACTCCTGGACCCCATGCTGTAGAACTCTATGGCTAGAAAAGTGAATAGGAAGAGGAACGCGGCCAGGGAGGGATGGTTGGGTAGGAGGTTCAGAGGTAGCAGGGCGGCAGGCTACAAGGGCGCTGCATAACTCAACCCCCAACCTCCACCCCCATTCTTTTCCCCACTTCCAAATCCACCGAGAGGAAAGCCCAGAGGAGATGATGCCAAACCGCTTTGATGAAGGAAGACTGAATGACAGGGCCCATTTAGCAGTTTCGTTTTGAGGCCCAGGAGAGGTGGCTAGTAAAGAAGTCTTTTTGGCTGAACCATCAGAGCCAAAAGGAAGAAAGGAACTCAGAGAAACTGCAATAAAAGAGCAGGAAGAACATAGGTGTAGATATGCTGGGTTAGATGAGGTAAGGCCAACATGCCTGAGCAGTTTCATTTGCTCTTCCCATAATGTCCAAGGTTTCCTAAAGAACGGCTCTGACGGGACCCCCTGGCATGGCAATATTGGGGCAGATCTTCACTTCCATGAGGAAGCCACATTTTGAATTCAGAGATGGGGGCCCCATCTCCCTGGGAGTGAGATTGCCTCCTTTGACAACCCCTACATACCCCTTGTGCCGCCAGCCCCAGCTTGACTGTACCCTCCTCCTACCCCTAGTAGGGGCCCTCTTCCTTGGCTTCAGCCTTGCCCAGCTGCCAGAGGGTGGGAGCAGGACAGGTCTGGGCCCATCAGTTGCTGCAGCTGCTGCACAGGCTCCCAAGCCCCTGGGCAAAGACTGGGATGGGCCCCAACAGGCAGGGAGTGTGGCAGCCTGCCGAGGGGGAGAGGTGGGGCGGGCCCGTTGGGATCTGCTCCCCAAAGACAGGCCCTAGCCCTCACTCATGGGCCTGGAATTGGGGAGTGGAGGGAGGGAAGAACACACCCAGGAAAGGCGAGTCCCAGAGCCAGGTGTATATATCTTAGCGGGGGACTTTGGAGAATAGCAAGCAGTTCAGTTCTGTGTTCTTCCCAAGATAGAAGGCGACTAGGAGGCATCAGGGGCTCTGCTACTCTCCCTGCTTTCCTGTTCAACCCTGGTTCCTGGAACACACCCTACATTCTCAGCAGTCACCTCCCCACAGGAGTCATGCTCACATGGTCCCCTCTGCACAGAGCCCTCTGCTGAGCCAGATCCTTTTCTCCATCCTTGGAAGTCTGCAGCAGAGAGAAATCATTCTATAACTGAACAGCTCGTTTGACTGATGGGAAACTGAAGTCCCAAAGAGGCTTTCTGGGCCTAGCCTGCTTTCTCTAGAAAGTTTTTTCAAGTCTGCTGCTGAGCACCTGTGGACCGGCATCTTTGGCCATTCATCCTACACACTGCAACAGAGATCATACCTTGCCTGTATAATCTTTTCTCCCCAACAGAAACTAAGCATCTGAATGCCAGGGACCATATCTCTGACCTTCTCCAGGTTTCCTCAGGTAGTGGTGCTGTGTTAAGCACAAAATAGATGCTCAGAAAATATCTGTTGAGTAATTAAACAAGAATGGATCTGCTCAACCAAGATCTTGCTACATGTCATTACTTCTTATCTTCTCTTCTCAGAAGGGAGCCCATCAAAGGGAGACTGTGACCCCTGGCACATCAGGAAAGGGCAGTCAGGAAAGCTTGGGAATCCCTGGTTTTGACCTGGGGGAGTAGAGTGTGACACTCTTTTCTCTTCTCAGGCACCTGTATCAAGTGCAACAAAGGCATCTATGGGCAGAGCAATGCTTGCCAGGCCCTGGACAGCCTCTACCACACCCAGTGCTTTGTCTGCTGCTCTTGTGGTGAGTGTAGCCCCAACACTCAAGCACTCCCCTCCCCTGCCCACATACACACAAGTGCTATAGGGAACAGGAGGAGAGCTTTTGCCTCTTCATTTGCTCACAGAGCAGCTGTTGGATCCCCACCAAGTGTCTGGAGGTCCGCAGCTGCTCCGCCTCTCTTGCTTCCTTGTCTGCCCTCTACTTGGCTCTCCCTTCCCCTGGTGGGTCTCCTTTCTGGAGTCCCTCCTTCCTTCCTTACCTCTGTTTCTCCTTCTCATGCCTCCTTGCTTGCCCATCCTGGACTCGCCTGGCCCTCCAGCTTCTTGGTGGGGCTTGGTCTTGGGCAGCCAAGTTGCCTGGGGCGACAGTGAAAGATTGGAATGTGGGGAGGGTGGGGGCAGGCTGGGGGAGTGGGGAGCTGCTGGGGGCGGAGAGGGGGGTTTTCTCTTGGCTGGTCAGAGTTCAGCCACCTCACTAGAGTGCAGGCCACCGGGCCATGCCAAGCTGATGACATCACGCTCCAGGAATGCCTGCCACTGTTAGCTCAGGAGGCCCACTTGGAAAGGGGGGATGCTCCCAGCGGCCTTAACTGCCCCCCTCCCCTCCCTCATTACCCCCTCCTCACTGCTTACCCATTCTGATTCCTTTGCTAAACCTTTAATCTCCTATCTCTGCCTGTCTGACTTCAGCACTCAGCTTTTCTCACTCCCCCAGTTTCTGCCTGGTTCTCTTTAGGCTCATCTGTCTGTCTATCCTTCTGTTTACAGGGCCTCTTCTGGCTATATCTCCTTCCCTCTCTTTCCTCCCCTGTGTCTCATGAGCTTCTAAGTCAGCTTTCCTAACCCACTGGACAGAATTGGAAGTGGGGATTTTGAGGGGAAGAAGGCAAAGGTGGGAAAATTGCTCATGCTCCACCTGTTCTCACTCCTCCCCTATCCCTGATAATGTAGACACCTGGGAGCAGTTCCTGGGGGTTGGTCACATGGGGAATGGTCCTGCCTTGTCTGCTAGAAGAAGATCCTGGGTTGTCTCTTACCCTAGAGACTCTGGGTCCCTCTAAGCTTAGGGAGGCAGCCTTAAACAAACAGGAAAGGGGACCTGCTTTGCTTCCAAACAAAGCACTTTGTCCTGCAGTAACTCCAGTCCTGACCTCCATAGAGTCTGTCCCTGGAAGGAGACAGATAGGCCTTTGAGAGCAGGATAGACATGCTCAGGTGAAGAGGCTTCTAGGTTGAAGGGTCCCAGAGGGCAAGGCCTGTAACAATGTGATTCTCTCTATGCAAATAATATAGTACCTTATTAAGAGCTCATGTATTCCAGCATGCAGTTGGCTTTACTCTCCCAGGTGGCTTCCTATGCACTGGAGAGGAAGGCAGTTTGTTTAGGGGAGGGCCCTAGAAAACTGTTAAGGAGGCAGGAGCTGGAGGAGCAGCAAGCAGAAGAGAGGGGAAGTTGGCTGGAATGAAGCCAAAGCAAATTGGAATTGCATCAGATGGAATTTTTGTGTGGGGAAGAAGGACAGACAGCAGTTAGGAGGAAAAGTACAAAGTCCAGGTTTAAATATATTATGCAGCACTGGGGAGCAGTGACCCCAGAAGTCTTGCACCTGGGCTGTGGGATAGGTTCCAGCCCCTTTTCTGCTGTTTCTAGGGCGAACTTTGCGTTGCAAGGCTTTCTACAGTGTCAACGGCTCTGTGTACTGTGAGGAAGATTATCTGGTGAGTAAGGGTCACCTGGACCTGGAATTGGTTTCCATACTGACCCCCTTCTTGGTGGGCCATTGGAGTACCACCCATCATTCTCAGTTTGATAACAGCCTCCCTTTGTCTTGTCTTTTACTTTAGTTTTCAGGGTTTCAGGAGGCAGCTGAGAAATGCTGTGTCTGTGGTCACTTGATTTTGGAGAAGGTAAGTAAAGTGCCTTCAGCTGAGAACTCTCACTGTGAGGCTGAGGAGTGGAATCAGGGACTAAATGGATACTGAGAGAAGGTTGGGGGAAGAAGCCTGTCACCAGATGAATCACTTTCATCCCATTCCTCCCCAGAGCAGCTGTTTACAGTGGCTTCCCTCTGCCTATGGAATCAAGTCTGGGCTCAAAAGCCTGTCAACCCAGGCTTCTGTAACCTGGCCCCTTCCTAATTCTGCAGGCACAGCCAGGCCTTCCAGCCTGAGCTAGGAGTGTGGGGTCCTGAGTCTTTTTATTTATTTATTTATTTGAGACAGAGTCTCGCTCTGACATAGTGGCATGATCTTGGCTCACTGCAACCTCTGCCTCCCAGGTTCAAGTGATTCTAGTGCCTCAGCCTCCCAAGCTAGGACTACAGGTGTGCGCCACCATGCGTGGCTGATTTTTGTATGTTTAGAAGAGACGAGTTTTGCCATGTTGGCCAGGCTGGTCTCGAATTCCTGGCCTCAAGTGATCCTCCTGCCTCAGCCTCCCAAAGTGCTAGATTACATGCATGAGCCACCGTGCCCAGCCTGGGGTCCTGAGTCTTAATCCCCTTTCTGCTACTGGTTAGAATCACTTGGGACTCAGTTTTATTTTCTATAAAAAGGAGAGATAGGATTAAATCAGTGATTATCAGTCATGGTAGCCTAGCAGATCAGCTGGGAAGAACTAAAAAAAAAAACAAAAAACAAAAAAAAAGTGTTTGGATCCCATCACCAGAGATTGTGATAATAGGCCTGGAGGAGGGCCAAAGCGTTGATGTTTTTTAAAAGCTCCCTAGATGATCCTTATATGCAGCCAGAGTTAAACACTACTGGCCTGAATGCTCTCTCAGGCATTTTTCAGGGTTTCTGCCTCCATTTTAAGACTTCTTCCCCCACATTACATAGCATTGTTTCTAGGAGTATAGCAGCGGGTTGGATGAGGTTAATGGGAGTAATAAGGAGCATAATGGGCAGCTGGAGAACTGAGACTGGAGGGAGACTGATTCTCTTGCTACCCCATGAGCCAGATCCTACAAGCAATGGGGAAGTCCTATCACCCAGGCTGTTTCCGATGCATTGTTTGCAACAAGTGCCTGGATGGCATCCCCTTCACAGTGGACTTCTCCAACCAAGTATACTGTGTCACCGACTATCACAAGTGAGTCCACCCCTTGGGATGCAGTGTGGAACTGGGTCCAGGGGTTCCCCAACCTCAGCTCATCTCTTCCCTCTGTCTTTCAGAAATTATGCTCCTAAGTGTGCAGCCTGTGGCCAACCCATCCTCCCCTCTGAGGTCAGTATGTCTGGGTTCTCCTTCAGGCCAGCCAGTGCCACTGCCTCTGGCGTAGGGTTAGGGACATGCTGCCTGGCCTCCTGCCGGAAGCGGTAGTGCCAAGGAATGTACTCTGTGAAGATTCCCGTGTGACTCTGCCTCTTGGGGTCACCACCCTGACCCTAACATCCGGGCCTGGACATGTCTGAAAGCCTAACTGGGCCCAGGCTCTATCTCTTCTATCCCAGTCCAGAGGAGGAGACTTTCTTTGAGGTTGAGGTCACCAGACTGCAGATGTAGGGGCTGGAAAAAGGTGGGAAGAATCCTCAGCACTGGTAGGAATGGGTCAGAAATGATTTAAGCTGTGTGTAGAGGATGTACCTACGGAGAGAAGCCAGATCTTATTGGATTCCCTTGTTCCCAGCCTAGCCTACTTTATTTATGCCTCCTGTCCCTTTCCTTCCCCCACAACTGGGAGACGCAGGTAAGGCCAGGGCTCTTGTACAGAGGGAGTGTGCTACATGGGGGCAGCCCAGTGAAGGAGATAAGGAGAGTTCTGGTAGGATTTGCAGAGGCATCTTAAAACTACAGGTGATTGCAGAGAGACTCTGGGGCCATTTGTATGATCTTCCCATGGGGTGGGAAGGGTTATATATGAGGGAGGTGGAGGTGAAGCAACATGCTGCTCTCATCTCCATGGGGGTCTGCATGTTTCAGGGCTGTGAGGACATCGTGAGAGTGATATCCATGGACCGAGATTATCACTTTGAGTGCTACCACTGTGAGGTGAGTGTTGGGGTTCAGCAGTGCTGGAGAAGAAGTAGAAATGGGAAGAGGGTAGGAGTCAAGTCCTGCAACAACCAGACATCTATGGGAGAGGTGTAGGGCATGGGAAACCAGAAAGATACTGTGACCTATCTTCAGCCTTTTTTTTTGTCCCCTCCAGCCACTTTCTCTGGTCCAAGTTGCTTAGTCCTTTCTGAATCCGACTCTCCCAGAGTCAGGACTTTCTAAGAGTAGCAAGTCTGGTCAAACTGCTGTAAAGACAGACTTGTGTCATTATTTCTGCTGCAGCAGCGACACCTGGTGTCCAGCTGAGGTATTAATATTTTCTCAGATTGCTCTTCCATCCTGCCCTTCCCACCCCATCCCTTTCTTCCAGTTATTAGGAGTCAGGTGTTGAGCAGGGCAGACTCCTAAGATGCCCTCAGTATCCAAGGTGCCTGGGCTGAGGTGAACTAGGTGCCTTCTTCCCTAGGACTGCCGGATGCAGCTGAGTGATGAGGAAGGCTGCTGCTGTTTCCCTCTGGATGGGCACTTGCTTTGCCATGGCTGCCACATGCAGCGGCTCAATGCCCGACAAGCCCCTGCCAACTATATCTGAGCTGCAATCACTGCTGCTGCTGTCACCACCACTGACAAACTGCTCTGGCCAGTGGGCTCCTCTGAGGCCAGCCAAGGCAAATAATGCACTCTACAGGCCTGGCAAAAGAGTCCTCTGGGGAGGACCCCAAGGACTGGAGACCCAAAGATCATGACATTCCAAATGGATTGTGGAAGAGAAACCTTATATTTACCAGGGTGGGGGTGACTGGCCTTTTTCCCATGTGTGCATCCTGAGCTTAGGCACACACAGGAGGGTTCCAGTACTTTCTGAACATCTGATTCTGTATCTTCAGTATATATATTTTGTTTGTTTTAGAGATGGGATCTCACCATGTTGCCCAGGCTAGTCTTGAACTCCTGGGCTCAAGTGATCCTCCCACCTTGGCCTCCCAAAGTGCTGGGATTACAGGCATAAGCCACTGTGTCTGGCCTAGTATATGATTGTGCATGAGTCACATAATGTTCTGGTCCCGGATTCCAAGAGTAGAGGACCTAGCTTTAAATCAACTAGTTTCAGCTAAACTAACTAGAACCAAATCAAAGTGTAATTCTCCCTCCAGCTCCCCCAAACCCCAGAGTTTTGGGGTTGTGGTTGATGCAGGATGGGATCCCCCTGAGAGGCAGCAAGTCTAGGGTGGTGAGTTCCTGCTAGGCAACCAAATTTAAGCTCCTCACTTTTTTTGTGACACATGGTGTCAGATATGGGGTCCCGCACCTATATCTGGATGAAGAAGTAGAAACTCTGGACCTCATTAATGAGTTATTTATTGGCCTTCTTCTAAGGACTAGGAGAGCTCCTCATCTGTCTGCTGAGAATGGGGACCAGCTCTGAGTGGGGTTGCTGCCTATATTCCCTGTTTCTCAGGGACTCACGTGGGTCTGGGGAGGCTAGGTAGGTGCTTGTACGTGGTTGCTCTTCTCCTTGGCTATGGTAGGTAATAAGCAGGTCTGTGTGGGTGTGGAGCTTGTTGTGAGGATGTCTAGGAAGCTTCAGCTTAGCTACACTCCCAAGTTTAGGTGCACTGAGCCATACAGCCCAGCGTATGCATGTGTGGTTGTGTACATGTGCGCGCGCGCGCGCGCACACACACACACACACGCACTCTGTCTTACTCTTTTCTCAGGTCACTTGTACACTTGGTTTCCTAGTAGAATCTCACTTGCCACCTCTCAGAGGGGTCCTGGATTGCATCCATCACAATCCCAAAACTACAGTTGGGGGGAACTGGAGGGAGCAAAACACTGATTTGGTACTAGTCAGTTTGCCTGAAACTAGTTCACCTAAAGCTAGATCTCTTAAAACCAATTTACTGAAAACTTGTTTGCTTAAAGTTAATGACTTAATGACTAATTTGCCAAAAGCTCAATTCGTATTTTGGTGTGTTTATATCCATTTAGGTGTCCTATTCTTTTTTGTCTTGCTTTGGATATTTCAAGGATTTATATCTATTCATCCAAGAGTACTTCTGAGTTATTATCAGCAACATAAATTTATCAAATTTGCAGCACTTTGTAAATGATGAGATTGCTTCCTACCTTTATGGATGTCTTTTTCTATGTTATCTACCTTTCAAAAACTTTTTTTAAAAGTTTAAAGTTTCTAGCAATAAATACAATTGGTACAGGCATTTTGTGTATCATTTTTTTTGTTTCTTAATCCAATATTCCTTTACAAATTAAATGCCTTGAAAAATGTAATGGAGTTCAATGTGATTTTGATGCTTTGGTCTAACTTCTACATTCCTACTGTTAAAAGGCCAGTATATCTTAAACAAATGAATAGGCATGAGGCATATTCGGTTGACTTACAATGAAAAGTTATACAGACAACAGTAATAACTAAGAGGGTGAATCTGCTAAACCCTTTTGAAATGCTGCAGATTTGATAAATATTTATTTTAGACTAATTGGTTTTAGGGGAATTGGTTTTAGGCAAATTAATCTAGTAATCTTTGATCTTTAGTCCTCATTTTCTATCACTCAGTGAGTTTCATACTGGAAATGATGACTCCTGACAACAGAAATTCCACATTTGGGGGCTATTCTAAGATGACTGTGCCAGCCAACCTGGGAAATACATAGAGGAGATCTCTGAGTGAGAGGGAAAGAGTTCAGATTTATACAACTGAGTGCCAGAGGGGAAAATGCACCTTGTTGAAGTGAGAAATGTTCTGAAACTGAATTACTTCTTGTACAGCTGAGATCGCTTCTTCTGTACTATTGTTAAATAAGTGAATACAAAGGCCCTGTGATGGGAAATCCAGACAAGCTTGTGTAACTTTACATCCATCCCCTCAGGTTTTTTGTTTTTTGTTTTTTGTTTCTTTTCTTTTTTACAGAATCTCGTTTTGTCGCCCAGGCTGAAGTGCAATAGTGCAGTGGTGCGATCTCAGCTCACTGCAACCTCTGCCTCCTGGGTTCAAGTGATTCTCCTGCCTCAGCCTCCTGAGTAGATGGGATTATAGGCAGGTGCCACCACACCCGGCTAATTTTTGTATTTTTAGTAGAGACAGGGTTTTGCCATGTTGGCCAGGGTGATCTCAAACTCCTGAGCTCAGATGATCCGCCTGCCTCAGCCTCCCAAAGTGCTGGGATTACAGTCGTGAGCCACTGAGCCCCACCTCTTTTTTTTTTTTTAAAGTTGGGAGTCTTGGCCAGGCGCAGTGGCTCACCCCTATAATCCCAGCACTTTGGGAGGCTGAGGTGGGAGGATCACGAGGTCAGGAGATCAGGACCATCCTGGCCAACATAGTAAAACCCCGTCTCTACCAAAAATAAAGTTAGCCAGGCATGGTGGCGTATGCCTGTAGTCCCAGCTACTCGGGAGGCTGAGGCAGAAGAATCACTTAAACCCGGGAGGTGGAGATTGCAGTGAGCCATTGTGCCACTGCACTCCAGCCTAGGCAACAGAGCAAGGTTACATCTCAAAAAAAACTGGGCATCGTGGCTCATGCCTGTAATCCCAGCACTTTGGGAGGCGAGGCGGGTAGATCACGAGGTCAGGAGATCAAGACTATCCTGGCAAACACGGTGAAACCCCGTCTCTACTAAAAATACAAAAAATTAGCTGGGCGTGGTGGCGGGCGCCTGTAGTCCCAGCTACTCAGGAGGCCGACGCAGGAGAATGGCGTGAACCCGGGATGCAGAGGTTGCAGTGAGCCGAGATTGTGCCACTGCTCTCCAGCCTGGGTGACAAAGCAAGGCTCCGTCTCAAAGGAAAAAGAAAAAAGAGTTGGGAGTCTCACTCTGTCACCCAGGCTGGAGTACAGTGGCACAATTATGGCTCACTGCAATCTGTGCCTCCCGGGTTCAAGCAATTCCCCTGCCTCAGCCTCCCAAGTAGCTGGGACTACAGGTATGCACCACCATGCCTGGCTAAGTTTAAAAAAATTTTTTTAGAGACAGCATCTCGCTATGTAGCCCAGGCTGGTCTTAAATTTCTGGCCTCAAGTGATCTCCCACCTTGGCCTCCTAAGTCGCTAGGATTAGAAGCATGAGCTGCTGTGCCCAGCTCCTGACCCTTTGTTTCTTACTGATTTTGGCCTCTTCTGTTCCTGGTCTGACTCATTCGTTTCTAGGTCTGTGCTGATTGTCCTAGCCTCGGGGCTCCCCAACATTCTGTTCTTGCCACTGACGCAACTTCTTCCTGAGGAAAAATAAATGATAACAGATGATAAGGGCAGGCCATGACAAAAGAGCAGTGCCAGCCACCCCAACACCATCACTGGCAGGCTCCCAGATGTATCCTGCATCACAAGAGCTTCCCTTCCTCCTATTTGCTGGGAGACTAATCTTCCTCAATATTTCTGTTTAGTATTTACAGTTTTTTAGTATTTACAGTTGATGATGAAAGATTCGTGGGGTGCTGCCAAGTATACATCAAAAGGTAGACCTTGTTTGGCCAACTTGCCACCTGATTTAATCAACAACCACTAGTGCTGAGATGCAGAAAGGGGGAAAATGGAGGAATTATGGATCAACTCTGTCTTTTCAGATGACAGTCACAGGACAAGGGTTAGGCTTTGACTGCAGACTTCAGCTCTGTTCTGGCCAGCGCTGTTCACCACAGGCCTGAGTGGGTTATCAAAAATAAAGCTGGTGGCTGGGTGCAGTGGCTCACATCTGTAATCCCAGCACTTTGGGAGACTGAGGCAGGTAGAACACCTGAGGTCAAGAGTTCGAGACCAGCCTGACCAAAGTGGAGAAACGCTGTCTCTACTAAAAACACAAAAAATTAGCCAGGCATGGTAGTGGGAACCTGTAGTCCCAGCTAGTCGGGAGCCTGAGGCAGGAGAATGGCGTGAACCCGGGAGGCAGGGCTTGCAGTGAGCCGACTTCGCGCCACTGCACTCCAGCCTGGGCGACAGCGAGACTCCATCTCAAAAAAAAAAAAAAAAAAAAAAAAAAAAATCTGGTGATGGTTCTCTCTCTGCCTTACTCCTTAGAGAGTATCTTCCCCTCCACCACTTGGAGCTCTCAGGGCCAGGGAAATGGTAAGATGCCATTTATAATCAGGCTGGAGACTGTCCTCAGTCAAGAAGGATGTAGAGAAAGACCTACTTCCAAGTACATAAAGCCAGCTGGATGAGAACCTTCAGATTGTACCTATAAAGAAGGGAATAAAGGCCGGGCGCGGTGGCTCACGCCTGTAATCCCAGCACTTTGGGAGGCCGAGGCGGGCGGATCACAAGGTCAGGAGATCGAGACCATGGTGAAACCCCGTCTCTACTAAAAATACAAAAAATTAGCCGGGCGCGGTGGCAGGTGCCTGTAGTCCCAGCTACTTGGGAGGCTGAGGCAGGAGAATGGCAGGAACCCGGGAGGCGGAGCTTGCAGTGAGCCGAGATCGCGCCACTGCACTCCAGCCAGGGGGACAGAGCAAGACTCCGTCTCAAAAAAAAAAAAAAAAAAAAAGGGAATAAAAAGAGGAAAAGGGGCCGGGCGCGGTGGCTCACGCCTGTAATCCCAGCGCTCCGGGAGGACGAGGTGGGTGGATCGCGAGGTCAAGAGATGGAGACCGTCCTGGCTAACATGGTGAAACCCCGTCTCTACTAAAAATACAAAAAAATTAGCTGGGCGTGGTGGCAGGTGCCTGTAGTCCCAGCTACTCGGGAGGCTGAGGCAGGCGAATGGCGAGAACCCCGGAGGCGGAGCTTGCAGTGGGCCAAGATTGCCCCACTGGACTCCAGCCTGGGCAACAGAGCAAGACTCCGTGTCAGGAAAAAAAAAAAAAAAAAAAAAAAGAGGAAAAGGGGCCGGGCATGGTGGCTCACGCCTGTAATCCCAGCACTTTGGGAGGCTGAGGCAGGCAGATCACCTGAGGTCAGGAGTTCGTGACCAGCTTGGCCAACATGGTGAAATGCTGTCTCTACTAAAAATACAAAAATTAGCTGGGCATGGTGGCGGGGGCCTGTAGTCCCACTTACTCAGGAGACTGAGGCAAGTGAATCACTTGAACCCGGGAGGTGGAGCTTGCAGTGAGCCAAGATCGTGCCACTGCACTCCAGCCTGGGCGGCAGAGCAAGACTCTGTCTCAAAAAAAAGGGCGGCCGGGCGCGGTGGCTCACGCCTATAATCCCAGCACTTTGGGAGGCTGAGGGGCGCAGATCACGAGGTCAGGAGATAGAGACCACTGTCCTGGCTAACACGATGAAAACCCCGTCTCTACTAAAAATACACAAAATTAGGCATGGTGGCGGGCGCCTGTAGTCCCAGCTACTGGGGAAGCTGAGGTAGGAGAATGGCGTGAACCCTGGAGGCAGAGCTTGCAGTGAGCCGATATCAGGGCACTGCACTTCAGCCTGGGTGACAGAGCGAGACTCCGTCTCAAAAAAAAAAAAAAAAAGGAAAAGGATGGCCAGGCACAGTGGCTCATGCCTGTAATCCCAGCACTTTGGAAGGCTGAGGTGGAAGGATCGCTTGAGTCCAGGAGTTCAAGACCAGCCTGGGCAACATAGTGGGACCCTGACTCTACAAAAAATAAAAAAATTAGCCAGGAGTGGTGTCGTATGTTCGTAGTTCCATCTGCTCTGGAGGCTGAGGTGGGAGGGTCACTTGAGGCTGGGAGGTTGAGGCTGTACTGAGCCGTGAGTAGTGATGGTGCCCTGTGTCAAAAAAGAAAAGAGAGCCATAGGACTGAAATAAGAAGAAGACACAGGTAAGCTAAGGCATTATTTAGTTTGGTGATTTAGACACCCTCATGCCCCCAGAGCTGGTCTGAGGTCATTCAGAGCCCTTATGGTAAAGTTCCACGAAAAGAGTCTAATGAATCTCAGTCCTCTCTGCCCTCTCCTACCTTACAGTGAGGAATACCTAAGAATGGGTCTCTTGCTTCTATAGGGGCCTTTGGAATATCCACACTTGGCACTGGTAGTGAAGGACTGAAGTTTTACCTTGAAAACATGAGTAAATCTTTACTGGGACATACAGATTAGACCAGAAAACTGTGATGATAGGAGAGTCATCAGAGACAAGTTCTGTTTACTCTGGGTGTCATTTCACCTACAATTGACCTTACTTGGAAAGGATAGTGCTAATCCATGGGAAGGGAACCAGAGTACCATCCAAGCAGGAAGTGAGCTAATCAGGCTTAGAGGGTTCAAGCCAAGTGGGATGTGATTAAAGTGACCCGAGATAACCCAGTCACCTCATTTTACTGAATGAAGAATAGAAACTGAGTGATGATGTGACTTTCCCAAGGTCACACAGCTGGATAATGACTTTCCAACTTTTGAAGAGCAATAAAGAGCTTTTTGCCTTCCTCCCTTCCACCCCCTTTCATAGGGATTCCCACAGCACAAGTAAACTGTAAAGGTTTACATATTGTAAACGAGATAAGCACTTCATTATGATAGAGAATTAGGGAAACTTAGTGGGAAAGCCAGGGAACATAAGCACCAATAATGAAAACGTCTGGTTCTTACTGATGTGTTTTTCGTTCATTAGGACTAACAGTAGCCAAACTTTAAAAGCACACTAGGGGCTGGGCACAGTGGCTCAAGCCTGTAATCCCAGCACTTTGGGAGGCCGAGACGGGCGGATCACGAGGTCAGGAGATCAAGACCATCCTGGCTAACACAGTGAAACCCCGTCTCTACTAAAAAATACAAAAAACTAGCCAGGCGAGGTGGCGGGCGCCTGTAGTCCCAGCTACTCGGGAGGCTGAGGCAGGAGAATGGCGTAAACCCGGGAGGCGGAGCTTGCAGTGAGCTGAGATCTGGCCACTGCACTCCAGCTAGGGCTACAGAGCGAGAGTCCATTTCAAAAAAAAAAAAAAGCACACTAGGAGAAACAGGGTGGGCGCAGTAGCTCATGCCTGTAATCTCAGTACTTTGGGAGGCCAAGGTGAGTGGATCATTTGAGGTCAGGAGTTTGAGACTGGCCTGGCCAACATGGTGAAACCCCTGTCTCTAATAAAAATACAAAAATTAGCTGGATGTGGTGGCTCATGCGTGTAGTCCCATCTACTCGGGAGGCTGAAGCACGAGAATCACTTGAGTCCAGGAGACAGAGGTTGCAGTGAGCTGAGATCGTGCCACCACACTCCAGCCTTGATGACAGAGTGAGACTCTGTCAAAAAAAAAAAAAAAAAAAAAAGGGGGGCGCGGTGGGGCACACCTGTAAACCCAGCACTTTGGGAGGCCGAGGTGGGTGGATCACCTGAGGCCAGGAGTTTGAGACCAGCCTGGCCAACACGGTGAAACCCCGTCTCTACTAAAAATATAAAAAATTATCCGAGTGTAGTAGTGGGCACCTGTAATCCCAGCTACTCAGGAGGCTGAGGCAGGAAAATTGCTTGAATCCAGGAGACAGAGGCTGCAGGGAGCCAACATGGTCCCACTGCACTCCAGCCTGGGTGACAGAGTGAGACTCCATCTCAAAAAAATAAAAAAAGGACATTAGGAGAAGCAAAGGAAAAGCAAAGGAAATATACTGAGAGTCCCTGTCCTTGAGGAGGTCACAGTCTAGCCAGAGAGACAAATACACGCATAAAATGACTTGAAAAGATTACAAGCAACATGTCAACAATTGCAAAGTAATTATTAGAAACAAAAGGCGGGGCATGGTGCCTCATGCTAGTAATCCCAGCATTTTGGGAGGTGGAGATGGGAGAATTCCTTGAGGCCAGTCTGATCAATATAGCAAGACCCCATCTCTATTCAAAAATTTTAAAAAGGTCGGGCTTGGTGGCTCACGCCTGTAATCCCAGCACTTTGGGAGTCTGAGGCAGGCAGATCACTTGAAGTCAGAAGTTCAAAACCAGCCTGGTCAACATGGTGAAACCTGGTCTCTACTAAAAAACAAAAATTAGCTGGGCATGGTGGTATAAACTTGTAACCCCAGGTCCTCGGGAGGCTGAGGCAGGAGAATCGCTTGAACCCTGGAGGCTGAGGTTGCAGTGAGCCGAGACTGTGCCACTGCACTCCAGCCTGGGCAACAGAGCAAGACTCCATCTCTAAATAAAAATAAAAAGGCTTAATGTCACAGGGTATACAGTGATGATAAATTAGACTGTCCAGCTTAGATTGTAGATCAGAAAGTGGTAGCCAGCAGGCTAAATCCGGCCTTGAAATGCATTGAATTTGGCCCACTGGGATTTATTTATTTATTTATTTATTTATTGAGACGGAGTCTCGCTCTGTTGCCCAGGCTGGAGTGCAGTGGCGCGATCTTGGCTCACTGCAACCTCCACCTCCTGGGTTCACACCATTCTCTTGCCTCAGCCTCCCGAGTAGCTGGGACTACAGGCACCCGCCACCATGCCTGGCTAATTTTTTGTATTTTTAGTAGAGACAGGGTTTCACCATGTTAGCCAAGATAGTCTCGATCTCCTGACCTCATGATCCGCCCGCCTCGGCCTCCCAAAGTGCTGGGATTACAGGTGCGAGCCACCGTGCCCAGCAAGCGGTTGTTTTTTAAAATAATATTAATTAGGGGCTGGGTGTGATGGCTCACACCTGAAATTCCAGCACTTGGAGGCTGAGATAGGAGGATGGATTGAGCCCAGGAGTTCTGTAGAGAACTTGCTTCTACAAAATAAAAACTAAAACTAAAATAAAATATTAATTAGAACTCTAGTTGAGGAAAGGAAAATGCCAGCTAATAAATGTAGAAGAAGTAATAGAATTGAAAAACAACATTTTGTGAATATTAATAAAATTATTGATTCTGGCGAAGATGATGATCATTATTATTATTTTGAGATGGAGTTTTGCTCTTGTCATCCAGGCTGGAGTACAATGGCATGATCTCTGCTCACTGCAACCTCTGCCTCCTGGGTTCAAGTGATTCTCCTACCTCAGCCTCCCAAGTAGCTGGGATTACAGGCGCACACCACTACACCCAGCTAATTTTGTATTTTTAGTAGAGTTGGGGTTTCACCATTTTGGCCAAGCCGGTCTTGAACTCCTGACCTCAGATGATCCCAATCTGGCAAAGATTATTAATTGGTGTTAAAAAAAAACAGGTGAAGGCTGGGCATGGTGACTAACGCATGTAATCCCTGCACTTTGGGAGGCCGAGGTGGGTAGATCACAAGGTCAGGAGATTGAGACCATCTTGGCTAACACAGTGAAACCCCGTCTCTACTAAAAATATAAAAAATTAGCTGGGCGTGGTGGCGTGCGCCTATAGTCCCAGCTACTCGGGAGGCTGAGGCAGGAGAATGGCGTGAACCCAGGAGGCGGAGCTTGCAGTGAGCCAAGATCGCGCTACTGCACTCCAGCCTGGGCAACAGAGCAAGACTCCATCTCAAAAAAAATAAAATAAAATAAAATAAAAATAAAAATAAAAAACAGGTGAATTCGTTGGTGGACAAGTGGACATTCACACACCACAGTAACTCCGCAGTCTCTTTTTTTTGAGACTGGGTCTTGCTCTGTTGCCCAGACTGTAGTGCAGTAGCATGATCACGGCTCACTGCAGCCTTGACCTTCCAGACAGGCTCAAGCAATCCTCCCACGTCCGTCTACCAAGTAGCAGGGACTACAGGCACGTGTCACCATGCCCAGCTAATTTTTGTACTTTTTGTAGAGATAAGGTTTTGCCACGTTGTCCAGGCTTGTCTCAAACTCCTGGGTTCAAGCCATCCTCCTGTCTTGGCCTCTCAAAGTGCTGAGATTACAGGTATGAGCCACCTTGCCTGGCTCAGTTTACAGTCATGAGGCTATAAATGTAACTATGTTGGTGGAACTAGACTGTTGGAGGGTAACTATGTTAGAGGGAACAGACCAAATATCATCGCCCATTTCCCGGAGTCAGTCTTAGCATCACCAATGGTAAACCAGTTCTGGTGTGATGCAGGTGTGTAACTCAACCTAGTATATATTCTAGCTGCTTCCCACTCACAAAAAGAAGTAACTTGCAATTTAGAGAAAATATTTGGGATAGAGAAACAAACTAAAGGACACTAGGAGGAAGCAACCAGGCAAGTCTAGAAGGTGAGGCATTCTGCAGGCAACTGGCCAGTTCTCTTCAGCAAGTCAGTATGCTTTTTTTTTTTTTTTTTTTTTTTTTTTTGAGACGGAGTCTCGCTCTGTGGCCCAGGCTGGAGTGCAGTGGCCAGATCTCAGCTCACTGCAAGCTCTGCCTCCCGGGTTCACGCCATTCTCCTGCCTCAGCCTCCCAAGTAGCTGGGACTACAGGCGCCCGCCACCTCGCCCGGCTAGTTTTTTATATTTTTTAGTAGAGACGGGGTTTCACCGTGTTAGCCAGGATGGTCTCGATCTCCTGACCTCGTGATCCGCCCGTCTCGGCCTCCCAAAGTGCTGGGATTACAGGTTTGAGCCACCGCGCCCGGCCCCAGTATGCTTTTTTTGTTTGTGGAGACTGAGTTTTGCTCTGTCGCCCCAGGCTGGAGTGCAGTGGTGTGACCTTGGCTCACTGCAACCTCCGCCTCCCAGGTTCAATCGATTCTCCTGCCTCAGGCTCCCAAATAGCTGGGATTACAGGTGCACGCCACCACGTCCGGTTAATTTTTATATTTTTAGTAGGGATGGGGTTTTGCCACGTTGGCCAGGCTGGTCTCAAACTCCTGACCTCAAGTGATCCACCCACCTCTGCCTCCCAGAGTCCTGGGATTACTGGTGTGAGCCACTGTGCAGCCCAGTATGATTTTTTTTTAAAGTCAAAAATGCCGGGCGTGGTGGCTCACGCCTGTAATCCCAGCACTTTGGGAGTCCGAGGCGGGCGGATCATAAGGTCAAGAGATCGAGACCATCCTGGCTAACACGGTGAAACCCTGTCTCTACTAAAAATACAAAAAATTAGCCAGGTGTGGTGGTGGGCGCCTGTAGTCCCAGCTACTCGGGAGGCTGAGCCAGGAGAATGGCGTGAACCCAGGAGGCGGAGCTTGCAGTGAGCCAAGATCTCACCACTACACTCCAGCCTGGGCTACAGAGCAAGACTCCGTCTCAAAAAAAAAAAAAAAAAAAAAAAAAAAAAAGTCAAAACTGTGCTAGGGTTGGTCCAATGGTAGTGAGTTATTTCAATTGATTGTTCACAGTTGTAGATCAAATTCTTTGTTCTCCTCTTCCCCTTCTCACTACTGTACTTGACTATTATTTTTATTTTTATTTTTATTTTTTTTAGAGTTTCGTTCTTCTCGCTCAGGCTGGAGTGCGATGGCACGATCTTGGCTCACGCAACTTCGCTGCCTGGCTTCAAGCAATTCTCCTGCCTCAGCTTCCTGAGTTGCTGGGATCGCAGGCGCTCATCACCATGCCCGGATAATTTTTTTGTATTTTTAGTAGGGATGGGGTTTTGCCATGTTGGCCAGGCTGGTCTCAAACTCCTGACCTCAGGTGATCTGTCCGCCTTGGTCTCCCACAGTGCTGGGATTACAAGCATGAACCACTGTGACCAGCCTAAAAAAAATTTTTTTTTTTAGACGGAGTTTCGCTCTTGTTGCCCAGGCTGGAGTGCAATGGCACGATCTCGGCTCACGGTAACCTCCATCTCCCAGGTTCAAGTGATTCTCCTGCCTCAGCATCCTGAGTAGCTGCAATTACAGCACGCCCAGCTAATTTTTTTTTTTTTTTTTTTCGAGACTGGAGTCTCACTCTGTTGCCCAGGCTGGAGTGTAGCGGTGTGATCTTGGCTCACTGCAAGCTCTGCCTCCTGGGTTCACGCCATTCTCCTGCCTCAGCCTCCCAAGTAGCTGGGACTACAGGTGCATGCCACCACGCCTGGCTAATTTTTCGTATTTTTTGTATTTTTAGTAGGGACGCGGTTTCACCATGTTAGTCAGGATGGTCTCCATCTCCTGACCTCGTAATCTGCCCACCTTGGCCTCCCAAAGTGCTGAGATTATAGGTGTGAGCCACCACGCCCGGCCCTAATTTTGTATTTTTAGTAGAGTTGGGGTTTCTCCAGGTTGGTCAGGCTGGTCTCGAACTCCCAACCTCAGGTGATCCGCCCACCTTGGCCTCCCAAAAAGCTGGGATTACAGATGTGAGCCACTGTGCCCGGCCTAAAATTTTTTTTTATTTTTTTATTTTTATTTTTATTTTTTATTTTTTTTTGAGATGGAGTCTTGCTGTGTCGCCCAGGCTGGAGTGCAGTGGCCAGATCTCAGCTCACTGCAAGCTCCGCCTCCTGGGTTTACGCCATTCTCCTGCCTCAGCCTCCCGAGTAGCTGGGACTACAGGCGCCCGCCACCTCGCCCAGCTAGTTTTTTGTATTTTTAGTAGAGACGGGGTTTCACCGTGTTAGCCAGGATGGTCTCGATCTCCTGACCTCGTGATCCGCCCGTCTCGGCCTCCCAAAGTGCTGGGATTACAGGCTTGAGCCACCGCGCCCGGCCAAAATTTTTTTTATAATAAAAAAATTTTAAATTTGTTTAGGTGCAGCAGTTCATCCCTGTAATCCTAGTACTTTGGAAGGCCTAGATGGAAGGATTGCTTGAGCCCCTAGGAGTTCAAGACACCCTGAGCAACATAGTGAGGCCGCATCTACAAAAAATAATAATATTAGCCAGGTGTGGTGGTGCATACCTATAGTCTCAGCTACTTGGGAGACTAAGGTAGGAGGATCTCTTGAACCCAGGAGTTTGAGCTGTAGTGAGCGATGATCAAGCAACTGCACTCCAGCCTGGGCGACAGGGCAAGACCTCATCTCTTAAAAAAAAAAAAAAAAATTCATTTTTTAAATTAAAAAAACCTGCTAGATTAAAGAAACTTAAGGGACATAATAACAATAAGTGTATAGTCCTGGACTCCCTATTGGTTTAAATAAAGTTTTATAGAAGATATTTAGGGATCAGCCAGGCGCGGTGGCTCACGTCTGTAATCCCAGGACTTTGGGAGGCTGAGGTGGGCGGATCACGAGGTTAGGAGTTCAAGACCAGCCTGGCCAACATGGTGAAACACTGTCCCTACTAAAGATACAAAAAAAAAAAAGAAATTAGCTGGGTGTGGTGGCACACACCTGTAATCTCAGCTACTTGGGAGGCTGAGGCAAGAGAACTGCTTGAACCCGGGAGGCAGAGGCTGCAGTGAGCCGAGATCGTACCACTGCACTCCAGTCTGGGTGATGGGGCGAGACTCTGTCTCGAAAAAAAAAAAAAAAAGAGATACTTAGGAGTCAGTTGGAAAAATTTGAATATGGACAGAGGATTAGATGAGGAGAAAATTTACTGTGATGGTAAAGTCAAAATTGATACATTCTGAAACCATATATGTGCAGGATAATCATTTTGTTTTTAAAATGTCTATATATTTATAAAAAACAGATCTGAAAGGATATACGCAGAGATGTTAATGATAATCGCTGAATAGTAAGATATGTTTTGTTGTTGTTGGCTTCCATTTTCTGTTTTTATACAATGTTTGTGTACTGGCCTCTGTAATAATAATAATAATCTGTTACAAATAAAAACTGGTTGCCTTCATTTACAACTGTGAAATTTCACATAAAAATCTGGATATTTTATATGAAGAGCTGTATTTCTAAGGTTTTTGTTTGTTTGTTTTTGTTTTTAAATAATCAGAAGATCTGTCACCCCCGAGCTTCCATTCCCACATGGCAGCAATCATTCCATCATGACTCTGACCCCATCATGACTCTGAACCCATCATCACTCTGCACCCTAGGGCATTAGGTCCAGTTGTCCACTGGGACTGAATGATGGCTGCTCCTTTGTTTGGCGTAGTCTCTTTTTGGTTTGGCAGTCTCCACCACTCTGAAGTCTGTGCTCTTCACACATCATTTACCCTCCTGGCTCCTGTAGACTTTTGGGTCAGTATCCCATGATTTGTATGATTCTGATGGGCTCCCTCCCCAAAAAACCTTCCATTATTAATCATTTGAAGAAAGCAATAAATTAGTTTTGAAATGCTGCCCAAGAAATGCATCCATTTCAGAATTATCTGTGCCTGGGTTTTTTTTTTATGAGGCAACTCAGTCATGGGAAACCCCTGATGGAATAATCTACTTAGCTACTATGGCTGCATACTGCAAATTAGCTGAGCAAAATTTCTCTTCGATAAGTGGAATGTAGAAAGTCTACTAAGTTGCTAACTTTCTCAAGGTTTTGCTTTTTTTGCCATAATACCTTAATCATAGGAGGTGTTTCAAAATTCACAATGTGTGTTCTTCCCCAACCATGAAACTCCAAATGTCCTTTAGTTGTTCTATTTCTCCCACTGGTTCTGATATAATTTTTAAAGGAGAATATCTCTTTCATATGCAACTTGGTATAAAACAGTGTTACCACCAGCTTAAAATCCAAGGAGGCAGGGCACGGTGACTCACACCTGTAATCCCAGCACTTTCGGAGGCCAAGGCTGGCAGATCACAAGGTCAGAAGATCAAGACCATCCTGGCTAACACGGTGAAACCCCGTATCTACTAAAAAATACAAAAAATTAGCCAGGCGTGGTGGCGAGCGCCTGTAGACCCAGCTACTCTGGAGGCTGAGGCAGAAGAATGGCGTGAAGCTGGGAGGCAGAGCTTGCAGTGAGCCGAAATCGCGCCACTGCACTCCAGCCTGAGTGACAGAGCAAGACGAAAGGAAAGCTGGATGCAGTGGCTCATGCCTGTAGTCCCAGGAGTTCGGGAGGCTGAGGCTCAAGAAGATGGCTTGAGGCCAGAAGTTTGAGACCAGCCCAGCAACATAGCGAGACCCTGTCTCTACAAAAAATTTAAAAAACTATTGGGGCCTTGTGTGTGTGCCTCTAGTCCCAGCTACTTGGGAGGCTGAGAAGGGAGGATCCCATGAGCTGAGGAGTTTGAGGCTGCAGTGACCCATGCACTGCAGCCTGGGTGACTGAAACCGGTGCTGCTGTACTTCAGCCTGGGTGACAGAGTGAGACCCTGTCTCTAAATTAATTAATTAAAATCCAAGGAAATACTTTTATCACCCTGGCACATGCTTTCAAGTTATAGCAGCATACTCAATCATTATAACAAGAATTGTACATGTTGTGCTTCATGTCTAGCTTTTCAAAATGATGCTAGTCTTCCTGTCCTGAATCAATTTCCTTTATGGTCTTATATTCATTTAAAAATCGTTTCAATCTGTCCCATTTTTGAGCCAAATTTCTTAGCTTTTCTTTGAGCTCTAAATTTTTCTATCAGGCCTATTTCATACACTAGTTCACAATAGTGTCTCAAAGTAAAACCAAGCTCATTCTAGTTTGTATAACAGAAATTTCTGTGAATAGACAGGCAACCCTTGAAGCCTCAAAGGCCTAGCTTTGAAATCCCCTTGGAGGTGTTAAGCAATTGAAAAAATGGCACATTATGAACATTTGTTCTGAAATTTTCATTTGATGTCGTAGGTTGATTACGTATTTTTTTATCCACTTGTTTTCTTCTTAAATCATGTGCTTACAATAGGCATGAAATTTTCTAGCTTATTCATCAATAGTTGTAGCTCTGAATACCTTCATTTTCCAGTGAACACCCTTGAAAATAAATCTAAAATTTCTTGACTGCATGTAAAATTTTTTATTTCTGAAACTAGCTTCTCAGTCCATATAATATCAGAATGTATTCAAATACTTTCAAAGTGATATGGCTTATTTTTCAAGTTTTTCTAAACTATTGATCAGTTAAATATGATTCCAGCCAGTCACAGTGGCTCATACCAGTAATCCCAACACTTTAGGAGGCCAAGGCAGGTAGATCACTTGAGCCCAGGAGTTCAAGACCAGCCTGGAAAACATAGCAAGATACTGTCTCTACCAAAAACAAAAAAGCAACTGGTCATGGTGGCATTTGCCTGGAATCCCAGCTACTTAGGAGGCTGAGGTGGGAGGATCACCTGAGCCTGGGAGGTCAAGGCTGCAGTGAGCCGTGATCACACCTCTGTAAGACAGAGAGACACCCTGTCTCAAAAAAAAAAAAAAAAAATTCCAAGTTCCAATGCTATTTTAACATCCTAGCTTTGCAACTGGTTATTAAAGCCCATGTTTTTAGTGAGAACATGTTCTACTCAAAGATTTCTATTGGTATCATAAACAGAATACAGCACTAAATACTCACCTGGAATTTCTCTCTGGAATTTTTGTTTCCTGGCCTGAGTGTGGGAGGCAAAGTGCCTGCAATGTTCTTACAAATCTCCATTCTCTGCAATTCTAAACAGTGCAGCAAAGGAATGTCCAAGTCTTAAAGGTTATGTAGACTTTTTCTCAGACTCCCGTTTACATTTATTACTAAATTAAAAACATACATGAATAGTTTTTAGAAGACCAGGTCAACAGCAATGTCTCCAAAATGGTAGAGTTGGATTGAGGGCAGGAGTTATGTCTAATTTATCTTCCTACACCCCGACCTCCCACCCTTACAGGAGTCTAGCTCAGGAATACCTAAGTATGTTCTTGCCTTTATCATTAAAGAGCATTTAAGAAGTGAGTGATTGTATTTTGCATATGGCATAACAGAAGGTGAGATGAACAACACTAATGAAAGGACAGGCCTTTAAAAGCCAAGCATTCCACGGAACAAACAAAACTATGTAAGGTATTTGTAGCGTGGGGGTGGCTGAAAATTCATTTTTCAACAAATAAGTGCCTCACTGGAATTCGAAACAAACAAGTATGGAGATAGGTACCTTGGGGCTGTTAGAAGCACCTCCTTAAATACAAACCCAAACAAATTAAGGGCTTTTTTTTTTTTTTTTTTTTAGACAGAGTCTTGTTGTCGCCCATGCTGGAGTGCAATGGCTTGATCTCGGCTCACTGAAACCTCCGCCTCCCAGATTCAAGCGATTCTCCTGCCTCTGCCTCCTGAGAAGCTGGGATTACAGGGCACCTGCCACCACTCCTGGCTAATTTTTGTATTTTTAGTAGGGACGGAGTTTCACCATATTGGTCAGGCTGGTCTCAAACTGCTGACCTCGTGATCTGCCCACCTCAGCCTCCCAAAGTGCTGGGATTACAGGCGTGAACCACTGCACCTGGCCCAAATTAAGGTTTTAAAGAAAGTTTCATATTTATCAGCAATGAAACGACATTAACTTAAAAATTAATTGGTTGGGCGTGGTAGCTCATGCCTGTAATCCCAGCACTTTGGGAGGCCAAGGTGGGAGGATCTCTGGAGCCCAAGAGTTCGAGACCAGCCTGGGCAACATAGTGAGACCCCAATGTAGTGAGTACATCTTTATTTGATTCAATTTACATAAGATTCTAGAAAGTCCAAACCATTCTATAGTGACAGAAAACAGAGTCAGTAGTTGAGTAGGGCAGGGAGAGGCTAGAGAAAAGAATTACAAACGGGCACAGGTAAACTTTTACAGTATGATACATATGTTCACTATCTTGATCTTGGTCATGGTTTCACACATATATAGTGATATCAAAATGTGTTGAATTTTACACTTTAAATACTGTATGCCAAAATACCTCAATGAAGCTGTTTTTTTAAAATCTGGCAAAAAAGAGGGAGAGAGAAGGACGGAGAGAGAGATAATATGAATGAATTCTAGGGTTTTTCTTACAATTCTTTCTTGTTCAAGGACATCAGATGGTGTCTGATTATAAACTTTTTTTTTCAGCACTTCGCTGCATTTTTTTTTTTTTTTTTGAGATGGAGTCTCTGTCGCCCTGTCTGGAGTACAGTGGTGCAATCTCCGCTCACTGCAAGCTCCGCCTCCCAGGTTCACGCCATTCTCCTGCCTCAGCCTCCCCAGTGGCTGGGATTACAAGTGCCCACCACCACGCCCCTCTAATTTTATGTGTTTTTAGTAGAGATGGGGTTTCATCGTGTTAGCCAGGATGGTCTCTATCTCCTGACCTCGTGATCCACCAGCCTTGGCCTCCCAAAGTGGTGGGATTACAGGCGTGAGCCACCGCGCCCAGCTTTTGCTGCATTTTTTAAATTTTTATTTTTTTATTTTTTTATTTTTTTTGAGACGGAGTCTCCCTCTGTCGCCCAGGCTGGAGTGCAGTGGCGCGATCTCGGCTCACTGCAAGCTCCGCCTCCCGGGTTCACGCCATTCTCCTGCCTCAACCTCCCGAGTAGCTGGGACTACGGGCGCCCGCCGCCACGCCCGGCTGATTTTTTGTATTTTTAGTAGAGACGGGCTTTCACTGTGTTAGCAGGATGGTCTCTATATCCTGACCTCGTGATCCGCCCGCCTTGGCCTCCCAAAGTGCTGGGATTACAGGCGTGAGCCACTGCGCCCGAACTTTTGCTGCATTTTTAACTGCCAAGATGGAGTATAGGCTTAATTTTCTAGTCTTACGTAGAGCTGGCCTATAAAATCCTTCACTTCAGTTGGTCCTATCTCCTCTTGGACCTAGAATGCAGTTTATACTCTCCTTGTCTCTGCTTCCATTTCCTGGGATGTTTCCTTCATTCTAAATGATCCAAATTTTCTCTGTCCTTTCAGGCACAATGAAAGTAAGATTTATTTCATCTATCCTATCCTATTTCTGCAGAAAGAATTCTGTACCTTCTTCATGTTTCTCTAGTATTTGTAATCTAAACCGCTCTTTTGACACCTATTTGCTGCCTTGTATTATTTGCTTTTTCATGTGCATATGTCTTATCTTTCAGATTATGAACATCTTTGGGGCAAGGACTGGGTCATATTTATCTTTGTGTCTCTCCCAGGGCACTTAATAGGTGTGTAATAATGTCAATTTAAAACACCTCACTTTTAGTCTTTCCAATGCACTTTCTCAGCCATTATCTCATTTGATCATTACATCAACACTATGAGATTGGAGGAGTTAGAAATAAGTTATTTCCTCCTTTTGACAGATAAGGACCCTGAAGCCCAAGGTCACACAACTTGTAGAGACAGAGATGGAACAGATAATTGCACATGAAGGTCTGATCCAATTCAAGGCTTCTTTGCATCACTATCCCCTCTGTCCTGCTACCTGAAGACAGCCTGCTGCATCCTTCACCCCCTCATTCCCTAAAGTACTTTAGCCAAAGTTTTGTAGTACCATATTAGAGAACTTGACAAATCTGGGAGACAAAATTTCAGTAGATTTCTGATCAGCTCTGAGTCACCAAAGCATACTTGCTATTTTGTTCCAAGTGCCGTTTGCTACGGACATTATGCCTGATATTTAGTGTTGCTGTGCTACAGAGTTGGGGAAGCATAAATGATTTTTAAAAGCTTTGAGAAAATGACAGCAGTTCAATATTAAGCATGAAAGGTGGCAGCTGATGAGCTGACCAAGAATACAAAATTTCTTCACTGGACCACACCATTCCTCTATGTATATTAATAGAATTCTCTAGCTGGTACTGAAGGAAAAGGTGAAACTCCCTGTCTCTCAGCACACCTAATGGAGATTCCTTCCCTACCACTCCAGACTATTACCTTATCTGATGTAAGGGATGAGATACACTTGGCACAGTTTACTTAGCATTGCATATTTTCTTTTTTTTTTTTTTTTTTTGTAGAGACGGGGGTCATCTCACCATGTGGCCCAGGCTGGTCTCGAACTCCTGGGCTCAAGTGATCCTCCTGCCTTGGCCTCCCAAAGTGCAGGGATTACAGGCGTGAGCCACTGCACCCCGCCTATTTTCTTTATATTTAATTTTTATTTATTTTAATTTTTTTTGAGACCGAATCTCACTTTGTTGCCCAGGCTGGAGTGCAGTGGCACGATCTCAGCTTCCTGCAAACTTCGCGTCCTGGGTTCAAGTGATTCTCCTGCCTCAGCCTCTGGAGATAATTTTTTGTATTTTTAGTAGAGAAGAGGATCTCACCAGGTTGGTCAGCCTGGTCCCAAACTCCTGACTTCAGGTGATCCACCTGCCTCAGCCTCCCAAAGTGCTGGGATTACAAGTGTGAGCCACCGTGCCCAGCTCTTTATTTTTTAAAATTTATATTTTTAAAATAATTCACTGAAGGTGGGGGTGGGAATGAGGGTTGGGTTTAAGATTAAGACAGGTGGGCCGGGCGAGGTGGCTCATGCCTGTAATCCCAGCACTTTGGGAGGTGGAGGCAGGCAGATCAGGAGGTCAGGACATTGAGAGCATCCTGGCCAACATGGTGAAACGCTGTCTCTACTAAAAATACAAAAAAAATAGCTGGCCGTGGTGGCATGCACCTGTAGTACCAGCTACTTAGAAGGCTGAGGCAGGAGAATCGCTTGAACCCAGGAGGTAGAGGTTGCAGTGAGCAGAGATTGTGCCACTGCACTCCAGTCTGGCAACTGAGCAAGACTCTCCGTCTGGGGGAAAAAAAAAGATTAATTGGCAGTGAAAGATATTTGGCAGGGCAGATTGCTTGAGGTCAGGAGTTGGAGACCATCCTGGCCAATATTGTGAAACCCTGTCTCTACTAAAAATACAAAAGTTAAGGCCGAGGCGGGCGGATCACAAGGTCAGGAGATGGAGACCATCCTGGCCAACACGGTGAAACCCCGTTTCTACTAAAAATACAAAAAATTAGCCGGGCGTGGTGGCGGATTACAGGGTGGCAGCTATTCGAGAGGCTGAGGCACAAGAATGGTGTGAATCCGGGAGGTGGAGGTTGCAGTGAGCCGAGATCGCGCCACTGCACTCCAGCCTGGGCGACAGAGCCAGACTTTGTCTTAAAAAAAAAAAAAAAAATTAGCCAGTCGTGGTGGCTCGTGCCTGTAATCCCAGCTACTCGGGAGGATGGGGCAGGAGAATCGCTTGAACCCAGGAGGTGGAGATTGCAGTGAGTCCAGATCGTGCCACCGCACTCCAGCCTGGGCAACAAGGGCAAAACTCTGTCTCAAAAACAACAAACAAACAAACAGGCGAATGAGGAATGAGCGCTAATAGGGAGTCTGTGGTGGGAATTCGAGAGGAAGCTGACCCTGAGGAAGCTGCGTATGGTGCCCCGCATGGGCTGGGCTGGGCTGGGCGGGCAGCGCCTCCGAGCCAGGCCCTGGTGAGGAGACTCGCAGGGCGCGGCGTGGCTGGCAGGTCTGGGAAGGTTCCGTGAACCATTGGGACAGGTTTAGACCCCACAAATGGCGACCTCGAACTTAACCCTTTGTGCCTCAGTTCTCCCCCTCTGTAAAATGAGTATGATGGTGACTTTCTCACGGGACGCTTTGAGAACTAAATGAGGCCTGGCAGGGCGAGGTGGCTCACGCCTGTAATCCCAGCACTTTGGGAGGCCGAGGCGGGTGGATCACGAGGTCAGGGGATCCATACCAGCCTGGCCAAGATAGTGAAACCCCGTCTCTACTAAAAATACAAAAATTAGCCGGGCATGGTGGCGGGCACCTGTGGTTCCAGCTACTCGGGAGGCTGAGGAAGAGAATTGCTTGAACCCGGGAGGCGGAGCTTGCAGTAAGCGGAGATTGCACCACTGCAACCCAGCCTGGGCGACAAAGCGAGACTCCGTCTCAAAAACAAAACAAAACAACAACAAAAACTAAACGAGGCAAAGCAAGCAAAATGCTTGGCCTAGTGCCTGACTCATCGTAGGCCCTCAATAAATGTTAGCAATTACTACCATTTTCTCAGCATCTGCCCTTCACTGGAGAGGCACTAAGGAGAAGCGGCAAAAAAGCCTTTCCGAGACCATCCTGTTTCCCAGTCCGGGTTCCACAACCCGAGCGTCCCAGGGCGTTGGGAACCCAGGGCGCGCACCCGTTGAGGGGCGGGGCCTGCCGTTCCCGCCTCGAGTGTGGCCCCGCCTCCACCTCCTTCGACGCAGCCTCTAGTACTTTCGGCTCCTTCCCTTTCCCCGGCCTTCCAGCTTGGTCTTTCCGGGCCTCACTTCCCCCAGCCCCTGCGCCGGGCCCGAACGAGAGGTTCCGGAGCCCCGGTGCGGGCGGATTCTGGGGTGTAGACGCTGCTGACCAGCCCGCCCCAGCCGAGGTTCTCGGCACCGCCTTGAGAGCTTCAGCTGCCCCAGGGTGTGCAGGTTTGCTTTAGAAGGTCGGCGGGCGGGGCTTCGGGGAAGAGGAGCTCGGGGAGAGTCATTCCGGCCAGTCCCCGGCCTCCACGGCCGGAGAGTCGTCGCCCTTGGGAATCTTTGGCCGCCCAGACAGAAGGGAAGTAGGCGCGGGAGAGTCCGTTCTGCATTTTGATTCATCTCGGGCCCTGTAAGGGTCATATCTTGTGAAAATACCTGTAAAATCAATTTAACGTTCAGTGCAGCGTGTAAAGACAGCTCTAAGAATTTAAAAGACGTCTGAGTCAGAACATTTAAATGCTTGGGTCCCTGTAACAGCGTTTTAACACGTCTGAGTGCAGAGGGTGGAGAATCGAGCCTGATTGCGGTTCACGCCCTGTAACCTTTAAGAAGAGTAAAGAAAGGCACCCTAAAAAACGCAAGGGGACACTTACCCTAGGGAGGGACGAACAGCTGGCTTTTTGAAATTTGGGTTGGTCCTCATTTCCAAGTGCGAAATTTGCCTGCAAAACTTTTTATTTGCAGTCATAGATCAACGATAAACAGAATTGTTAAAACACTGAGCTTAACTAAGTAGTGGCTTTTGTTGACAAGTCGATTGTGTTATTAATTCTTAATGTCTCGTCCAAGGCAGGAATTGTTATCTCAGTTTTGCAGGCGGAAAAAGTTTGGCACAGAAAAAAGCATTTTCCTTAAGTTCACAGAAGCAACGGCCTAGCTGCAAATTAAGTCCCAGCATTCTGCCTTCTCAGCTGCGTCCCCCTCTAGACCATGTTAGAAAACAAATGAGTAGTTACTTTGATGTTACTCATAAAACGATCGAGTAAACCAAATGTTCTATAAACATGAAGCGTTAAATCATAATAACCTTCAATGCCTCTTCGGCTTTGGGAGGCTCAGCTGCCCTTTGGAGTTTGATACCTTACACAGAAAAGGGGCAGAGCAAAAACATGTAATGTCAAGGGAAAATTTTTGTCTCCTGAGGCCAAACTGTGCACATCTTTACCGCCCCTGTGTTGGTGTCATTCCTTTCAGCGAACTCCATGTTCTGGCAAAACACCCACAGCAGTCCCCGCTGCAGCCACATTAGGCCTTTGCATTACTCTTTTGCCACTGACCTCACTGTCAGTCTTCCTGGCATGCTCTTTCCTCCAGGTTCTTTTTAGGCTGTTATGTGAAAACCAGTTGTTGTTCAAGTGTGGAATGATTTGTCATTCCTGAAGGATGATTCTAGAATTAACGATAAAAAAAACTACCAACAGATCTTAGATGAAAGTTAAAGAAGCACGAAAAAAGTATTATGGAATATGATAGCTGAGTTATTTGGGGGGAAAAAGTAGACTTTGATTTTTTTCCCTTTTCCCTCAGTTCACTCATAACTGGGAAGCTGCAGCTCAGTTTTAACTTTGGCATAATGGTGGTGGTGGTGGAGAATCCTCTTGTTTAGACTCAGTGAATTGGAAAGCTCTCTTTTTAGGAGGCTCCTTTTGGACAGCTTGGAGCAAGTGGAAACATGTGTGTGCTTAGAATGTGACATGTTTTGGCACTTGCAAATTTGTTTGTCCATAAAACTTGTGTAAGAGCTTAGGACCCAGGGTGGGTGATACAGGCCCTCTATAAAAGTCATCCTTGAGGTTTCTTTCCAGCTTATAGACAACAGAAATTTGAACCTAAGATAGTGTCCTTGAAGTAGCCAGCTGTTTATTCATCTTTTTGTTTTCTTTCACTTGGTTCCACAGATTAGAATCCCAAGAAAATCAAATGGCGTCCGGGGATTTCTGCTCACCTGGAGAAGGGATGGAAATACTTCAACAAGGTAAGAGTAGTCATTTGCAAAAGGTTTGATGATTTATCCAGAGAGGTCTTATCCAGGTTCTTGTGTTTTCTAGTAAAAAGGATTTATTGGCTCACACCTGTAATCCCAACACTTTGGGAGGTCAAGGTGGGCAGATCATGAGGTCAGGAAATCGAGACCATCCTGGCTAACACGGTGAAACCCCGTCTCTACTAAAAATACAAAAAATTAGCTGGGCATGGTGGTGGGCACCTGTATCCCAGCTACTCGGGAGGCTGAGGCAGGAGAATGGCATGAACCCGGGAGGTGGAGCTTGCAGTGAGCTGAAATCGCGCCACTGCACTCCAGCCTAGGCAACAGAGCAAGACTCCGTCTCAAAAAAAAAAAGATTTCTAAGTTTCCCCAGTATGTTTTTCCTCACAGAAGCCTATGTTTCTGAGGAAACTGGAATACATGGAGATCCTTGAACACTCTCTTACTGGAAAACATACTATACTAATTTCTGTTAATGTTGGTTCAATATCTGCTTGTGTAGTAGACTAAAAACTCAGGATGCTCCCATGCTGATGTTAGCAAGCATATTATAAAAATAAGGGTAGCCAGCAAATTCCTTGAAGGTGTCCTTCCTACCTGTGTCTTAAATATTCTCATATCTTAGTCTCCAAAATTTCAGATCCTTCTATATCTTGAGTTATTTCCATATCTCAGATCCTTTATATATCTTGAATCCTTCAAGAGCTTGCATTTTCTATATCTTGACTATTTCCATATTGGATGCTTCAGTACCTTAGGGAAAAAGAGAGATTTCTTATTTCCCAAGAAGACTTTGGATATGATGTTCCAAAGAATGAAAATGTGGGTGTTTTGGTAAGTAGAGGTTAAAGACCCCAACAGAGAGCATATGGAAAAAGAAATGGAAAGAAAGCTCCTTGAGCATATGGAATAACCAGAGGATCTCAATTTCTTACACTTTTTTCTCATGCCTATGCTGTTTTGTATCTACATGGGTTACTTAACTCTACTGACAATTATAAGAATTTGGGCCAGCTGGCTGGATGCGGTGCCTCATGCCTGTAATCCCAGCACTTTGGGAGGCCAAGGCGGGTGGATCACCTGAGGTTGGGAGTTTGAGACCAGCCTGACCAACATGGAGAAACCCCATCTCTACTAAAAATACAAAAATTAGAGGCCGGGCGCCGTGGCTGAGGCCTGTAATCGCAGCACTTTGGGAGGCTGAGGCGGGCGGATCACGAGGTCAGGAGATCAAGACCATCCTGGCTAACACAGTGAAACCCCGCCTCTACTAAAAATACCAAAAAAAAAAAAAATAGCCGGGCATGGTGGTGGGTGCCTGTAGTCCCAGCTACTGGGGAGGCTGAGGCAGGAGAATGGTGTGAATCCGGGAGGCGGAGCTTGCAGTGAGCTGAGATAGCGCCATTGCACTTCAGCTTGGGCGACAGAGTGAGACTCCGTCTCAAAAAAAAAAAACAACAAAAATTAGCCGAGCGTGGTGGTGCATGCCTGTAATCCCAGCTACTCAGGAGGCTGAGGCAGGAGAATCGTTTGAACCCGGGAGGTGGAGGTTGCAGTGAGCAAAGATTGTGCCATTGCACTCTAGCCTGGGCAACAAGAGCAAAACTCCATCTCAAAAGAAAAAAAAAAGAATTTGGGCCAGCTGTGGTGACTCACACCTGTAATCCCAGCACTTTGAGAGGCCAAGGTGGGAGGATCACTTGAGCCCAAGAGTTCGAGACCAGCCTGGGCAATGTAGTGAGACCCTGTCCGTAAAAAGAAAAAAAAAAATTAGCCAGTCATGGTGGTTTGCCTTGTAGTATCAACTACTCAGGAGGTGGAAGGATTGCTTGATCTGGGGAGGTTAAGGCTGCAGTGAGCTGTGATTGTGCCACTGCACTCCAGCCTAGGTGACAGAGTGAGACCCTGTCTCAAGAAGAAAGAAAAATTTGGTTAGTTGAACGTTTAACTTACTCTAAGTGTATTCTGTTAGTCTTGTTTATGTGACTACACATCACATCCAAAGTTGGAACTTCACGTGTTGTTTTTTTCCCCCCTACTTCAAGAACTCTATTAATTTTGGATGAATGAGGCATTTCGTGCATTGTGATTCCTACTAATGGTCCCTTAATTTTTATTCTATTTGTCTAATATGTACCAACCGCATTTCCATTTCTTAAGATCTTAGTTTATTACTTATTCCCCCTTAATATCTTTATATATAATATAAATGCTTATTACCTTGAATATCACCCCTAGTTTATTTGTGGATTTTAAAAAAACTCATTAGATTTAGCAATCTTTCCTATAAAAATCCTAGGGGTTTTTTGGAAGTATTAAGTTATGCTCAATTATGTAAAGTAAGAGTCTGCATCTTTTTTGTTTTTTTGTACCTGTGGGGACATGATGTTAAGTGTGCAGCAAACAACTTCCTCCTTGTAACCTGAGTAAAGAGGACTTGTTACAGAACCCATACTTCAGCAAGCTTCTCCTGAATCTCTCACAGCATGTAGATGAGAGTGGCTTAAGCCTCACCCTGGCAAAGGAGCAGGCTCAGGTAAGGGCTTTGGAAGAAGAGATAAGAAGAAGGGAAAATCCTGAGAGAGACAGAGGTTCCTACCCGAGATTTTTTGGATTTCTAGGCATGGAAGGAAGTTCGACTGCATAAGACAACATGGCTGAGGTCTGAGATTTTACATAGAGTCATTCAAGAGTTGCTTGTGGACTACTATGTGAAGATGCAAGACACAAATGTAACTTCTGAGGACAAAAAGGTGAGGCAAAGGCTGGGCGTGATGGCTCACATCTGTAATCCCAGCACTTTGGGAGCCCGATGCAAGCTGATCACTTGAGGTCAGGAGTTTGAGACCAGCCTGGCTAACATGGTAAAACCCCATCTCTACTAAAAATACAAAAATTAACCAGACACACTGGCACATGCCTATAATCCCAGCTACTTGGGAGGCTGAGGCAGGAGTATCGCTTGAACCCGGGAGGCGGAGGTTGCAGTGAGCCAAGATTGTGCCACAGCACTCCAGCCTGGGTGACAGAGCAAGACTCAGTCTCAAAAAAAAAGTGAGGTGAAAGAAACCAGGTACAAGAACCACCAGGCCAACTGTGGCTTTGTCTTATGATGTGATCTAGGGGAAGTAGGAGCTTTGAGAAATGGGTTGTCAGAAGAGAAATGGACTGTAGTTATGGGAAGGAGTGGATATGTTATCAGAGTTTGAAATACAAACATTGACAGGAGAAGTCACTTGCAGCTGAGTTATCTGAGGGGAGATGACATATTTGAGGACTTTGAAAATATGTGAAAAAATGGTTCATGAGGATGGAAGAGGTGGAGTGGGAGAAGTTTTATAGTCACCTCTTTCTGTTTTTTATTCTGTCAGTTTCATGAGACCCTTGAACAGCGGCTACTTGTAACTGAACTGATGCGGCTCTTAGGTCCTAGCCAGGAGAGGGAGATACCTCCACTGCTGGGGATGGAGAAAGCGGACCTTCTGGAACTCATGCCACTCTCAGAGGTTGGCGGGGAGATATTGGAACCAAATAAATGAAATAGTTTAATTTCTCCCATATCTTTAAAATGTTTTTTGTCAAGCTTTATTGTTTTTGTAAAAATGATACACATTCAGGGTGGTCAGACTCAAATAAGAAAAACGTTACACAGGAGCAAGTAAAAGCTGAAATACTGCATCTAGAAGCACAATATTATTATAAATAGCTTGACATAAATGGTATTATACCCTTCATGCTTATACAGAGAGTATAAGTCTGAGTGTAGTGACTTCTGCCTATAATCTTAGCACTTTGGGAGGCTGAGGTGGGAGGATCACTTGAGTCCAGGAGTTCAAGACCAGCCTGGGCAATGTAGTGAGACCTCATTTCTACCAAAAAAAAAAAAAAAAAAAAAAAGTTAGCCAGGTGTGGTGGTGCACACCTGTAGTCCCAGCTACTCGGGAGACTGAGAAGGGAGGTTGACTTGAGGGTGGGAGGTCAAGGCTGTAGTGAGCTGTGATCATGCCACTGTACTGCAGCCTGGGCAGAGTGAGACCCTGTCTCAAAAAAGGAAAAGTACAGTCTATTTTCATGTAATATATTTCGGATTTCTTTTCAAGTCAATACATAAATGTATATTAGATGATACCTTTTATAACACTCTTAGCAAAGTATCTAGGCACATAGTGCTTAGTGTTATGTCATCAGTTTAAATCTCTGCTAGGATTCTACTGTATGGATGTAGAATAATTTGCTTAACCTTATTGATGGATATTAAGGTTGTTTCCACATTTTTGCTGTTAGAAACCACAGGGAGATGAACATGCTGGTTCATATGTGTCTTTACCTTTGTATGATTGTTTCTGTAGTGTTGGTGCTAAAAGTGGGATTCCTGAGTCAGTGCATACTCATACAATATTGGTACCTAATGCCAAACTGCTATCCAGAAAGGTATTTTCAGGACTCCTGGATCCCCCATGTGCTCACCAACATGGGGTCTTAACAGTCATTTTATTCTTCGCTAATGGATAGGTGAAAATGAGTCTCTCTGATGTCTCTTGATGCATTTTCTTTGGCTATTGTTCGGGTTATCATCATGTATTCATTGCTGAGATGTCCTAGTTCTTACAGTCTATTTGCATGTCTGCTTTTACTTCTGTGACTAGGATTTTGTGTGGATGAGGGCTCGGCTACAGCAAGAAGTAGAGGAGCAGCTCAAAAAGAAATGTTTCACTCTGCTCTGCTACTATGATCCCAATTCAGGTGAGTGCTAGCTCTCTGTTCTGCTCACAGCTGGACTTCAGGGTTCCTGGTCTCCTTTTTTGAGACTAATATATTTTGATTTTAGATTTGGGACAGAGGTTTAGACCCATCAGAGATGCTTATTTGTTTCATTGCTGGTGGAATAAAAACAAGGACTTTTTTTTGAGATGGAGTTTCACTCCTGTTGCCCAGGCTAGAGTGCAATGGTGCCATTTCTGTTCACTGCAACCTCTGCCTCCCAGGTCCAAGTGATTCTCCTGCCTCAGCCTCCTGAGTAGCTGGGATTACAGCCATGCGCCACCCCGCTCAGCTAATTTTGTATTTTTAGTATAGATGGGGTTTCTCCGTGTTGATTAGGCTGGTCTGGAACTCCCGACCTCAAGTGATCCTCCTGCCTGGGCCTCCCAAAGTGCTGAGATTACAGGTGTGAGCCACCACGCCCAGCCAAAACAAGGACTTTTGTAAGGACTCTTTATTCAGCAAGATACCAAGTGGGAGTGTCCTCCTGCTGCAGGGAAGGATGAGTTCTCTCAGGAGGTTCAGAATGGTTTAGGGAGGAAAGTTCAGACTCATAGAACACCTTATACTCTCTGTATAAACTTGGAGGGTATAATACCATTTATGTCAAGCTGTTTATAATAATGTGTTTCTAGATGTAGTATTCATATTTCAGCTTTTACTTGCTTCTGTATAATGATTTTCTTATTTGAGTCTGACCACCCTGAATGTGTATCTTTTTTTTTTTTTTTTGAGACAGAGTCTTGCTCTGTCCCCCAGGTTGGAGTGCAGTGGCGTGGTCTCAGCTCACTGCAAGCTCCACCTCCCAGGTTCACTCCATTCTCCTGCCTCAGCCTCCCAAGTAGCTGGGATTACAGGTGCCTGCCATCACGCCTGGCTAATTTTTTGTATTTTTAGTAGAGTTGGGGTTTCACCATGTTAGCCAGGATGGTCTCAATCTCCTGACCTCAGGTGATCTGCCTGCCTCGGGCTCCCAAAGTGCTGGGATTACAGGCATGAGCCACCACACTTGGCCTCCCTAAACCATTTCTATGACTTAAGAATTAAGGTCCGGGCCTGGCGCGGTGGCTCACGCCTGTAATCCCAGCACTTTGGGAGACCGAGGCGGGTGGATCATGAAGTCAGGCATTCAAGACCAACCTGGCCAACATAGTGAAACCCCGTCTCTACTAAAAATACAAAAAATTAGCTGGGTGTGGTGGCGGGCGTGTGTAATCCCAGCTTCTTGGGAGGCTTAGGCAGGAGAATTGCTTGAACCTGGGAGATGGAGGTTGCAGTGAGCTGAGATTGTGCCACTGCATCCAGCCAAGGTGACAGTGCAAGACTCCATCTCAAAAAAAAAAAAAAGAATTAAGGTCCAAATCTGGAATCAAAGGTAAGAGTGAAGATAATTTATTTAATAATTATGAGAACCAGACGCCCCCCCATCTTTTTTTTTAAACTCTGTCACCCAGGCTGGAGTGCAGTGGCACAATCAAACCTCACTGCAGCCTCGACCTTCTGGACTCAAGTGATCCTCTCACCTCAGCCTCCCAAGTAGCTGGCACTACAGGCGCATAGTATGCCTAACTAATATTTTAGAATTTTTTTTGTAGAGACAGGGTCTCACTATGTTGCCCAAACTGGTCTTGAACTCTTGGGCTCAAGCAATCCTCCTGCCTTGGCTAGGATTGCGGTGCTAGGATTGCAGGCATGAGCCACCATGCCCAGCCCAGAATGGGGCCATTTTTAATAGATTATTAGAAGAAAACCTGTTATTAGGCAGGATTTGTGGGGCTAGATATAGGATAGGGGCACTGGAAAGTTGCTTTAGAAGGGTTGTAGCGATTAGGGTTTTCCTGTCAGTCCTCTGCCTCCTTTGCCCAGATGCTGACAGTGAAACCGTGAAGGCAGCAAAGGTGTGGAAACTCGCAGAGGTCCTGGTGGGTGAGCAGCAGCAGTGCCAGGATGCCAAGAGCCAACAGAAGGAACAGATGTTGCTGCTGGAGAAGAAGAGTGCTACTTACTCCCAGGTTTATCAGGGCATGGGATAGCCCCTTTCCTTTATCCTGACCCCAGGAGCACTTTTGGGGAAGCCAAAGATTCCTGATCTACGCTTCTTTCTACTATATTTATGCCCTCTTCTTCCTCCATCTGGGGCTCAGGTGCTTCTCCGCTGCCTCACTTTGCTGCAGAGGCTTCTTCAGGAACACCGGCTGAAGACTCAATCCGAGCTAGACCGCATCAATGCCCAGTACCTGGAAGTCAAATGCAGTGCTATGATCCTTAAGCTGAGGTGAGCTGTGACCCCTGTGGATCTAAGGGATTCTGTCTCACATATCAGCCCTCTATCCCTCACCCTAATCTCTGTCCTCTCCCTTATCCTAGCACCTTGTGGGTATCCAGTAAATGTCACATAGGAGTATTACCTTTTGGATTACCCAAAAGCTTTCAACATCCTTGAGACTTTTCTTTTACAGCCTTCTGAAATAGGCACTTTACTGTGAGATCAATTGCTCGGGAATTTAGAGTGACCTTGTTTATCCTATCAGTGCTTAGCCCACACCTTGACCATCAGCAGGTACTGTGTCCATTCCCAATCCTGCTGCTATCAGGGACCTTCCACTTGCCATTTCTTTCTTCCCTCTGTCAGGATGGAGGAGCTAAAGATTTTGTCCGACACTTACACTGTTGAGAAAGTGGAAGTTCATCGTCTGATTAGGTGAGAACTCCTAAGAGTCTGGTACAGCTGTTCACAGGTGATTCTCACATTCCCTAAACTCATTTATTTAAAGATGTTGCCATTTTTGGCCAGGCACGGTGGCTCACACCTGTAATCCCAGCACTTTGGGAGGCTGAGGTCGGCGGATTGCTTGAGGTCAGGAGTTTGAGACCAGCCTGGCCAGTATGGTGAAACCCTGTCTCTACTGAAAAATGCAAAAATTAGCTGTGCATGGTGGTGTGTGCCTGTGGTTCCAGCTGCTCGGGAGGCTGAGGCAGGAGAATCGCTTGAACTCAGGAGGCAGAGGCCGCAGTGAGCCAAGATCATACCATTGCACTCCAGCCTCCATGACAGAGCGAGACTCCGTCTCAAAAAAAGAAAGAAAAAGTTTTCATTTTTGTCTACTGCTTTCTGAGGAGCAGCATCCTTATATTGTACCTTCTCTGCCCGGGCTCTTAGGGACCGTTTGGAAGGAGCCATTCACCTACAGGAGCAGGACATGGAGAAGTCAAGACAGGTCCTGAACTCCTATGAGGTCCTTGGGGAAGAGTTTGACAGGCTGGTGAAAGAGTACACCGTACTCAAGCAGGCAACGGAGAACAAGCGGTGGGCTCTCCTGGAGTTCAACAAGGCCTATCGTTGAGCTCTGGCCGGGCCAGGAAACATGGCTTCTGCACAGCTGCTGCCTCCTAATCTTCCTGCTAGTAGGACCACCTTCACCTGGGGCTGCCTTCACTACAAGGGAGTGTGGAAATGCTTACGCTTACTTGAAACACTGTAGTCATTTAGGCAGCCTCGTGGTTTCCCTTTATTTTTTATAATGACTGGGCCTCTTCTGGAAAATCTAGCAAGCAGATTTATATAATTTTTATCCATAGCTGTGTGTCAGTGTCAGCCCTGTATTATATTTGATTATCTCCTGAATAAAGTTATGATATTATATCTTAGGATTTTAGTCATTTTCCTTGGGCAAAGATGGAAAAAGAACATTGAAGGCTATGTGGGTAAGGAGGGGGGAACTGAGTGGATCCAAATAGAGACAGATATATGATGCTTATGCAAAGAGTAAGAAGTAGATGTGCCAGCTTGCCTACATCAAGTCTTAGAGGCTTCCTTTTGGGAGAGTACAGTGGATTAAATTTGGGCTTGCTCTTGAAGAACTATAATGTCCAAAGGAGTGCTAGATGCTCAGGCAGGTAGGGAGCTATTTTCTAACTATGGGTATCAGTGTGGGAGTTATAATAAAGCAGCTGAGCCTGGGAGCAGTGACTCACACCTGTAATTCCAGCACTTCGGGAGGCCAAGGCAAGAGGATCACTTGAGCCCAGCTGTTCGAGACCAGCCTGGGCAACATAGCAAGACCCCTGTCTCTATGAAAAACACTTTTTTTTTTTTTTTTTGAGACAGAGTCTCACTCTGTTGCCATGCTGGAGTGCAGTGGCGTGATCTCAGCTCACTGCAGCTTCCGCCTCCTAGGCTCAAGCAATTCTTGTGCATCAGCCTCCCTAGTAGCTGGGATTACAGGCATGCACCACCATGGCCAGCTAATGTTTGTATTTTTAGTAGAGACAGGGTTTTGCCATGTTGGTCAGGTTGGTCTCGAACTCCTGACCTCAAATGATCCGCCCACCTCGGCCTTGTGAAGTGCTGGGATTACAGGCGTGAGCCACCACACTCAGCTGAAAAAATTGTTTTAATTAGCAAGTGTGATGGTATGTGCCTGTAGTGCCAATATCTCAGGAGGCTGAGGTAGGAGGATCACTTGAACCCAGGAGGTCAAGGCTGCACTGAGCCATGATGGCACCACTGCACTCAGCCTGGGTGGCAGAGTGAGACCCTGTCTCAAAAAAAAAAAAAAAGCAGCCAGTGTCCAGCTCAGTTATAGGAAAGGACACAAGCCACTTGTGTTCCTGGTTCCCTTGGTGTGGTTTGAGGGCTACATTTTCCTCTAAAAGCAGAGGTTTGGAGGAGATCCCCCTGAGGAACCAAGTTCAACAGTCTACTTAGCTTAGAACAAGGCAGAGTCCTGGCTGGCGTCAAAATAGGGGACTATGAATAGAAACAGAAGGCCTCCACCTTTATTTAGAAGAGCCTACTCAGTTTCTGAAACCACTTTCTAGGGAAGCTGTCTTGGGGTATTCTTCTGCTAATATCAAATGATGATCTGGATTTATTTATAAGAACAATTAATGTCTTTGACTCAACTTTTTGTTTCTTTTTTTTTTTTTGAAACAGGGTCTCACTTTGTTGCCCAGGCTGGAGTGTAGTGGCATAAACATGGTTCACTGTAGCCTCAACCTCCCAGGCTCAAATTATCCTTCCACCTTAGCCCCGTAAGTAGCTGGGACTACAAGCATGTGCCACCATGCCCAGCTAATTTGTGTGTGTGTGTGTGTGTGTGTGTGTGTGTGTGTGTGTGTATATTTTTTTTTAGATAGTCTCGCTCTGTCGCCCTGGCTGGAGTATAGTGGCACAATCTTGGCTTACCGCAACCTCTGTCTCCTGGGTTCAAGCAATTCTCGTGCCTCAGCCTCCCGAGTAGCTGGGATTACAGATATGTGCCACCACACCTGGCTAATTTTTGTATTTTTAGTATAGACGGGGTTTCACCATGTTGGCCAGGCTGGTCTGGAACTCCTGACTTTAGGCAATCCACCCGCCTCAGCCTCCCAAAGTCCTGGGATTACAGGTGTGAGCCACTGCGCCTGGCCAATTTTTGTATTTTTTGTAGAGATCAATTTCTCAGAGATTCAGAGTGACCTTGTTTATCCTATCAGTGTTTAACCCACACCTTGACCGTCGGCAGGCACTGTGCCCAATCCTAACCCTGCTCCTATCAGAGATCTTCCACTTGACATTTCTTTCTTCCCTCTGTCAGGATGGAGGAGCTAAAGATTTTGTCCAGGCTGGGCGTGGTGGCTCACCTGTAATCCCAGAACTTTGAGAGGTGGAGGTGGGTGGGTCATCTGAGGTCAGGAGTTTGAGACCAGCCTGGCCAACATGGTGAAACCCTATCTCTACTAAAAATACAAAAATTAGCCAGGCGTGGTGGTGCATACCTATAATCCCAACTACTAGGGAGGCTGAGGCAGGAGAATTACTTGAACCTGGGAGGTAGAGGTTGCAGTGAGCCAAGATTGCGCCACTGCACTCCAGCCTGGGTGACAGAGCAAGACTCCATCTCAAAAAAAAAAAGGATTTTGTCCAACATGCCACTGCACTGCAACCTGGGTGACAAAGTGAGACCCTGTTTTTCAAAAAACAAAATTGAATTTTTCAGTAGGCTGGTGGTTACTGTATTAGTGCAGATATAGAATATTTACATCATTGCAGAAAGTTCTATTGGTCAGGGCTGTAAGCCTATATTTCCTCAAAACTGGAAGTAGGTCTACAGACTTGATTAGATTTGGGTGAAACAATTTTGCAAAGAATACTTAATGACATTACATACTTCACATTACATTACGCTGGAGACATCAGGTCAGAATTTGTCACTTAATTATGCTCAGTTTCATTGCTTGGTTAAGGTGGGAACTGTCAGATACCACATGGTGGTATTTCTCTGGTGTATAAAAATCCGTTTCCTCTTTAAGTAGCAGCTGGAAATGAACTTCAAAAATCTCAAAATAGTTCTTCCTGATACTTATAGTATTTAGCATTTCTTCAGTCAATTAGTTTTGGTATACTAATCATCTTGAATCATACTAAAGTTTTAGTATTTGAAATAGTAAGGATAAAAACTTTTAAAATGGACCTTGACGCCAGGCGCAGTGGCTCAAGCCTATAATCCCAGCATCTTGGGAGGCCGAGGCTGATGGATCACTTGAGGACAGGAGTTCGAAACCAGCCTGGCCAACATGGCGAAACCCTATCTCTACTAAAAATACAAAAATCAGCCAGGTGTGGTGGTGCAGGCCTGTAATCCCAGCTACTCGGGAAGCTGAGGCACGAGAATCACTTGAACCCAGGAGGCAGAGGTTGAGGTGAGCTGAGATCACACCACTGCACTCCAGCCTGGGTGACAGAGTGAGACTCTGTCTCAAAAAAAAAAAAAAAAAAAAAAAATGGACCTTGATGAGGTGCAGTGACTCACCCCTGTAATCCCAGCACTTTGGGAGGCCGAGGCAGGTGGATCACTTGAGGTCAGGATTTCGAGACCAGCCTGGCCAGGATGGTGAAACCCCACCTCTACTAAAAATAAAAAAATTAGCCAGGCATAGGGGCACGTGGCTGGAGTCCTAGCTACTCAGGAGGCTAAGGTGGAGGATTACTTGAACCTGGAATGGGGAGGTAGCAGTTAGCCACCACTGCATTCCAGCCTTGGTGACAGAGTGAGACTGTTTCTAAATAAATAAATAAAAACTGTGTCCTCAAAAAAAAAAAAATAAAAAAAAAAACAAAAAAAAAAAACTGTGTCCTCAATGTTTATAACCTATACACAGTAGTGGACACACAAAACAGTCTAAGAACATAAAGTAACAAGAAGTGCAAATACATATGGTTGCAAACCAGAAGGGAATCAAGAATAGAATTTGGGGCCGGGCGCGGTGGCTCAAGCCTGTAATCCCAGCACTTTGGGAGGCCGAGACGGGTGGATCACGAGGTCAGGAGATTGAGACCATCCTGGCTAACACACTGAAACCCCGTCTCTACTAAAAAATACAAAAAACTAGCCGGGCGAGGTGGCGGGCGCCTGTAGTCCCAGCTACTCGGGAGGCTGAGGCAGGAGAATGGCGTAAACCCGGGAGGCGGAGCTTGCAGTGAGCCGAGATTGCGCCACTGCACTCCAGCCTGGGCGACAGAGCGAGACTCCGTCTCAAAAAAAAAAAAAGAATAGAATTTGGGGGCTGGGTACAGTGGCTCATGCCTGTAATCCCAGCACTTTAGATGGTCAAGGAGGGAGGATTGCTTGAGTCCAGGAGTTTGAGACCAGCCTGGAAGCATAGGGAGAACCTGTCTTTACAAAAATAATTTTTAAAAAATTTTTGTTTGTATTTTTGTTTTTTTTTCCTCCTTCGTAGGGGAAAAGGAACAAAAGTCATGTCCATTGTGGCCTGAGGGAGCACTACAGGTGTTTCTCTTGGTCCATTCATTCTGCACATTGACTGGAGGTGGAAGATTTGTCGGAGGTGCCCTTCGTACATGCTGCTCTCTATTGTGGCAAAGATGGGAAGGAGCCTTGGAGGACAAGTAGAAGGGGCTGCATGAAAGTGACAGCTGAGGGGCCGGGCGCCATGGCTCATGCCTGTAATCCCAGCACTTTGGGAGGCTGAGGCAGGCGGATCATGAGGTCAAGAGATTGGGACCATCCTGGCCAACATGGCAAAACCCCGTCTCTACTAAAAATACAAAAATTAGCCAGGCGTGGTGGCGTGCACCTGTAGTCCCAGCTACTCGGGAGGCTGAGGCAGGAGAATCACTTGAACCTAGGAAGCAGAGGTTGCAGTGAGCCGAGATCACGCCACTGCACTCCATGCCTGGCAACAGAGCGAGACTTCTTCTCAAAAAAAAAAAAGAGAAAGTGACAGTTGAGGGTTAGCATCTTGGACCTTAGCTGCTCTCTTTCCCTCACACTGCTCAGAAAAGATTTGCATTTACTGCCTCCCTTCATTCTTTCAGTCGAACCTCTCTTTACTTGCCTCTTACTACGTCTGATAAGTCTTATAGATTATTCCCTTGTGATGAGAGGCAAAGGAAATCACCTTCAGAACTTAGAATAGGATCAACTCTGGGACTCTTGGATAAACAAAATCTGTTTCCTTAATATTCTCGATGAAAGGTGAATATGGAGGTGTCCTGGGGAGTGACTGCACTCTTCCTTGGCCACCACAATCAGGAGACCCAGCGCCCCCTAAGGGCCAGCTTTGGCATCTCCAAAGGAGAAGGGTGCCCCTCACCCTATAAAGAATCTCTGCATATTGGCTGGGCGTGGTGGCTCACGCCTGTAATCCCAGCAATTCTTTGGGGGGAGGCTGAGGCAGGCAGATCACTTGAGCTCAGGAGTTTGAGACCAGCCTGGCCAACATGGTAAAACCCTGTCTCTTCTAAAAATACAAAAATTAGCCAGGCATGGTGGCTCGTGCCTATAGTCCCAGCTATTCGGTGGAACTGAAAATACAAAATTAGCCAGGTGTGGTGGTGCACACCTGTAATCGAGAGGCTGAGGCATGATAATAGCTTGAACCTGGGAGGTGGCGGCTGCAGTAAGGCAAGATGGGGCCACTACCCTACATCCTGGGCAACAAAGCAAGACTCTATTTTGAAAAAAAAAAAAAAAAAATCTGTCCATATTATCCATCTTGAAGGACCTGGACTAGGTTTTGTTAAAGGAACTAGCAGGCTTCCTTATACCTTGAGACAGCAAAAATATGAGTGAATTTACAATGGACTAAACAATGTGTAGAAATAATTTACCCTAAAAGATGGTTTGTTTTTGAGTTGCTGAGGTCCAGCCAAAGTGGCTAAGTTCTGGTCTCAGGAAAAAACAACTGAAGTTTGGAGAGTCCTAAATTTACCAAGCCTGGCTGAATAAAGAATGTGTAACCAAAAGCAAATGACCTGTCTAGGATTTAGAAAAGGGTTATCTAAAGAGCAAGGTTGGCCAGGCACGGTAGCTTACGCCTGTAATTCCAGCACTTTGGGAGGCCGAGGCGGGTGGAACACCTGAGGTCAGGAGTTTGAGACCAGCCTGGCCAACATGGTGAAACCCTGTCTCTTCTAAAAATACAAAAATTAGCCAGGCATGGTGGCTCGTGCCTATAGTCCCAGCTATTCGGGAGGCTGAGGCAGGAGAATTGCTTGAATCCAGGAAGCAGAGGTTGCGGTGAGCCGAGATCATACCATTGCACTCCAGACCAGGCAACAGAGTCAGACTGTGTCTCAAAAAAAAAAAAAAAAAGCAAGGTCACAACCTGGAGAGATACATATATATAATTTATTTTAAAGAATTGGCTCATGTGATTATGGGAGCTGGCAAGTCTAAAATCTGTAGGGCAGGCCAGCAGGCTGAAAACAAGCAGAAGTAATGCTACAGTTTTGGTTTTTTTTTTCCAACTTTCATTTTAGGCTCAGGGGGTACATGTGCAAGTTTATTACATGAGTTAAACTGTGTCACTAAGGTTTAGTGTATGAATGATCCCGTCACCCAGTTAGTGAGCATAGTACCTGATAGGTAGTTTTTCAACTGTTGCCCCCCTCCCTCCCTTCCCCTTCTAGCAGTCCCCAGTGTCTATTTCCATCTTTATGTCCATGTGTACTCAGTGTTTAGCTCTCACTTATAAGTGAGAACTAGTGGTATTTTGTTTTCTATTCTCGCATTAATTTCTTTTTCTTTTTTTTCTTTTGAGACGGAGTCTTGTTCTGTCACCTAGGCTGGAGTACACTGGCATGATCTCGGCTCACTGCAACCTCCACCCCCTGGGTTCAAGCGATTCTCCTGCCTCAGCCTCCCGAGTAGCTGGGATTACAGGCACCTGCCACCACGTCTGGCTAATTTTTTTGTATTTTTAGTAGAGACAGGGTTTCACCATGTTGGTCAGGCTGGTCTCGAACTCCTGACCTCGTGATCCGCCTGTCTTGGCCTCCCAAAGTGCTGGGATTACAGACATGAGCCACCACACCCAGCCCAGCCATGACTTTTTAATAATAGCCATTCTGACTGGTATGAGATGGTATCTTATTGTGGTTTTGATTTGCCTTTCTCTAATGATTAGTGATATTGAACATTTTTTCATATATTTGTTGTCAACATCTGTGTCTTCTTTTGAGAAGTGTCTGTTCATGTCCTTTGCCCAGATTTTTTGTTTGTTTGTTTGTTTTCTTTTTCCGGGAGACAAGGTCTTACTCTGTCAACCAGGCTGGAGTGCAGCTGCAGCCTCAACCTCCTGGGCTCAAAGGATCCTCCCACCACAGCCTCCCTAGTAGCTAGGACTACAGGCATGTACCACCATGCTGGGTTTTTGTTTTGTTTTGTTTTGCAGTGATGTGGTCTCACTCTGTTGCTCAGGTTAGTCTGGAACTCCTGGGCTCAAGCAGTCCTCCCCTCTCTGCCTCCCAAAAGTGTTAGGATCACGGGGTGAGCCACTGCAACAGGCTGAGAAAATTTTAAAATATTTCTTTTTTTTTTTTTTGAGAAGGAGTTTTGCTTGTTGCCCAGGCTGGAGTGCAATGGCGCTATCTCAGCTCACCGCAACCTCTGCCTCCTGGGTTCAAGTGATTCTCCTGCCTCAGCCTCCCAAGTAACTACGATTATAAGTGCACCACCAGGCTCAGCTAATTTTTTTGTGTTTTTAGTAGAGATGGGGTTTTACTATATTGGTCAAGCTGTTCTTGAACTCCTGACATCAAGTGATCTGCTGACCTTGGCCTCCCAAAGTGCTGGGATTAGGGGTATGACTAACCACGCCTAGCCTTTTGAGATAATATATTTAAAGTGCCTGGCATGTGGTAGAGCTTAATTAATATTAGCCCGGGCCGAGTATGATGGCTGATGCCTATAATCCCAGTACTTTGGGAGGCTGAGGTAGGTGGACCACGAGGTCAGGAGTTCAAGACCAGCCTGGCCAAGATGGTGAAATCCTATCTCTACTAAAAATACAAAAATTAGCCAGGTGTGGTGGCGGGCACCTGTAATCCCAGCTACTTGGGAGGCTGAGGCAGAGAATTGCTTGAACCCGGGAGGCAGAGGTTGCAGTGAGCTGAGATTGTGCTACTGCACTCCAGCCTCGGTGACAGAGCAAGACTCTGTCTCTCACACACACACACACACACACACACACAAAACAAAACAAAACAAACGAAACAAATATTAGCCTGGCTAGGACTATCATGTTACTGTTATGAGGCAAGAATGATTGCTGAAGACTAGATAGCTACACAAGCCTACAGAGAAGGAGGGGGGGCCTTGGCTAGACCTTCAAAAGAAAGGACATAAGCATAAAGATCAGGGAGAAGTAACAAGTTTATTTATTTTTATTTATTTATTTATTTTTGAGACGGAGTTTCGCTCTTGTTGCCCAGGCTGGAGTGCAATAGCACTATCTTGGCTCACTGCAACCTCTGCCTCCTGGGTTCAAGTGATTCTCCTGCATCAGCCTCCCAAGTAGCTGGGATTACAGGCACACACCACCATGCCTGGCTAATTTTTTGTATTTTTAGTAGAGATGGGGTTTCACTATGGCCCGGCTGGTCTTGAACTCCTGACCTCAGGTGATCTGCCTGCCTCGGCCTCCCAAAGTGCTGGGATTACAAGCGTGAGCCACTGCGCCTGGCCAAAGTAACAGGTTTTATACATATTTTTAAAAATATTTTACATGTAATATAAACATGCTTGTACAAAACATTTGGAAAATACAGTTTTTCCACATAGTTGAGGTCATTTTGTGTGTAAAATTTGTAATGTGTGTCTCTTCTTTTTTTTTTTTTTTTTTTTTTTGAGACGGAGTCTCGCGCTGTCACCCAGGCTGGAGTGCAGTGGCGGATCTCCAGCTCACTGCAAGCTCCGCCTCCCGGGTTCCGCGCCCATTCTCGACCTCAGCCTCCCGGTAGCTGGGACCACAGGCTGCCACCTGGCCCGGCTATTTTTTTGTATTTCTTAGTAGAGGCGGGGTTTCCCGTGTTAGCCAGAGATGGTCACCGATCTCCTGACCTGCGTGATCCGCCCATCTCGGCCTCCCAAAGTGCTGGGATTACAGGCTTGAGCCACCGCGCCCGGCCGTAATGTGTGTCTCTTAAAGGCATGTCATAGGCCTTTCTCCATGTTACTACATCTTCTTTGATAACACTGATTTTAATGGCTGCTGAAGATTTCATTGAGGCCGAGTGTGGTGACTTACGCCTGTAATCCCAGCACTTTGGGAGGCGAGGCAGGCGGATCATTTGAGGTCAGGAGTTCAAGACCAACCTGGCCAACATGATGAAACCCCATCTCTACTGAAAATACAAAGTTAGCCAGGTGGTAGTGGCGTGTGCCTGTAATCCCAGCTACTTGGGAGGCTGAGGCAGGAGAATCACTTGAGCCTGAGAGGCAGAGGTGTCTCAAAAAAAAAAAAAAGCCACCACTCCCGGCCCCTTTCTCCGTTCTTTTTGAGGTTTCTTTGCTTTTCTTGTCTGATTTTTATTGCAGACGAACAGTAGAATTATTTTATCAAGTAACAAAAGATTCCATTAGAATTGTGCTTGAATGGGCCGGGCGCAGTGGCTCATGTCTGTAGTCCCAGCACTTTGGCAGGCAGAGGCGGGCAGATCATGAGGTCAGGAGATCCAGACCATCGTGGCTAACACGGTGAAACCCCGTTTCTAATAAAAATACAAAAAGCCGGGCGTGGTGGCAGGCGCCTGTAGTCCCAGCTACTCGGGGAGGCTGAGGCAGGAGAATGGCGTGAACCTGGGAGGCGGAGCTTGCAGTGAGCCAAGATCGTGCCACTGCACTCCAGCCTGGGTGGCAGAGCGAGGCTCTGTCTAAAAAAAAAAAAAAAAAAAAGAATTGTGATTGAATGTTGTGAAAGTGAGAAATTAATTTGGTAAGAATTTACATCTTTGTAAGATTCGTTATTTTCTAAGATTATGGCTTGTTTCTCCATTTTTTTTAGTCTTCTATTGTATCTTTCAGCAAATTTTTTTTTTCTTTTTGATAGACAGGGTCTTGCTCTGTCACTCAGGCTAGAATGCAGTGGTTTGATCACAGCTCACTGCTGACTCAACCTCCTGGGCTCAAGCAATCCTCCCACCTCAGCCTCTTGGGTAGCTGGGACTACAGGTGTGTGGCACCACGCCCAGCTCTTTTTTTTTTTTTTTTTCAGACGGAGTTTTGCTCTTGTTGCCCAGGCTGGAGAGCAATGGCCCGATCTTGGCGCACTGCAACCACTGCCTGCCGGGTTCAAGCAATTATCCTGCCTCAGCCTCCTGAGTGGCTGGGATTATAGTGCCTGCCACCACGCCCAGCTAATTTTTTTATTTTCAGTAGAGACGGGCTTTCACCACGTTGGCCAGGCTGGTCTCAAACTCCTCACCTCAGGTGATCCACCCGCCTTGGCCTCCCAAAGTGCTGGGATTACAAGCATGAGCCACCGTGCCTGGCTGCTAATTTTTTTTTTTTTGAGACAGGGTCTCACTCTATCGCCCAGACTGGAGTGCAGTGGCACGATCTCGGCTCAACGGTAATCTCTACCTAAAAGGCTCAAGGGATTCTCCCACCTTAGCCTCCTGAGTAGCTGGGATTATAGGCATGCGCCATCACACTCGGCTAATTTTTGTATTTTTAGTAGAGACGGGGTTTCACCATGTTGGCCAGGCTAACGCCCAGCTAATTTTTAAAAATTTTTTTGTAGAGATGGGGTATTGCTATGTTGCCTAGGCTGAGGCTGGCCTTGAACTCCTAGGCTCAAGCAATCCTCCTGCCTCAGCCTCCCAAAGTGTTGGGATTATAAGCATGAGCCACTGTAACCAGCCTATAATTTTCTTTATGTCAGTTTCTCACATTTTTCAGTAAAGATAAATATTTTATAGTAGTGTTACTGTTACCACTGTGAATGGGGAAAATAATAATCAAAATAGCTAATATGTATTGAAGGTTTACTATGTGCAGGGTAGCTTCTAAATGCTTTACTCTGTTAACTAATTGAATACTCATAATAACTTTATAGGAGCTATTATTTACATTCCCGTTTTGTGGATGAGAAAACTGAGGCCAGAAGGGCTAGGTTCACAGTCCTAGTAAATGAATGAACAGGGCTTTAACCTCTTGCTATCTGGTTTAGCAGGCCATACTCTTAACTATCATATTATTGGGATTTTTTGAAATCAATTATGTCTTTTAACTGGTTATTCTTAGTACATGAGAAGCTACAGATTTATTTTATACTTATCTTGCATCAAGTGACTTCTCTGCATTCTACTATTCTCATCATTTTAAAATGGAGTCTTATGAATTTTCTATGTGTACAATCATATCATCTACAAATAATGATAAATTTACCTCTCCCTTCCTAAAAGTTGTAACCCCCTTTTTTCTATTTCCAATCTTATTATATTGGATTTTTCAGAATAATATTAAATAACTCAGTGATGAGACTAGATATTCTTGTATCTTTTTTTTTTTTTTAAAGAAAAGGTCTCACTATGTTACCCAGGCTGACCTCGAGCTCCTGGACTCAAGGGATCCTCCCGTCTCAGCCTCCTGAGTAGCTGGCACTATGGGCACTTACAACCATGCAGGGTAGCTCATTTCATCTTTGTTGATCTTATATATACACATATATGATGAATATAAAAACTATTAATATTTATGGCCGAGTGTGGTGGCTCATGCCTCTAATCTCAGCATTTTGGGACGCCAAGGTGGGCAGATCATGAGGTCAGGATTTTGAGAGCAGTCTGGCCAAAATAATGAAACCCTGTCTGTAATAAAAATACAAAAAAAATTAGCCGGGCATGGTGGCACACGCCTGTAGTCCCAGCTACTCGGGAGGCTAAGGCAGGAGAATTGCTTGAACCCAGGAGGTGGAGGTTGCAGTAAGCTGAGATCGCGCCACCGCACTTCAGCCTGGGCGACAGAGCGAGACTCCGTCTCAAAAAAAAAAGAATACTTATAGAAAATGCAGTTAACGTACTGTGTTCTCTTATTTGACAATTAACAACCGTCAAATATTTTTTGTTTGGTTTATTTTTGACCTATTCTATAAAGAAATTTCCTAATACCTTTGTGTTAATTATTGGTATAAACCCTAATTGGTTGTGTTATATAATTACTATATTAACATACTGTTAAGTTTTATTTATTAATTCTAAATATTTTAGGAATCTTACATTTATATCCATAAGTGAGGGTCTATAGCTTTTTGGGAGTGTTATTTCTGACAGGTTTTGATATTAGATGTGTTCTGTCTTCATAAATAAATTGGGTAGTTTTCCATCTTTTTCTATGTTCAGAAGTTACTGCTTTCTATTCATTTTGACAGATAAACACTGTATAATAGAGATGACAAAAAAGAGAATGCAAATCTGCACAGATTATTTTGCCTCAGTAACTCTGCCACTTTTATAGCTGGAAGACAGCCTTGATTGTGAAAAAGCAATTTGGAGCAGTAGGAGGGTCAAACAGGCCATTATTTTGGTGTTGAAGAGTGTGGCTGGCTGGGCAGGCACAGAGGTGACTGAAGGTGGGCCTGGGGAGGGAGGCAAGCACTGAGGGAGTAGGGGAGCACAACAGAAGATGAAAAGAGGTTTCCAATGGGCTAGAGGTGTTTAAACAAGGACAAAAGAACAAGATAAGGTGGAAGAATTGGGCCTGAAAGTGAAGAAAGCCGGGAGATAAGTGGGAGCATTATCTGGGAATGGGGACCCCTTTCCTCCAGAAAGTCTCCAGTGCTCCGGCCTGTTGGTCATTGGCTCCTGTTGGAGACAGTAACATTATTTCTCACCCAGGGTATTTGCCCTTCTGTCCCACCATTTCCCTATCTTCATCTCAGCCAAGGCAAAAGTCCCATAGTATAACAGTGATTCACATGCTTCTGGGCCCAAAGGCTCAGCATGCAGGGCAGAGCAAAGCAGAGCATAATGTAGACTTCACCAACTTTGACTTAACACCTAGGGACAGAACTTGTTCAAGGTGCTCTATTTCTTTTCATTCCTTCCCTTCTTGTTCCTCTACAACTCATGTAGACAGACCCACGGTTACATGCTGTTTTTTATGGCATAGGAAAGTGCTATAGGAAAGGCTGAGAGCAATGTGGTATGGAGTTACTGAGAACTGTTCAGCATGATGCTAGCCACAATGCTAAGGCCGTTTGGAATGAAAAGACAAAGACAACACAGACCAAAGAAATTCAGCCCATGTAAACTTACTTTAGGGTCAGTCAGAAATTCTAGGCTCTTTTTACATGAATCCTTTAGAAAATTATTTTAACTGATGGCAAAACTGACATTATTGTTTTATAGATTATCCTCTCTCCCTCTCACCCATGATGGGTTAGTTAACAACCAACAGAGCAGCTACCAGTTTGACATCAGGAGCGAGGTGCCAGGAGCACAGATGGTCCACAATCTAGACAATTAGCTTCTAAAGAAGAAAAAACGTCTAACGAGTCTTCCGTGAATGTAGAGTTTGGTTGGGCACAGCTAGGGCAGAGAACAAGCAGACCTCCTCAACAACTCTTTCTTTTACCTCTTAAAATGCTGGTGAAGGCCGGGCGTCATGACTCACACCTGTAATCTCAGCACTGTGGGAGGCTGAGGTGGGTGAATCACCTGAGGTCAGGAGTTTGAAACCAGCCTGGCCAACATGGTGAAACCTCATCTCTACTAAAAATACAAAAATTAGTCAGGCGTGGTGGTACACACCTGTGGTCCCAACTACTTGGGAGATTGAGGAAGGAGAATTGCTTGAACCCGGAAGGTGGAGGTTGCAGTGAACTGAGATCATCGGCCTCCCGGGTAGCTGGGATTACAGGGGCCTGCTACCACGCCTTTGGTATTTTTAGTAGAGACGGGGGTTTTGCCATGTTGCCCAGGCTGGTCTCGAACTACTGACCTCAGGAGATGCACCTGCCTCCACCTCCCAAAGTGCTGGGATTACAGGCGTGAGCCACCGCGCCCGGCGGGTTTTCCAACTTTCATTCTTCTGGGGCACTTGCATTGCACCCAGGGTTCCCCAGAATTTATCCTACCCCACACCCTTTTCGTATTTCCTATGGCTCTGTCCCCAACGAGCTATGGTGATCTCAGTCTCATGACCTCAGTTCTTTCTTCTGGCGACCTCCATCTCATCTGGTTCAGATCACTGTTCATCCAACTTTCTATTACACAGCGCCCCCTAGACGTTCAATTCAGCATGACTAAACCCAAACCCTGATTTCCCAAACCCTCTTCTCGCATTTCTCGCTCACTGCATGGACAGAATCCTAGGCATCACCCCTGACTGCTTTCTCAGGACTCCCTGCCAGTCGGTCCCTAAGTTCTGCCAGCGGCGCCTGCGTGGGGCCTCTTGTACCGTGTTCTCCTCTCCATCCTTGTTGCCGAGCTGCCTCAACACCAGTGGGCCCCCTGCCTTCAGAAGTTCCCATTTCCCTCCCCTATGTCTTTCCTTGCTTCCTTCCTTTCCATCTCTCTAGCAGCTATTGACATGGGAAAATGTAGATTCTCTCTGGCCTCCACGCCAGCCAGTTTCATGACTGCTGCCCACTGTAATTCATGAATTCCTTTTCTCTATCTTGAAGTGTGTGTGTGTGTGTGTGTGTGTGTGTGTGTGTGTGTGTTTAGGCGTTTATTCACACCTTTTGTGTTTGAAACACAAAACACTACTTCCTAGAATCACTAGGAAGTAGCTGAGTTAGCAGTTTATTTTAATATGTAACATAATAAGGTGACAAAGCCCATTTTAATAGCACCAGCCATTAACCCAGTTTTCTCAATGTTCATATGGACGTAAATAATGACACAAGGAAAACACTTTTGAAGGTAGTTACGGGAAAAGCTGACATTAGATGGCTGCAGAACCCAACCAACTTAGGAGCTGAAAATGAAAGCGTTAAGATAATAAAGAAGCTTCAAACGACGAAAGGTAAGGAAAATCAGAAAATGCTCATGAAGTAAAATTATGAACAGCCCCACCGAGCCAGCCAGGAGTCGAACCTGGAATCTTCTGATCCGTAGTCAGACGCGTTATCCATTGCGCCACTGGCCCTGAGACGAAAGACAATTTCTCCATGATGCTCCTTCAAGGTTGTACTGCAGGGTTTCATGGGAGGTGTAGTCTCATAGCGGAGTTCTGCAGATACACTAAGCATTCTGGGAGATTGAAGTTCGTCAGAAACCAGACTCTGAGATTGGTGGATCTTCAGGAGCCACGCCGTACGCCACTGCGCAGCCCGCGGATTGGCGGGAAAAGCCACTCCCCATCCCTCGCGTTCGGGAGCTGTGGCAGACGCTCTGGTTGTTAAGGCGACTCGTCCCGCCTCCTGGGTCTCTAGTTTGGCTTTGTGATTGGCTACTAGTATCAAGGAATCCCGGCGTGGACAGCGCGAGGAAAAAGATGGCGGCGATGGCGGTCGGGGGTGCTGGTGGGAGCCGCGTGTCCAGCGGGAGGGACCTGAATTGCGTCCCCGAAATAGCTGACACACTAGGGGCTGTGGCCAAGCAGGGGTGAGGGCCGGACCTCCACGAGCGGAATGCGGGGTCTGAACTCGGGGACGGAGAAGGGCAGACTAGTCATCCCGGAGAAACTGGGGTGAGGGGGTCGGCTAAGATGAGAAGGGGAGAGACTATTACTCTTTGGAGGGGAGAAGCCTCGGACCCAGTAACGTGAGGAAAAGAACTTGTGGGGGGCCTGTGGTCACTGAGTCCCAAAGTTGGGAGAGTTGTTGAGTAAACTCTAAAGGGCTCTGGAGGTCGCGATTATTGTCTGGGAGTGGGAGGAGGTGTTAGGGGTCAAGGGAGAGAAGAGGCTAATCTTGACGGGGGAGGCACGGGCAGAACTGGGGCAAATCTGGATGTGATGGTCTTCGAAACATAGTGACACCTGAGGAGAAAAAAATTCTACTTGTGGATTTCCATCGTTTTCTCCTTACTCATATTTCCCATGGCTGTGTTTTGGGGAGAAACTGAGGCACAGTACAGCAGAGATGTCCCCCAAGGTGGTCTGAACTCAGCAGCCTAGTAGGGTGAACTGATGGCAGCTGAAAGGGCTGTGGAAAATCAAAATAGCCTAAATCCAGTTGCTTGGCTTTCTGGCACTGCTGCTCTCTTTACATGATTCTGGGTCTGTCGCGGTTGTAGGTTTGATTTCCTCTGCATGCCTGTCTTCCATCCGCGTTTCAAGAGGGAGTTCATTCAGGAACCTGCTAAGAATCGGCCCGGCCCCCAGACACGATCAGACCTACTGCTGTCAGGAAGGGGTAGGGACCATCCCATATGCCCCTTAATTATTAGAGGCAATAACAACTTCTGCTTTATCGGGGCCCCGATTCTTCTCCTTTTCTGACTTGGATATATTTGTTAGTCCCTGGGATATAGATAACTTGTTTTCTCCTTGCTTCTCTATTCTGCATCAGGCTATCCCATGTCTATGTAGAAAAAACCTTTGTCTCTCATTTCTACTCTTGATTCCCAAAACTAAAAATTGAACAAGTAAAGTGCTGAACCTTATTCAGTATTTGTCTTTCTTGGGTGGGGGAGTGCAGACTGGAATACGCTAATTGTGGGAAAGCTTTCTCCATGGATTCGTCCAGACTCAAAAGTGGAGAAGATTCGCAGGAACTCCGAGGCGGTAAGACTCTTTAACTTCTATGCTGGATCTTTCTAACCAAGCTGGGTAGGGAGAGTGGTCCCCTCCCACCCCCAATAACTTGGTAAATCAACTGATACAATGAAATTAAAGCTATTAGGCTGGACCCCATGGTGCACACCTATGATCCTATCACTTTGGGAGGCTGAGGTTGTAGGATCACTGGAGCTCAGGAGTTTGAGACCAGCCTGGGCAGCATAGTGAAACCCCATCTCTATAAAATATACAAAAATTAGCCAGGCATGGTGGCACATTCCTGTGGTCCCAGCTACTCAGGAGGCTGAGGTGGGAGGATCAGTTGAGCTTGGGAAGGTTGAGGCTGCAGATGAGTGGAGATTGTGCCACTGTACTCCAGCCTGGGTGACAGAGTGAGACTTTGTCTCAAAAAAAAAAAAAAGAAAAGAAAAGAAAGCTATTTGCTTGTTAGCTCAACCTTTTCCTCTTCATCTCCATTCCAGGCCATGTTACAGGAGCTGAATTTTGGTGCATATTTGGGTCTTCCAGCTTTCCTGCTGCCCCTTAATCAGGAAGATAACACCAACCTGGCCAGAGTTTTGACCAACCACATCCACACTGGCCATCACTCTTCTATGGTATAGCTGAGGGGCTCCTTTCCTGCTGCCTATCATAGTAGTCAGATTGTGCTAAGTACCTTCTTGTGCCTAGCCATTCAGTGAAGGGTGTGTTTGGCAGAATTGAAGTATCAGTATTGCCGGGCACAGTGGCTCATGCCTGTAATCCCAGCACTTTGGGAGGCTGAGGTGGGCAGATCGCTGAGCTCAGAAGTTCGAGACCAGCTTGGGAAGCCTGGTGAAACCCTGTCTCTACAAAAACCAAAACCAAAACAAAAAAACACAGATTAGCTAGGTGTGGTGTCACATGCCTGTAGTCCCAGCTACTTGGGAAGCTGAGGTGGGAGGATGACTTGAACCTGTGAGGCGGAGGTTGCAGTTAGCTGAGATTGCACCACTGCACTCTAGCCTGGGTGACAGAGCCAGACCTTGTCTCAAAAAAAAGGTCAATATTGCGCACCTCTCCATCTAAAAGTGGTATGAAGAGAGTTTCAAAACATGCAAATGTAATTATTTCGGAAACTTACGTAAGATAAGGCAGATATTTACATAAGGATCTATACATAAGGTACACGTTCACTTACAAAATCACAAATTGGGAAAAGCATATAAAGGGATTAGCGAGGTCTGGATGAAGTTTTTGATTGAGGGAAACTTTCTGGACCCAGTGAGTTCAAAAGGGTGTTCTAAAAGGGTGACTGTTCATGTGCAGTTCTGGATGCGGGTACCCTTGGTGGCACCAGAGGACCTGAGAGATGATATAATTGAGAATGCACCAACTACACACACAGAGGAGTACAGTGGGGAGGAGAAAACATGGATGTGGTATGTCTCCCTTTGCTGCTGTGATAGGGTGAGGGGAAGTACAGGGTGAAACCTATAGGGAGGTCTCCTTGAGCTATGGTGATTGGTCGGCCGTATCTAGTTGACTGTACTTTTCTGTATTTGATTCTGAACAGGTGGCACAACTTCCGGACTTTGTGTGACTATAGTAAGAGGATTGCAGTGGGTGAGTCCATGAGAATCCTGGGTTGGGTGTTGCTTCTCTGACCTCCTGTGAATAAGATTCAGGAATTTTGTATATAGTATACAATTTTACTACTTATCCTCTGTCTCAGACTGCCTTTCTCTTAAAGAGGTAAACAGATTTTTCACAAAGGAGCAAGGAAGGGTTTCTTGCCTGGCAGTGGTTGACAGTTTTTCTTTGTCTCATGTAGCTCTTGAAATTGGGGCTGACCTCCCATCTAATCATGTTATTGATCGCTGGCTTGGGGAGCCCATCAAAGCAGCCATTCTCCCCACTAGCATCTTCCTGACCAATAAGAAGGGATTTCCTGTTCTTTCTAAGATGCACCAGAGGCTCATCTTCCGGCTCCTCAAGGTGAGTGGTAGGAGGGTTCTAAAGGTGGTCCAGCTATACATCTTGCCTTATTTACCTGTGTATGATCGTTTTTTCCTGTGAGGCTGACTCTTTTTCTTTGGTTTCTGGGGAGCAATTTCAGTGAAGTTGGGAGTCTTGAGAACAAAAAGATAAATGCCAGTAATAGCCCTAGAAACCTTTCAAAACAAACCAAACCTCATGAGAACTTTGCAGAAGGTTTCATTTAGGAAGTTACAGCAAGGATCCATGAGGCTCTTTGGGTGTTGATGATACTTTTATGGCATAAGAGGGCTTTTCTTTTTTTTTTTTTTTTTTTGAGACAGAGTCTCACTCTGTCACCCATCCTGGAGTGCAGCGGTGCAAACTCAGCTCACCAGAACCTCTGCCTCCCAGGCTTAAGCGATTCTCCTGCTTTAGCCTCCTGAGTAGCTGGGATTATAGGTGTGCACCACTACTGCCCGACTAATTTTTGTATTTTTAGTAGAGACGGGTTTTACCATGTTGGCTAGGCTGGTCTTGAACTCCTGACCTCAAATGATCCACCTGCCTCAGTCTCCCAAAGTGTTGGGATTACAGGCGTGGGCCACCACGCCCGGCCAAGAGGGCTTTTTACAAGTTTACTGAGGCCTCATGCTGCCTTTGTTGGTATTGGAACAGATACTAGAGAACTGTTGGTCTGGGCCAGGCACAGTGGCTCACGCCTGTAATCCTAGGACTTCGGGAGGCTGAGGCGGATGGATCATCTGAGGTCAGGAGTTTGAGACCAGCCTGGCCAACATGGTGAAACCCCATCTCTACTAAACATACAAAAATTAGCCAAGCATGGTGGCATGCACCTGTAGTCCCAGCTACTTGGGAGGCTGAGGCAGAAGAATTGACCCTGGGAGGTGGAGGTTGCAAGTAAGCCAAGATCACGCCATTGCACTCCAGCCTGGGCAACAGAGCGAGACTCCATCTTTAAAAAAAAAAAAAAAGGAGAGCTGTTGATCTGGGCCATATTTTACACTGGACCCAGAATCTTGGTTTGCGGGCTGTATCTGATAGTCTGACTTTTCTTACAGTTGGAGGTGCAGTTCATCATCACAGGCACCAACCACCACTCAGAGAAGGAGTTCTGCTCCTACCTTCAGTACTTGGAATACTTAAGCCAGAACCGTCCTCCACCTAATGCCTATGAACTCTTTGCCAAGGGCTATGAAGACTATCTGCAGTCCCCGCTTCAGGTGGGTCTGGAGTGCACTGAGAGTAGGAAGGTGGGGTGAAAATGTATCTTGAGAATATATGCCTCCAAATGTTACTAAAACTCATAAAGCAGTGGAAAGTTTTTGATATTTTAGTGCATTGTCCTTTGCCAGAAACTGGCTAACTTTATCCTTTTCCTCATTCATCAGCCACTGATGGACAATCTGGAATCTCAGACATATGAAGTGTTTGAAAAGGACCCTATCAAATACTCTCAGTATCAGCAGGTACTGTGTGGTATGCAGGGTGAGGAAAGCACAGGGCTAGCATGACCTGGGGAGACTGGGATTACAACCATAGGATATTCTCTCCTCCAGGCCATCTATAAATGTCTGCTAGACCGAGTACCAGAAGAGGAGAAGGATACCAATGTTCAGTGAGTGCTTTCCCCTCAATCCCAGGGACTTGCATACCTACATCTGTATATGCCAAGTCTGCTTGACTCTTCCCTTTCTTTCTTAGGGTACTGATGGTGCTGGGAGCAGGACGGGGACCCCTGGTGAACGCTTCCCTGCGGGCAGCCAAGCAGGCTGACCGGCGGATAAAGCTGTATGCTGTGGAGAAAAACCCAAATGCCGTGGTGACGTGAGTAGCAGCCTGCTTGCTGGGAAGTTAGTCCCCATTGCCAAATTTCCTTAACATGTCTCCTCACCTTATTGTCTCTGTTTCAGGCTAGAGAACTGGCAGTTTGAAGAATGGGGAAGCCAAGTGACCGTAGTCTCATCAGACATGAGGGAATGGGTGGCTCCAGAGAAAGCAGACATCATTGTCAGCGAGCTTCTGGGCTCATTTGCTGACAATGAATTGTCGCCTGAGTGCCTGGATGGAGCCCAGCACTTCCTAAAAGGTGCCCCCAGGTTGGGGTGTAGGTGGAGGGTGATGATGGATGAGACATCTACCTGGGAGGAGGGTACAGGGTTTAGGGGAAAGTGAGTTGGACCTGGGTCACATCATACGAGTTTGAGAGCTATTGCTCCACTGCCTCTGTGCCCTTAGCAAATGAAGTTGTCTCTTCAAACCTCAGTGTTCATGTTTGTAAAATGAAGGGAGTGGGCCAGGCGCTGTGGGAGGCCAAGGTGGGAGGTCAGGAGTTCGTGACCAACCTGGGCAACATGGCAAAACCCTGTCTCTACTAAAAATAGAAAAATTAGCCAGGCGTGGTGGTGCACGCCTGTAATCCCAGCTACTCGGGAGGCCGAGGCACGAGAATCGTTTGAACCCGGGAGGAGAAGGTTGCAGTGAGCCAAGATTGTGCCACTGCACTCCAGCCTGGGCAATAGAGCGAGACTCCGTCTCAAAAAACTAATAATAATGAAATAAAAAATAATGAGGGGAATGGACTCCTTGAGCTGACATATGTACCCTGAGCTTAGCTTTCATCAGGAACTTTTGTGGGACTTTGTGACCCCACAAAAGTTAAGAACTACCAGATTAGACTATCTTGGGTTCTTTCAGTTTTTATCTGTGTGACTCTGTAAATTAACCTAGAAGTGGAATCATCCGTGACAGTAGTTGGAAGGCTGGCTTAATAATGTGACAACATGCATTTGTCTCTTTCTTCCATGCCCATGCCAACGTTGGTTGGTTTTGACATGGGAGGTTTGATCCTTCTGATCCTTCAGTTAGTACAGACACACCATTTCCCTCCCTCTGGAACTAATTTGACTCTCCTGCTGTGCAGATGACGGTGTGAGCATCCCCGGAGAATACACTTCCTTCCTGGCTCCCATCTCCTCCTCCAAGCTGTACAATGAAGTCCGGGCCTGTAGGGAGAAGGACCGTGACCCTGAGGTAAAAAACCACTCTCTGGAAAGAAGTGGTACTCTTCAGTCCTCTTCTTTTTCTGTATTTGCATCAGCTATTTTCTTCTGCTGGGGATGAAGAGGCGAAGAAGTTAGGGATTAGGGAAGCACTAAAGTAAAACTTTTTTTAATCCTTGGGGAAGTAGATATCTCCTGTCTGTCTTCCCCAACACTCTCTCTCTCTCCTTGTCTCTGACAGGCCCAGTTTGAGATGCCTTATGTGGTACGGCTGCACAACTTCCACCAGCTCTCTGCGCCCCAGCCCTGTTTCACCTTCAGCCATCCCAACAGAGGTAGATTCTTTTATGACCGTCCTCTGACTAGAGGGGTGTGGGCTTCTTCCTTCCTCCTGCTTTCTTCCCTTGCTGTCCCTAGTCTGCCTTATCTACTCTTCCCTTCCTGGGTCTTGCTTATGGTTTACCAAGTTGTCTAGAGCTTCTAGCCCCTTGTCATCCACATGATTATTTCCTGACAGATCCTATGATTGACAACAACCGCTATTGCACCTTGGAGTTTCCCGTGGAGGTGAACACAGTACTGCATGGCTTTGCAGGCTACTTTGAGACTGTGCTTTATCAGGACATCACTCTGAGTGAGTGTCTATGGCAGTGGATGGCAGAGTATGAGGGTGTGCTGCCTGGGCAGCTTATATGTACATGTGTCATTTAGATTTATGGGGGCCCAGTACTCAATGAATGGAGATCTTTGTGTGATTAGAGAAGAGACCCTCTTCAACATAGGCAAAAGGCACAGCCATGGAGACCTCTGTTTTTTCATTATTTTGTCCATACCAGGTATCCGTCCAGAGACTCACTCTCCTGGGATGTTCTCATGGTTTCCCATCCTCTTCCCTATTAAGGTAGGAACTGCTTTTAAGACTCTGTAGGTTAAGGAGTAACTTTTGCCTTTGGTGTTGTGCCTCTTTCCTTCTCCCAGGAAGATAGTTGACTATATGACTCATGTTCTCCTGATTTCACATGCTCTTGGATCCCAGTGGTAGGTGTTGGGAGTATTTGGAGTGGCCTTCTGCCTGGCTTTCCCGCATCTATTCTGGCTACCCTTCTGTCCTCTACTTTGAGCAAGAGCCATCTTTTAAACACTCAAATTTGATCTTATCTCTCTCTTTCTCTCTCTCTCTTTTTTTTTTTTTAAAAGAGACAGAGTCTCGCTTTGTCACCCAGGATGGAGTGCAGTGGTGCAATTTCGGCTCACTGCAAGCTCCGCCTCTCCAGTTCATGCCATTCTCCTGCCTCAGGCTCCCTAGTACTTGGGACTACAGGTGCCAGCCACCATGCCTGGCTAATGTTTGTGTTTTTAGTAGAGATGGGGTTTTACCGTGTTAGCCAGGATGGTCTGGATCTCCCGACCTCATGATCCACCCGCCTCAGCCTCCCAAAGTGCTGGGATTACAGGCATGAGCCACCGCGCCTGGCCTGATCTTACCTCTTTTTTGCTTAAAACCTTCCAATGCCTTCCCATTGTCTTTAGGATAAAAGTCAAAATCTGGAACATTGCTTGTAAGACTTGATGTGATCTAGTGTTTGCTTGCCTTTGCAGCTCCTGTCCCCTTGCTTACACTGCTTCAGCCTTATGGACCTTCTTTTGGTTCTAATTGTCGATCTTCTTTCCTACCTCAGGCTTTCATGCCTCTCTTTTCCCTGCAGAGCTCTTTGCTTGTCTCTTCACACCGTTAACCTATCTTCTAGGTCTCCTTTAAACATTTCTATTGTGAGATAAACTTTCTCTGACCTCCTAGACTAGGTTAGTGTTCCCTTTCATAGTTGTTTTTCTAGCACTCTGTACATGTTCACAGCACTCACCACACTTTTGATTATTTGTTCAGTGTCTTATTGTTCAGCGTTCTGATAGGCTTCAAGTAACTTTCATGAGGGTTGGGACAGTCTTGTCATGTTTATCATTTTATCTCCACACCTACCGTAATACACTGCCATTTATAATTCATTAGCTCCACCCTGAACCTCCCTGTCTTTCTTCTTACAGCAGCCCATAACGGTACGTGAAGGCCAAACCATCTGTGTGCGTTTCTGGCGATGCAGCAATTCCAAGAAGGTGTGGTATGAGTGGGCTGTGACAGCACCAGTCTGTTCTGCTATTCACAACCCCACAGGCCGCTCATATACCATTGGCCTCTAGCCCTGCGTGCAAGTGTCCAGAGCCTTGGAAGCAGCTTCATGTTCTGCTCCTGTAGTACAGAAGGTGCAGTACATCTATGGGCTGTGATTCCCCTTGCCCATCAGAGAGGAGCATTTCAATCTGCTTTCCTGCCTTACATCAAGGTGGGCAAGGGATTATAATTAATTGCAGGGCTCAAGCCACCAATCTGTGAAGACCTCAGGCCAGGGGGTGAGGAATTAGTGCTGGATTCGAAGCTACGCACTCAGCCTCAAGAGCTCCCTGGAATATCCCTGAGAACATGGGGTTTGGACAGATGTTCAGCCCTTCTCTGTTCTTGTTTTGATGGTTTCGTGTAAGAGGAAATACAAATAAAGTTATAGCCCTTTCCTGCACTACCCTGCCGCCCCTGCCGCTGTTTTCCCACACCTCACTTAGACCCAGGCATGTTCAGATCTGTCCTCTTACCTTATCCAAGACCTAAAGGGGCCTAGTTGTATTCCCTACTTAGGAAGCTGAGCAATGACTGTTGTACTCCTGGATATAGGCCTTTCTGACCAGTTACAGTGAGCTCTTGTCCATTAGAACCTGTAGTTAGGCTTTTCTCTGGGGAGGAGGCATAGAGTTTGCCACCTTGGGAAAAGATGGAATAGTGAGTGAAGCCAGTTTCTCTTCCTGTATTCTTGAGCTACTGCACTGGCAACTGGTTACCTCTCCTTTGTTACCTCTTGGGAAGGCTGGAATCCATCCAGGAATCTCCAGCAAGAAGCTACCTATTTTTTTGAATAAAACCACAGGTGTACAGTTTGAAGTCCCTAAGAGGTCATCTAGTCCAATTTTCCATTTTACAGAGGGGGAATTTGAAATGGGTGCAATGATGTGATATTAGTATCCAAGTCAGAATTGGAAGTCAGCCTCCGACTCTGGCTCTCCCCATGTTATAACCAGCTACATTTTTGGCAGCTACAGTAGACCACAGAAGTGTCTAGGGGCTCCTGGAGGCCCTTGGAAAGTGAGGGTGGACATCAGTTCCTTCTTTCCCGTTAGAGGACTCAGTACTGCTACATCCAAGGAGTCACCTGAGAAACTTTCAAATCTACCCTTGCAGTGGGAAATGTGGGGGCACTGATTTGAACGGAAGTTATGATCTGTGGGAGCAGGCCATGACGATAGGGCAGAGTGTGGACCAAGACAAGTCTGTGGCAAGATCTGCTTTTCCCAGGTCCCAAGCAGCGAGGTCAGGAGAGGTGGTAGGGAGGGTTGTTTAAGTAGCCGGCTCAGAACGGGGATTTGGAGTTCAGCATCTCCGGACTTGAAACAAACACCTCTGTTCTCTACAAAGCTTAACCGTAACGACTGACGTGACTCCTTCGGCAAATCCGAGTAGGGTCGGCCAAGGATGTAAATTGTGCCTCGTTGGCTCCGCCCATCGCACTGGTCTAGTCAACTCGAGCACCGGGAGTGGGGTCGGTGGCTCCTTCACTCCCGTTCTCCGTCCCGTTTTCCCTGCCCTCCGCAAGTCATTTAACCAATGAGAGAATGATGGGCGGCTACCAAAGGACGCTTCCATTTTCTGGAGTCTCTGAGGTTAGCCAATCAACGGGAACTCGTTGGTTGCTAAGACGCAGTTGAGTTTGCTCCACCCATACTTAGGACGTTAGCCAATGAGAACCTGTACTTTGGACGGTTGCCGCGAAACCAGCGAGGTTACTGCCAACGCTGGGGTGTCTTAGCGCATGCGCAGATTGGGGAAGGTTCTGGAAGACGGCGGAGCTGTCGCCATTTTGCGGGAAGAGGAGCAGCTGTACCTGCATTGCTGCTTTTCTTGCCTAGACTCTAGGAAATATCCGAGCTTCACTCCCCGCAACATACCAAAAGGAACGGAGAGAACCGGGACCCCCCTGCGGGGAACCGGAACTGGTGAGAAACCCCAAAACCTGGTCCCCACCAGACGTCACCAATGCGTGACGTTACTGCACGGCGCCTCCCCCTGACGTCACGGGCAGAAAATAGCGTCACGAAGAGATTCAGGGGAACTTTTAACGTTAAAAAAAAACCTTTGTTTTGACCTGGAAGTGTTAGCTACTTAAATGTAGCACACTGGCACGACTTTAGAGGTGGGCACCCTCGTGGCTGTATCCTGCACCGATAAATATGCGGTTTCTAGAATTCTGTGATTTTTTTTTCTGGGTCCCTGCAGCGGTGACACTTAGGGTCGCCCACACTGGAGAGGGAGCATCGACCCTCTGCGGCCTGAGAGGACACACATCATCAGTTTCAGCCACTCGCACCACTATTCAGAGAGAGAGAAGGGAATTGAACTTTCTTCCTCAATCTCTAGTCTGTCGAAGATTCATATTCACTATGTTGAGCGTTATGGGCTTTTCCCTTTTAACTTTTTCAAGCACTCATTCCAGTAGGCGTATGATGAGGCCACATATGAAGATTGAGCTCTGGGACACTGGCTCCCGCAGAGATTGTGCCAGTTGGTTGCCCATAGGAGCTTTTTTTTTTTTTTTTGAGGCGGAGTCTCGCTCTGTCACCCAGGCTGGAGTGTGGAATGGGGCGATCTCGGCTCACTGCAGCCTCTGTCTCCCGGGTTCAAGCGATTCCCCTGCCTCAGCCTCCCGAGTAGATGGGATTACAGGCGCCCGCCACAATGCCCGGCTAATTTTTGTATTTTTAATAGAGATGGGGTTTCGCCATGTTAGCCAGGCTGACCTCGAACTCCTGACCTCAGGTGATCCGCCCGCCTCGGCCTTCCAAAGTGCTGAAATTACAGGCGTGAGCCACCGCGCCCGGCTTATAGGACCATTTTTTAAAGCTACACAACATGGGGTGGGCAGTCCTTCAAGTAGTTTTTGTCTTATTGTTCCTCTTATTTATTAAACTGCCTTCAGTTTGTAGGTGTTTGTGCTCAGCTCAGTGATCAGACCCAAGAGATGGTGCTGCCGTCACCCTTGGGGCTCCAGCTTTTCGTGAATTTTTCCCGAATTGGTCTGACAGTGATTCTCTCTGCTCCTTTAGCAGTGGGGTCTACCTGCTGGCTTGTGCTGTGACGAGGTCTAGGAACTGATGTGATTGTGGGTCTCTAATGCTGTTTTTGGAGCAGGATGGAAGAAAACACGATACTCTGTATGTGGATGAGATTGAGTGGACCTTGACCCATAAGTTGGGACATGAAGAGAGAGTTTGAAAACTACCAGCCTGGGCCGGGCGCGGTGGCTCATGCCTGTAATCCCAGCACTTTGGGAGGCCGAGACGGGCGGATCACGAGGTCAGGAGATCGAGACCATCCTGGCTAACACGGTGAAACCCCATCTCTACTAAAAATACAAAAAAAAAAAAAGGAAAAAACTGCCAGCCTGAAAATGCATAGTGTTTGCTACCTTATTGCTTTTAGGACTTCTAGAAAGACACTAAACCCAGTGAGATTGCAAGTTTCAAAATATTGTGTTGTATATGTCTGCTTAAATAGATGTATTTGTTTCTGAGTGAAAACTTTTTACATAGAGGTTTATTTGTAGAGGCTTGTAAACTTAAGTGAAAGTTTTAGTGTGTGTGTTAAGTTGTTCCTTACGCTGCATTAGCACTCAACAATGAGCAGTTCTTGAAATCAAGCATTTCATTTGGAGGGGAAAAGGCAGATTGTAAAAAATAGTTTATAACAGAAAATTTGTGTAGACTTGGCAACCAAAATGACTGAAACAGCTTGAGTATCAAAAACTTTTCTTTTTAAGTCGGGCTCGGTGGCTCATGCCTGTAATCCCAGCACTCTGGGAGGCCGAGGCAGGTGGATCACCTGAGGTCAGGAGTTCGAGACCAGCCTGACCAACATGGAGAAACCCCGTCTCTACTAAAAATACATTAGCCGGGTGTGGTGGTGCATGCCTGTAATCCCAGCTACTCAGGAGGCTGGGACAGGAGAATTGCTTGAACCTGGGAGGTAGAGGTTGCAGTGAGCCGAGATTGCGCCATTGCACTTCAGCCTGGGCAACAAGAGTGAAACTCTGTTTCAAAAAAAAAAAAAAACTTTTCTTTTTAGAACCATTTTCCCATAGTGAACAAGGTAGTGTATATTAGCCTAATACTTTTAAGCATACACTGTACATGCCTCGGATATAGGAGACTCACAATGAGGTTTAGCTAATGGGACTGATTATTTTGAAAAACCTATCAGAAGAACATTCATGTTCAGTGAGTATATATTTAAAAGTAGATACCTTGGTATACTCCATGGTGTCCTTTTTTTTTCCTTTAAAGTTAATTACAAACCATATGAGAAGTAACCTGATATAATATAACGTTAGATTTGAAGTCAGAAAACCTTTGTGATCAGGAATTAGCTCCTCTGGCCGGATGTAATCCCAGCATTTTGGGAGGCTAAGGTGGGTGGATCTCTTGAGTCCAGGAGTTTGAGACCAGCCTGGGCAACATAGACCATGTCTCTACCCAAAAAACCCCCCAAAATATGAAAAGTTAGCCTGGTATGGTAGTGCCCACCTGTGGTCCCAGCAACTTGGGAGGCTGAGGTTAGAGGACTGCTTGAGCTAGAGAGGCAGAGGTTACGGTGAGCTGAGATGGCAACACTACACTCCAGCTTGGGCAACAGAGTGAAACCCTGTCTCAAGAAAAAAAAATTAGTTCCTCCATTTGAGCTGTGTGACCTTTTCTGTTTTGGAGATTGAGACAGAATCTCAATCTGCTGCATAGGTTGGATTGCAGTGGCATGATCACAGTTCACTGCAGCCTCAACTTCCTGGGTTCAGGCAATCCTTCCATTTCAGGCTCTCGAGTAGTTGGGACTACAGGCATGCACCACCGTGCGGAGCTAATTTTTATATTTTTTGTAAAAATGGGACCTCACTGTGTTGCCGAGGCTGATTTTGACCTGGCCTCAAGCCATTCTCCAGCCTTAGCCTCCCAAAGTGCAGAGATTGCAGGCGTGAGCCACCCCCTCTGCCCAGCCCTTGAGCTATGTATGACTTTTAGCAGTTCAAAAAACTTTAGTCTTAAAAAATTTGGGTATGAATCATATATTACCTGTCTGCAGCATTTGTTACCTTTGATTGCTAAATAAATATAAAGTGTTATTACAAAAAGTAGAAGGCTGGGCACAGTGGCTCACGCCTGTAATCCCAGCACTGGGAGGCTGAGACAGGCAGATCACCTGAGGTCTGGAGTTTGAGACCAGCCTGGCCAACATGGTGAAACTCCGTCTCTACTAAAAATACAAAAATTAGTGGGTGCATAGTGGCGGGCACCTGTAATCCCAGCTACTCAGGAGCCTGAGGCAGGAGAATCGCTTGAACCTGGGAGGCAGAGGTTGGCGTGAGCCGAGATCGTACCATTGCACTCCAGTATGGGCAACAGAGTGAGACTCCCTCTCAAAAAAAAAAAAAAAGCCCGGACGCATTGACTCACGCCCGCCCGTAATTCGGACGCTTTGGGAGGACAAGGTGGGCGGATCACCTGAGCTCTGGAGTTCCAGACCAGCCCGGCCAACATGGAGAATCTGGACTCTACTAAAAATACAAAATTAGTCGGACGTGGTGGCACATACCTGTAATCCCAGCTACTTGGGAGGCTGAGACAGGAGAATCGCTTGAACCTGGGAGGCAGAGGTTGCAGTGAGCTGAGATCATGCCACTGCACTCCAGCCTGGGCAACAGAGTGAGACCCCCTCCAAAAAAAAAAAAAAAAAAAAAAAGGCCGAGCATGGGGCTCATGCCTGTAATTCCAGCAATTTGGGAGGGCAAGGTGGTCGGATCATCTGAGGTCGAGAGTTCGAGACCAGCCTGACCAACACGGAGAAACCTGGTCTCTACTAAAAATACAAAATTAGCTGGACATGGTGGCACATGCCTGTAATCCCAGCTACTCGGGAGGCTGAGGCAAGAGAGTTGCTTGAACCTGGGAGGCAGAGGTTGCAGTGAGCCGAGATTGTGCCATTGTACTCCAGCCTGGGCAAGAAGAGCAAAACTCCATCTCAAAAAAAAAAAAAAAATTGAGTTCACTGGTTTTTATGTATACTGATTTGATTTGGGTTTGATTTCCATATTAAGCCTTAAATTTGACTCCAAGTAATTTTTTTCTTAAGTATCTTATCTCTCCATAACATGCTTAACACAGTGTCTAGCAGTTGTAGGTACTGTAAATCATAGAATCATAGTTGTAATGATTATACTTACTAAGTTGTCAAAATAGGATATGGACTCTTAGGGCAGCCAGGGCAGCAGTGTTGCATAGTGCATTAGCTGCTTTAAAAAGGACGAAGTTCTTTTTTTTTTCTTTGAGATGGAGTTTTACTCTGTCAGCCCAGGCTGGAGTGCAGTGGTGTGATCTCAGCTCACTGCAACCTCCGCCTCCCAGGTTCAAGCGATTCTCCTGTTTTAGCCTCTTGAGTAGCTGGGACTACAGGTGCCTGCCACCATGCCCGGCTAATTTTTGTATCTTTAATAGGGATGGGGTTTCACCATATCGGTCAGGCTGGTATTGAACTCCTGACCTCAGGTGATCCACCCGCCTCGGCCTCCCAAAGTACTGGGATTACAGGGTGAGCCACCATGCCTGGCCAACAAAGTTCTTACAGTTATGAAAAGGTCTGATTATGATAGTCTCCTTGCATACAAATTCCTCAGGTTTTGGTTTTTTTTTTTAAAGCATGATGCACATTTAATGGGCACACAATTAAACAGTATACATTAAAGTGTACACTTTCATACGTTTTGATATGTTAAACACCCATGAAACCGTCACTCCCAAAGATTTGTTTGTTTGTTTTTTTGAGACAGTCTCGCTTGTCATCCAGGCTGGAGTACAATGGCATGATCTTGGCTCACTGCAACCTGTGCTCTCTGGGTTCAAGCAGTTCTTATGCTTCAGCCTCCTGAGTAGCTGGGATTACAGGCGCTTGCCACCACACCTGGCTAATTTGTTGTTTTTTTTTTTTTTTTTTTTTTTTTTTTTTTGAGATGGAGTCTCGCTTTGTCGCCAGGCTGGAGCGCAGTGGCACCATCTTGGCTCACTGCAACCTCCGTCTCCTGGGTTCAAGCGATTCCCCTGCCTCAGCCTCCCCAGTAGCTGGGACTACAGGTGCGTGCCACCACACCCAGCTAATTTTTGTATTTTTAGTAGAGACAGGGTTTTACCACGTTGGCCAGGGTGGTGTTGATCTCTTGACCTCATGATACGCCTGCCTTGGCCTCCCAGAGTGCTGGGATTATAAGTGTGAGCCTCCATGCCTGGCAATTTTTTTTTTTTTTTTTTTTTTTTTTTTAGAGACAGAGTCATGGTCTGTCACCCAGCCTGAAGTGCAATGGTGCGATCTCGGCTGCAACTTCTGCTTCCTGGGTTCAAGCAATTCTCCTTTCTTAGCCTCCCAGGTAGCTGGGATTACAGGCATGTGCTACCACGCTTGGCTAAGTTTTGTATTTTTGTGTTTTTTTTTTTTTTTTTTTTTTTTTGAGATAGAATCTCGTTCTGTCACCCAGGCTGGAGCGCAGTGGTGCATTCTTGACTCATTGCAACCTCCACCTTCGGAGTTCAAGCAGTTCTTATGCTTCAGCCTCCCAAGTAGCTGGGACTACAGGTGCGTGCCACCACGCCTGGCTAATTTTTTGTATTTTTAGTAGAGATGGGGTTTAACCATATTGGCCAGGCTGCTCTCAAACTCCTCATGACCGCACCCAGCCTTAATTTTTGTATTTTTAGTAAAGATGAGGTTTCACCATATTGGTCAGGTTGGTCTTGAACTCCTGAACTCAGATGATCCACGTGTCTTGGCCTCCCACAGTAGCTGGGATTACAGGTGTGAGCCGCAACTCCTGGCCCCAAAGTTTTTCTTGTGCCCTTTTAAAATCCTTTTCTCCTAGTCCTTCCCCTCACTCCTATCCCTAGACAACCCTTGTTCTGCTTTCTGCTTTTTTTGATATAGTTGATACAGTGATTAGTTTGCTTTTTATTTTGGAGACTGAGTCTCGCTTTGTCTCCAGGCTGGAGTGCAGTGGCATGATCTCGGCTAACTGCAACCTCTGCCTCCCGGGTTCAAGCGATACTCCTGCCTCAGCCTCCTGAGTAGCTGGGTCTACAGGTGCACGCCACCATGCCCAGCTAATTTTTGTATTTTTAGTAGAGATGGGGTTTCACCATGTTGGCCAGGATGGTCTCGATCTCTTGACCTCGTGATCCGCCCGCCTCGGTCTCCCAAAGTGCTGGGATTACAGGTGTGAGCCACCGCGCCTGACCTAGTTTGCATTTTTTAGAATTTTATATAAATGGAATTGTTCATTGTGCACTTTGGGGGGGGGCTTGTAGGGGGTTGGTTTCTGTCACTCCGTGTAATTATTTTGAGATTCATCCATGTGTGGGTTGATAATTCCAGACCAATAACATTTGAATAATTTATCCTATTGGTTTTCTTTGGTATTTTCTGTTTTTCTTATTTGACAAACTGATGGTAGACAGCCTGGGGAAAGGCAGTTTCTAGATGTGAGAGCTTCGGGGAGGCGCATTTTACCTTGCCTACCAGAGAAAGGTTTCAAAATGGGATTGGTCGAGCCTGTCTTAATCATATTTCTGAGTTACCTAAGCTATAGTTCATATTAGATAGAAAATGCTTAGGGATAAGGCCCTAATTATTGGTGTTCAGGGTATGCAGAGAGGAAGACCTTAGGGCAAATCTGCATTTTGATGTTGCTTTGACTTGCTTCTAAGTTTTAGTCTTGCCTCTTTACCTTTTTATTGGAAATAATGTGCCTATATTTTTTTATTATTTTTTGTTTTTATATTTTTCTCACATCTGTAGCAGCCAGGCCTATTTTTATTATTTAAGTTTAAACCAGGTATTTATTCAGAATTTTGAACAGTAGAGTGGAGACCAAATGTCCATTTTGTAGTGAACAGTAGTTTTGACTACCATCATTTTCTCTTCATAGAACAGGATCGGTATTTTGTTTCTTCCTAGGTGTTGTTTCCTTCTATATCCTTGACTTTTTTTTTTTTTTTGTATTATTTTTGTGTTTTTGTTTGTTTTGTTTTTGAGACACGGTCATACACTGCTGCCCAGGCTGGAGTACAGTGGCACGATCTTGGCTCACTGCAACCTCCACCTTTTGGGTTCAAGTGATTCTCCTGCGTCAGCCTCCTGAGTAGCTGGGATTATAGGCTTGTGCCACCACACCCAGCTAATTTTTATGTTTTTGATAGAGACAGGTTTTCGCCATGTTGGCCAGGCTGGTCTCAAACTCCTGACCTCAGGTGATTTGCCCGCCTTGGCCTCCCAAAGTGCTGGGATTACAGGTGTGAGCCACCGCACCTGGCCTATCTTTGACTATTCCAAGCCACAAAGCAGAACTAGTTCAGATCTATAGGATGTAAAAATAAATCTAAGAGTAAGTGACAGCTGGTAAGGTTTCTCTGCAGTTCAAGAAACAGAACTGAAATCTGTATATCCTGAAGTCTTCTTCTTGGAGGGGGAAAGAAATGTGTGGTGCTGGAAAGGGAGGAAAAATATAAAACAGGTTCTTACATATTAATATCCTCTCCCCAGATCTGACAGGATGGCATCTGATGACTTTGATATAGTGATTGAGGCCATGCTGGAAGCTCCCTATAAAAAAGAAGAGGTAATATTTTCCATCTCACTCCTGGAATTGGGTTAATAAGAAAGAGTAGTTGTCGATCATGACTTTCAACTTACTTTTTTTTTTTTTTTGAGACGGAGTCTCGCTCTGTCGCCCAGGCTGGAGTGCAGTGGCCAGATCTCAGCTCACTGCAAGCTCCGCCTCCCGGGTTCCCGCCATTCTCCTGGCTCAGCCTCCCGAGTAGCTGAGACTACAGGCACCCGCCACCTCGCCCGGCTAGTTTTTTGTATTTTTTAGTGGAGACGAGGTTTCACCATATTAGCCAGGATGGTCTCGATCTCCTGACCTCGTGATCCGCCCGTCTCGGCCTCCCAAAGTGCTGGGATTACAGGCTTGAGCCTCCACGCCCGGCAACTTTCAACTTTCAGCATTTTATAAATCCTCTTTCCCTGCTTATTTATTATGTACAATAAGGCATAGTCTTAGTAAGCTTTGCTGGAGACTGTGGTTAAGAGCCATACTTTTAGAGAGGACCAGAAACCGGGGTGGGCACATAATGTGGTGCTGGTAATCTGTGCTTTGCTCAAAACTCGAAGTGACACAGTAGAAAGTCACTGTACCTCAGACCTAGCACCAATTTCTTTTTTTTTTTTTTTTTCTTTTGAGACAGAGTCTTGCTCTGTCGCCAGGCTGGAGTGCAGTGGTGTGATCTTGGCTCACTGCAACCTCCACCTTCTGGGTTCAAGCGATTCTCATGCCTCAACCTCCCAAGTAGCTAGGATTATAGGCAAAAGCCACCATGCCCCGCTAATTTTTGTATTTTTAGTAGAGTTGGGGTTTCACCATGTTGGCCAGAATGGTCTCGATCTCCTGACCTCATGATCCACCCACCTTGGCCTTCCAAAGTGCTGGGATTACAGGTGTGAGCCACTGCGCCCGTCCCAGTTTCTTTTTTAATATACTTGTTATAGAGACAGTCTTGCTGTGTTGCCTGGGCTGGTCTCGAACTCCTGGGCTCAAGGGATCTGCCTGCCGTGGCCTCCCAAAGTGCTGGGATTACAGGAGTGAGCCACTGCACCTGGCCCACTTAACACCAGTTTTCTTGCTTGCTTGCTTGCTTTTCCCTCCCTCTGCCCTCTCCTGCCATCTCTCCCTCCTTCTCCCTCCCCCACCTTTCTTTTTTTCTTTCCTTTTCTTTTTTTTTCTTTCTTTCCTTTCCTTTTTTTTTTTTTGGAGTGAGGTTCACTCGTTGCCCAGGCTGGAGTGCAGTGGCGCGTTCTCAGCTTACCACAACCTCGGCCTCCCGGGTTCAAGCGATTCTCCTGCCTCAGCCTCCCAAGTAGCTGGGATTACAGGCATGTGCCATCACGCCTGACTAATTTTGTATTTTTTTTTTTTTTTTTTTTTTGAGGCGGAGTCTTGCTCTGTCACCAGGCTGGAGTGAGTGGCAGCGATCTCGGCTCACTGCAAGCTCCTTGCCTCCGGGTTCGCCATTCTCCCTGCCTCAGCCTCCTGAGTAGCTGGGACTACAGGTGCCGCCACCACGCCCGGCTAATTTTTTGTATTTCTAGTAGAGGTGGGGTTTCACTGTGTTAGCCAGGATGGTCTTGATCTCCTGACCTCGTGATCCACCCACCTCAGCCTCCCAAAGTGCTGGGATTACAGGCGTGAGCCACTGCGCCTGGCCTAATTTTGTATTTTTAATAGAGATGGGGTTTCTCCATGTTGGTCAGGCTGGTCTGGAACTCCTGACCTCAGGTGATCCGCCTGCCTTGGCCTCCCAAAGTGCTGGGATTACAGATAGGTGCCACCGCGCCCAGCCTAGCACCAATTTGTAACTCTCTGGGAAATGTCAGTGGAGCAGATGTTGGGTAACCAAAGTTTGACATCAAAATCTGTCATGCTGATCTCTTCCTTTTAGGTAGTTTCTTGATTCCTCTCTTACTCCCTTTGTTAGGAAATAAGGGTGCTCAAAATCTGGCTAATCAAGTGCTTTGATTTCTTCCTTGTCCACCTTTGTTCCCTTTGCCCATTGGAATCTGTGTGTCTGCCACCTTATACCTTGTGACATTTTCCTGGTGAATGCCTCAGGATGAGCAACAAAGGAAAGAAGTTAAAAAGGATTATCCTAGCAATACCACCAGCAGCACCAGCAACAGTGGCAACAGTGGGACCAGTGGAAGCAGCACCATCGGGGAGACAAGCAAGTGAGTGTGGGAGGAAGAAATGGGTTGGCACCTTGGGGAAGGGAAACAGTTTTGTCCATTGGAAAAATAACCAGAATAGGGAGATCGTTTCTGTTAAGAGTGCTGACTTTTAGTAATGGCTCCACTTAGGGCATGAGAATAATGGTGACTTGATTTATTTACCTAGTCTTCACTTTCCAGTGTAGATTTGTGGATTAGTCCTAGCATCAATATACTTAATTTGAATAAAATAGCAAGAGGGGCCAGGCGTGGTGGCTCACACCTGTAATCCCAGCACTTTGGGAGGCCAAGGTGGATGGATCACCTGAGGTCAGGAGTTCGAGACCAGATTGACCGACATGGTGAAACCCCGTCTCTACTAAAAATACAAAAATTAGCTGGGCGTGGTGGCAGGCGCCTGTAATCCCGGCTACTCAGGAGGCTAAGGTAGGAGAATTGTTTGAACCTAGGAGGCGGAGGTTGTAGAGAGCCGAGATTGCACCATTGCACTCCAGCCTGAGAAACAGAGTGAGACTCTGTCTCAAACAAACAAAAAATGCAAGAGGACCCCTGATTTGGAAACACCAGGTTTTGCTTGGCATTAGGGGGAAAATGGCCTCTTCAGATGCCTGACAGCTTTCAGGGCTGTAAGTTGGTATTGTGCAGTTGCTGTGAACTACTGCTGGATCATCTTCGGGGCTTTGGCCTTTCCATGCTTTCTGTTTCATTCTGGCCTTACTGTAATTCCTTTTCTTTGGCAGCAATAACGAAACCTTCTCTTTAAGAATTTACACTCCTGACCTGGCGTGGTGCTTACGCATGTAATCCCAGCACTTTGGGAGGCTGAGGCGGTGGATCACTTGAGGCCAGGAGTTCAAGATGAGCCTGGCCAACACAGAGAAACCTTGTCTCTACTAAAAATATAAAAAATTAGCTGGGCGTGATGGTACATGCCTGTAATCCCAGCTACTCAGGAGGCTAAGGCAGGAGGATCGCTCGAACCTGGAAGGCAGAGGTTGCAGTGAGCCGAGATTGCACCACTGCACGACAGAGCGAGACTCTTTCTCAAAATTAAAAAAAAAAAAAAAAAAGAATGTACTCTCTTTCACAGGAAGAAGAGGAGTCGGAGCCATAGTAAAAGCAGGGATAGAAAGCGCAGGTCAGTAATTCTGGGCCAGGCACAGTGGCTCATATCTTTAATCCTAGCACTTTGGAAGCCAAGGCGGGGAGGACCACTTGAGGCCAGGAGTTCCAAACCAGCCTGGGCAACATAGCAAAATCCTATCTCTACAAACAATTAAAAAATTACCCAGCTGTGGTGGTACATATTTGTACTCCCAGCTACTTGGCAGGCTAAGGCTGGAGGATTGCTTGAGCCCAGGAGTTTGAGGTTGCAGTGAGCCGAGATTGTAACACTAAACTCTAGCCTGGGCAACAGATTGAGGACCTGTCTCAAAAAAAAAAAAAAAAAATTAATAAAACATTTAGCTTAAAACACAAACACATTGTACAACTCGGCAAATTTTCTTTATGTCCTTATTCTATAAGCTTTTTTCTACTTTTAAATTTTTTTTGTCTTTTACTTTTTAAACATTATTGTTATTGTTGAAAACTACGACACAAAGACACATGAACCTAGGCCTGCAGAGGGTGTTTCACCTCTGCATCTTGTCCCACTGGAAGGTCTTCAAGGGCATTAATACGCATAGAGTTGTACTCTGCTATAACAATGCTTTCTTTAGGAACACCTCCTGAAGGACCTGCCTCTGTTCTATAGTTAACATTTTTTTATAAGTAGAAGTAATATATTCTAGAATGATGATGATAAGTGTAGTAAATACACGAATCAGTAACATCTTTATTTTTTATCATGAAGTATATACTGTACATAATTGTTTTATTTTTAAACAATTTTTAATGCATAATAGATGTGTGTAGTTTCTGATATGTGTGAAATTTAATACATATAATTTGTAAAGATGAAATGAGTGTACTTGAGATATCCTTGACTTAAATATTTATCTTTTCATTATGCTAGGAAACGTTCAAATTATTCTCTACTAGCTATTTTGAAATGTATAATAGATTGTTGTACATTGTAGTAATAACCCTACTGATCTGTTGAACACTGGGTCTTGTTTTTTCTTTTTTCTTTTCTTTTTTTTTTTTAAGACGGAGTTTTGCTCTTGTTGCTCAGGCTGGAGTGCAGTGGTGTGATCTTGGCTCACCGTAGCCTCCGCCTCCCGAGTTTTAAGTGATTCTCCTGCCGTAGCCTGCTGAGTAGCTGGGATTACAGGCATGTGCCACCATGCCTGGCTAATGTTTAATGTCTTTTTTTTTTTTTTTTTTTGAGACGGAGTCTCGCTGTGTCTCCCAGGCTGGAGTGCAGTGGCGTGATCTCGGCTCACTGCAAGCTCCGCCTCCCGGGTTCACGCCATTCTCCCGCCTCAGCCTCCCAAGTAGCTGAGACTACAGGCGCCCGCCACCACGCGCGGCTAGTTTTTTGTATTTTTAGTAGAGACGGGGTTTCACCATGTTAGCCAGGATAGTCTTGATCTCCTGACCTCGTGATCCACCCGCCTCGGCCTCCCAAAGTGCTGGGATTACAGGCTCGAGCCACCACGCCCGGCCTTTTTTTTTTTTTTTAAGAGACAGAGTCTTACTCTGTTGCCCAGGATGGAGTGCAGTGGCACGATGTCGGCTCACTGCAACCTCCACCTCGCAGGTTTAAGCAGTTCTCCTGCTTCAGCCTCCCGAGTAGCTGGGATTACAGTCACGTGCCACCATGCCTGGCTAATTTTGTATTTCTGGTAGAGATGGGGTTTCACCATGTTGGCCAGACTGGTCTGGAACTCCTGACCTCAAGTGATCCACCCGCCTCGTTTTCCCATAGTGCTGGGATTACAGGCGTGAGCCACCACACCCGGCCTAATTTTGTATTTTTAGTAGAGACGGGGTTTCTCCATGTCGGTCAGGCTGGTCTTGAACTCTCGACCTCAGGTGATCTGCCCACCTTGGCCTCTCAAAGTTCTAGGATTACAGGCATAAGCCACCGCGCCCAGCCCTGGGTCTTATTTTTTCTAATTAATGATATATTTGTACCCATAAATCTACTTCTGTTCATTCCACCCACACCCCCTATCCCTCCATCCTTCCAGGCCTCTAGTAAACACTAGTCTACTTTCTATTTTCATGAGATCCACTTTGTACATAATCGGATGTGCTGTACTTTTATACAATTGGGAGTGCAATAGATAGTAGTTTGGTTTACACCAGCATCACCGCAAACATAAGTAATACGTTACGACATGACAGCGGCTGTAACTTCTCTAGGTTATAGGAACTTTTCAGCACCATTATAATCGTATGGGACCACTGTTGTATATGCACTTGGTTGTTGGCCTAAACATGGTGTGGGCCTGACTGTAGTTGTTTCCATCTGTAGTCGTAGTCGAGATCGGGATCGGTATAGACGGAGAAACAGTCGGAGCCGAAGTCGAGATCGGCAGCGTCGTCACCGTAGCCGTAGCTGGGATCGTCGACATAGTAGTGAGTTGCGAAGTCGGGACCGTCGTCATGAGGATCGTGTGAGCTACAGGAGTCCTCCACTTGCCGCTGGGTATCACTTTTTGCTAATAAGATTCACCTTGGTATAATAATATGGATAAAACAACAAATGCACTATGAACCCTGCTTGAGGGTGCTTATTATAACACATTGCGATTGGCAGGATACTTAGGCACATAAAGGGTCGGTATTCAAAATTCACTGTTGGGCATGGTGGTTCATGCCTGTAATCCCAGCACTTTGGGAGGCTGAGGCCAGAAGATCACTTGGCCCCAGGAGTTCGAGACCAGCCAGGGCAACATGGCGAAACCCTGCCTCTATGAAAAATGCAAAAATTAGCTAGATGTGGTCATGTGTGTCTGTAATCCTAGCTACACAAGGAGGCTGAGGTGGGAGGATAGCTTGAGCCTGGGAGGCAGAGGTTGCAGTGACCCAAGATGGCGCCACTGCTCTCCAGCCTGGGCGACAGAGCGAGACTCCGTCTCAAAAATAAATAAATAAAAAATAAAAATAAAATGAGATGAAATACTGGAATCTGGTTTTCTCACCATGGAAGACCCAGCATTGGACCAATGAGAATAAGGTTTCACCTTTTGTTTTTCTCTATTCTTCAGTTATAGATATGGACACAGTAAGAGTCCTCATTTCAGAGAGAAGAGCCCAGTCAGGTGAGTTGATAACACTTTTTTAGGGATTGTGAGGTATGAGTAAAAGGTTATTTGAGCCAAATAACAGGAATGCGTAGTACTTGAGGGTTAGCTGGAGAACAATGACCAGGTATTCAAAGGGCTGGTCTCAATACATTTCACTCTTTAGGGAGCCAGTTGATAATCTGAGTCCTGAGGAGCGTGATGCCCGCACGGTTTTCTGTATGCAGTTAGCTGCCCGCATTCGGCCTCGAGATCTGGAGGACTTTTTCTCTGCTGTAGGCAAGGTAACCCTCCCACCTTAGTTTTCTTCTGAGTAGCTTAGCTTCTATCTCCCTTTATGCCCAATTCAGGATTTCTTTTGTGTCTTGGATAGGTTCGCGATGTACGTATCATCTCAGATCGGAACTCACGTCGTTCTAAGGGCATTGCCTATGTGGAATTCTGTGAAATCCAGTCTGTGCCACTGGCCATTGGGCTGACTGGGCAGCGGTTGCTGGGAGTGCCTATCATTGTACAGGCTTCACAGGTGAGCAGGCTGAGAAACAGACATAAGATTTTAAGGGGAGAGGGAGTGTGGGACATGACCCGTCATTTCCTCCTTCCCCAGGCAGAGAAAAACCGACTGGCAGCCATGGCCAACAACCTGCAAAAGGGCAGTGGTGGACCAATGCGCCTCTATGTGGGTTCCCTGCACTTCAATATCACTGAAGACATGCTCCGGGGCATCTTTGAGCCCTTTGGTAAAGTGAGTAGAAGTGAGAGAAACCTCTGAAGGGAATTGGGAGAAGTGGGGAGGGGAGGGTGAGTGTTTGAGTGTACTTCTGTGTTCTGCCTGGCCATGATTAACCTGCTGCATACATCATAACGGGCGTATGAGTCTCTGCTCTGAAAGTTTGGCTCCATCTATATTCATGTGCTTGGTAGACAAATAAGTTAGACACAGTGAAATCAAATAATAGGCCAGATTAGGGAAGATTAATAGGTAAGATTAAGATTACTAATTAAGAAACGGGGTGCAGTGGCTCATACCTGTAATTACAACACTTTGGAAGGCCAAGGCAGGTGGATTGCTTGAACCCAGGAGCTTGAGAGCAGCCTGGGCAACATGGCAAAACCCTCTCTCTACAAGAAATACAAAAATTAGCTGGGCATGTTGGCACGTGCCTGTAGTCTCAGCTACTTGGGAGGCTGAGGAGGGAGGATCACCTGAGCCCAGGGAGGTTGAGGCTGCAGTGAACTAAGACCATGCCACTGCACTCCAGCCTGGGTGACAGAGATCTTGTCTTGGGGAAAAAAAAAAAGTCAGTAGAAATATTTTGGTAAAAGGTGGCCTTTTTTTTTTTTCAAGGCTCACTACAGCCTCGACCTCGCAGGCTCAAGTGACCCACCCACCTCAGCTTCCTGTAGGCGTGCACCACCACACCCTGCTAATTTTTGTATTTTTTGTGGAGACGGGGTTTTGCCACGTTGCCTGCCCAGCTCAGCTTTCCAAAGTGCTAGGATTACAGGAGTGAGCCACTGCACCCTACTGTTTCTTTCTAAAAGAAGATTTGGGGCCGGGCGCGGTGGCTCAAGCCTGTAATCCCAGCACTTTGGGAGGCCGAGACGGGTGGATCACGAGGTCAGGAGATCGAGACCATCCTGGCTAACATGGTGAAACCCCGTCTCTACTAAAAAATACAAAAAACTAGCCGGGCATGGTGGCGGGTGCCTGTAGTCCCAGCTACTTGGGAGGCTGAGGCAGGAGAATGGCGTGAACCCGGGAGGCGGAGCTTGCAGTGAGCTGAGATCCGGCCATTGCACTCCAGCCTGGGCGGCAGAGCGAGACTCCGTCTCAAAAAAAAAAAAAAAAAGAAGATTTGGGCCAGGCACTGTTGCTCAGTCTATAATCCCAACACTTTGGGAGGCTGAGGCAGGAGGATCACTTGAGCCTGAGAATTTGAGAGCAGCCTGGGCAACCTAGCAAAACCTCGTCTTTACAAAAAATAAAAAATTAGCTGGGTGTGGTGGCCTATGCCTGTAGTCCCAGCTACTTGGGAGGCTAAGGCGGGAAGATTGCTTGAACCTAGGAGATCAAGGCTATGGTAAGTCATGATTGTGCCACTGCCCTCCATTTTGGGCGGCAGAGTGAGACCCTATCGCCGAAAAAAAAATAATAAAAAGATATGTAATTTGTTGGGTAGAAAGCTAGAAGTATTGGCGGATCATCGTGGCTCACTCCTGTAATCCCAGAACTTTGGGAAGCTGAGGCTGGTGGATCATTTGAGCCCAGGAGTTCAAGACCAGCCTGGCCAATGTGGTGAGACCCCATCTCTGCTAAAAATACAAAAATTAGTGATTGCACCACTGCATTCCAGCCTGGGCAACAGAGTAAGACTCTGTCTTTAAAAAAAAAAAAAAAAAAAAAAATTCTGGGTAGGAAAGATTGAAGATAGGGACTAGTCAAAAATTTACTAATAATTTCCACTATTCTACTACAGATTGATAATATTGTCCTGATGAAGGACTCAGATACAGGCCACTCTAAAGGTTATGGTTTCATCACGGTGAGTCTCTAGTCTTTTAATTTTTTTATTTTACTTTGGGTTTGTCCACTTGTCTGATTTTGCAGCTTAGCTTCATCCTCCTCCTTTAGGACCTGTCTAAATGACCCGTAAACCCTGGTGCCCGAAGCTTGGACTAGCCTTCTGCCCCTTGAGATGAGTGCATTGCTTGAGATCTTGGCTTTGCTCCTACATTCTGTCAGTGGCCCTGGTATGGGGGTGTCCAGGAGTTCAGCCAGCTTCCCTGGTGCTGCAGCTTGGCTCTTTGGGTAATAGTAACCAGGCTGCAGCTAAAAGGTTGGGGGTATGAGGGAAGTTAGGTATGGGCTTTTAAAGACATGCTTTATAGAGCTGATGTTTCTCATAATTATGCTTCCCTCTGGTGCTACCCCATTTGAAGCAATTTCTGCACTGAGAAAGATCAGTTATTAACGTAGCACTATGGAGAGAATAGTGAGGCCACCTAATTATGGGCAAGTTTCACCTTTTCCTAACGTTCCAACAAAATTGTTGCCAATTCCTGTAACTGGTTCTTCCAGCCCCATATGACTCCAGGCTGAGAACTGGCTGCCAGCCACAAAGTCTGATAGAAGCTTGTATTTTCTGGGCTTAAACCAGGCAGCATACACCCCACAGTTACCCACAGGGCACAGGGCAATAGGTTGTATTCTATCATTGGAATTACTCACCTCAAAAATACCCAGTAAAGGCAAGCCATGTGTAAAACCTGCCTAGGAACTGTCAGTACCACATGCCAGGCCCTAAGGCAGGTAATACTGCTAGCTAGCTAAACAAAGCTAGCTGTGGTGTTGACAATTCTGTGGTGGCAAGTAACTTTTGTAACCTTTTCTAGCTCTCTATGTGACTGAGATATGGAAAGGCTTCTGTGGGGCATTTTTGCCCTTGTGTTGTTGCCTTTTAGGTCAACAACCTTGACACTTACACAAACAGTAGACTGGGAATCCTCTTTGTACCAGGGTGTTGCTGGGTGCTGCTGATAAAAGGGACTAGAGAGTAAAGGCCTTCTGGTCAGCAGGTCACTTAGTCAACAGCTCTGGTGTGTATGTCGGGGTGTGCTTGCTGCCTTGCTGTCAGCACTAGGGTGTGTTCCCTCCTAAGCCTGGAATTAGGAGTTCCAGATTCCTAGTACTTGACTAAGAACTAAAACTTGGCCGGGCACGGTGGCTCATGCTTGTAATCCCAGCAGTTTGGGAGGCCAAGGTGGGTAAATTGCCTGAGGTCAGGAGTTCAAGACCAGCCTGGCCAACATGGTGAAACCCCATCTCTACTAAAAACACAAAAATAAAAAAACTAGCTGGGTGTGATGATGGGAGCCTGTAATTCCAGCTACTCGGGAGGCTGAGGCAGGAGAATTGCTTGAACCCAGGAGATAGAAGTTGCAGTGGACTGACATGGTACCACTGCACTCTAGCCTCAGTGACAGAGTGGGACTCCATCTCAAAAAAAAAAAAGAACTAAAACTTACTAGTACAGAGAACTGAATTAAAAGCTCAGGAGCCTTGGCTCTTAGCCTGTCTTCCATTTGATATACCCATTTGTGAAATAACTTGTCAGGCTAGATTTCCTACAATAATAAACTTTTGCATTATTAGATTCTTAATGGAGCTGGAAGATTGAAAAGTGACTGCCATTGAGTTCGTTGGAAAAGGTCCTTTTCAGAGAACCATTTTGAGGTGATGGGCATAGGTCATATTTTCTGGGAAAGAAAAGTTTGTACCTCAGTGAGCATACAATTTTCCTGGGCTAGTAGGACTAGGGAGTGTTACTGGGGCTTTGAGAGCATGTCTTTGGCAAGGAGGTGGCTAACATGGCCTGGGTTTCTTATAGTTCTCTGATTCTGAGTGTGCCCGCCGGGCCCTGGAACAGTTGAATGGCTTTGAGCTTGCTGGTCGACCTATGAGGGTTGGCCATGTGACTGAGCGACTGGATGGTGGCACAGACATCACTTTTCCTGATGGGGACCAGGAGCTGGATCCAGGATCAGCAGGTGGACGTTTGCAGCTCATGGCAAAACTGGCAGAAGGTAAAATATCTCCACAAGGTGAAGAATAGGGGGTTGAATTTTAGATCAAGGGTTGGGGCTTAATCCCGCCTTTTCCTTTTAGGCTCTGGAATCCAACTGCCAACCACTGCTGCTGCTGCCGCTGCTGCTGCTGCTGCTGCTGCCCATGCTGCTGCCTTGCAACTGAATGGAGCAGTTCCCTTGGGGGCCCTGAATCCAGCAGCTCTGACTGGTAGTCTTGGACATGGGAAAGGAAGGGAAGGTTTGGGGGTCTGGAAAGAAGGAGTGTGCTGTGCTTGCTCACTCACTCAGCCTCTCTCTGTTCTAGCTCTGAGTCCAGCCCTGAACCTTGCCTCCCAGTGCTTCCAGCTGTCCAGCCTCTTTACCCCCCAGACCATGTGAGTCTCAGGGCCTCGGTCATTCTAGTCTTTGATTACTCTTTTTCCTTTGAATTCCCATTTACTTCTTCTTTCCATAGGTAAATCAGTGGCACAGCATACTGCCTCCTTGTGCCTCTGGATCCTGCCACTTCACATCTACTCTTCCATGGCCCCATTTCTCCATTTTGTGGACCAAGCCATCCTGAGGGCATGGACATTGTCTCTGAGGAAATTGGGGCCACCCTTAAGATACCAAGAAGAGCTCCTGCCCATGGCCCCACTGGAAATGGACTCTGCTGAGCAAAGCCCCCAGTTGAAGAGAACAGAATCCACACCTGCATTGAATACCTGTTTCTCCATGTGTATCGTCTCTGAGATTACCTTCTTGCCCTTTCCAACACCTTAGTGATTTCTCAATTCCTCCCCTATTGGGAAGGCCATAGGGCATTAACTGAAGGAACTGGCCTCTCTCCTTCTCCTGTACCTTTACCCTTTAGTCTGTCAAGGAAAACCTTAGGACCTCTGAATCAAGAGGACTGAGTTTGTGGGTGAACCTTGAAGGTGCTCTTTCTGCTACAGGGGCCCTGGGAGATAGCATGGACATGTGCATTGAGAAGCCAGCCTCAGACCTTAGCTTGAAGCAGCTTGAGGTGAGACCTACTGTAGGCTCAGCATCTTGCTAGGAGGCATGGGAGTGATCCATTCTGCCAGGCATTTAGGGGCTTTCAGAAATTTAGTAAAAGGTGGAGTGTACCTTTCCAGTATCTTCCATCTTCATATGTATACTTGTCCTTCCTCCCATTTCCTCCCTTTGGCCCAGGGTGGGAGGGTGGAGGGAGGCTGCTACTCTCTACCACTTCCTGTGTGCCTCTACTGTGGCCTCAACCCTGGCAATTAAAGCTGCTCCCATCCCCTACCTGGGCATGTGTGAGCCCTTCTCACTGGATTTTATACCCTTGTGTCTGTGTACATAAATATATATACATATATATATATATATATATATAAACTTTGTACAAAAGGCAAGCCGCCGCCTTGCGGTGGCTGTTGCCCATTTGTGTGTGGTCTTTGTTATGTATCTCTCTGACAACTTCTCATGAGCCCAACTCATGATGTTTCTAGGGATATAAAACATTAGTAACACCATTGTGTTTCTTTTATTTATTTAACCACCTTTAGAAAGAAAAGTGAAAACTCACACCTGGGTGGGGTTCCCATTCTGTATCTGCATTACACTCTTGATCCTATGGTTGTCTTCTCCATCTATTTTCATCTTAAACTATCTCCATCCCAACTACCCACTGGACAGAATTACCCAAACAGCCAAGTTGCAGCACCGGGACAGACTTAAGACTTAACAGGCTCCTTTTCTGTGCCTAATGACAGATCTTATCTTTCCAGCAGATGGCACTATGACAGTACTACATTCTACACTTTTTTTTTTCTTGGGGGGGGGGGGGGGGTTGTGATCTTGAAGAGTTAAGTACCAGAGCTAAGCTGAGCATTCTTAACTCTATTGGCCTTTGTACCTACCTTTGACCCTCTTTGTAGTAGCAGTCCCAGTCCAATATCCAAAGGGGTTTGGGTCTTGTTTAACAGCAGGTTCCCCTGACCTGATGTCTACTATTGTTCCTCTGTCAGTCACCGCAACCCTTGCTTTCCATATGGCTCTGCCTGGGATAACACAGGCCTGGGACCAGTGAATTCTAGGGTCCCGAGTATTCCAGAAATACCTCTGTGAAAGGGAAGGTGCACCTACCACTGCCTTAATAATAAGGAGGTGGGAGGGGCTGTCTCACCCAGCTTAGGGACCAAATGAAAGGAGAAGGCCTGAATTCAGGGGCAGGGCTCTGTGGGGCTTCTTTTTTGATCTCTATGGCAACAAAATGCTAAGACTTTCTTATGCTAAAAATATGGATAATTGCTGTTAGGTTTTAATTTGTCAGCTCTCAGACTTCTAAGCCAGTGATGTTAGCCTCTGGGGTTGCTTTTAACACAAAATCACTTAAATACTTGAAGCTTGCTTGAGTCATAAACGGCCAGTGGGACTCTAGCTCCCAAGTCTGTTCACTGCTTCTATAACAATACCACAGACTGAGTAATTTACAAAGAAAAGAAGTGTAGGCTGGGTGCGGTGGCTCACGCCTGTAATCCCAACACTTTGGGAGGCCGAGGTGGGCGGATCACGAGGTCAGGAGTTCGAGACCAGCCTGGCCAACATGGTGAAACTCTGTCTCTACTAAAAATACAAAAATTAGCCGGGCCTGGTGGTGGGCGCCTGTAATCCCAGCTACTCGGGAGGGTGAGACAGGAGAATCACTTGAACCTAGGAGGCGGAGGTTGTAGTGAGCTGAGATTGCGCCACTGAACTCCAGCCTGGGCAAAAGAGCGAGATTCCATCTCAAAAAAAAAAAAAAAGGGGGGTATTTCTCACAGTTCTGGAGGCTGGGAATTTCAAGAGCATGGTTCCTGCATCTGGTGAGGGTCATCCCGTGGCAGAAGGGCACAAGGTAGAAACGAGTACATGAGACAAAGGGACCATGGGCCAAACTTGCTTTGTAACAGCCCTGTCTCGTGATAACCTGCTCTGTGATAGTAACATGAATCCGTTCATGAGGGCTCTGTTCTTGTGACTCAGTCACCTCGTATTAAGCCCCATCTTCAACACTGTTGCATTGGGAGTCAAATTTCCAATGTGAACTTTTGGGGCACACATTCAAATCACAGCATTTCTGATTCTTCCAGGCCTAGATCTCAGCTGATGTTGCTGTTCTCCTGGTTACCACCCCCATCCCTTCCCCCATCTGATCCTAGTTTGCTTTCTGGACCTGGGGAAGGGAAGGAGGGTGTACTATTTTTAGATGAAAGCTGCTGGCTATGACCCAGCACCCCTACAGTTATTGATTTGGCTTCTAATGCATCTTGAGAAGTGCAGTGGGTACCATTTTTGTTAGTCATCCTGAGGCCATGAACTGGATCTTCTCAGGGCTGGCTTGGCTCCTTCAGACTATTATAAATATCCACAGGCCTTGCCTCCCTGCCTTCCTCTGCTTGGTTTCCTTATGTTTCCATCCCTAGCTACTTTGACCTTCCTACACCCGGATCCTTCCACCTCAGTTCTTTCTTATTCTTAGTTCCTCATGTAGCCTCTTGCTGGGAGAGAGACAATGTTGGAAATAAGGAAATATCTAAGACAATTTCCAGTCTTACTCCATATAAGGTGATGGCATCTAGTGAGTGACAGTTGGTGTCAGTATGTGACTCAGTGCCTTCTTGTTACTCATCCCTCCATACGTAGTGGTTAGAGTGGAGAGAAGTGGGCAGTGAACAGACTCTGGACCCAGCTTAAGGTAAAAGAAACTTCCCTCAACATCTACCTGCACATGATGGCTGGCAGGGTAGGAGTGACATTGTGACCCAGATCCTTTGCCCAGCATAGTTACAATTTCCCTACCAGTCCTCAGTTCTACAAAAGATTCTCACCTGATTTTTGGCTTCCAGTCTATGCTTCTATATTCTCTAAGGTGGTGGCATTTCTTCCCTGTTCTTTAAACTGCTGTGCTCTTGACACAGGAATTCTGCCTGCTTCCTCAGACTCCCAACAACCCCCCAGATAGGAGTTACCAGTAGAAGCAGAGGCTTGACTGTGAACCTTTAGTCCTGGAGCATATGATGAAGGGAATTGAGTAAAAACTTAGAAGGATGGGGCCGGGCGCGGTGGCTCAAGCCTGTAATCCCAGCACTTTGGAAAGCCGAGACGGGCAGATCATGAGGTCAGGACATCGAGACCATCCTGGCTAACATGGTGAAACACCGTCTCTACTAAAAAATACAAAAAACTAGCCAGGCGAGGTGGCGGGCACCTGTAGTCCCAGCTACTCGGGAGGCTAAGGCAGGAGAATGGCATAAACCTGGGAGGCAGAACTTGCAGTGAGCAGAAATCTGGCCACTGCGCTCCAGCCTGGGTGACAGAGCGAGACTCCGTCTCAAAAAAAAAAAAAAAAAAAAAACTTGGAAGGATGGAATTATATCACAGTCCCTCTTTTCCCTGTAATGGAAAGGCTTTAGTGAAAATCAGGCAGCAACACTTGGACAGTGAAAAGAGACTCTGAAAGGTGAGGTGACAGGAGGTGGCATAATGGTCATTGTTAACATTTATGCAAGGTTGGTTGTAGGTTAGGTGTTCTAATCATTTTATGTGTATTAAGTCACCAAATCCTCACAACAATCCTCTAAAGTAGTTTATTATCTTTACTTTGTAAACAAGGAAGCATATCCAAATAGGTTAAATAATTTTCCCCATAAGCACAAAGTTAGCAAGTTAGGGATTCCAATCCAAATACTCTGGCTTCAGATCCCTTGATCTTAACCTTACCTGCCTCTCAGCACCACCGCGGAAGACAAGGCCTTGGAGTCAGTGAGGAAGTGTCACATTTCCTATCCCTGCACCCATAGCTCTCAGTAGACTCAGAATTTTTCCACTGCCATGTCTTTGCTTATCTTGAGTGACAGTGTTTGTGGATGAACCTTGAAGGTGCTCTTTTTCTGCTACAAGGGCCCTGGGAGATAGCATGGACATGTGCATTGTGAAGCCAGCCTCAGACCTTATCTTGAAGCAGCTTAAGGCCAGACCTACTGTAGGCTCAGTATCTTGCTAGAGGCATGGAAGTGATCCATCCTGCCAGGCATTTCTCTTCCTTTCCTCCTTCTGCTGATAAAAGTCCTGTCCTTGAAGACCTTGAAGCTTTCCTAGGTGGAGTTAATCTCTCTTTTCAGTATTCTTTGTCCTCTTGTGGGTCATCTTACTCTACTTTTTTTTTTTTTTTTTTTTTTTTGAGACGGAGTCTCGTGCTGTGTCACCCAGGCTGGAGTGCAGTGGCGCGATCTCGGCTCACTGCAAGCTCCGCCTCCCAGGTTCACGCCATTCTCCTGCCTCAGCCTCCGAGTAGCTGGGACTACAGGCGCCCGCCACCACGCCCGGCTAATTTTTTGTATTTTTAGTAGAGACGGGGTTTCACCATGTTAGCCAGGATGGTCTCGATCTCCTGACCTCGTGATCCACCCGCCTCGGCCTCCCAAAGTGCTGGGATTACAGGCTTGAGCCACCGCGCCCGGCCTCTACTTTTATTTAGTAAATAAAATAATTTCAGTAAAAATTATTTTATTGAAAATTGCATTACTCGATGGTTACAGCCTGGTGAGACCAGACTTAGATGTCTTTCTCATGCTTGCTTTGCCTTGCACATATTAAATGTCTGTAGAATTGAATGAATGTTCTCTGTGTTAAAGTCAGCACCAAGCTTTCCAAAGGCTGCCCCTTCTAGGCCGCTTTTCCCAGGAGCCTCATCCGTTCCTTCCTCACTCCACAAGGAGAGAAGATGCAGCTTTACTCTTTTTGATGTTACCATGGTAGCCTGTGATACTTTCTTTCTAAAGTGCTGCTTGCCATCCACCAGAGACTGATGTTTCCATGGCAGCCAGGTGAAGGCAATAGTCACGAGCTGGATGCAGGAAAGGAATTCCGGTCTGAGAAGCTGCATATCTGAATCTTCTAGCTTCAGACATCCTTTCCCCTCTCTCCTAACTTTTGGGCTTTATATCCAGGACTGGTTTGCTCTCCGGTATGCCCTTGGTTGAGATAGGTCTGTGAAAGTGAGGTAAAGCAGACCAACCAACTTAGATTATGTGGGAAGGTGGGGGCAAGGAAAGAGCTGATCAAAGATCACTTCAAAAAGTTGGATGAAGTCTATTAGTTGTTCAGATGATCTGCTCTCAAGAGCCCGTAAGGAGTTGGCTGGAGTTGCTGGAGAGCCATTAAGCAGTTATTTTTGAGAGCAATGGGTAGATGGATGAGGTGCCTGAACACTGGAAAGGAGCCAGTCACTGCCAGATTGTAGAAAGGGGGAACAATGACCTTGACAATTGGAGACCTGTCAAACTTGCCAATGTTCCAGAAAGGATGAGAGTTGCAGTCGGCTTTCAGGCATCAGGAAGCCTATTTGCTTAGAATTAGTGGTGCTGAGAATTTGCCTCCTCTCAACTCCACAGCATAAGCAAGCTAGGGGACCTCCACCCTGTAGCTGAGTGTCACACTCTGGAACCACACAGCATGGTTCAGATCCCTCTTCCCTTACAAACTAGCTGAATAAGCTTGGGTAAGTTACTTCACTTCTCTCACACTTCATCTGTAAAAAGGAAATGGTAACAACTATCTCATAGGGATGTTGTGAGAATTCATTGAGAAGGGTTTGGAACTTGGCTTATTACTGTCCTCAGTATTTTCATTCCTTTGGATGCTTACTCACTCGATTTTCTAGCTGACTTTCATTCTCCCCAACTTCAGAGCTCAAGGTTTATGGGGAAAAGCAAGGGCGGTGCAATGGTGAAAATAAACCTTCATTTTTAAATAAATAAATTGTTCCTGGGCTAAAGCCCCAAGCTCACAAGGTCTTGGGTCACCTATAACCTGCCTAGTTTTCAGGAAAACAAATCCCACTAGCCCAATCTCTTTATGCTGGAGACTCTGTCCATATAGTTAGATTTTAACCAGAGGGTTTTGAAAAATCAAAATGAGGCCGGGCGCGGTGGCTCAAGCCTGTAATCCCAGCACTTTGGGAGGCCAAGACGGGCGGATCACGAGGTCAGGAGATTGAGACCATCCTGGCTAACATGGTGAAACCCCGTCTCTACTAAAAAATACAGAAAACTAGTTGGGCGAGGTGGCGGGTGCCTGTAGTCCCAGCTACTTGGGAGGCTGGGGCAGGAGAATGGTGTAAACCCGGGAGGCAGAGCTTGCAGTGAGTGAGCTGAGATCCAGCCACTGCACTCCAGCCTGGGCGACAGAGCGAGACTCCGTCTCAAAAAAAAAAAAAAAAAAAAAATCAAAACGAGCCCTCCTCACAGGTACCTTCAAGGTACCTAACACCATTAGCTTTGTCTGGCAGGAGAAAAATACCAGGGCACTCTGTTTTGTTTTGTTCTGAGACAGGGTCTGGCTCTGTTGCCCATGCTGGAGTACAGTGGTGCCATCACAGCTCACTGCAGCCTCAACCTCCTGAGCTCAAATGATCCTCTTGATTGGCTGAGACTACAGGTATGTGCCACTATGCCCAGCTAAGTTTTGTATTTTTTGTAGAGATGGGGTCTTGCTATGTTGTCCAGCTGGTCTTGAACTACTGGGCTCAAGTGATCCTCCCTCGTTGGCCTCCCAAAGTGCTAGGATTATAGGTGTGAGCCACCACAACTGGCTGAGAGCACCCTCTGTTACCACCCTTTCCTTAGCATCTCTCCTAGCCTCCCCCAAGCACCCATCTTTGTTGGTCTCCAGAGCCTAGCCCTACACTGGCACTTTCCTTTCTGAATAAGTATTATATTTATTTATTTTTTTGGAGACAGTGTTTCGCTCTTGTTGCCCAGACTAGGGTGCAACGGTGTGATCTCGGCTCACTGCAACCTCTGCTTCCTGGGTTCAAGTGATTCTCCTGCCTCAGCCTCCTGAGTAGCTCGGATTATAGGCATGTGCCACCACGCCCAGCTAATTTTGTATTTTTAGTAGAGACGGGTTTCTCCATGTTGGTCAGGCTGGTCTTGAACTCCTGACCTCAGGTGATCCGCCCGCCTTGGCCTCCCAAAGTGCTGGGATTACAGCTGTGAGCCACTGTGAGCCACTAAATAAGGCACTGGGCCTTATTTATTTATTTATTTTTTATTTTTTATTTTTTTGAGACAGAGTCTCGCTCTGTCACCCAGGCTGGAGTGCAGTGGCCGGATCTCGGCTCACTGCAAGCTCCGCCTCCCGGGTTCACGCCATTCTCCTGCCTCAGCCTCTCGAGTAGCTGAGACTACAGGCGCCCGCCACCTCGCCCGGCTAGTTTTTTTTTTTTTTTTTTGAGACGGAGTCTCGCTCTGTCGCCCAGGCTGGAGTGCAGTGGCCGGATCTCAGCTCACTACAAGCTCCACCTCCTGGGTTTACGCCATTCTCCTGCCTCAGCCTCCCAAGTAGCTGGGACTACAGGCGCCCGCCACCTCGCCCGGCTAAGTTTTTTTGTATTTTTTAGTAGAGTGAGGGTTTCACGGTGTCAGCCAGGATGGTCTCGATTTCCTGACCTCGTGATCCCAGCCTGTCTCGGCCTCCCAAAGTGCTGGGATTACAGGCGAGCCACCCGCCTTGACCTATTTATTTATTTTTTTGAGACAGAGTCTCATGCTATCACCCAGGCTGGAGTGCAGTGGCATGATCTCTGCTCACTGCAACCTCTGCCTCCCGGGTTCAAGTGATTCTCCCGCCTCAGCCTCCCAAGTAGCTGGAATTACAGGCGCCCACCACCATGCCTGGCTAATTTTTGTAATTTTTTTTTTTTTAGTAGAAACAGGGTTTCACTATGTTGGCCAGGCTGGTCTCAAACTCCTGACCTCGTGATCCACCCACCTCGGCCTCCCAAAGTGCTGGGATTACAGGTGTGAGCCATTTGCCTGACCTGAATAAATATTTTAAATCAGCACAGGTCCTCTGCTTAAAGTCAAGTTATAATTTGAACACAAAAATGGAAAATCATGCAGTAAAATGCCATCACGGAGCTTCAGTTGCCAATCTTTCCCCCAACCTTCCACCAAACAACAAAACCCTATAAAGGGTTACCTGTGGCCGGGCGCGGTGGCTCAAGCCTGTAATTCCAGCACTTTGGGAGGCCGAGACGGGCGGATCAAGAGGTCAGGAGATCGAGACCATCCTGGCTAACACAGTGAAACCCCGTCTCTACTAAAAATACAAAAAATTAGCCGGGCGTGGTGGCGGCGCCTGTAGTCCCAGCTACTCGGGAGGCTGAGGCAGAAGAATGGCGTAAACCCGGGAGGCGGAGCTTGCAGTGAGCCGAGATCGCGCCACTGCACTCCAGCCTGGGCGACAGAGCGAGACTCTCTGCCTCAAAAAAAAAAAAAAAAAAAAAAAAAAAAGGGTTACCTGTGAGTCCTATGGGAGGCATGTTGGACTTTGTAGACTATAACTTAAATTTTTATCTCCAGATGGTGCTGTGCTTTGAGAGTTTAGCAAGTTGCTTTGATGCCTAAATAAGGGACATAGGTTGCAAAAGGCATTCCTACTTCCACTGCTCCTCTATATAATGCTTGAGAAATTACAAAGATCTTTGCTCTTTTATTTAGTCCTCATGACTTTGCTACAAGGTAGGTATTCTTCGTTTTAGAGTTGGGATAGCGTAGCTGAGTTCAGCAAACCAGACAGGTTAAGAGTGACTTCATCCACAGACCCCCATTCAGGAAACATCCTGAGCACTAACTGAAAAGCATTCAAGGGCTTACTGAATTTGCATTCACATCTGGAGTTTTCAAGGTCACTAAGCTATGGAAACTTGACATCAATATTCAAATAGATGAAAAGGGACCTTGAGCATATCCATCAGAGAGTCACCAAGATGATAAAGGCCTGAGAAGCAGTATGCTCTTGTCTGGTGTTTGTGTCCTTTGACGACTGCACCATCCACCCAAATTTTGCTGCCTTCTTTATAGGAAGGGCCTTTTTCTCATGTGGTGGGTTGCCCACTGTTTCTCCTCTGTGCATTTGCTCATGTAGTTTGACCACAAGGAATGCTTTTCCTTCTTTCTCTCATCTATCTATAGCCTACGTATCCTTTAAGGCCCAGTTTCTAAAATATGTCTTCCAAATGTACTGTTTCTTCCATTCAGAATTCCTGGAGCACATGAGGTAGCCCCAAGTTAGATAGAATGTGGTATTGTTTGCTGCTGTTTTGCCTGTTTTGTGCTGTACCACCTCATCCATCTCCCCAGCTTAATTGTAAGCGATTTGAGGGGCAGAGATTGTGTCTTACTTGTATTTGTTTTCCCCATTGGGCCCAGCACAGTGATTGGCATATTGCAGATGTTTAGTACTTGAGAGAAACAAAATGTCTTCTAGCATTTGTGGATGAAAGATTAAAATGTCCAGGAAAAATTTACTCAGATTGATGTGGATTTAAACTATGTTAGATTAATAAAAAGATGTATGTGTGTGGACTTCCTGGGAGTGAGGGTTTAACCCAGAGGACTTCCACACATGACCCTGACTGTCTTTCAGAAGAGAGGAGCCCCTGTTCCATTCTCTCTAGAGGGGATCAGATGCAGCAGGGCCTAAAAGCTCATCTGTAGGCAGAGGCCCAGAGTGGAGAGATTTCCAGATGCAGGACTCCCCACTCCTCTGGCCCTCAGGGGAGAGCACACAAAGTCTATGCTCTGGGCCAATGAGGGGGTCTTGTGGGCAAAGGGGAGTGGGAGTAGTAAGGGCTGGGCAGGGGCTGGTAAGGGAACACGGACTCCAAGACAAAATTGCAGTGGTTAAGAGATGCATGAGGACAGAAGGGACCTTACCTGGCCTGGCAGCTCAGGCCCCAATGCCCTCTGCTGACCTCTCACCCCAGCCAAGATCAATGGCTCTACTGTGCCTTGATCAGAGAAAGAGAGAATGGCGTGGCTCTTGGAGAAGGCCTCACCTCTCCCAAGTCTGGCGGGAGCCTGGCTTCAGCTTCTGTCTGTTCTGAGCTATTCCCTGTAGGCGTCTGGAGGGAACACACAGATGGGTTGGGCTGATGGGACTAGCTGAGTTGGGGGAGGGAGGCTTGTGGTGCATGGCTCCCCTCATGGGAGAGGTCTTGCCGTCATCATCTTCCATACACGAAAAACGTTTTAAGCTTCTGCCACATAAAAGGCACTGGGCCTTTCTTGTTCCTCATCCTCCTCTCTGGCCATATCTGACCACTGGTGATACTCTCCTAGAAACCCCTCCTCTGGCAGTAGTCACAACAGGCTCAATCCTAGTTCTCCCACTACCTCTTTGGTAGCTGCTTCTCCACCTTCTCCATCTATATATCCCCAGGAGCTCCTTTTTCCCTCTTTTTTCTCTGGACCCCTGAGGCTTTATTTTAAATTATTCTGTTTCCTTCCTTCCTTCCCTCCTCCCTCCCTCCCTCCCTCCCTCCCTTCCTTCCTTCCTTCCTTCCTTCCCTTCCTTCCTTCCTTCCTTCCTTCCTTTCCTTCCTTCCCTCCTTCCCTCCCTCCCTCCTTACTTCCTCCCTCCCTCCTCCCTCCTTCCTTACTTCACTCCTTCCTTTTTTGAACTCTCACTCTGTCACCAGGCTGGAGTGCAGTGGCATGATCTCGGCTCACTGCAACCTCTGCCGCCCAGGTTCAAGCAATTCTCCTGCCTCAGCCTCCCGGGTAGCTGGGATTACAGGTGCCTACCCCTGCACCTGACTAATTTTTGTAGTTTTTGGTAGTGACGGGGTTTCACTATCTTGGCCAGGCTGGTCTTGAACTCCTGAGCTCATGATCCACCCGCCTTGGCCTCCCAAAGTGCTGGGATTACAGGTGTGAACCACCATGCCTGGCCTATTTTGTTTCATTTTTGAGGAGGTACTAAACGACATAGTTAAAAGTTCCAAAGGTAGGCCAGGCGCAGTGGCTCACACCTGTAATCCCAGCACCTTGGGAGGCCGAGGTGGGTGGATCACGAGGTCAGGAGTTCGAGACCGGCCTGGCTAAGATGGTGAAATCCCCATCTCTACTAAATACAAAAATTAGCTGGGCATGGTGACGGGCACCTGTAATCCCAGCTACTTGGAAGACTTAGGCAGGAGAATCGCTTGAAAACCCAGGAGGTGGAGGTTGCAGTGAGCTGAGATTGTGCCACTGCACTCCAGCCTTGGCGACAGAGCAAGACTCTGTCTCAAAAAAACAAAAAAAGTTCCAAAGGTAGAAAAAGGGCATACAGACTGGGCGCGGTGGCTCAGGCCTGTAATCTCAGCACTTTGAGAGGCTGAGGCAGGTGAATCACCTGAGGTCAGGAGTTTGAGACCAGCCTGACCAACATGGAGAAACCCCATCTCTACCAAAAATACAAAATTAGCTAGGCATGGTGGCACACGCCTGTAATCCCAGCTACTCGGGAGGCTGAGACAGGAGAATCGCTGGAACCCAGGAGGCGGAGGTTGTGGTGAGATCGCGCCATTGCACTCCAGCCTGGGCAACAAGAGTGAAACTCTGTCTCAAAAAAAAAAAAAAAAGAAAAGAAAAAGAAAGAAAAGAAAAAGTAAAAAAGAAAAAGGGCATACAATGAAGAGTCAGCTCCCCATCCCATCCCGGTCTTCTACTCACCCAGTCCCCTTCCCAGAGGCAGCCAGTACCACCCTTTTTTTTTTTTTTTAAAGACAGAATCTCACTCTGTTGCCCAGGCTGGAGTACAGTGGCAGGATCTCAGCTCACTGCAACCTCCACCTCCTGCGTTCAAACAATTCTGCCTCAGCCTCTCGAGTAGCTGGGATTACAGGCATGTGCCACCATGCCCAGCTCATTTTTGTATTTTTAGTAGAGATGAGATTTTGTCATGTTGGCCAGGCTGGTCTCGAACTCCTGACCTCAGGTGATCTATCCGCCTTGGCCTCTCAAAGTGCTGGGATTACAGGCATGAGCCACCCTGAGCCTGGACTGTCACAAACCCTTTTGTGAATCTGATGAAATTCATGAACCCTATTCTCAGACACATGCATGACTACACAAATACATCAGATTGTATGTGCCATTTCACAAAACACAGACTCCATCAGTAGTCTGGGGTAAGGATCTCAGCCAGTACTGTACCTTCTCCCTTAGTATAATTATGGATCCCCTTGCAAAATGAAAATCAGGGCTCCTTGTTCGAAGAATTTTAAGAACACAACAGCAGAACATTAAACTAAGCTTAGGGTCCTGTGTGACTGCACTGGTAACCTTTTCCTCTTGCTCTTCTACTACTATCTTTATGGTAATTATTCTCAAATCTGTTTCTCTTGTCCCAACTTGTTCTGAATTTCGGATTCAGCTCCAGAGAGCTGCTGAAACCCCATACAGATGTTCTTCTAGCATCTCAAATTCAGTTTCTCCAAAATGGAGCTCCTTACTCTCACTACCTCCTTTGCCCCCTAACTCCAAGTTCCTCACCATCCTCTCACCACCTACAACTTTTTCCTCTCTTTATACCATCCACTAAGTTGCCAAGTCCCATTAATTCTGACCCTCAAACCCATGCCTCCTTCCTTTCCCACTGCCACCCTCCTCAGGGTGGCCTTTCATTATCCTCCATATGTATCACTCTTACTGGTCCCTAAACTCAGCTCCTCAGGACTTCCTCTGCAGCTCCAATCCATACACACCTCTCCCAGCCTCCTCTTCCCAAAGGACCATCCTAATCATGACTTCCACATTCAGAGACCTGCAGTGACTCTCCCTGCCTACAGAGTTGGGCACAAACTCTTTTTCCTGGCATTTAAGATCCTTTACAGTGGGACTCCAAACCTTCTTTTCCATGCTCATCTCTTACCCCTCCTCTTCATGTCCCTGAGGTTTCAACCCAACTGTACAGCCATCTGGTCCCTTAATGGGCCCAGTGTGTTTTCCTGCATTTTAAAATTTGAGCTGCCTCTGTTCATGGTCCTCAGAATTTAGAACTTGCTTACTCCACTACAGGCATGTAATTTCTCTGGACCTTTCACCACAGCTGCTGCTCATGGCCCTGCCCATTGTGTCCCTGCATCTTGACTGCTGTCCCCTCTTTCTCTTCCTCCCATCCTTATTGGAAAGGGAGCCTCAGATGCAAAACTGGATAAAATCACCATTAAGTATCAAGCAGAGCCGGGTGCGGTGGCTCACACCTATAATCCCAGCACTTTGGAAGGCTGAGGCGGGTGGATCACCTGAAGTCAGCAGTTCAAGACCAGCCTTGTTAACACGGTGAAACTCCATCTCTACTAAAAATACAAAAAATTAGCCAAGTGTGGTGGCAGGTGCCTGTAATCCCAGCTACTCAGGAGACTGAGGCAGAAGAATCACTTAAACCCGGGAGGTGGAGGTTGCAGTGAGTGGAGATCGCGCCATTGCACTCCAGCCTGGGCAACCTAAGAGCAAGTTACTCTATCACTCCATTTCTTCTACTGTTAAACAGGTAGTAACACCTTATATAGTTTTTTTGTTTTGTTTTGTTTGTTTGTTTGTTTGAGATAGAGTCTCGCTCTGTTGCTCAGGTTGGAGTGCAATGGCACGATGTTGGCTCACTGCAACCTCCACCTCTTGGGTTCAAGCAATTCTCCTGCCTCAGCCTCCCGAGTGGCTGGGATTACAGGCACACACCATCATGCCCAGCTAATTTTTTTGTATTTTTAGTAGGGACGGGGTTTCGCCAGGTTGGGTGGGCTGGTCTTGAATTTCTGACCTCAGGTGATACTCCCGCCTCAGCCTCCCAAAGTGCTGGGATTATAGGCGTGAGCCACGGCACCTGGGATTATCTTTTTGTTTGTGTGTTTGTTTAAAGAGACAAGTTCTGGCTCTATCACCCAGGCTGGAATGCAGTGATTACAGCTCACGTCAGCCTCGAACTCCTAGGCTCAAGTAATCCTCCCGCTTCCCAACTAGTTAGGACTACAGGTGCACTGATTTTTTAAATTTTTTTTAATTTTTTTTTGAGACAGGGTCTTGCTCTGTTGCCCACGCTGCCGTGCAGTGGTACAATCACAGCTCACTGCAGCCTTAATCTCCTGGCTCAAGCAATCCTCCCAGCTCAGCCTCCCAAGTAGCTAGGACTATCCCAATGACACCACGCCCAGCTAATTTTTTGTAAAGACGGAGTTTCACCATGTTGCCCAGGTTGGTTTCAAACTCCTGAACTTGAATGATCCTCCTGCCTCAGCCTACCAAAGTGCTGGGATTACAGGTGTGAGCCACCATGCCTGTATATTTTTTATATTTTTTGTAGAAACTGGCTCTCACTATGTTTCCCAGGCTGGACCTTATATAGTCTTTAAGGAATTAACATACAAAGTGTATAAAGTCCTAAGGATAGTGCCATTATTCATCTTATTATAACTACCCATGCTGGGCTCGTCACCTTGGCTCCTCCCCAGGTGCAAGGACTCAGGAAGCATTGCAACCCTCTTTCCATCAAGTTCTGGGAGGCTGTGTGGGGTGGAATGGAGGCTGGCCCTCAGGTGCTCAGGTAGCTGTATTGTGTCTAGGGGTGGTGAGGGGAGCTGCTGCCTCTGCTCCCTTTGTTCAAACTCATGGCTCAGGCAGCAGCAGGCGTGGGCGTCCCCAGGGGAGGCAGTGACAGTTTCAGTACTCACACGGGCTTTGCAGGTGACAGCTGGGGCTGTGGAGCCCTGCCAGAGGAGGCACAGAGAGACCCCATCACGCACGCGATATGGGCCCCACTTTGAACCAGCCCAAGTCAAAGCTGAGTACCTCTGGGAGCTAAATGTAGCCTCTAGCCTGTTCCCTGCAGGATAGAGTGGGGTAAGGAGATTAGGCTCAGAGTCTAGAGATTTGGTCCCACTGTGTCACTAATTTACAAATGACTTCTAGGAGGTCCTTGTTCCTCTCCAGGCCTGTTTCTCATCGGCAAAAGAAGTGGGCCCGATTATCTGTAAGGGCCTGTGGCCCTTTGACACGGACTATCCCAGGTCAAGTCAGTTCCAGAGCCTCCTTAGAGAGTTAGGTTCCTTGCTCCTCTAGGCCTGAGTTTTCTGGTGGGTAGTAGCAGTTTCCATCAACACCCATTTCCTCCCCCACAGACTCCAAGAACAGAGTCAAACGTGAACAGATGCAGTACAAAAATTCTTTATTGAAAAGGGAAAGGGTGGCCTCTTGCTGGTGCCCCCTGGACCCTGGCCCAAAGGGGTTGCCACTGCTCAGCTTCTGAATGCAGAAAGTCTGTCCACCCCTTACCTTTAATAATCTTAAAGGGGAAGTGCCGTGGTGGACTAGTAAGTCAAGTGAATCAAGGGCTTCCAGGCCCTTGCCTTTAAGAACTCCTTAAAGGCAAAGTGGACACATGCCGCAGCAGATGAGAACCAGAACATTTTCAGGAAGGTCCCTGGAGGAAGGGTCTCCGTGTCTTTACCTTTAAGACTGTCTTAAAGGTGAGGCATGTTCACGCAGCGTACAAAGGAGGCTAACTCCGTCAAGGAGTCTACAAAGCACTTTTCCAGATCTCGCTTTTAGAATCTCTTTACAGATGAGGTGGCCAAGCGCGAATTAATAAAAAACAAACTACCTTGCAGAATTATTTTTCTTCCCGACCCAGCAGAACCCGCCCCGCTCACCGGCCGCCTTCAGGTCTGCGTCCTTGCCTTCTAGGCGCCCTGAGGCCTGAAGGTCCGGAGAACGCGTGGGGGCGGGTGTGGAGGTACCGCCCAGCGGCCCCGGGCCGCCCCCCGCGGTCACACCGGGGCATCCTGGGAGTTTTTGGTTTCCTAGACGGCCTCCACCAGGAAAGCCGGACGGGGACGGGGAGGGGCGGGGCGAGGGGGGGGCGAGCGGAGGGCGCGGTGACCATGGCGACCGCAGTGGTCATGGCGACCGCGGCTCAGAGCACCGAGAGGTCGTGACACGACCTGGAGCGCTGCTTGAAGAACTTGGCGTTGCGCGGCACCAGGTTGGCGAGGAACCGCTTGGCCTTCTTGGTGAGGCTCTCGCGGCGTGCGGGCGGCGCAGGACCCTCGGGGCTGCCCGGCTCGGGCCTCTGGCCCCCGGCGCGGCTTTGGCCCCGCCGCAGCCGGATCTGGCGCACCGCGCCCTCGAAGAGCTCCCGCGTGTTGTGGTGCAGTGCGGCCGACGTCTCGATGTGCTTGCAGCTCAGCGTCCCGGCCAGGTGGCGGCCCTCTGCAGGAAGGGACCCGCTCAGGCGCCCGCTAGGCCGTACGGGACCTGGGGCGAGGGTGGGTCTAGGGAGGGCCTGGGCGTGCGGTGGCAAGGGATGACTTGTGACTAGTGACTCTTGCAACCGAGAGAACTTGGCTGAGCTCATATGGTGGGGAGGTGGAGGTGCGAAGGAGAGGGAGAAGGAGGCCTAGGGGAGAGGTGAGGGGAAGTGACAAGAAGGGATTCTCAGGGTCCTCGAGTAGGGCATTGGGAGTGTGCCCTTAGCCTGGGTCTGATTGCAAGTGAGAGCGTCCGCAATGGTAAAAAGGCCTTAGGGAGAAGAGGTGACCTGGAAGGGACATCGTTCCCCTGAGATCGCAAGTATGGAATCTGTTCAGGATACACACCCTCCAGTGATACCTCCCGGGAGCGGGCCAAGTCGCTCTTGTTTCCAACAAGGATAACGGGTAGGTCGTGGTGCGGCCTCCCAGCCCGGAGCCGAAGTAGGGTCTCTGGAACTTTGGAGAAGCTCCGTCGGTCAGTGACTGAGAAGACGATGAGAAAGGCGTCCCCGGTCTGAAGGCAGTGGTCCCGCAGCCACCCTCCTGCATCCCCCTGCAGACAGGCAGAGGAACGTTAGGGCTGGAGGCATAGGAGATCCTGTCCAGCACCTACACCTCAAAGAGGAGGAACAGGGCTGTGAGGGAGAAAGAAGCCACCTGCTTAGGATAGTAGAGCTAGTTAATGGCAGAATCTCCATACCCAGAGTGTTTGTGGAGGAGGAAGAAGTTAGTACTATGAGGATCCTAGACTAGGGTAGCCATCCTAATTTCTTAAGCTTGAGCTCTTGATTCAAAAATGAATATTATTCACACGTCTGTAATTTGGCCTCTTATTTCTACATAGTAACCTTTATGTCCAAATATTCAGAAGTCCTCACTTTTTTCCCCCTTCCCTGATATTCCAGATCCCTGAGCTCTTGTCCTGTCACATCAGATTCCTTCAGACTGAAACATTTATGGATGGAGTCAATTTCAGGGTGTCCAGCCTAGCTTGGAGCTGCAGGGTTTGTCAAATTCCCATTCTGAGTTTGCTCTGAGTCAGAAGATCCTGGAAAGACTGTGACTCTTAATGGCTATGGACTGTGGTGTGGGCCTTTGCTTTCTGAAGTGATATGAATGAAAGGTCAGGTTCCAGTACATGTTGAAACCAGGACCAGCAGTCCCACCTTCAGCCACTTTGCCCTTCCCCAGTTCTCCCAGCTTCATTACCTGCCTGCAGCCACATCTTAGTTCTCACCTGTTCCCAGATATCATAAACGACTAGAGTCACTTCCTCCTTATCCACCATGATGCGTCTTTCATAGGTATCCTCTGTTGGGAAATAGGGAGAGGGAATAAAGTCCATTAGGAGATTTCCCAACATTTGTGAGACCTGGTAACCAGGGACACCTCAGATATCAGCACCAGGGAACCCCACCCTCTGCAGGGAGGCTGCCACAGAAAGCATTGGAAAAGCTTCTGTTAAGCTTTGTCCTTCAGGGGCTGCTCAGGTCATGAGCACTTCCTTCCCTGACCAGGGCCCCAGAGCCCCCTCAACCCCTGGAGGGCTTCCTCAAATACCTGGGTTCTCTGGTTCATGAGCACTGTCTCCCTGGAGACCACCAAAAGTGCCTGCTAGGGTGCTCTTGCCCACGCCGCTCTCCCCCACTAGCATGACCTTGAAGATGCCATCCTTTTGAGCAGGGGCTGCCTCTCCTGAGCCCAAGGAGTCAGAGGAGCCAGATGATGAGGCCTGAGGTGGCCAGTCAAGTTCATCTACAGCCTGGGCCCGCCGGAGCTGATGCTTGTAGGGGACAGGCATACTGCCTCTTCGTCTGGGGGCCCCAGGGACAGAAGGTAGCCCGCTGCGGTCCAACTCTGCCAACAGTTTCTCTGGCTTCTTTAGTAGTGTGGTATCTGCTTCTAAAATAAAATGGGAGGGCAAAGAAAAGGACACTATGAGTGGGATATGCCCAACCATATGCAGAAGGGTCAATCCAGGCTGTTCCAGTACCAGAGGCCCAGCTACACCCACTTGACCATTACCCAGAAGGAACTGAGAATGTCTGGCCTGACCTCTTACACTAAAGTCTCCAGAAGCCTGAACTGGAGTTGACATGATAGCTTCTCCAATGTGGTCCCAACCCCAACCTATTCAAAACGTGCCCCATGCAGGGAAGGGACCTGAATGCACACTCACACACCCACTCACACTTTACACTGATATACAGGCACATCCCCAGATTAGGCCTCTGGCCCTGTGGGGTGGAGTGGGAGCGGGGTTTGGGGAAGCTGCCTCTTTTTCCATCAAGAGGCCCTTCCTCCTCCTGTTTCTGGCACTGGTAATCCCCAAACTGAGGAGCAGAGAGGATGAGAAGCTGAAGCTGCTGCCTAGTGTCTGGGGAGTAGGTACAGCAGAGTAAAAAACTTTGTAGTGAGCCTCTTCCTAGGAAAGGGCCTTTGCTTTTTGAGATGATGTGCGTGCTGGGGCTCTGTGGGCTCTCTCTGTGTGTGTGCGTGAGAGAGAGAGAGGGGCTGCCGCTGCTTCCCGTGGCCCTGTAGGTGAGCATCCCTCATTGCGTGGTTGGGTGTGAGAATCCTGCATCCCTGTCTGTCCCTGTGAGTGGGAGAGAATATTGTGTTCATAAAGCAGTAGAAGTAGAGAGAGAGAGAGAGAGAGAGAGAGAGAGTGTGTGTGTGTGTGAACGAAAGGGAGAGTGACAATGCGCGGGTCAGGGTAACTGGAGGAGGAACAACAGACACAACAAAGGGGGCTGGAGGGAGGCTGGAAATAGCCCAGGATCAATACTTGGCCAGCAGCCAGGACCTCCAGGAGCCGGAAGAACCCTTAAACAGTTCCCCAGGGTAGCCCCTGCCTGTGATTCCCAGGCTTGTGGGCTGCCCCTTTCCTCTCCCCTTCCTTCTTGCCCATCCCAGCCTCGGGAATGAGGCTGAGCTAGGGGCCATGTACCAGTTTCTCAAGCAAAGCCCTGGGAGTGATGGGGGAGGGGGCATTTAGGCAGCTCTTCCCCTCCACCCTAGCCCAACCCCAATCCCTTGTGTGAGCAGGGGTTTTCTCCACTTTCTCAATTGCTCTTCCCCTCTTGCTGACTGGGCTCAAGCTCTCTCAACCCCTAGTTCTGACCTCCCCATCAAAGCTTCAGCTCCCACCCCCACGGTTTCAGCTGGAACCTGCCCAGGTTAGCCCTCACCTGGCGTGGGCGTCCCTGGAGGGGAGGCCCGGCGGCTGCCAGAGGGGCAGAGTGCTGTGGTTTCTGTGTCCGTGTCCATGTCTGTGTCCGGGTCCGTGTGCATCGGTGTGCGTGTGCGTGTGCAGCCCAGCAGCTTGCAGCACCCTCTCCCTCACTCAGCAGCACTGTCAGCTTTTCCCTTTAAATACCACCCCCCCCCACACACATGCCCTCCCCCCTAGACACCTGGGGAAATTGTCCCGCCCCCTGATGAGGTCACACATGCTAATGAGCAGTGATGTCAGCGGGATTCCCTCCTTTCTGCCCCCCCCCTTTTCTTTGTGTCGCTTCCCTCTGGGAGCACACACACTGCACAGCTTGGTTGAGTTACAACAGAACAGTCAAGGGGCAGAACAGACAAGGGTTGCAGGAGGTGTCAGTGGGTAAGGGAGCTGAGGGTGACAGAAGGCAGGGACCTGGGGAGGTGAAGGTCTTTCTCCAGCAGCCAGGACTATGCATCATTTGTCTCTGTATTTCCAGACACTGTCTAGCCCAGAGAGCGTGTTAAGTGGTTGCACAGGGGCAAGAGGCAGAAAGACTAAAAGCTGGTCTGAAAGACAAAGAGATACAGGCCAAAAGAGGTGTGGGGACTGAGGGTCAGCCACCTGCCACCTTTTCCTTCTCCACCCTGCCTCTTCTGGGCTAAGAGCCACAAAAGTACCCATTTCCTAGCCACTAGTCAGATGCGGGCTCTGAGGAAGGAAATTCAGCTGCTTCAATTGGGCAGCTTTATTTTGCCACTAAGTTCAGGTAGGGGCAAACCACTGTGGAGACTCCTCCACCTTCTCTCCCTGCCAGGCCCACCAAGCCAACGATAATCAGAGCAGGAAAAAAGGGTGAGACAAAGCTAGCTATGTCAAACACGAAGTTCCCAATCTTAAGTGGGTGGGGGAGGGGGGAGTGCCCACTACCCCCCAACTCCCCTATCCACTGTTAATGTTTTTTGGTGTAGCTGCCAGGCCTTCTGGGCTATGCAAGGCAGATACACAATGGGTGATGTGTGCCTGTTTGTAGGAAGCCCAGATAGCACATCTCTTTTACTGTTCTTTTTCTGCCCAGTTCCCTTTCCCTTCAGGTTCCTTCTCCTGCCCCTTTCCTCCTCGTCCTCTTTCCTGACACCCTGAAGCTCCCAGACACACATTTTGATTTCCTTTCCTTGCCCTGTTTTTGCCAGATGCTGTGCTAAGTACTTTCTTGCATTATCTCCTTTCATCTTCTTCACCCCAAGGCCCACAATGGTAGGTGGGTGCCCTGTCCCTAAAGCGATCTTGTAGCTGGAAAATGGGAACACCAAGAATCCCACCCACATCTTTCCAGTGCCAAGGATTTTTCATTTCTACACTGTGCTGCTTTCCTTCTCTTAAATATTCCAACTGTCTCCTATTATTGGGAAAAGTCTATATTGCAATCATCAGTGGACTTTTCGGGGAAGAGGCAAATAATCATCTTGGGAACAATGTGCAGTGACACTTCACTTATTTGGAGGTCAGCTATAGGGCAACAGTGCAGGGTTTGAGGGAGCAGAAAGGACCCCTCAGCAGCTAGAATACTCATGTGCTTTACTCACTGGGTAGATGCTCCAGTCCTCAGTCATGGCCTACTTACTTTTCACTTACTTTTATTCACAATTTTAATGTGTCCATGTGTGTTCCTGTACTAGCAGATTAGAAACACATTTAGAGTAGCAAGTGACCCCTTGTAGTCAGGGAGGCAACACCACACACACACACACACACACTTAAAGCATTCATATGCATTTTATAAGTGGTCTAAGGTCGTTTAGCATAAAAGCAAATAGCTCCCCGTGCCCCTACTGTTACAACTTCAGAAGACACTGCTGGAGAAAAGCCATTGCTTTCTGTGAATGATCCTCAGTTATGCAGAAAATTTTTATTATATTGCAGATACACTGAAGACAAGTGTAACATTTTAGAATGACTTCCTTCCAAAATGAGTATTTTTATTTTTTTCAGAGACAGGGTCTCGCCCTATTGCCCAGGCTGGACTGCAGTGGTGTGATCATGGCTCACTCTAACCTCAACCTCCTGGGCTGTGCACTTGCCCGTGTCCAGGCTCCGTCAGGAATGGGAGGTCCCGTGGAACAGTGGGATAAGGGTGAGATTTGGAACAGAGCCATACCGGGTCTAAATCCACCACTTGGTAGAGACTGGGCCAGTCTTCTGATTTCCCTGAAACAACTCCTGAGCCTGCAAAATGGGGTTTATGATGCCCATGGCCCAGCTCTGTTGTGTGGGTTCACTTCAGGTGATGAAAAATCTGGCATCATCAGGCACTCACTTTTTTTTTTGAGACAGGGTCTGGCTCTGTTGCCAGGCTGGAGTGCAGTGGCGCGAGCTCGGCTCACTGCAACCTTCGCCTCCCGGGTTCAAGTGATTCTCCTGCCTCAGCATCCTGAGTAGATGGGAATACAGGTGCGCACCACCATGCCCAGCTTATTTTTGTATTTTTAGTAGAGACGGTGTCACCATGTTGGCCAGGATGGTCTTGATCTTTTGACCTCGTGATCTGCCTGCCTCGGCCTCTCAAAGTGCTGGGATTACAGGCATAAGCCACCGCGCCACATCCAGGTACTCACTCTCTAACCAAGGTGCTTCTGCAGCCTTGGGCTGTGTGGCTGGGGGGTCCTTCTCCCCTCTCAGCGAGGCCTGGAGCTTGGTTCAGGCCCAGGATTTTTTTTTTTTTTTTTAATCTATTTATTTATTTTGAGACCAGGTTATGAGACTGGCTAGTTTTTAGTATTTTTGGTAGAGACAGGGTTTTGTCATGTTGTCCAGGCTGTTCTTGAACTCCTGGCCTCAAGCGATCCACCTGCCTTGGCCCCTCTAAAGTACTGGGGTTATAGGCCTGAGCTACTGTGCCTGGCAGAATTTTGTTTCTTAAGGACTGAGTTCTGGTATCTTCTTTTTTTTTTTTTGGAGATGCAGTCTCTCTGTCACCCAGGCTGGAGTGCAGTGGTGCAATCTTGGCTCACTGCAACCTCGGCCTCCCGGGTTCAAGCAATTCTCCTGCCTCAGCCTCCCAAGTAGCTGGGACCACAGGTGCATGTCGCCACACCCAGCTAATTTTTTGTATTTTAGTAGAGACGGGGTTTCACCGTGTTGCCCAGGTTAGTCTCGAATTCCTGAGCTCAGGAAATCTGCCCGCCTTGGCCTCCCGAAGTGCTAGGATTACAGGCATAAGCCACCACACCCGGCCCTGGTATCTTCTTTTATCTTAGATTCTAGATTGTGATTCACAGCCTGAGCCTTATCTCATGCTGAAAACACCTCCCACCTTCCCACCAAGAACCTCGATGTGGATCCCACACCCCTAAGACCAAGCATCTTGGATATTGGTATCTATCTTTATGGAATTTTAAGTTGCTTCATTTCTTTTCTTGGGCCCTGGTGGAAATAAACCTGAGTGACTACTCCCCAGTGCCATCACTTGGGCAGGATCCTCTTAGTTTCTCCATGCTGCCTGTACAAGGTCAGTCGCCTATCCTGGCTAGCCTGGGGCTTCACTATGGCTGACAAGAGTAGTATTACTGCCTACGCCTCATACAGCACACAACCAGAACCTAGAGAAACTTCTTTCAGGCCCACTGATCTATAATCACAGGCCTCCTTGGTGAACTCTTTCCTAAAGTCCTTCCAGCATTTGGAAGCATTCCACCACGAGGAGCAGTTTTACCTTAAGTCTTTGTCCACTGTCTTTTTTTTTTGAGACGGAGTCTCGCTCTGTCGCCAAGGCTGGAGTGCAGCGGCTCCATCTTGGCTCACTGCAAGCTCCGCCTCCCGGGTTTACGCCACTCTCCTGGCTCAGCCTCCCGAGCAGCTGGGACTACAGGCACCCGCCACCTTGCCCAGCTAGTTTTTTGTATTTTTTAGTAGAGACAGGGTTTCACTGGGTTAGCCAGGATGGTCTCGATCTCCTGACCTCGTGATCCGCCCGCCTCGGCCTCCCAAAGTCCTAGGATTACAGGCTTGAGCCACCACGCCTGGCGTCTTTGTCCACTTTCAATTTGCAATACCACTAGGAGAGAAAAGGTCTGGATGAAGGGGAATGAAGATATCAGGCTGCAGGTATTTGAGGTGGCTATGGGGGAAGAGAAGAGCAAAGAAGAGGGCAAAGACCAGGCTATGGAGAGGCAGGGGAGGGATAATCACTGCTTCACTATTTCCATTGGGCCTGATGCTGAATGGACCAGGATTGTTTGCACTTGGGAAGGAGGGCCCAAAGGGAGAACAGTAAGCAAGAACCAGGTTCTCCGGAGCCCTCTCCCCAGTCCCTGGAGAGGGTCAGCAGTGAAAGGAGCTCAGGTCTTCCCTGAGCCAAGGTGCCAGGGTCCCAGAACTGCACATGGGCCCATATCCCTTTCTGCTACTTCCTCAGGCTCTTGCTCACTAGAAGAGAGGGAAATTGTGCAATTAGTGCTGGGTTTGAGGATGCTGACAGCGTGTAATCAACAGGGCCTCTCCACCAGGTGTGGGGCGAGGCTGGATACTGGGCTCCACCAGGTGTGGGGCTAGACAAGAAGAGCCTTAGGGGAGCCTCTTTTCCCAGGGACTGGCTCCGTTAGGGAATTCCTCAGTTTTGCTCCTGAGGCATCACTCCCACCCCTACAGCTTCCTTCTACATCTTTTCCCTCTATCTTCCTCCCAAACTCTGGGGCAGCTTCTGTCACTTTGCTCACTAGGGGCTGGGTTCCAACACTGCTTACGAATCATTACCTCCATCACCCACCCCAGCTCTGCAACTCTGGCCGCTGCTTGTGCTCTCAGGCCCAGGGGCTTGCCTATAATCCTTGCCCTCGTCTCCTCAGTTTGCTTGTTCTGTGGACACTCCTCCTGTCTAGAATTCACAGCTCTATTCTAACTGCTGACAGCACTCTTTAGATTCCAGTTTGGGCCCTCTTCCAGGAAGACCTCTTGGATTTGGCCATGGTGATGCCAGCACCACACATCCTGAATGTTTGTGAGCTTTCCCTCCACTCACCTTTGCCTGCCTTGAGGTATCCTGGCTGAGAATCCATCTGTCTTGCATACGACAGACTGCTAAATGCCTGGTAGGTGTGGAGGATGGAGGGTAGGAGCCATGACTCCTGTGTCCCACCAGGGACAGTTGCTCCTATGTTCTGGGCTCAGGGAATGCTCCATAAATGAGAACCTTCCTGACCGCAAGGCCCAGCTGGCTCCCCTAACTTCTGTCTTGGCAGTGAGGAAACAGGCTTGGTGCACACCCCTGGAGTCAGTCACTGCAGAGCTGGGCGCCAGGCATTTGAGTGGAAATGGAGAGGGCTGATCCTTAGGGTTCCTAGAATGTTCTTACCTTCTGTGTGGTATAAAAATCAAGAGAGTAGTGGTTGGGAGATGACCAGGAAGAGGGCAGAAGGTAGAGGGCCAAGCAAAGGGCTCCACAGGGAGGAGTGGGATGAGATGAGCATAGACTGAGATGGGCAGCGGCAGGGCTCAGGCTCGCAGCTAATTTGCAAAATTTTGAGATATATCATTCCTTTATTTTTTACCTCAACTTACTGAGCAACGCATAGCTATGGAACAGAAGCATTTGTTGCACTCTTTTTGTGAGCCAGGCCTTGTAGGAGAGATTGTGGATGGCAAAATCTCAGGTTCTGCCGAAATCCTCCCCTTGGGGGCTGGAGGATCTCTAGTTAATTGGCATTCAGGTGCTTAAGGCCACTTTTGGGTGGAGGTTTGGCAAAGATGGAGTGTCCAGACCTATGATCCTCTAATAACTTTACTTTTTAAAAACAGCCACCCAAATGATGGTGGCGCGGGGAGCAGGTGGTGGTGAAGGGACTGGGGTCTCTGGCCATGGCCATGTACAGAGGAGACTCTGTGAGCACTCTCCCTGCCTGAGGGACACCTAACTTTATAGCATAGACTGAGGGTCAACAGGAGGCCCACCAAGTCCCTCAGATCCAGGGACAGGGAAGGAAGTGGTGGAGGGGAGGCTGACCCACCTCTAAAGGGTTGTGCCACTATGAGTAGAGCCCCCAGGGGAGAGGCCCCAGTAGAGCCCCCAGGTCCCCTCAGGTAAGCAGTGGCTCATCCTCTGCCTCAGCTACCCACAACCCCGGCTCAGCCAGTGGCACCAGTAGCACATCGTCCTCATCTTCTGGGGCCAGGACTGCTGTGTGGGGTCCAGCGGGGCTCCGGGTTGGTCCTGGGGGCCCCAGGCTGGGCAGGAGACGGCCTCGCAGGGCCTGCACCACTCCAGACAATAGCGATGGCTCTAGAGGCAGTGAGGGCAGTGGCCCTGGGGCTTCGGGGACAGTAGTGGGGGCTGGAGACGTGCTAGCAGATGGGAGGGGAGCTTTGATGGGCAGTGGGGGTGCCTGCTCCCCATCTTGCCCACCCACTGCCCCGCCCTCACAGGCTGGACCTGTGCCACCATCTAGGGCCTCAAGGGGAGCAGCGGAATGTGTGACCTGGGATCTGGCCTCAGAGGCCCGAGCTGGGGTGTTGGTTCGAGGGAGCAAGCCCCAGCGGCGGAGACGGCGTACCAGGCGGCGCATCAAGCGGCCCCGCTGACGACGGCGGGCACCTGAGCCACCTCCTGGAGTCATATCCTGGCGTAAGATCTGTAGCAGAGAACGCAGGTTGCCCAGCACTGAGTTCTGCAAGGAGATGAGAAGACCTCAGAGTCAGAGGGCCAAAGGTTGGATGAAGGAGGGTACAGGGGTGGGGCCACAGCAGAACTGGGACCAGGAGGTGCTAGGGTTGTGGGGAGTGACTTACATCATTAGGATTCTCTGTAGGAAAGTCTTCTACAGGCGGGATGGCACCCTGGGCAATGAGCTGCCCGTAGGAAGGGGGTGCCTGCTGCTGCACAATCTCAGCCTCCATCCGGGAGAGGGGGGCAAAGATGCTAGAAGGAATGATGACTGCTCAGTTGCTGGTAGTTCTTGGCCAGAGTAGACCACCTCAGCCTGGACAGTCGTCCCGCTTCCACACCTGGGCCAGGCCAGCTGGAGCTGTGCCATGGCTTTCCCAAAGGTCATCTGAGGTCCCTCCTCCCTTGAAACTGCTTTCAGGATCTGGACCTGTCCCTTACAGGACACAACTGACAAGCTGATTATGGGAGCCTCTCCCCCAAGGTGGGCGCTTTCATGGTCTCCTGTAGCTGCACAGCCCAGCCTCACCCTCAGGGTCTACTCCTCTACTGCCAGTCCCACTCCCACTGACCTGTACTCCTGGGTGCGAATGGCATAGAGCTTGCAGGTGCAGCCCAAGGCGATGACCAGGAGCAGACCGCACACTAGGCTGCCAATGACTGCGGCGGTAATGACCTTGCGGGGCAGAACATAGGAGCAGTCCCACTCATCACTGCCGTCCGCACAGTCAGGCTGCCCGTCGCACACCCATGTCTCATACACGCACTTCTCATCCCGGCATCGGAAATTGCCAGGCTGGCAATGCCGACAGCGTCTCTCGTCTGCTCCATCAGCACAGAAAGTCTGGTAGTTGCAGCGGTCAGCAGGCAGGTAGCAGGCTGTGGCACCAGAGGTGCCAGCAGCCCCGCAGGGGAAGTGTCCAGGTGGGCAGCCTGGGCAGTCCTCCTCATCTGTGCCGTCAGCACAGTCCCACGAGCCATCACAGCGCTGTGCCTCACTGTAGCAGCGCTCACCTAGGCCTTCGCCAGCCCCCAGGCCAGAGCCTAAGCCACAGGGTCTATCCCAAGGCAAGCAGTAGCCCCGCACATGGTAAGTGGCATTGAAGCCACGACCATTGCTCCAAGCAACTGTGTGGTAGGACACAACAGCCTGGCCAGATAGTGTCTCCACAGTGACAGCCTTGCCATTGCTGAAGTGGGTGAGACTACGCAGTAGTCGGGAGCTCTCAGGGGGCCCAGAGCCATCAAACACATGCACTGCATCTCCAAAGCCCAAGTCCAGGGCTGTGAAGCGCACGGCCAGCCGCCGGCCATCATGGGGGTCCAGCAGCCAATGGCAGGACTGGGGGTGGGAGACTGAGGCAAGGTGTGCATATCCAGGGGAGGAGAAGACCCCATAGAAGTCCTCCAAGGTGAGATTGCAAGGCAGGGAGGGGATGGGCCTTGGGGTCAGGCCAGGGAAAGGGTCTGAGCTGCAACCTGCTTCATCAGAGCCATCGCCACAGGCATCAATCCCATCACAGCGCTGGACAGCAGATACACAGCGGTGGTTGAGGCACTGGAACTCTTCCTGCAGGCACATCAGCCAATCTGCAGAGGCACCATGGAGAGGGGCTGTGAAGCACCAGAGCCCTCAGGATCCTCCCCTCCTGCCTGGGGCTTTCACTGCCTACTCCTCAAACATCCCTGTCCAGCCTACCTTGGCTGTAGGAGAGCAGGAAGCCCTGGCCCATGGGTGCTCTGGCCCCAGCATAGCTGTAAGTGATGGTGACGTTGCCTCCGGGCAGCTGCAGAGGGCTGGGAGGTGCCTCACACAGGGAGATCGGTGGCTGGAGAGGGGAGCGTAGGGTTAAGTGCTCTGAGCCACAGGCCAGGTGTAGTTTCTGGAACCTATGGGAGTAGAGGAGAGCAGGACATGAGATGCTCTTGACTGCTGCTGGCTTTCTCCTCCCCCGGTGCCACCAGGCCCCTAGTATCCCAGGAAGCACAAACATCTGCTTCTCCGTGATCTAAATGGTCAAATAAAAACTCAGCCTATTTATTTATTTAGAGACAGAGTTTCGCTCTTGTCACCCAGGCTAGAGTGCAATGGCGTGATCTCGGGTCACTGCAACCTCCACCTCTTGGGTTCAAGCAAGTCTCTTGCCTCAGCCTCCCAAGTAGCTGGGATTACAGGTGCCCGCCACCACACCTGGCTAATTTTGTATTTTTAATAGAGACGGGGTTTCACCGTGTTGGTCAGGCTGGTCTCGAACTCCTGGCTTCAGGTGATCTGCCCGCCTCAGTCTCCCAAAGTGCTGGGATTACTGGTGTGAGCCACCACGCCTGGCAGCCAAATTATTTTTAAGTGAATGTAATCAATGGGGATCTTCCTAACATGGGCTGGTATCATCATAAGACCATAAGATATCCTAGAGCCCTTTGGAAAAACTGACTTGTGTTCCGGGACTGAGTTAAGAAGAGGTGCACTGCATTCCAGTTGTTGTAGCACTGTCACCCAAGTATGGTACCAGCAGTAACTGGTGATTACCATACAGTTCAATTAACCAGAACTCACCATCTTACCCTACCCCATTGTGCCAGATGTGAGACCTGGGTTGGTTTTCCACGGCATTCTGATCCCTTTGCCCTGCCAGCCTCTCCACAGATTGCCTCTCTCTTTGCCTACCTCTTTCTGGGTGAATTTATGGAAAATGAACTATGTGAGGCAAATAGCCAGGTACTCAATATGATCCCCAAACAATGATCCAAGGTCAGGGGAGCCTGGGGAAACTTGGAATGTTTAAAAGATCCAGAGAGGCTGAGGAATGTTCTAGGCTGATTAAGGAGTAGTTCGGAATCTCACACAGGACATGCAATGAATGGAAGGACTCCTCAGAACAGTTCTATCTGAGCTGAGGACCGTTTGTAGAGTGGCCTCTGTCCTTTGGAGATGCCCAGGACCCAAGCTAGATGTCCACTCCAGCCCAGCTCCACTTCAGTTCATTGAGTCTGGCCCAGAAAAAGTCAGGCTTTTAGGGCACACTAGGCCAAATCAAATTCTACTCTTTCCCTGTTGACAAGGATGGAAATTCCATAGAGAAGTGATCCCTGAATGGGCCAGGCCCAGTGGCTCACGCCTTTAATCCCAGCACTTTGGGAGGTCGAGGCAGGTGGATCACTTGAGGTCAGGAGTTCAAGACCAGCCTGGCCAATGTGGTGAAACCCTGTCTCTACTAAAAATACAAAAAAAATTAGCTGGGCGTGGTGGCAGGCACCTGCAATCCCAGCTGCTCAGGAGGCCAAGGCAGGAGAATCACTTGAACCCAGGAGGTGGAGGTTGCAGTGAGCTGAGATTGTGCCCTTGCACTCCAGCCTGGGTGACAAGAGTAAAACTCTGTCTCAAAAAAAAAAAAAAAAAAAAAGAGAAAGAAATGTACCTGAAGACTTCCAATGGAGGGGAAGGGGCAAGGGAGAAGAATGGGTTCTTGTTCTTGTTCCGCTTCTCACCTGACGGTGACAGTCTGTTCCTTGCTGCCCAGGATGAGCCAGGTGCAGTTGGCAGGGGAGCTGCGGCTGTCCCGGACCAGGGGCCTCTGTAAGGTGCCCTGCACTTCTAAGAGCACTGCTGGGGGGTTCTCACAAGCTGGAGAGAGGAAGGTAGGACACTGGTAGTAGACAGCCCTTAGCATCTCACCCTTCCCCTTCCGCTTGGAGGCTTGAGGTTTCCAAAAGTCTGGGCTCTGCAAGGAGGAGCAAAGTATCTGCCCCTGCCCACACACATCCTAGAGTTACAGCCCTCTGGCTTCGCTCTTTCTCTCCACATTCTTCATAGCTTCACCAGTTAATACTAATACCACGAACAATTCTGAAGTCTGCCTTGTGCCAGTCACTGAACCAGGAGAAGCAGGAAATACTACCTCTACCCTCAGGGAGACTACATCCTGGTTAGGACGATCAGGCATAGATATTCCCAGAAAAAATAAAATAGTACATAGCAACTACCAGATGAAGGTCCACACCGAGCCTTATTTTCATCTATAAAATAAAGGCTAAATGATCTCCCCTCTAAAACTGTGGTAGGTCCCATGGAATTGAGGGAACAGAGCGTCCTTCTCGAGTGCCCCCACATTCCCAAGCCCACGGAGCCCCAGAGGTTCCCTCAACTCACCAAGATTTGGGAAAATAATCCGGTCTGGATGGGCCAGAGCGCCTCCTAGAGGAGGAACGAGAAAGGGCAGGAGAGTGAGACACCCCGTAAGAGTTTTCTTCACCTGAGCAACTCAACGAAGCCATCCGGGACTTCCGGGCAGTTAATAGGAAGAGGGAGTGGGGGGTGGGAGAAGGCTGCGGCGTGGGACTTCCATGGAAGGAAGGTCCGACAGCAGGGCCTGTGGGGTTGGTGGGGTGATCTGGCGAAAGCCGGAGAGAGGACGAGGGCCCAGCGGAGCGGCTGAAGACTTCCTGGGGGTTGGGGCCGGCAGTGCTGGGGGTGGTGGCAGGGGCTGGAGGGAATGGGCAGGCAGGATGGAGTGCGGGGCCGCACTGGAGGGAGTTAGAGCTGCTGGCCCGGTGACAGAAGGCTGGGGGGTGGTCTCGTTTCGTCTCTTACCAAGGAGGAGGAGGAAGAGGAGGAGGGTGGCCAACAGCATCCTGGGCTGTCCAGAGGTGCCGGAAGGGTGCCGGAGCTTCTGTGGTCTACCCGATGGGGTCGCGGCGGAGCCCCGGCCGCCCAGACTCCCCGGTGCCGCCTCCCCAAGGGGGCTCCATGGCCCGGGCTCGACTGGTGCTCTGGATGCCAGGGCTGGGGGCGGGGAAGCGGCGGCAGCCGGGGAGTAGGGGCGGTGCCTTTCGCCAACTTTGGAGTTGTTTTCTCCGGCGGCCGCCGCCGCACTCTTTCTCCCAGGGCTGGCTCCCGAAGTCCCGGATCTCGGCACTGGGTCGCGCCCTCACCTACAGCCCGCCCGCAGGCCGCGAGCGCCCCTGGCCTGGCCTGGCCGCCACCTGCCGGGGTTTGAGACCACTTCCTCTTCGGGCCAAACTTTGCCGACTTTCAGCCCCTAGGGCCGGCCGGGTGCTGCTCCACTCCTCTAGCGCTTGCAGCCCGCGGAACGCGACAGGGAAGCGGGGGAGGGGGAGAGGTGGCTCGGCCCGGCGCTCCGGCCCTTGCCCAGGAGGTACCCCCGCCCGCCCAGGGGTTGGAGTAGCCTGGGCGGGTGACGAGCCCGGTCCCACCCCTGCCAATCAACGAGCGGGCCACACCCACTTGCTCGCCTTAACCCCTTTCCGGCTCTGCCGGACTTGTCAAGATGGGCCCTTGACTGGCAGCTTCAGCTTCCGCATTTAACCCTGCTTTGTTTAATCCTTGGGGTGTAACACGTTTGTCAGACATTTGTCAAAGGACGTCTGCTTATTCCATAACTGTGATGTCTTTCCTTTGGGCCCTAAGCTCTCAGTACTTTTCTTGTCCCGGGGTCTGAGATCCGGCAGCACTTTTTGCAGTGAGACTTTATTACAGCTATTACCACACAGTATGGTAACTATTTGTTCGTCATTCCCGCCCCCGTCCCGCCCCTTCTCTGCAAACAAACTTCCCGTAGGCTGGGGCCTAGACTGTTTACCTTTGCACCTACAGGGCTTCTCTCCTGCTGAGACACAGGAAGAACTCAATAAATGGTAAATAAACGAATAAGTACTCCTTCTCCATTTGCTAGCTGTGACCTCCAGAAAATTACTTAACCTCTCTGTTCTTCTCAGGTATAAAATGAGGTTTATGATAGTGCAACTTCCTCTTAAGGTTGTTGCTAACATTTAAGGAGAGCAAGTTGCCTGACATACGGGAAGTGCTCCATATCGGGTAGCAACTATTATTATCAGTCACAGAAGGTATTTCTAATTTGTGTGAGCTGGGGGTTACCGATTTCCTGTGGCACTGATAGATAACATTAATAAACAATATTGAAGCTCAGAATTTTCAGTGAAAAATAAACACAACAAATAGCAAACAATTTTAGATTTTTCCACTTTTCAGGCACAGATCTAAGTAAGCACTCTACTAAATACTTAGGAACTACTTTAGTATATACTAAATACGTTAAAACTTTACAAGTATTTGCGGGTTTAATTCTCTCAACAAAAGTGTGAGGTAGATACTATTGTTACTTCCAATTTCCAAGGTATTCCAAGAAATGCAGGCACAGAAAAATTAAGTATTTTGCCCAAGATGTAATACAGTGGGCCCTCCATATCTTGGGTTCTGCATTCGCAGATTTAACTGATCGTAGACAGAAAATATTGTCAGGGGTGGGGTTGGGGGAATTGAGTGGAATTGCATCTGTTTTTTTTTTTGTTTGTTTGTTTGTTAGTTTTTTGAGACGGAGTCTTGCTCTGTCGCCCAGCCTGGAGCGCAGTGGCGCAATCTCCTCTCACTGCAACCACCACCTCCCGCCTCCCGCGTTCAAGCAGTTCTCCTGCCTCAGCCTCCCCAGTAGCTGGGATTACAGGTGCCCGCCGCCTCCATGCCCGGCTAATTTCTGTATTTTGAGTAGAGCCGGGTTTCACCATGTTGGCCAAGCTGGTCTCCAACACCTGACCTCAGGTGATCCATCCGCCTTGGCCTGCCAAAGTGCTGGGATTACAAGCATGAGCCACTGCGCCTGGCCATGAAGCTAGGGTTTGAACCCGGGCAGTCTGACTCTGGATAGAGTCCACATTCTGATCTTAACCACTTTCTCTCTTCTACAAATGATATAAAATAGTTTTGTTTTGTTTTGTTTGTTTGTTTGTTTTTAGACAGAGTTTCACTCTTGTTGCCAGGCTGGAGTTTAGTGACTACCATCTAGGCTCACTGCAACCTTCACCTCCTGGATTCAGGCGATTCTTATGCCTCACCCTCCTGAGTAGCTGGGATTACAGGCATGGGCCACCATGCCCAGCTAATTTTTTTTTTTTTTTTTTTGAGACGGAGTCTCGCTCTGTCGCCCAGACTGGAGTGCAGTGGCCGAATCTCAGCTCACTGCAAGCTCCGCCTCCCGGGTTTACGCTATTCTCCTGCCTCAGCCTCCCGAGTAGCTGGGACTACAGGCGCCCGCCACCTCGCCCGGCTAGTTTTTTGTATTTTTTAGTAGAGACGGGGTTTCACCGTGTTAGCCAGGATGGTCTCGATCTCCTGACCTCGTGATCCGCCCGTCTCGGCCTCCCAAAGTGCTAGGATTACAGGCTTGAGCCACCGCGCCCGGCCCCAGCTAATTTTTATATTTTTAATAGAGATGGGGTTTCACCATGTTGGCCAGGCTGGTCACAAACTCCTGACTTCAGGTGATCTACTCGCTTACAGGTGTTAGCCACTGCACCCAGCAATTTTAATTTTTAATTTTAATTATTTTTTGAGACAGGGTCTCACTCTACAAAATTGTGTAGTGGCACAATTTTGGCTTACTGCAACCTTAACTTCCTGGGCTCAGGTGATCCTCCCACCTCAGCCTCATGAGTATACACACGTGTGTCACCATGCCGGGCTAATTTTCATTTTTTTTTTTTTTTTTTTTTGAGACGGAGTCTTGCTCTGTCGCCCAGGCTAGAGTGCAGTGGCACGATCTCGGCTCACTGCAACCTCACTCTCCTGGGTTCAAGTGATTCTCCTGCCTCAGTCTCCCAAGTATCTGGGACTACAGGCATGTGCCACCATGCCAGCTAATTTTTTGTATTTTTAGTAGAGATGGGGTTTCACTGTGTTAGACAGGATGGTCTCAATCTCCTGACTTTGTGATCTGCCTGCCTCGGCCTCCCAAAGTGCTGGGATTCAGGCGTGAGCCACTGTCCCCAGCCTAATTTTTGTATCTTTTGTGGAGATGGGGTTTCACTATGTTACCCAGGCTGGTCTTCAACACCTGGGCCAAGTGATCCTCCTGCTTCGGCCTCCCAAAGTGCTGGGATTATAGGCATGAGACACTCCACTCAGTCTATTTATTTATTTATTTATATTTAATTTTGTTTTTTTGAGACAGAGTCTCACTTCATTGCCCAGGCTAGAGTGCAGTGGCACAATGTTAGCTCACTGTAACCTCCACCTCCCCGGCTCAAGTGATTCTCATGCCTCAGCCTCCCAAGTAGCTGGGATTACAGGCGCCTGCCACCATGCCTGGAAAATTTTTGTATTTTTAGTAGAGATGGGGTTTTGCCATGTTGACCAGGCTGGTCTTGAACTCCTTACCTCAAGTGATCCACCTGCCTCGGCCTCCCAAAGTGCTGGGATTACAGGCATGAACCACTGCACTCAGCCCTATTATTTTTATTTTATTTTATTTGAGATGGAGTTTCGCTCTTGTTGCCCAGGCTGGAGTGCAATGGTGCGACCTCAGCTCACCACAGCCTCCGCCTCCTGGGTTCACACAATTCTCCTGCCTCAGCCTCCCGAGTAGCTGGGATTACAGGCATGCGCCACCATGCCCAGCTAAATTTTTTTTTTTTTTTTGGAGACAAGAGTCTGGCTCTGTCATCCAGGCTGGAGTGCAGTGGCGCGATCTCAGCTCACTGCAAGCTCCGCCTCCTGGGTTCATACCATTCGCCTGCCTCAGCCTCCCGAGTAGCTGGGACTACAGGCATCCGCCACCATGACCGGCTAATTTTTTGTATGTTTTTTAGTAGAGGCAGGGTTTCACCGCGTTGGCCAGGATGGTCTCGATCGCCTGACCTCGTGATTCACTCGCCTTGGCCTCCCAAAAGTGCTGGGATTACAGGCGTGAGTCACCGTGCCTGGCCTAATTTTTGTATTTTTAGTAGAGACAGGGTTTCTCCATGTTGGTCAGCCTGGTCTCGAACTCCCAACTTTAGGTGATCCACGCGTCTCAGCCTCCCAAATTGCTGGGATTATAGCCATGAGGCACTGTGCCCGGCCGGCCCTATTATTTTTAAAGGCTAATCAAATAAGCAGTGGGAGTGGAAAAGGGATAAAGAAATCTGTAACTGATTGTGATCAACGAGTTGTAAACACACTGTAACAGGCCAGTCAGAACAGTTTTCTTTTTCGTTTGATTGTTTTTTGTTGTTTTTTGAGACAGGGTCTCACTCTGTCGCCCAGGCTGGGGTGCAGTGGCACGATCTCGGCTCACTGCAACCTCCACCTCCTGGGTTAAAGCGATTCTCCCACCTCAGCCTCCCACGTAACTAGGATTACAGGCGCGTGCCACCATGCCCAGCTAATATTTGTATTTTTTGGTAGAGACGGAGTTTCATCATGTTGGCCAGGCTGGTCTCGAACTCCTGACCTCTGGTGATCCACCTGCATCGGTCTCCCAAAGTGCTGGAGTTACAGGTGTGAGCCGCCGCACCCAGCCTCAGAAGGGTTTTCTATTAATAACATTTATTGTTGTAGGGCTTCAGTGGGTCTGATACCATAGAGTTGGCCATAAAAAGGCTCTTCTTCCACTTGGACCTTGGTCCCACGTTCTAACTCTCTCTGTGCTCCCAGGATTAATGAGAAGATTGAATAGAACCGTGAAGGTGGAAGCCAGGGATTTTTGATACCTTCAGGGATCCTTGATATCTTCAGGGATCCTGAAACTAATCTCTTGAATCTCCTGCAGATTCAGATTGGGATAACTATAAATGACAAGCCCAGGAGTTTGAGACAAGCCTGGAAAACACAGTAGGACCCCGTCTCTACAAAAAGTACAAAAATTAGCTGGTTGTGATGGTGTGTACCTGTAGTCTCAGCTACTTGGGAGGCTGAGGTGGGAGGGTTGCTTGAACCCATGAGGTTGAGGCTGTGGTAAGCCGAGACTGCACCACTGCACTCCAGCCTGGGAAATAGAGCGAGACCCCATTAAAAAAAAAAAAAAAAGAAAAGAAAAAGAAAAAGAACCCTGAAGGTGAGAGGCAGATGCAAAAGGAAGCAGGACAAGGAGGTTGGGGAGTTTGAAAATATTTAGGTCCTAAAAGTGGACGGAAGTTTCACCTGAGCACTGGCTGTATTCTTGTTGGATGCCTGGAATTCCTAAGACTTCACTTTAGCTTCAAGAAGCTTACAGTCTAGTTGGAAAGAGAGGTCAGATACATAAATTGACAATGCCAGACAGCCATGGGGAGTGTCCATGGGAATGGGTATCACAGGGAGTAGGAGTCTGGAAAGGAAGCAGGAAAGGTGGTAGTGAGATGGGAAGAGTTATGGGGGTGAAAAAACGGGGAAGAGAACCCACGGTGTGGAATGCTGAATAAACTAAAATTTGCAGAAAATAGTCAAGACCTATGCTGTTGGGGATAATCATCATCAGGAAGAAATGGCACCAGGGTAGAACAAACTTTCATTCTGTAAATATTTAAGTGCCTTCCAAGTACAAGACACTGTGGCAGACACTGGGAGTTAATACTCAAGAGTGAATGCAAACCAAAAAAAAAAAAAAAAAAAAAAAGATGAGGGAAAAATTCAAGATGACCTAGGTCTTTATAATGAGTTTAAGCTTTTTTTTTTTTTTTTTTTTTTTTTTTTTTGAGACGGAGTCTAGCTCTGTCGCCCAGGCTGGAGTGCAGTGGCACGATCTGGTCTCACTGTAAGCTCTGCCTCCAGGGTTCACGCCATTCTCCTGCCTCAGCCTCCCAAGTAGCTGGGACTACAGGTGCCCACCACCGCGCCCGGCTAATTTTTTGCATTTTTAGTAGAGACGGGGTTTCACTGTGTTAGCCAGGATGGTCTCGATCTCCTGACCTCGTGATCCACCCGCCTCAGCCTCCCAAAGTGCTGGGATTACAGGCGTGAGCCACTGCGCCCGGCCCGAGTTTAAACTTTAATTAGCTTAGTGAGTTTCAGTGTTCAGGCCCATAAAAATCATATCCTAAATGATCAAGTACCTTTGGGAATGGGACTGTGGAAATATTCTTGGAAATCTTTGAGGAACTATGAAAAATAGTGAAAGTAGTGGGAAATGGACAGATGTTAATTTTTTTTTTTTTTTTGAGACAGAGTCTCGCTCTGTCGCCTGGGCTGGATGGAGTGCAGTGGCCGGATCTCAGCTCACTGCAAGCTGTGCCTCCCGGGTTTAGGCCATTCTCCTGCCTCAGCCTCCCGAGTAGCTGGGACTACAGGCGCCCGCCACCTCGCCTGGCTAGCTTTTTTTTGTGTGTTTTTTAGTAGAGACGGGGTTTCATCGTGTTAGCCAGGATGGTCTCGATCTCCTGACCTCGTGATCCATGCGTCTCAGCCTCCCAAAGTGCTGGGATTACAGGCTTGAGCCACCGCGCCCGGCCCAGATGTTTATTTTTAAATTTTTTATTTATTTATTTGTAGATATGGGCTCTTGATTGTTGCCCAAGCTGGTCTCAAACTGCTGGCCTCTAGCCATCCTCCTGCCTTGGCCTCCCAAAGGGCTGGGATTATAGGCGTGAGCCACCACGCCTGGCTGATGTTTAGTTTTTAAGATGATAATATCTAACTTTTATAGAGGACTCATCACATCAGGCCCGGTTCTAAGCACTTCACATTACATCATCTCATTTAATCCTGACCACACTAGGAAGTAGGTGTTATTTTTTGTCCTCATTTTTTAATTGAGGAAATTGAGTCACAGACAGTTTGACACTTTGCTCAAGATCAAACTACTAGTTTGTGCAAGAGCCAAGACGTAAGTCAAGTTGTCTGAATCAGAATCCTAGGTGTTAAACATGGTAGATTCTAGAATCTTCAGAGCAAGGAATTTAACACCTGACTAATTTCTAGAATGGATGCTAGTCATTTACTTGTCTGTGTTCAGATTAATCCTGCTGCCTCTTCCTGCAAACTACACTTTCCAGGCTCTCTGGCCAGGTGACTTTGGGCTAGGTTCAGCCAGCAGGAGGCACTAGTGGGAGACTGGAGGGGAGGCAGGGAAGGAGGACCCAGGGCGGGCCCCATCCCCTCTGCCTCAGCTTTGTCTTTAGCAGCAGCTGCGCTTCTTCCATGGTTCTAGTTCCCACTGGGTAGCCTGGCTTGTTAGGTGCTGGTGACACCACCTTCTCCCTTTGTTCCTCCAGCTTCCTCCTGTTGCTTATCTCTGGGCTACCTCACCATCTCCTTTCAGACTTTTAGCAATTTCATCATATTTTTCTAGTTCTTTGTTAAATTTCCTCTACTGAATTAACTGTTATGGACTGACCAGATTCTGACCCATGGTAATCATCAGTAGTACCTGGCATAGTTCACCGACTAGACACATCATTCTAAAATCATTCTTGGCTGAGGGTGGTCGCCCACGCCGGTAATCCCAACACTATAGGAGGCCAAGGTGGGAGGATTGTTTGAGCTCAGGAGTTTGAGACCAGCCTGGCAACATAAGGAGACCCCATCTTTACAAAAAACAAAAATAAATTAGCTGGGCATGGTGGCATATGCCTGTGATCTCAGCTACTTGGGAAGCTGAGGTGGGAGGATCACTTGAACCCAGGAGGTCGAGGTTACAGTGAGCTGTGATCCCAACACCTCACTCTAACCTGGGTGCATTCCCTGTCTCAAAAAGAAAAAATTAATTAATTAAAAATAAAAATCGAATGGGCGCGGTGGCTCACGCCTGTAATCCCAACACTTTGGGAGGGCAAGGCAGGCAGATCATGAGGTCAGGAGTTCAAGACCAGCCTGGCCAAAATGGTGAAACCCTGTCTCTACTAAAAATATAAAAATTAGCTGGCCAGGTGCGGTGGATCATGCCTGTAATCCCAGCATTTTGGGAGGCTGAGGTGGTTGGATCACTTGAGGTCAGGAGTTGGAGACCTGCTTGGCCAGCATGGTAAAACCCTGTCTCTACTAAAAATACAAAAAAATTAGCCAGGCACGGTGGCAGGTGCCTGTAATTCCAGTTACTCGGGAGACTGAGGCAGGAGAATTGCTTAAACCCAGGAGGCAGAATTTGCGGTGAGCCAAGATCGTGCCCTTGCACTCCAGCCTGGGCGACAAGAGTGAAACTCCGTCTCAAAAAAAAAAAAAAAAAAAACAACAACAGGCTGGGCATGGTGGCTCACAGCGGTAATCCCAGCACTTTGGGAGGCTGAGGTGGGTGGATCACCTGAGGTCAGGAGTTTGAGACCAGCCTGGCCAACATGGTGAAACCCCGTCTCTACTAAAAATACAAAAATTAGCTGGGTGTGGTGGTGGGCGCCTGTAATCCCAGCTACTCGGGAATCAGGCATGAGAATCGCTTGAACCTGGGAGGTGGAGGTTGCAGTCAGCCAAGATCGTGCCACTGCACTCCAGCCTGGCGACAGAGTGAGACTCTGTTTCAAAACAAACAAGCAAATAAACAACACCAAAAATCAGCTGGGCATGGTGGCGGGCACCTGTAGTCCCACCTACTCGGGAGGCTGAGGCAGGAGAATTGCTTGAACCTGGGAGGCGGAGGTTGCAGTGAGCCAAGATCGCGCCATTGCACTCCAACCTGGGCAACATAGCAAGACTCCATCTCAAAAAAATAAATAAATAAAAAGTAAAAAAAAAAAAAAAAATACAAATCAATCTCTTTTTTGGGAGTATTACTTAGTACCATAAACAGACTATCTAGATTTAAGCCAATAGGAAAATATGGACTGAATGATAATACGACTAGTACCCTCAGGTTGAAATAGGTATTCATAATGCACACATCAAAACTGATGTCAGCCTGGAGAGTACCAGTCAACATATACGAATTAAGGCCAGGCACAGTGGCTCACGCCTGTAATCCCAACACTTTGGGAGGCTGAGGTGGGCAGATTGCTCGAGCTCAGGAATTTGAGACCAGCTTGTACAAAATGGTGAAACCCAATCTCTACAAAACATACAAAAATTTGCCACTGCTCTCCAGACTGGGTGACAGAGTGAGACCTTGTCTTAAAAAAAAAAAAATTATTTATATGAAGATGTAGAATAAGAGTTAATTAGATTCTAAGATGACATGAATTGGAATTGGGAGCTAGAAGACAAAATAAGGAATCTAAAGATTTTGACAACCTAGGATGATGGATCTGAGAGATCTACAATGACAGAGGAGATAAAAATGCAAAATCCTACAACTTAGGTAAAAAACATCAACTTACAGAAAGGACAGGTGGCTTAATTATTGTTTATGTAAAGTGGAATTAAGCCCAGATACTTGGGAGGCTGAGGTGGGAGAATTTCTTGAGCCCAGAAGTTTGAGTCCAGCCAGGGCAACATAACAAGACCCCTTCTTTAAAAATAAAAACTAGGAGCTGGGCGTGGTGGCTCACACTTGTAATCCCAACGCTTTGGGAGGCTGAGGCAGGCGGATCACTTAAGGTCAGGAGTTCAAGACCAGCCTGTCCAACATGGTGAAACCCCATTTCTACTAAAAATGCAAAAATGAACTGGGTGTGGTGGTGCGTGCCTGTAATCCCAGCTACTTGGGAGGCTGAGGCAGGAGAATTGCTTGAACCTGGGAGGTGGAGGTTGCAGTGAGCTGAGATTGCGCCATTGCGCTCTAGCCTGGGCAATAAGAGTGAAACTCCATCTCAAAAATAAATAAATAAAATAAAATAACAAAATAAAAAATAAAAATTAGGGACCAGGCACAGTGGTTCATGCCTGTAATCCCAGCACTTTGGGAGGCCAAGGTCGGAGCACTGCTTGAAGCCAGGAGTTTGAGACCAGCTTAGGCAATATAGCAAGACCCTGTCTTTACAAAAAATAAAAATACAAATAAATTTAATTGACAAATTAGAGATTTCTGCTGATGTTGAATGAATAGCATGACGTGGTTGCATAAAAGCTAACATACTAGAGAAGCAGAACTGGCCAGTACTGCCATTTATCAGCTGAATGAACTTGGCAAGTTTTCAGTTTTCTATGCCCAATTTTCTCCATGTATAAAATAAGGATGATGCTAATGTTAGTGTTTTAATTATCTTTGGCTGCATAGCAAATTGCCCCAAAATTTAGGGCTTAAAACAGTGACCATTTATTTTCTCACAGGTTTTGTGTGTCAGTAATTGCGAAGTAACTTAGCTGGGTGATTCCGGCTTGGTGTTTCTCATGAAGGTGCAGTCGTCTGAAGACTCAACGGGGGCTGAAGGATCCATTTCCAAGATGGCTGACTTACATGTCTGGCAAGTAGGTAGTGGCTGTTGGCAAGAGGCCTCAGTTCCTCCCCATATGGGCATCTCCATAAGCTGTTTGAGTGTCCTCATACCATGGCAGCTGGCTTCCCCCAGAATGGGCAGTGTAAGAGAGAGCAAGGCAGAAGTCACAATGCTTTTAACACTCAGTCTCAGAAAGCACACCCCATCATTTCTGCAATATCCCTTAGTAACACAGGTCCACCCTATGCATTGTAGGAGGAGATTACACAAGAACACAGATATTGGCAGGTAAAGATCATTGATGTCCATCCTGAATGCTGGCTATGCTAGTCTACACTAGTCTACACTGTGGCTCCCAAAGGTTCATGTCCTTCACAAATGCAAATCTGTTCAACCCTCCCAAGGGACTCAAAAGTCTCATCCCATTACAAAATCAGCTTGAAGTCCAGAATCTTGTCATCTAAAACAGGCCTCCAGGTGAAGTTCTTCTGGACTAATTCCTGTGAACAGCTTGAGTAGCTCTTCTTGATCTGATGACCTATGAACTAAAAAGAGAACTTACATTTTCCGTCCTACTCCTCCATCACCAACATACAATGATGAGATGTGGGAAAAGCATAGGATTACCTCGACAGATATTTCTATTCACAAAAAGAGAGTGGTCCGCTGGGCATGGTGGCTTACACCTGTAATCCCAGAACTTTGGGAGGCTGAGGTGGGCAGATCACCTGAGGTCAGGAGATTGAAACCATCCTGGCTAACGTGGTGAAAACCCATCTCTACTAAAAACACACAAAAAATTAGCTGGGTGTGGAGGCAGGTGCCTGTAGTCCCAGCTCCTTGGGAGGCTGAAGCAGGTGAATGGTGTAAACCTGGAAGGCAGAGCTTTCAGTAAGCTGAGACTGCACCATTGCACTCCAGCCTGGGCAACAGAGCGAGACTCTGTCTCAAAAAAAAAAAAAAAAAAAAAAAAGAGGTCCCTGGTGGCAGGGGAAAAAAGGGATAAATAAACATAGGAAGTAGTCACTATTCTATAGAAATTCTAAAATACTGAAGGATACAGGTTGGCTGTTCCTTGAGTAGAGCTCAGAGCCTGAGCATAATTTCTCATAGCTCTTGGCTCCAGCTTTGGGCTCTTTGTGCTCTGCCCTCTGAGCCACCTTTCCTTTTCATAGAAAGGCTCATGCTTGCAGCTGTGTTGTTTTCTCAGCCTGCTTTTGCCGTAGAAGTGTGGGGGTTAAGACTGGGCATGGTGGCTCATGCCTGTAATCCCAGCACTATGGGAGGCTGAGTCAGGTGGATTTCTTGAGGTCAGGAGTTTGAGACCAGCCTGAGCAATATGGTGAAACCCTGTCTCTACTAAAAATACAAAAATGAGCCAGGTGTGGTGGCACACGCCTGTAATCACAGCTACTGGGGAGTCTGAGGTGGGAGAGTCACTTGAACCCAGGAGGTGGAGGCTGCTGTGAGCGGAGATCATGCCACTGCACTCCAGCCTGGGTGACAAGGTGAGACTCCACCTCAAAAAGAAAAAAAGTTTGGGGGTCCAAAAACTTCTTCTTATATATTGCCTCTATCTGTTTCAATACAAGCTGGTAGTGTTTCTGCCAATACAATTTTCTTAAAACTTTTGTGACTCTCCAGTGAATCTTATTGGGGTTCACTCAATTAGATAAAAGTCATACTTACAAATCTCTTTGAGATAAACTCTTTTCTACCTCAGGCTTCAGTTTAGACTGGTGAGGGGCAACACTCATAAGCTTCTTTTTTTTTGATGGAGTCTCGCTCTGTCACCCAGGCTGGAGTGCAGTGGTGTGATCTCGGCTCACTTCAACCTCCGCCTCCTGGGTTCAAGTGATTCTCCTGCCTCAGCCTCCTGAGTAGCTGGGACTACCAGCACATGCCACTACGCCTGGCTAATTTTTGTATTTTTAGTAGAGATGGGGTTTCATCATATTGGCCAGGCTGGTCTCGAACTCCTGACCTTGTGATCCACCTGCCTTGGCCTCCCGAAGTGCTGGGATTACAGGCATGACCCACTGCGCTCAGCCATAGCTTCTTTTTAAAATTTTTTAGAGACAGGATCTTGGTCTGTCACACAGGTTAGAGTACAATAATACAATCATAGCTCACTGCAGTGTAGAACTCCTGGGTTCAAGTTATTCTCCTGCCTCATTCTCCTGAGTAGCTATGACTACAGGTGCATACTTTCATGCCCACTATTTTATTTTATTTTATTTTTTTGAGATGGAGTCTCACTCTCTTACCCAGGCTGGAGTGCAGTGGTGTGATTTTGTCTCACTGCAACCTCTACCACCTGGGTTCAAGCAATTCTCCTGCCTCAGCCTTCCAAGTAGTTGGGATTACAGGCATGCACCACCATGCCCAGCTAATTTTTTTTGTATTTTTAGTAGAGACAGGGTTCGACTATATTGGCCAGGCTGGTCACAAATTCCTCACCTTGTGATCTGCCTGCCTTGGACTCCCAAAGTGCTGGGAACCACCGCACCCAGCCCATGCCCACTAATTTAAAAATTTTTTTTGTAGGATGGGACCATGCTATGTTGTCCAGGCTGGTCTTGAATTCCTGGCCTTAAGTAATCCTCTAACCTCGACCTTCTAGCGTTCTGGGATTACAGGTGTGACCCACCATGCCTGGCTCTTAAGTTTCTTAAAAACTATATTGTTAGGCTGGGTGCTGTGGCTCACACCTGTAATCCCAGCACTTTGGGAGGCCGAGGTGTGTAGATCACATGAGGTCAGGAGTTTGAAACCAGTCTGGCCACCAGCCTGGCCAACATGGTGAAATCCCATCTCTACTAAAAATACAAAAATTAGCCAGGCATAGTGGTGCGTTCCTGTAGTCCCAGCTACTTGGGAGGCTGAGGCAGGAGAATCGTTTGGACCCAGGAGGCAGAGGTTGCAGTGAGCCGAGATCACGCCACTGCACTCCCGCCTGGGTGACAGAGTGAGACTCTGTCTCAAAAAAAAACCAAAACCAAAACCAAAAACCAAAAACCCCAAAAACCATATTGTCAGACTAAATGGTTTCCTGAGTACCACCTTAGATCCTTCTGATATTAGCAAAGCATGTTACACTCAATCTTGGCTTTGTCTTTATACCATGTTTTCCTGAGAGTGCCCTGGATTTGATATTTGCCCAGAAGCTATTTTAAAAATTTAACATCATTTACTGTCTGTAGAGGCTGAGAATTTTAAAATCCAACAATTCCTAGCTCTCTTTTTTTTTTTTCCCCTTTTGAGACGGAGTCTCCCTCTGTCGCCAGGCTGGAATGCAATAGCAAGATCTTGGCTCACTGCAACATCTGCCTCCTGGGTTCAAGCAATTCTCTTGCCTCAGCCTCCCAAGTAGTTGGGACTACAGGTGAGCGCCACCATGCCAGCTAATTTTTGTATTTTTAGTAGGACAGGGTTTTACCATGTTGGCCAGGATGGTCTTGATCTCTTGACCCTGTGATCTGCTCGCCTTGGCCTCCCAAAGTGCTGGGATTACAGGTGTGAGCCACTGTGCCTGGCCTCCTGGCTCTTTTTAAGTGTTTTTTTTTTTTTTTTTTCCCTAGCTATCTCTTTCACACTTTACTATAAGCAGCAAAGAAGAAACCAGGTGTTAACTTCATCACTCTCCCTGAAAATCTCTTAGCTAGATTTCCCATTCATTAATTACATTTTTTACTTTCCTTGTTACTACACACTAACTACAGTTGCTAAACTTGCTGAATAACGAGAATCCTCTTTCTTACAGTTTCAAAACACATTTTCCTCAGTTTCCTTTAAGTCTTCACTGGCCACCACTTCAAAGGCCATCATGGCTGGGTATGGTGGCTTGTGCCTATAATCTCAGTGACTTAGGATCAGTTGAGGCCAGGAATTTGAATTCAGCCTGGGCAACATAGTGAGACCCTGTCTAAAAAAAAAAAAAAAAAGGCCACTATGGTTCTACTAACTGTCATTTCCAGGCATTTTAGACTTTCACTAACACTCTTCTCAAAGTCTTTCCGGTTTCTGCCCTTTGCCTAATTTCAAAGTCATTCTTACATTTTAGGGGTTTGTCACAGCAGCACTCCACTTTTAGTGCCCAAACCTATTAGTTGTCTATTGCTGAATGAGAAATCATCCCAAAATTTCACAGCTTAAAATATAAAATAAACATTTATTGTAATCATTTTATATTGGTCAGGAATTTGAAAGTGACTTACCTAGATGACCCTGGCTCAGGGACTCTCATTAGGTTGCAGTCAAGATGTTGGCCAGGACAGTAATCATCTGAAGGTTTGACCATGGCTGGAGGATCTGCCTCCAAGATGGCTCACGCATATGCCTGGCAAGTTCATGCTGGCTGTTGGCAAGGAGGCCTCAGTTCCTTACCTGTGGACCTCTCTATAGGACTTCTTGAGTGTCCTGCAACATGGCAGCTAGCTTTCTTCAAAATGAGTGATCCAAGAGACAGCAAAATATATTTTTTATTTTAGATTTCAGATTTTTATATAATGTCTTTTATTGCTTATTACTCTTGGAAGTCACACACTGTCACTGCTGCCAGACTGTATTAGATAAATAAGTCACTGGCCAGGCAGGGTGGCTCATGCCTGTTATCCCAGCACGTTGGGAGGCCGAGGCAGGTAGATCACCTGAGGTCAGGAGTTCAAGACCAGCCTGGTCAACATGGTCAAAAATAAGCCTGGTGTGGTGGCATGTGTCTGTAGTTCCAGCTACTCTGGAGGCTGAGGCAGAACTGCTTGAACCTGGGGGGTCAGAGATTGGAGTGAGTGGAGATCGCACCAGCATGGGTGACAGAGCAAGACTCCATCTCAAAACAAAAATAAATAAATAACATATATTTATTTAATATATACTAATAATGAGTATTTATAATAATATATAATAATAATGAGTATTTACACTGTACTAAAATATCACGTCCTTCCTCTACGCCGCTGCAGTCTTCCTTCCTTTCAGTTAGAGTAGGAGCCAAAGTCTTTACAATGACTTACATGGTTTTATGGGATGTCACCCCGTGACCCATCTGATCTCCTCTTCCATTGCTGTCTTCCTTGCTCATTCTGTTCCAGTCACACTACCTTGTTCAGTAAGGCATGAATATGGGAGCCGTGTACTCACCTCAAAGTCTTGGCATTTGCTTTTGCTTTTGCTCGGAGTGCTTTTCTTCCTGAGAACCACTTGGTTTGTTTCCTCATATCCTCAGGTTCTTGGTGGGGCCTTCTCTGACCCCAGTGCCCAAAATTACACTCCCAACCATGTCTGTCTCCTTTCCTCAATTAATTTTTCTCCTTAGCACTTAGCACTATCTAATAAACTGTTTTATTAATTTATCACATGTATCCCTGCTCTTCTCACAAGAATGTACGTTCCATGAAGGTGGGGTCTGTTTGTTTACTGCCGTGTCCTCAGTGCCAAAAACAATGTCTGGCACATAGTAGGTATTCAATAAATGCTTTTTGAGTGAATGAATCAGTGACCACTAGTGACAGGCATCACATAGATTATGTCTTTTAATCTACTCAACTACCCTTTGTATTATTAGCTCCACATTAAAGGTGAGGAAACTGAAGCTCCAGCAGGATATATAACTTCCTGAAGGTCCCAAACAGTAAGTAGTAAAGACTAGATTCACACATGAATTGCACAAGTCCAGAGCCCTTGTTCCTAGCCACTCCATGTTACTGCCTCCCCATGTACTGGAAGCCACATTGTAAAAGATTAGTGAAGTGAAATAATGCAGAGGAAAGTGACAGGAATGTTGAGATGTCTCTAAGTCATGTCATATGATAACCTGTTTATGAAACTAGAAAGGCTCTTCAACTAAAGGAAAGGAAAGCTTAACCTTTTTTTTTTTTTTTTTTTTTTTTTTTTTTGAGACAAGTTCATACTCTGTTGCCCAGGCTTAAGTGCAGTGGCACGATCATGGCTCACTGCAACATTTACCTCCTAGGCTTATGCAATCCTCCCACCCCAGCCTGCCAAATAGGTGGGACTACAGCCCCGCGCTACTATGCCTGACTAATTCTTGTATTTTTTGGTAGAGATAGATTTTCACCATGTTGCCCAGGTTTGAGCCTTAAGCTCGAACTCCTGAGCTTAAGCAATCCTCCTACCTTGGCTTCCCAACGTGCTGGGATTACAGGAGTGAGCCACTGCGCCTGGCTGGAATGCTTAACTTTAGTGAGGGATAGAATACATGAAAACCAGATTCAAATATTTGACGAGCTGTAGTGTAGAACAAGAATTTGTTTATTCTGTATACTCTGAAGGCCAGAAACTGGAATTAATGGACCAAATAAAGTCAGCCTACTTTCTGCTTGAGGTACAGAGGCTGAGGGGGAGTGTTGATATAGAGGGATACCTGTCTGGGGCCATCAGTACTCCTTGACAACTCTGTGACTCATGAGTTTCAGGATGGTTCACTTCACAGAAGACAAGGGCAAAGGGAGCTTATTGAAGTAAGTTGTCTTGCTTTGTCGCCAGGCTGGAGTGCAGTGGTACAATCTGGGCTCACTGCAACCTCCGCCTCCCAGGTTCAAGCGATTCTCCTGCCTCAGCCTCCCGAGTAGCTGGGACTAGAGGTGCACGCCACCATGCCCAGATAATTTTTGCATTTTTAGTAGAGATGGGGTTTCACCATGTTGGCCAGGATGGTCTCGATCTCTTGACCTCATGATAGGCCTCCCAAAGTGCTGGGATTACAGGTGTGAGCCACCGTGCCCAGCCAGGCTTTTTTTTTTTTTTTTTCTTTTTTGGTGAGATGGAGTTTTGCTCTTGTTGCCCAGGCTGGAGTGCAATGGTGTGATCTCGGCTCACTGCAACCTCCGCCTCTTGGGTTCAAGAGATTCTCCTGTCTCAGCCTCCTGAGTAGCTGGTATTACAGGCACGCGCCATCATGCCCAGTTAATTTTTGTATTTTTAGTAGAGACAAGATGGGGTTTCACCGTGTTGACCAGGCTGGTCTCAAACTCCTGACCTCAGGTGATGCACCCACCTTGGCTTCCCAAAGTGCTGGGATTACAGGTGTGAGTCACCACGCCTGGTCCACAAAGTGCTTTTATGGAACAATTTTGGCAAATGTCTGGGTTGGAATACAGATGTAGAGGTTAGGTTAAAAAGAAATGATTGGCCAGTCGCGGTGGCTCATGCCTGTAATCCCAGCGCTTTGGGAGGCCGAGGTGGGTGGATCACAGGTCAGGAGTTCGAGACTAGCCTGACCAACATGATGAAATCCCATCTCCACTAAAGATACGAAAAAATAGGCTGGGCGTGGTGATGCGCGCCTGTAATCCCAGCTACTCAGAAGGCTAAGGCAGGAGAATCGCTTGAACCCAGGAAGTGGAGGTTGCAGTGAGCCGAGATCGCGCCACTGCACTCCAGCATATGTGACAGAGCAAGACTCCATCTCAAAAAAAAGAAAAAAAGAAAAAAAGAAATGACCAGTGAAGGAATATAGACAGCTTTTAAAAACTTTTGCTTGCAGCCAGGCATAGTGGCTCATTCCTGTAATCTCAGCACTTTGGGAGGCTGAGGTGGAAGGATCAGTTGAGTCCAGAAGTTCGAGACTAGCCTGGGAAACATAGTAAGACCCCTTCTCTACAAATAATCAAAAACTGACCAGGCATGGTGGTAGATGTTTGTAGTTACAGCTACTCAGGAGGCTGAGGCAGCAGAATTGCTTGAGCTTAGGAAGTTCAGGCTGCAATGAGCCATGATTGTGCCACAGCACTCAGCTTGAGTAACAGAGTGAGACCCTGTCTTAAAAACAAAACAAAACAAAACAAAAACACCAACAACAAAATTTCTATGTTCGAAGGGAGAGAGGGAACTGAAGGCCTACATATGGTTTTGGGAGCTGGCTTCCTTGTGCTTTGAAAGAGAATAAGATACAGTTCAATTTTTTTTTGTGCAGTGGTGCGATCGTGGCTTACTGCAACCTCTGCCTCCTGGGTTCAAGTGATTCTCCTGGCACAGCCTCCCAAGTAGCTGGCACTACAGGCACGCGCCACCACGCCCAGCCAATTTTTGTATTTTTAGTAGAGATGGGGTTTCACCATGTTGGCCAGGATGGTTTCAATCTCTTGACCTCAGGTGATCCATCCACCTTGGCCTCCCAAAGTGCTGGGATTACAGGTGGGAGCCACCGTACCCAGCCGCAGTTCTATTTTTTATGTGGGGTGGGGACACCCCTCAGAAATTGGAACGTAACCTCAAATCATGTCCATTTTTTAAGCCTCTGATATATTAAAAAATTAAGGCTGGGCCCAGTGGCTTATGCCTGTAATCCCAACACTTTGGGAGGCCGAGTCAGGTGGTCACCTGAGGTCAGGAGTTTGAGACCAGCCTAGCCAACATGGTGAAACCCCATCTTTACTAAAAATATAAAAATTAGCCAGGCATGGTGGCGGGTGCCTGTAATCCCAGCTACTCAGGAGGCTGAGGCAGGAGAATTGCTTGAACCCAGGAGGTGGAGGTTGCAAATGAGCTGACATTGTGCCACTGCACTCCAGCCTGCGTGATGGAGCCAGACTCGGTCTAAATAACAACAACAACAACAACAACAACAACAACTATGAAATGCTAAGATGGTTTTGAGAATACTTGGTATATTTAAACATTTAACAAATAAAAACTTGGTACAAACAACACAGCCATAAAGTACTATTTACAAGAATGGACAGGAATTTTTTTAACTACAAAATTAGAAATTTGAGGGCCTTTATAAATGTCAGGCTGAGACCAAAGGATTCTCATGGCCCCAGGGTGGGGATGAGGACAGGGGCATGGGTCCAGGTTAGAGTTCCCTCAAGAGGCGTGGGTGTTATATCCAAAGCCTCAGGGAATTGGCACAGAAATGTCCCACTCTTAGATAAAGGGGACACAGAGCCCTGCTTGTCTTGGTCAGAGGGAGTTCTGTGATAGCATTCTGCAGTCCGGGAGTGCAGAGTCTCACCTGGACTCTTACCCTGGGACCCCGGAGACAGGCATCCTGGAGTGATTCGTGTCTGAGGCGCCCACAGGGGGGCAGTGTGACAACTCGGAGGCGCTCCAAGGAGAGGGCACAGAAGTGCCAACCTTCCTCCCCCCGCGGATCATCTGTCCTGTACCACCCACCACCCCCCCGACTCCCTCTCCTTTCCTGGAGTTGGTGAGGGCTGCCCACCAACCTCCACACAGGGACGGCAGACGGAAACTCTGACGTTTCCCTTCGCAGCTTTAAAGCTAAGAGCGACTTGTCTGCCCGTCTCGCCCAGAGTCCCACCCCTTTAAGTACAGGTGTCCAGGATGGAGACATAGAAAGTGGAACAGGGGAAGGGACAGGCTAGTAGTACCCGCGGCCCTGGTGGGACTAGCTTTGCCTCCCCGTCTCAATTCCCTGGGTTCTGTTTGCAGTCCCAACACCCAGCACAAGGGGGCGCTACCACCCTGCAAACCCTGCCCCGCAGGTCTTGTACATGGAGTGGGCACAGCCATAAAGAGCGGGATGTGTTCCTCTAAATCCCTTACCCAGCTTTCCTCCACTCAGAACCTACATGCAATCTTGTGCAGGGATGAGGTGGGGAGACCTCTGGAGCACAGGCCAGCAAAGCGGAGGAGAGTCTGGGGAATCTGACATAGAGCTTAGAGGGATATAGGGAAGAGAGGCCTCCTGGCTGGGCCCTCCAGGTCAGAGTCTAGGTGTGGGCTGGGCTGAGAGTGCAGCCTGAAGGCTGGGTATTTCCAGAAGAGTTGGGTCAACACAACCTGATACCAGCCACTCCCAGATTAAGGGCAGGCAGGAAGTGGAGAGTTGACACCTAAGCGGGAGGGAATGGGGCCGACAAGGACAAAGTAGGAGTTCTGGGGGCATGAACCTCTTTACCTCAATATATTTTTCTTTTTTAAAACCTTTTAAAGATTGAGGTAATGGTTGGTCTGAAGATAATGTGTTATCTCAACAGATTGCTCACAGTCAGTTACAGATCAAACTCCCTGTTCTGTTCTTATCCCCCTTCTCACTACTGCACTTGACTAATCTAAAAAAAATAAATAAGTAAGGTAAAATACACCATGAAAGGCCAGGCGCGGTGGCCGACGCCTGTAATCCCAGCACTTTGGGAGACTGAGGCAGGTGGATCACGAGATCAGGAGTTTGAGACCTGCCTGGCCAACGTGGTGAAAGCCCGTTTCTACTAAAAATACAAAAAAAAAAAAAAAAAAAAAAAAAAAGAAATTAGCTGGGCATGGTGGCAGGTGCCTGTAATCCCAGCTACATGGGAGGCTGAGACAGGAGAATCGTTTGAACCCGGGAGGCGGAGGTTGCAGTGAGCCGAGATTGCACCATTGCACTCCAGCATGGGCGACAGGGGGAGACTCTGTCTCACACACACACAAATATGTGTGTGTGTGTGTGTGTATATATATATACCATGAAGTTCACAAAGTGCACTAAGTTTAAGTGTTCAGCTCAATGATTTGAGTTACATATTCACTACTTATGTGTTCATAATATGTACATATGTATACAATACTTACGTAATCACAACTACCACTGGTAATTCAACAAACTTTTATTGAGTGCCTCCTGTGTGTCTAGCACTATTTTACCCTTTTGTAAGAAAACTGAGGCTAGAACCTGTTTTCCAGTGGCTGTGATAGGGTTGGTATTATAAATTATAGTAATTCCTTGACAGAACTATACCATCACCTGGTATGAGAGATCAACATGGTGTGATCTACTCACAGTGGCCATCACCTTGGACTCCAGAATGGGAAGAATTGTCTACCATGTCTGAATATACTAACTCACAGAACTCCAGGGGACATAACTGGATCCAGTAAATACAGTCAGGGCAGCCATACTCCTAGCACAGAGTGAGGTGCTGAGCAGCTGAGAGAGCGTTTGGGGGAATTGATCCTGCTCTCTGGCCTGGTGCTACATGTCTGGAAGCTGGGCAATGAGTGATGTCTTTGACAAACCAAAGTGAAATGGAGCCTGTTGCATGTGTATGAATCCACTAGGCTTTCTGACACGCCAGTGTTTTTTCTCAGCTTTGTGGTCAGCCTGGCCTTGCCTCACCCAGACCCCATCCTGCTCCAAGTCAGAGAAGTGCCCCTAGCAGGAAATTGAGTGAGTGAGCAGGATGTAACCCGTGATGAGGCAGCTCCCAGACCTGGCTGGTCCCTGAGTCAATGAGCTACTTCAGGCACTCAAAGGAAGCCCTTCCGCCCATTCACTACTTCCACTGCCTCTTCTGTCACCTCTAACATCCCTCCCTACCCAGGTGTGGGTCTTTGGAGGCAGGGAGCTGGTCTCCTTCTTCTCTAAGTCACAAAGGAATAAAGGACTCTGGGGGCAAATGGCCTCAGCATGGAGGCAGAGGAAGCTGCTCCTTGGGGATGCCAGTGACTGCCCTGGCCAGAGGGCTACCAGTGATCTTGCTTTGGAGCCCCTAGGGCCAGGACTGGTGGCAGGGTAGGACAGAGGGGGCTGGGCCTGGCTGGAGAAGGCTGGCCTGGAAGAAGCTGAGCCATCGGCCCTGGGCCAGGGTGGAAAATATGTGTGTGAGCTCATTTGGAAGGTGGCTTCTGGCCAGTCAGGCCTGCCTCGCTTCCAGGCCCTGGCTGCCCAGCCCCTTGCAGGCGGCCTCTGGTCTCCCTACTTTCACAAGACTGAGTGAAGAGGGCAGAAACCCCCAAGGCTGGGGCTAGGTGTGCAGACTTGAGCTTTTAAAAGAGGTGTGTTCAGATTTGGGATGGTAGGTAGGAAACGGGTACAGGAACCGCAGGACGATGGAGCAGTCTTGGCTGGGGTTTCCTTGGGGCCTTTGGGAATGGGTACCACCGCTGAAGCCCTCCGCTCTCCCCCGATGCCCTCGCACACAAACATTCACCAATCCCACCCTTCCCTTAGCTGCTGCCATTGTCTCATTCCATCCCTTTGGCTTCTGAGTCTTGGTGCCACCTTCCTTCTCTCAAGAAGGGAGGCAATGGGCTGGCAAAGTGGGGTCCTTTTCCCTCTGCACTCCTACCCCCCATAATATTGCTGCACAATAAGCAAATACAGCTGGGCATGGTGGCTCACGCCTGTAATCCCAACACTTTGGGAGGCCGAGGTGGGCGGCCTGAGGTTGGGAGTTTGAGACCAGCCTGACCAACATGGAGAAACCCCGTCTCTACTAAAAATACAAAATTAGCTGGGTGTGGTGGCGCATGCCTGTAATCCCAGCTACTTGGGAGGCTGAGGCAGGAGAATCACTTGAACCTGGGAGGCAGAGGTTGCAGTGAGCCGAGATTGCGCCATTGCACTCCAGCCTGGGCAACAAGAGTGAAACTCTATCTCAAAACAACAACAACAACAACAAAAAACACAATAAGCAAATATATATGTGTTGACAGATCCCCAGAACACACACTGCCGTGAAGACGCCCAGCTACCCAGGGTCCATGCTGGAAGAGACACCAAGAGATTGCCAGGATCTGCCAGTATAGAAATATAAATAAGTAAATTGGAAAGATCTGGGTTTTAAATTTGGACTAACAACCTGTGACCTTGATCAAGTCATTTATCTTTCTGGGTCTCAGTTCCCTTATTTGTAAAATGGGGACAGTATTAGTGCCTGTGTCATTGTGTGTTGTAAGGAGCTCAGCAAATGTTAGTTTCACCATTGCTGGAAGGGAAGGAGGGATACAGAGGGGAAAGAGACCACTGGAAAATCTGTCAGATAGTGGGGAGAAGGGGCCCTGGGGGAGGGACAGTGAAGGACCAGCAGAGCTAGCCAGATTGTGTTTGGGGGTCTGGAGGGGTGTGGGGGTGTCTCTCTGCCCAGTCCTCCCTCCTCTAGAGGACCCAGCTCCTCTTAGATCTTCCCTTCCCTTCCCGCTGACCCAGAGCCTGGCTGGCAGCCCTGTAGTCATGGGCCCAGCTGGTGCCAGGAGCCCTGGAGAAAGGGAGGTGATGACAAGGGAGTCCGTGGCCCCCCTCCAAATGTGTGGGGTGCAGTCGTGGGCAGAGTGCTGCTCCTCTTCAGCCCTTGCCCCCAGTCCAGCGTCTCCTTAGCACCAACTTTCCTGGGTTCTGCCCAAACCTCCTTGAAGATTCCCCTTGGCTCCCTCCTGGCTGCTCCAACTCACATGTGCTGCTTTCGAATAAAGGAACTTGGAACCATAGAAACTGGGTCAGGCCCAACGGACAAATCGGTGTAGGGCCAGTGAAAGCAGAGTTTGCAGGTCTTTTGGAAGCCACAGGGCCCTCTGCTCTCCCCTCACCCCAGCCTGACCTGGAGGTTCACTCAGTGGGACCTTGTGATCTCTAAGGCACCTCCCAGGGTCCCCGGGCAGCCTCACTGGGGTGGATCAGGCAGGCCCAGGCACGTCAGAAGCACGGGACCCTGCGTCTCCACCCTGAAATTCTCTCTGCTTGTTTTAATTTTTTTTTTTTTTTTTTTAAACCAGTCAAATTTAGCAGTGGGGGATTTTATAAGCCCATCTTCTACCTCTTCCCCCTTTGTCTCTGGTCCTCCATTCCCATCTCTCCCCCTTGGCTCCAGAGAGCATCTTGTGATTCCAGAATCAGGGCCAAACAATTTCCTCGTGATGGGGAAACCGCACTCCAGCGCGGGAGCCCTAGGCTCCCCCTCCTCTTCTCTCTGGCAGTCCCCCCTCCCCAGGCTCCTCCACTGGCTCCAGCTGTGTTTTGCAAAACTCCCACTGGATAACATCTGTAATTGCCTCCAGATGTGGACCACAAAAACACAAAGGGGCCATGAGCTCATCTTTGAGTTCCTTGCCACCCGCACAGACCCTACCACCCTCAGATGCCCCTGACTTCCCCTGCCACCTTGTCAAGGTCCCCATCCCCTCTGGTAAGGGTGGTTCGGAGGTGGTGTCCAATTCCACCGAGACACACAGACTCTGCCAAACAGCTGTTGGCAGGGGAGGTGCAGGAGGCCAGGCGTAGGGTCAGGGTTCCTGGCAGACAGGAAGGTGGGGTACCCCTTCTGCCAAAGCAATCACACTAACCAGCCCTGAATAGCAGCTGGATAGACTGACTGGCATGATGGGGCCGGGACTCTGCAAGGCAGGCGGTGGAGGGAGTCTGGGCTGGAGCCCAGGGTGGGCTGGGTGGAGGCAGGAAGGGAAGGGGGGTGAAAAAAAGGGGCTGCTCTCCTCCAGCTGAGCTGACTCAGCACTGGGCTGATTCCTCCCTCCAGGCTGGTTTCAGAGGAAGGGTGGGTGGATAGCCTGGGAACCCTGTCTGGGGCAGGAGTTTCTAAGGAAAGAGGAAGCAAAGCCTTGTTATTCTGCCCTTCCAACCTGACCATCCTGGTTCTTCCGGACAATTAGGATGAGATCTCTGTTTGGCCAGAGACAGGCTGCTCCTAATAGGCCCAGCAGCAACACCTATCTCTCTTTCTCCCTTGCTTCCTTCTGTCTCAGCAGCAGAGCCCCAGGCCTGGAAGAGACTTCTTAGGTCCTGAGGGCTCGGAAGGACATGCCAGTGAGCCCAAGGCTGAATATGATCATGGGACTCCCCCTGCCTCTGGAAGAGACGCATGAGGAAACGGAGGGTCTGCGGGTGGGTCACAGGACAGGGTAATGCAATTTAGGAAGATTTTCCAAGTGGCCTCAGCTTGACCACTTCCTCTTGTCTCTGAGCCTTGGGGCTCAAGGCAGCCTTTTAAGCCAGGTGGTGGGAGAGCAGCTGAGCTCTGTCAGTCACCCCACTGCCCCCTATGGGTATGCCCTGCTCCCCAACTCTGGCCCCTGAATCCCTTTAGTCCACTAAGAATAAACATACTACTTTATGAAAAATGCCAAAGCCCCACCTCATGGAAAACGCTGCTCATGACGCGTGCCCTCGCCTCATCCAGCTCCTTTCACCCACAGCCCATCACCCTCTACAGAGCTCAGCCACACAAGGAATGTGAAACACAATTTATTCTTTGTGGAAAGGTTGAACAAGGTCAAAATTGTCCTTAGAGGGCACCGACCCAGCCCCGCCCTGCAGGTTCCTGGGGTCAGACGCCTCTGCCCCCCCACCCCCACCCCTCCCCATGCCCCCTGTTAACAAAAAGAAACGATTTGAATGGAATTCATATATAATAATTATAATAAAAATATACATTAAACAAAACAAAAAAACAAACAAGACAGAAATCTAGCCGAACTGCCAGCACCGTTCACCCCATTTCCCCCACCCTGTGCCCCACCCCCCCTGACATCCCTCTCCTCTTGCTCCCTCCACTGGGTCTCACTCTCCCAAGTCCCCGGTACCATGGCCACCACCTTTGGTGGCCCAAGGAGACTTCAATGGGTGGGCTGGGTGGGTGGGGCTGTGAGAGGGCAGGCCACTGGTGAGACAGGCTTGAGGGGTGCTGGCACCAGGGAAGCGCGGGCCCAGCCTAAGCGAGCCCCAGCTCCTGCCCCTCACTGAGGTGGTGAGCAGGCCGGGACAGTGCAGCCAGCCAGGCCCTGTGGCCTCTCATGAAGCCCCTCATTCCTCGTTTGTGTGCCTTCTCTGCGCCTTTCTCTGGGCTGCCCCACCCTTCCCCTCCATGCTGCCTGGGCAGCAAGGACAGGGACCAGAAGGAGCAAGTGTGCCTTCCTCAGGGCCCTTCCTGAGAGCTCCACAGCCCACCCTGTGGCCCCTGCTTGGCCTGGCCTGCCCGGCCCCAGCCTTCTAATGCTGCTGCACGTCCTCATTTTCCTTTTTGGGCCCATCCTGCCCTCTCTGGCTGCTCTGCCTTCGGGCCTCAGCCCCAGCTGCCTGAGTTTGGGCAAGGTGCTTTCTCTGTGGCCTTCAGGCTCACCCCCAGGGCTCTGACCCGGGCCTCTCCCGCTGGCCCCACTCTACCTGACAGCTGCACCCCTGGTTCCAGCTTTTCTAACTGTGAAAGCCCCATCCAAGGCTAACATTCGAGAGGCATAGGGCTGCTAAGGGTTTCTTCTGTCCCTTTAGTCCCCAACGGCTCAGGCTTCTTCCTTGGAAGTTCCCTGGGGTAGGTGAGGCAGAGGCAGATCTCCGAGGAACTTGACTGACTAAGCAAGGAAGACCCTCTCTGAGTTTTCCTCCCAAGGTCTTAGGGTGGCTGGGCAGTCCCCACCCCCGCACACTGTCTCAGGGTCTCTACCCCCAACAAGATTAGATTCCTTTTAGCCAGAAAGAGTAGTGAGAGGCTGCCAATTGGGTACACCTGGGGCTTTCAGGGCTGGAGTGCCCAGAGCCTCCTGAGGTCAGAGTTCAGAGGTTAAGGTATGTCAAGGGATGGAAAAGGAGCAGATGACCCCATTTGACCTTTACCAGCGAGGTCTGAGGGTCCTGCCTTCAAGTGCAGAGCCCCCAACACATTCAGATGGGGCTGGACAGACACAAAACTACAGGGTTCCGCTGAGGGGCAGAGGCTGGAAAGGGCCACCCTCCCAGTCAGCCCTCATGGGAGCCATCTAGGGAAGATGCAATGCCGGGGCAGCAGGGAGGGAGGTGGTCAGGGTGAGGGAGGCCAGCCAGGGGACAAAGAGAAGCAAGGAGGCTGCGGGGAGGGGGCTCGGGACGGTGGGGGCAGCCCACCCACCACCACCTGCTGCCACTGGCCTTCAGAGGCCAAGTCCTTGTGGTAGGAGTGGGCGGGCCGGCGGTGGGCGTCAGACCTTGTCCAGCAGGGAACGCTGGCAGTAGAGCAGTCGCCTGGGGGTCCCATGGCGTCTGAAGAAGAAGACTGCAAGGCCCACCGCCAGCACCAGGAGCAGCAGCAGCACGGGCAGTACCACGGCAGCCGCGCTCACCGCCCCGCCGCCCTCCTCGTCCACCTCAATGATGATCACCTCCGTCTCCTCCTCAGTCCCCTCATCCGGCCGGCCTCCCGATGGGCAGCCCATCCAGTCCCGCAGGGCTGACTTGGGGTAGCCCGGTTCTACCTTCAGCTTCTGGTTGTTGAATTTCCAGTATTTGTTCCCCTTGTAGAAGTAAGTGAAGACTGCAGGGGGTGAATCAGAAGGTGGTAAGGAAGGGAAGACCCAAAGTGAGGAGAGGAGTGAGGGAAGCTCTGTTAATGTGAGGGCAGCTGAGTTCCTCTCCACCTTCCTGAGCATCAGCTTCCTCAGCTGTAAAATGGGGGTGCCGATAGGACCGGGTTGGAAGGTGGTGGGGATGAATGGGTACCACGTGTGGAAGCACCTAGCCCAGCGCCTGGTGTGTGGTATTATCATCGCCATTGTTTTCCACACAGCACTCCCTCAGGCTTCCCTCCCACTCTTCCTCAACTCCCTATTCCCATCCTTCTCTCAGCGACACCTTCCCTTGCCCCTCTCACCTTCATCGCTGCCCATGAATGACCCTCTGGGAGACTCAGGGATCCCTTCCCAGACTTTGATGTTCTTGGGGTACTCGCTATCCACTGCCCTGAGCTCCTCGTTGAAACGGTAGTACCTGGGGAAGGGGAAAGGAAGGGCAGTGGCAGACACTGGGCATGTCCTCAGAGGGCAGCAAGACCCAGATCGAATCCACCAGTGGGCAAAGGATAGCTGCGGACAGGGTGGGGACAGGGGTTTTGAGTAATGAGGGCCTGCTGCTGAAAGTAGCGGAAGGTGGGGGTGGAAGGGAGGGTCCAGGCTGCAAGGAGCCACTAGCAGCCCTAATGACAGTGCCTGGCTGCTGGGGCGGAGGCACAGTGCTGGAGGCAGGAGGTGCCAAATGACCAGGTCTGAAATGACCCGGTCACATCCCACTCACACGGTGCCCAAAGGAGGCTGCCCATTTCTAGGCAACAGCAGAGGCTCAGCCAGCTCCTTCTCCAAGGAAGCATCTTGGGGGTAAAGTGCGTCTTTCTCCAGAACTGAGGGAATTTGGGGTGGTGGTGGTTTCTGAGGAAGGCCTGGGGTTAAGGGGTTGAGGTCTTACTTGTTTCCACGGAAGAAGTAGGTCTTTCCATTGGGCATCCAGAAGAGAGCAGCATCAATCTTGTCGGTAGGCAGCCCTCGGCCCAGCTCCTTAATGTGCTTGGGGTAGCCAGGTTCCAGGGATGCCTCATCAAACACCCAATGCTTGTCTCCTGGGGAGGACAGGAGGGCAGCATCTGGGTTCAACGTAGGCTCTAGGGACTTTAGAGGAAATCAGCTCCTCTACGGAGACCTTCCTCACTCCCAAAGACTAAAGTGGAGTGCCTGGTTACCTTTGAAGAAGACAAATTTGCCATCCTTCCTCTCATAGGCAGTGTTGATGGACGCAGGCAGGCCCCGCCAGAACTGGCCAATGGGCATTGGGTATCCATCCATCACTTGGTTGTTCCTCACCCGCCAGAACCAGCGCTCCTGGAAGTCAGTCAATGCAGGAAGAGTCCATTACGTCTTGCGGCCTAGATCTCTGGCTCAGTCCCCAAAGCTCCCCTACTGCTTTTTGTTCCTCAATTTTAGTTTTCAGTCCAGCTGTTGTCACTTCCACCCAGCTGCCCTACCACAGAGCCCCCCTCCTTTTCTTTTGAGATGGAGTCTCGCACTGTTGTCCAGGCTGGAGTGCAATGGCCCTATCTCGGCTCTCTGCAACCTCTGCCTCCCAGGTTCACACGATTCTCCTGCCTTAGCCTCCCAAGTTGCTGGGATTACAGGCACCCACCACCACACTCAGCAAATTTTTTGTAGTTTTAGTAGAGATGGGGTTTCACTATGTTGACCAGCCTGGTCTCGAACTCCCGACCTCAGGAGATCTGCCTGCCTTGGCCTCTCAAAATTCTAGGATTACAGGCATGAGCCACCACGCCTGGCCCATAGAACCCTTTTGTCTTCCAAACCAGCCCACCTCTTCTTCTCACCTTGAAGACAAACATCTCCCCTCGGAGCATGGCCACGGTGTCAAAGTTCCCATCACAGATGTTGGGCCCGTAGGTGGGGTTTTTGGGCTTATCAGGAACAGAAGGCCGGGAGGTAGTCCTGGGTTGAGGGGGCATCTTGGTGGGGAACCCTGACTCACTCCCTGGGGCAGAAAACACGAGGGGCATTTCAGACTTAGGAGGAGAGAGGGGAGGGAAGGACAGACAGATGGGCAGACAGTACCCTTGGAAAGGTGTGGATGGGCTTCTAGGGGAGGCTGAAGCAACCAACTGGGAGGCAACAGAAAAGGTGGGCTCAAAAGTGGAGCTGATAGAGGCAACGTCGGGTTGGCAGGAGGCGGTGCAGACACTGCACGGCATGAAACAGGGGAAATGCGTAGACCAGGAGGGGACAAGGAGCAGAGGAAGGAGCAGAGGAGGGAGCAGGCGTGGGTGTAGATTACTCACCATAAAGTTGCTGGATGCCCCGGCGGTCATCATCAGGCAGCACAAAGTTCTCTGTGTCCATCCACTGGTAAAACGGTGCCATGATGGCCGAGGGGTCACTGGAATGCTCGAGCCCCAGGGCATGGCCCAGCTCGTGCACAGCCACCAGGAAGATGTCATTTCCTGGAAGGATGGGGACAGTGATGATAGCAGCCTGAGTCCCTTCCCTCAGCCTCCCTGCTTCCCCACCAGCAGCTTTGGTTTCACCCCCAAGCCTGCTGCCCATGTTTTCAATCCAAAGTGACCAAATTCTGAGGTCCAGCTTTTTATCTGGCATTTAAGCACAAGCCAGTCAACAAGCTCCTCTGGGTGGAGGTGAGACAGTGCTTGGAAGCAGGACCCCCATCCCAGAAAGACCTGTGTTAAGGGAAGCCAAGGCCCTCTCTAGTCCCGTTTCTCCCAGGAGCTAGACATGACATCAATTTGGAAAAGTGGGTGATAAGGATGCTTTGAAGTCTTTGACTGGAAAGCCAGTCAGTGGGTGAGAGGAGGGACCAGATGTAAATAGCTCAAACAGGACTCCTGCTTTTGTCAGCAGTTAGACCAGAAGGTCTTTGTGGTCCCTTCTAGCCCCGAGATTTTGGAAGGAGGGAGGGGAACCACCCCTACAAATGACTGTTGGCTTTTTCCAGAGTAAGTCCCAGGGATACTTGGCTCACCATTCAGATCCTCATTCCCGACAGTCCAAGGCTCGGCAGAGTCAAAGTGGGTGTCCCCTCCAATGTTGGGGCCTGGGAAGTAGGCATGGGCCAGGAAGCCGCCCTCACCATCGAAGGGCGTGCTGTCACCATGGAAGCCCTCGGCAAAGAAGATCATGATGTCGGCCTGCTTCTCATGGCCCTCACGGATGTAGGCATAAGGCACCTCGCGGAAGCGCAGTGGTGTGGCACTCTCCCACACGCGGAATGCCTTGCGAATGGCCTCGTATGTGGCATACTCGCCCACCTTGGGGGTGTAATTCTGGATGCTGAGGTCCAGCCACGTGGGGAGAGGATGGGGTGTGTTAGGATAACGAGGGGCAACATTCTCCTTCCCTGCACTCTCCCAGGTCTGACTGTGCTGCCCAGCCACCTCTGCCTGACTCAGCTCTTCCTGCTACCTCATGCACGATGCCTCTGTCTCAAGAACAAGGGATCCTCAGGCTTTGGCTCTCTGGCACTGGGGTACACCCTTGATGGCTACACCTCTTTCCAGGATGAGAGCCATTTTCCTCCCCACTCCCAGGGATGCTTCCCAGGAACTGAGGGGAGTAGGGCAGGAGGTCTCTGAGTCTCTGCATAAGCACAGTGGGTAGGGAATAATTACAAGATGTGAGAAAGGTTGCTTGCCTGCTGGACTCACCAGAAAGTGATTTCATTATATTGCCATTTGAGACCCTGGATGGCATAGCGCTTCCTTCGAACATTGGCCTTGATCTCAGCCCCAAACTTGTCTGGAACACCACATCGGGGGCGCCTCATGGCCCTGGAGTGGGTTTGGGTGTGAGGATTGGGGTCAGTGCAATGTATGAAAGAGAAAGGTCTCCAGCGTCAGTGTTAGGTGAGACTTGCTGTGTCTCAATGTGGGGAAAGGCCAAGGTTATGAGGTCAGGGTGAACATGAGAGGGTCAGGATCAGCACGTGGGGATGAGGTATGGGGGGGCACAAGCCAGGCATTCAGGTAGGAACATCTCTGGCGCTGGCATTGTCAGTGGGTGCTAGGCAGAACTCCTGCCAGGGTCTAGCACTTACTTCATGGTGTCTGCATCAGCTTTGCCTGTTACTTGCAAGCCGTAAAACTTCTGCATGGCAGCGATGGCCGCTGAGAGTGACTGGGGTGAGCGCTGCGTGTGGGTACGTAGGTCCCCGGGAGGCAGGTAGCCATACTGCTGTAGCCAGGCCTGTAGGGAAAGGGGTATGGCTTAGAGCATCCCCACCTGGTCGATGGGTGCCTCTACCTCCCCCACAATGCCCAGCATACAGCCTTGGCTTGGTGAGGAAAGGGCAGTGGGTTCCCAGCTTGGCTCTGCCAGCAGGTCTGGAGGAACTCCCAGGCTAGACCTGATCTCTGGTCCAGGCCCCAGTAGGGCTTGTCCCCTCGGGGCTATGGGCCCAAACAGGCTTTTGGCTGTAGCTCTCTTGAAAATGAGAGAGAGCCTTGGTAGTTTAATGGAGTTCTGAGATGTCTTCTCAGAGCTGTGATTCCTTCTAGCACTTTTCTCCTCCATGTCAGTGTTCTTGCAGATATAGCATGTTCCACCTGGGAATGGGCTATGCCCATGATGGGTGGGGAGGGGTCTTGACAGGCTGAGTGAGCTCTACTGTTGGGTTTGACATGAGGCCCTCCTGGGATGGGAGGGCCATGTCCCCGGGACCTTCACAGCTGAGATCTTTTTAGAAAGGAGGGCAGAAAAAGAGCTAGAGCTAAGGCTGGCCACTACAAGGGGAAACTAGGAACTTGGGATGTGGTAAGAGGTGTGATTCAGCTGGAGCCAGGATCCTGTCACTGTCCTTATCCAAGCAGCATCTGACCTGTGGCTTAGAACCTAAAGGCCTATTTAAGATTCTTAGCAGAGGCCGGGCACAGTGGCTTACACCTGTAATCCCAGCACTTTGGGAAGCCAAGGCAGGTGGATCATGAGGTCAGGAGATCGAGACCATCCTGGCTTACACAATGAAATCCCGTCTCTATTAAAAATACAAAAAAAAATTAGCCGGGCGTGGTGGCAGGCGCCTGTACTCCCAGCTACTCGGGAAGCTGAGGCAGGAGAATGGCATGAACCCAGGAGGTGGAGCTTGCAGTGAGCCGAGATTGCGCCACTGCACTCCAGCCTGGGTGACAGAGCGAGACTCCGTCTCAAAAAAAAAAAAAAAAAGAAAAAAAAAGGATTCTCAGCAGAGGAAGTGGGAGATAGGGGTGGAGGACACTTGGTGACTGTATTTTATTTCAGGTATGTTGTGAATTGGTCATAATATAAAGGCGGCATATCGCCTTAAATTAATGTTAGGTTTTTGGTGTTTGATTAAAAGCTTCACACACTGCAAAGCCCTATTGAGGAGAAAGTCAGCCTTTATTGTAACGACGATGGAGTATTTTCTTAAAGCCTCAAAGTAAAACAAGCCAGGCTGGGTGTGGTGGCTGATGCCTGTAATTCTAACAGTTTGGGAGGCCGAGGCGGTCAGATCACCTGAGGTCCGGAGTTTGAGACCAGCCTAGCCAACATGGCGAAACTCTGTCTCTACTAAAAATACAAAAATCAGCCACGCATGGTGGTGGGCACCTGTAATCCCAGCTACTCAGGAAGCTGAGGTAGGAGAATCGCTGAACCTGGGAGGCCAAGGTTGCAGTGAGCCAAGATTGCGCCGCTGCACTCAGCCTGGGTGACAGAGCAAGACTCTCTCTCAAAACAAAACAAAACAAAAAAGTAAAACAAGCCAAGTTATATATGAAATATGAAGATGCTTGGATTCTTTTATGGGGAGAAGACACCACCCAGATCGCTCTAGTCCCTGCTCCAGTTTTGCTTTCTTAGGGAGTTCGGGAAGGGGCTGTAGGTTGCCCAGGACGGGACCTTGGAGGGGAGATGGGGGAGGCTGCTGTTGGGTGCTGCATCTCCTATCCAAGGTCATCAGTATGGACTGCCACATGGCCCTTCACCTCTGGCTCAGGCCCTGGTGATGGGGCAGTAGTCTTGCATGGGGACTGGGGGTGACTCAAGAGCAGCTGACTGGGGACCTGAGCCCACAGGGGCAAGAATTGCAACATGGTTCTGGGAAGTGATCCCCCAAGGCTGATGGGAGCTAGAACCCGAGACGTAAACAACCCAGCCTTTTCCCAGCCAACAGTCTTGGCTAGAACAACCCTAGCACCACCTAGCTCTGAGGCTCTGAGAGCCCCTCTTCAGGGGTAGAGGAAGGAGTGACATTTAACCTCTGGTATACCAGAGGGGAGCCAAGCAGGGCACGCCAGTCCCGGGCTGCTCTCAGGAAGCTGCAGGCTTGCCTTGACCTGTTCTGGCTGAGGCTACAGCCAGTGCCTGGGGAGGCCTGCTGTGGCCTGTGCCTAAATATGCAGGAAACGTCTTTTGCCCCTAGCCTCACCTGCAGGATAAATACACCCCAGGCTTATGACCCTTGGTTGGGGAGCAGCTGCTTCAGGACTTGGGGAAGGACAGGACTGGTCTACTTCTGATGCTGGAAGGCAGGAGGACTGAGGCCAGGCCCCCTCAACCCTCAGAGAGCAAAGCTGAGAGAATTCACCTAAAGCAGAACGACAGAAGGGAGGGCAGCACAGAGATGGGGAGAATCCACATCCAGGAGCTCTAGGGGAAATCCCCTCTGGAGTCTTTCAAGAAGCTAGGCGGGTCTAAATATTCATACCCACAACCTCCACCCCATACCCTAGGGAGAAAAATGAAGGCTCAGTCAAGTGAAAGACTTCCCTGGAGTCAAGAGAGCTGCAAGGCCTGGAAAGGAAGTGCCCCCATCCCTCTCCTCCCACCAGGCCTAGGCAAGTTTCTCTCCTCACAGAGACTATGAGGTCGAAACCACAGAAGAGAGGACTCTTGTGTCTGCGGCTGGGTGGGAGGAAGGGCTCAGCGCCAGACGGGCCATAGGGAGGAGAGGGCTGTCCTGGAGCTGGTGCAGGACTCTGGAGGCCTGGTGGGAGGGACCCAGCTGCATGAGGCCTGCACCACCCCAGCTTTCCCTCCACATTGGCCTGGAGTAAAAAGCAACTATGTTGGGTCAAAGAACTCAGCTGGTTGGCTTTGTCTTTGTGAATGAGCGAGATGCAAGGTATCCCCTAGGAGAAAGTCAACGGAACACCTCCCACCTTGGCTTAGGAGTCCAGTGGAGGGTGGGGGGACCTCCAGCTCTGCAGTAGGCCCTGGATCCTAGCCTCTGGGGCTGCTCCTCCCTCCCTTCCAGGGCCCAGAAGCAAATGGTGGTTCTGGCACTGGGACCGCCCATGACCCACTTAAAACGGAGCCAGGGCTGCCGCCCCTCCCCTGGGGGACCCAGCAGAGCAGGGGAGGGAAAAAAGGCAAGGCAGTGAAGTTGGCTGTGGGCAGCTCCCCAGATGCCCAGGCTCGTTTTCTTAGGGGCGCTCCCTTTCAGGTCTCAGAGGAGGACTCTAGGCCTGGGAAGAGGACGACTCCACCCCGAGAGTCAGGCTCAGCCTCCAGCACTAGGGCAGGTTTTTACTCTCCCTGGTGTCTGAGCACTCCACGTTTCGTCTTCCACCCCCATTCCTGGGGCCATACTTTTCCAGTCGGCCCCAGACCCCTTCAGGGACAGAGAGAGAAGACAGTATTCTTTCCAAAGAGTTTCCTCCGGGGTGGGACCAGGGCGGAGAAGCCAAACCCAGATCCCATCCCCCTTCTGGGGCCCTTCCTGGCCCCTCCCGACCGCACCCAGGCCCTTGCCAGGCTGAGTGGGTTGAGATGGCCCAAAATAAGAAGCTCATTAAATCCGTCTCCCACCTTCACCCCAAAATAAGAGAGAGAGAGGAAAAACCTCCTCAGACAACTCCCACGCAGCTTCCTCTGGGGCCCGGTGGGCCACCGTCTGGGCCGGGGTGGGGGTGGGGGTGGGGGGCGCCCGAGCCAGCCGAGACGTGTGAGGGCACCCCGGGCCAGACCTTCTCCCCACTCCCCGAGCGACGCCCCCTGGCTCCCTGCAATTAACACAGAAAAACAATTAACAACAAAAAGGGCCTGAAGGCGCCGACGCGGGTGGGGATAGGGGAAGGCAGCGACCCGGCCGATCACCCGGCTCACAAGGAGAGCTTTGTGTGGACGGAAACGCGGCCAGCGCGCCGGCGCTGCGACCCTCGACGCCAGGGATGCGGGTAGGGGGACAGCGGGGTCCTCTCGGGGAGACGGGGGCTGAGGCCCTGGACGCTCGGCCGTCCACCCTCGACCCCCATGTGGCCGCAGACGCGTCCACTGAGGGCCTGGGCCGCCCGGGGAGGCCGGAGCGCCCATCGGAGGGCGCGCCGGCGGGAGAGCGCTGGAGAGCTGGAAAGTCGAAGAAACAACAAACTCTCGCGCATGACGAGGAGCCGGGACAGCGCGGGGTTTGAGCGGAGTCCAAATGTTTACCAGGCGGTTCCAGAGCTGAACGCAGAGCCCAAGGGAATTGGGGAAGGGGGAGTCTGCCCCAGTTGTAAAGTTCTTCCAAGGACTGGGAAAAAAGAAGGAATGGGAAAGACAGTCGGCGGCGCAGGGGGTGGGGGCAGCTGGTTGGAAGCGGGCAAAAGTTGGATCGATCTGGAAGTTTGGAGACGAAGAGGAAAAAGAAAAGGAGGGGGAATCCTGCAGGCCCGAACAGCCGAGATCCCAAGAGCCCTCCTCTCCGAATAGAGGCTGTCCCCTTGGAGACCCCCGGGCTCGCCTCCCGGCGGGCGAGACTCCAGGAAGGGCCGGGGAGCTCACTTACTTCGGGACTGAAGGTGCTGCTTTGGGTCGAGCCGAGGGAGGCGAGCGCGGTGCCGAGCGTGAGCAGGGGGAGCAGGAGACAACGGGAGGGTCTTGGGGCGGGAGACATGGTCCGAGACCACCGGGTCAGCCGGGCAGTGTGGGCTCCGCGGCGGGGCCCACGCCCTGGGGTCGCACTGCCACTCCCTCGGGGCGCCTTTGTCTTCGGTAGCACTGAACTTTAATTCCTAGAGCGCTGTCGGCTTGGAATTAAGGGGATTGTTCCTGAAAGTGCCTGTTTGCTCTTCTCCTCTTTTCCGGTTTTTGATCTTTCTTCTGCTTAGTCGGCGAACTGGGGTCTGGATCCCTCTCGCTCTCTCCTCTGGTCCCTCCCTTTTCCCGCAGCCTCTCCTCCGTCCCCGCCCCAGTGCCCTCCTTTCCTGGTTGGGGACGTGGTTGTTTTAGCCTGAATCCAATTACAACCAAGAACTGGAAAAAAAAAAAAAAAAAAAAAACAACCCGCTAAGTTGCCTTTTTGTGGTGCAGGCTGCCATCTGCAGGGGTTGAGGCCACGGTGGACAGCAGGGGGCTGTAGGGGACCCAGGGGACGGGATGTGGGAGACTTTCTCCCCATAAGCATATTCTGAGTGGCTTGATTCCTCTGGTATTCAGCAGTTGTCTCACCTCAGGGTGGAAATTATTGGGGGCTACGTAGCTAGGGGCAACAAGGAGCTCAAAGTGTGGGATGGTGAGGTCTTCCTCCATGCTCATGAGACCTGCATAGGGAGAAGGGGCCAGTTTACTAATAGTTGGGGGGTTATCTTCTGGCCCCTATAGACAACTGTCTATGTTCCTCCCTCCGCTGCCAAAAATTCCAAACTATAACCCAACTACCAACAAAAAACCCCACAACCATACTGGATCTGTGGCTCCAACCTTGTAGAAAGATTCCTTTATTGTCATTTGTAACGTGGCTGCACCTTTAATTGGAACTCGCTGACAGGAAAAGGGTACAAGGCCATGGGATCTGGGGAAAGCAAATCAAGCTGGGTGAAATTATTGTAAAAGAAGGGATTGGGAGTTGGGATGCTGGGGTTTAATTCCACCTCTACACTGAAAAAGGAGGCAATTCTTAAAGAGTAAAATCTCCTTTAGGGACTTACTGGACTCAGAACAAAAGATGGAGGTATGTAGGAAAGGGAGAGGGCAGGATAAAGCTGACCGTGAGAAAGGGAGACAGATAAAGAGTCCGGAACTAGACAGATGTGGAAAAGCAGCACAACAGAAGCAGGAAAAGTGTGGGAGACAGAAAACTCGACTATCAGCGAAATCTAAGATCCAAGAATTGCATTTGGTCAGTGAGAGAGGATGGAGGTAGTGCGAGGAGGGAGAAGAAAGCAAAGGAAGGAATAAAGGAGGGTGGACAGAAATTAGGTCAGGTAGGAAGCTTCAGAAATCAAGGGATTCAGGAACTATCACACTTCTGTGGCAGAAGAATGGAAGTCTAGTGCTCAGTACTGTAATGAAAACAAAGGTCTTTTGCTCTCAGATTCACGATGAATAAAATGAAAAGCTTTTCAGGTCCTGTGGAGCCTCCAGGTTTGTGGGAGGTATATGGTGTGTATTTATTTATTTATTTATTTATTTATTTTGAGATGGAGTCTCGCTCTGTCACCCAGGCTGGAGTGCAGTGCACCCAGGCTGGAGTGCAGTGGTGCAATCTCGGCTCACTGCAAGCTCCGCCTCCTGGGTTCACGCCATTCTCCTGCCTCAGCCTCCCGAGTAGCTGGGACTACAGGCACCCGCTACCACGCCCGGCTAATTTTTTGTATTTTTGGTAGAGACGGGGTTTCACCTTGTTAGCCAGGATGGTCTCGATCTCCTGACCTTGTGATCCGCCCGTCTTGGCCTCCCATGGTTGTGTTATTAAACAGTTACCTACCCCACAGTGACTGAGGGCTAAGCCCTTACGTAGGGCTTTCCTACACAAACTGGGGTTGGAAGGTACAAGCCCCTCTTCAACCAATCTCTGGAATACAGTCAGAAACATGGAGACCTCAGAACCCCACTCTTGGCAGAACATGCAACACCCAGGTATGGTTCTTCCCACATCAGCCTTCCCAGTGGGGGTAACCACCTGGACCACGTATTTGAATCTTAGGAAGACTGACACCAGATGCTTGTCAAAAAAGGGACCTAGACTAGAAAATTTTTTTTTCTTTTTTTTGAGATGGAGTCTCACTCTGTCGCCCAGGCTGGAATGTAGTGGTACAATCTTGGCTCACCACAACCTCCACCTCCTGGATTCAAGTCATTCTCCTGCCTTAGCCTCCCAAGTAGCTGGGATTACAGGTGTGTGCCACCACCCCTGGCTAATTTTTGTATTTTGAGTAGAGACGGGGGGGGGGGGGGTTCACCATGTTGGCTGGGCTGGTCTTGAACTCCTGACCTCGTGATCCACCCGCCTCAGCCTCCCAAAGTGCTGGGATTACAGGCGTGAGCCACCGTGCCCGGCTGAAAATCTTTTTCATGAAAACATTTATTAGATGCCAGCTGTACATGGCCTAAACTGTGTATGGGCTCTTAAAGGCTTGAGTGCCTGGCTAGAACCAGGAAAACTGCTGTCCCCTTTTCATGTGCACAGAACAGCTATTTCTCATAGTTGGGCCAGTCCTATGGCCTGCAAAGGAGGTAAACATTTTAAAGCAAGACTTAGCCGAACTGGAATGGAGCCAGAGATGAGGGCACTAAGCCAAGCCTCCCAGGCAGTGATTTAACAGCTTGTTCTTGGTGTCCCAGCTCTTTTGCTTTGGAGACAGATGGGGAATGTGAAGGCTCTCTTCTGGGTGGGATGAAGCATCTAGGTGACAGAAAAGAAATCCAGAGAGAGGCTGAGGGAGGCAGGAGCTGCTTTTTATTGACTTGGAAGTGGGCTCTTTAGTGAAGCCCCTTTGGATTTAAGAGCATTTTCCTTCTTCCTTTGTTCTTCCTGCAACTTCTGCTGCCTGAGCTGCCATGCTTGTAATCCAGTGTCCATTTCCTGTGACAGCAGTACAACTCGTCTCTGAAACAGACAGGGAAACAGTGTGGATAACATCTGGGACTTAAGCGCTACACTATATATCCTTCCACTTACAAATTCAAAGGTTTCATCTGGAAAATGACACTGCTGACTCCCCAGTGGGAGCAAGTCCTGGCTTGGGAAGCAGAGGGAGACAGCAAAATGCGCAGCAGGATGTCTACTACTGGTTCCTGTCCTGGCAGTGTCCCACTCTCTTCCTCCCTTCTCACAGTGCTATTAAAACCTTTGGCTGGGGCCAGGCACGGTGGCTCACGCCTGTAATCCCAGCACTTTGGGAGGCTGAGGCAGGCGTTATCACCTGAGGTCGGGAGTTTGAGACCAGTCTGATCAAAATGGAGAAACTCCGTCTCTACTAAAAATACAAAATTAGCCAGGCGTGGTGGCACATGCCTGTAATCCCAGCTACTCGGGAGACTGAGGCTGCAGAATCGCTTGAACCCGGGAGTAGGAAGTTGAGGTGAGCTGAGATGGCACCATTGCACTCCAGCCTGGGCAACGAGCGAAACTCCATCTCACAAAAAACAAAAACAAAAACATAAACCACCTTTGGCTGTTATTAATAAAACCTCTGCATGAGGGGTACATGTTTGCTTAGGTGCAACACAGCTCAAGACAAATTATGATTTAAATGTTCTCCTTCCAGGTAGCCCTGGCTGTTGCTCTAGCCACTCACTGCAAACTTCTCCCTTTCAGCTTTTCTTCGAAGTTGGCCTTTCATTGGGGGAGCAGGGCGGCCATCTACAAGTAGAAGTGAGAGAAAAGGCAAGTGTTAGAGACGGTCTGCAGCACCTTGTGCAAATACTGTGATAGGAATAAGGGAAGAACCAATCCCTAGCTCCTCTCTTCCATTTCATATACACTGTAGCTTAATTAAGCTAAAATACGTCCCTCATCTTCAAGGGTAAGGTACGATAACCCAGAATGAGCTCTTAGGCATACTACTACTCTCTTTCATTTTATTTCATTTATCTATTTAGTTTTTCAGAGAGTCTCGCTCTGTTGCCACGTTGGAGTGCAGTGGCGCAATCTCAGCTCACTGCAACCTCTGCCTCCCGGGTTCAAGAGATTCTCCTGCCTCAGACTCCTGAGTAGCTGGGACTACAGGCATGTGCCACCACTCCTAATTTTTGTATTTTTAGTAGAGACGGGGTTTCACCATGTTGGCCAGTATAGTCTTGATCACTTGACCTTGTGATCCACCTGGCTCGGCCTCCCAAAGTGCTGGGATTCCAAGCGTGAGCCACTGTGCCTGGCCTTTTTTATTTTATTTTTTATTTTGAGACAGACTTTTGCTCTTGTTGCCCAGGCTGGAGTGCAATGGCATGATCTCGGCTCACCGCAACTTCTGCCTCCTGGGTTCAAGTGATTCTCCTGCCTCAGCCTCCTGAGTAGGTGGGATTACAGGTGCATGCCACCATACCCGGCTATTTACTACTCTATTTCACTTAACTCTCATTAGCCTTGTATTTGAGGTCCTCTGCAATGCTGAATCTGTTTTGTCTTCAGAAATTCTTAAGCAATGTGATCACTGTTGTACTATGTATCTTTGCTAAATTCCATCCCACTCCACAATGAAATGCCCTCTTTTCTTTTTCTTCCAGCCAAATTTTCATCCTTAGGTCCACTCAAACCCTAACTTTCCCAGAAACTCTAATCTCTTCAAATCCATCAGCCTTTTCTTCTGAAAGAAGTGCTGACTATTTAATATTCACCTATTTGCCTTGGGACATTTACTGTACTTTTTTTCTTTAAGTGTTATTTAGCTACCTCAGGTCCTTTTGGAAAGGGGCAGAGTATTGAAATACTATTATTTATTATTATTATTTTTGAGACAATGTCTTGCTCCGTCACCCAGGCTGGAGTGCAATGGCACAATCTCAGATCATTACAACCTCCACCTGCTGGGCTCAGGCGATTCTCCTGCCTCAGCCTCCCGAGTAGCTGGGACTATAGGCACATGCCACGGCGCCTGGCCCTGAATACTATTACTTAATTTTTAAAACGTCCACGCTTTGTCCCAGTTAGACTTTAAGTTCCCTGGGTCAAGAACTGTATCGCTAGCTTTTGCTATTCATAGTATAGTGTAGGCACATAAGCATGTTAATAAACATCCAAAAATATCTGCTGACTTGCTGAAAAGATGCAGTATCTGACCCAAGTAGTTTACTTTCTGCAAAGAAAGAAACAGAGTGAAAACTCTGCCCAGAAGTTTGAAGGCAAGACAGAGAAGAGGTGATATTTATCAGGAAGGGGAACCAATATTGTGTATGCCACGTGCTTTACATTGGTTGTTTCATTTTATCCTTATAAGAACCGTATGAGATAGGTATTCTTTTACAGATATGGAAACTGAGACTAAGATAAAATTAAGTAACTTGTCCAAGACCACAAAGTTAGCGAGAAGGGAAGCCTAGATTAAGAATAAGGTCCACAGGCTGGGCGTGGTGGCTCATGCCTGTAATCCCAGCACTTTGGGAGGCTAAGGGGATCACTTGAACTAAAGAGTTCAAGACCAGCTTGGGCAACATAGCAAGACCTTGTCTCTACTAGGTGTTAAAAAAAAAAAAAAAATTAGCCAGGAATGGTGGTGTGTGCCCGTGGTCCCACCTACTTGGGGGGCTGAGGTGGGAGGACTGCTTGAGCCCAGGAGATCAAGGCTGCAGTGAGCGATGATCATGCCACTGCACTTCAGCCTGGGTGACAAGGAAAGCCCCTATTTCAAAAAAAAAAAAAAAAAAAAAAAAGAAGAAGTCATATATAATTCCAGAGTCTTTCCAACAGTCCATACTCCTACAAGGAGATGCCAAGCTTCTTACAGTAAATAACAAGTGGAAAAAATCTTCACCATCTTCCTCAGTCACCAATTATCCAATTAAGCAGGATCATACTCCTAGAGAGCAACAATAGGGGATTAAATATTCAGATCTCTGTGTTGTCAAGGAGGACTGGCCTATGTTTAGTCCTGGCTTTGCTACTACCTAGCTGTATGATCATGGGCAATTCACTTCTGTAGGCCTCAAATTTCCTACTTGTACACTGGAGTCTCATAAGAAGAATGGGGAGTATCTTCAACTTCTCTAAGGTCCCTCCCTTCTAGGGCTAATATCTACTCTCCCCCACCCCTCTCTTTTGTAAGTAAAGGGAAAATAATTTTCTGAAGGGAGCCTGCCATCCGTAGTCTTCATCCTTCTACCCCTCTGAGATGTTTATTTCTGTAGCTTTTCAAAGAGCTCCCCCTGCATTTGGTACCAAATACTGAAAATTCACTAACCACACAGAAAAGTGGTTCTTGGTTAAAAAAAATAATGTCCCCCTTTAAAAAACGCAGAAGTCTTGTCACCCGCTTCCACCCTGGCGGCCCCAAGTCAGAATTATCTTCTGCTTATCTCCACAAGTCAAGATCCTGTTTAGCTTTACCTTCCTTAGTTGAAGTGTAATCTACAAAATAAACACGAGGGATTCCCCAAATTCCGTTTTCCAAATAGAAAGTTCAACACTTTTACACGCCCCCACCTTGATACCCCCAGCTCCCCGTCCAGGGGCGTTCCCTCTGGGTGAAAATCTCCCCAGTGGAGTTAACTGTCAGATCAGCGCTCACCCGCATATGACCAGTCTGGGAGGTCTGTAAGGGGCCCGTAGCCGGAGGGGTTGGCAGCCAGTCCCTGCCTGTGTGGAGAAAAACAGATCTGTGAGGACCCAGCCCGGCTTCTGGTCCCCCAGGACCCCTCATCCCAGCACTCACTGTAGTCGCCACTGGCTGCCCGCCCAAGCGGCTGCGCCGCAGTGCAGCCTCCGGACACCTGCTGGGAAAACAGAACAGAGCTGGGGGAGAGGCCGCGCAGCCGGATCAGGGGTCCTGTGCCCCTCCCCAACGCGCCTCCGAGTCCACGGTCACTATCTATACCCACTCACTGAAGAGAACAGTCGCTAAAGCAGCCATGCTGAGCCGGAGTCGCCGGAAGTAGGCGTGGCCTCGGTGGCCACGCGCGACGCTATGGGGGAAGCTGGAAGTCGCCATCTTGAATCTGGGTTTTCAATCCCGGGCTCCGCCATCTTGGGTCATCGTACGGAAGGAGAGAGAAAACTGCGATCCAGGTTTTTGAGGTGAAAACGAATTGTCGTTCAGGGCATGCATTCTCAGTAGAAGTCGTGTCCTCCCAGATTAAACCGTTCTGAACAGTTCCCACAATCTCCCTACAGCGGTCTCTAGTTCATCGAAATTGATATTAATAGTAACTTTGATCTCAGAGGAGTAACATCAACGTCATTCTACAGATCCTCGCATCACTGTAACACAGTTTTCCTAGACTAAGAAAAGTAATCAAATCTAGAGTTAATCGGAAATTGGGCCAGCCTGGGCAACATGGCGAAACTCCCTCTCTACAAAAAAATGAAAAATTAGCTGGGTGTGGTGGTGCATGCATGTGGTCCCAGCTACTTGGGAGGCTGAGGTGGGAGGATCGCTTGAGCCTGGGAGGCCCAAGGCTGCAGTAGGCAGAGATCACGCCACTGCACTCCAGTCTGGGTGACAGAGCCAGACCTTGCCTCAAAAAAAATTCCATATGACAAGTGCTGTATTAGGTGTAGGAGATTTTATGGAGAATAAAACCAGACATTAATATCCTGATAGAGCTTTCGGAATAAAAGAAAAAAGACAGGCCGGGTGCAGTGGCTCACATTTGTAATCCCAGCACTTTGGGAGGCTGAGGTGGGCGGATCACCTGAGGTTGGGAGTTCGAGACCAGCCTGACCAACAGGGAGAAACCCTGTCTGTACTAAAAATACAAAATTAGCCAGACATGGTGGCACATGCCTGTAATCCCAGCTACTCTGGAGACTGAGGCAGGAGAATTACTTGAACCTGGGAGGCGCAGGTTGCTGTGATCTGAGATTGCGGTGATCCGAGATTGTGCCATTGTACTGCCTGCCCTGTAGAGCATCCCTGGCGGGGACTCTGGCCAGATTAAGCAATGCGGATCCTGAGAACGCTCCTGGACACTGGATTAAAGAAGGAAGAGGTTTATTCGGCTGGGAGCTTGGCTTTTAAGACACAAATCTGCTGACGTTCCCGGCCGAATAAACCTCTTCCTTCTTTAATCCGGTGTCTGAGGAGTTTTGACTGTGGCTCGTTCTGCTACAGTACTCCAGCCTGGGCAACAAGAGTGAAACTCCATCTCAAAAAAAAAAAGAGACAATCAAATGATGACATACATTAATACTGTCATTCATACGTTAATACTGTCATTGAGTGCTGGGAAAGGAAGTACATGTTGTTTATGAGTTTATAGTGTGAACTTGATCTACAGTACACCATCAAAGATGACTTTCCTGAGAAAGGGGTATTGTATTGGAGCTAAGATGTGACATTCCATTTTTATAAGTGCTACTGCCACACATTGGTTAATATTATCCTTGCAACAACCCTGTGAGGTAGGTACTAGAAAGTGGCAAACCCTCATTGGTGACTCCCCTCCTTTTATCACTTGCTATTCAGTGATGTCTTGGAGAAGTTATTTATCCTTCATTTTTTAATTTAAAAAATGCTTAATATGTTACATTTGTGAAAACAGTCTAAAAGTGATAATGTGAGTGAAAGTGCTTTATAAATCCTGAAACTCCTACAAAAGAGCCCATTAACTGTATGCCAGGTGTGAAGGGAAAATATCTTGGGCCTCTTCAAGCTGAGAACCTGGGAACCACAGAATTGGAGGCAGATTTGTGCCTCCAATTCTATTCAAAGTCATCTCTCTGCTCACAGAGATAGATGCATATTCTGATTACCTCTTCTGGAAAGACTTATCAGAAACTCAAAATAATGCAACCATCTGTCTCTCACCTACATGTGACCTGGAGGCCCTCAGTGAGGGGGGACCTCGCTTTGAGCTGTCTCTGCTTCTCTGGACAGAACAAATACTAATGTACTTCTTACATTTTGATGTCTTCCTAAAATGTATAAAACCAAGCTGTGCCCGGACCACATTGGGCACATCTCTTCAGGACTTCCTGAGACTGTGTTACAGGCGTGTCCTCAACCTTGGCAAAATAAACTTTATAAATTAACTGAGACCTGTCTCAAATTTTGGGATTTCACATTTTGGTAACCACAGGAGAATTCTGAGTGGAGATGCCCTTAACCTTTAAAAAAAAATCTCCTATTGTCTAGGCACGGTGACCCATGCCTGTAATCACAGCACTTTGGGAGGCCAAGGCAAGTGCATCACTTGAGGTCAGGAGTTGGAGACCAGCCTGGCCAACATGGTGAAACCCCATCTCTACTAAAAATGCAAAATTAGCTGGGCACGGTGGCTCACGCCTGCAATCCCAGCACTTTGGGAGGCCAAGGTGGGCGGATCATGAGGTCAGGAGATCGAGACCATCCTGGCTAACACGGTGAAACCGCATCTCTACTAAAAATACAAAAAATTAGCCTGGTGTGGTGGCGGACGCCTGTAGTCCCAGCTACTCCGGAGGCTGAGGCAGGAGAATGTCATGAACCCAGGAGGCACAGCTTGCAGTGAGCCGAGATTGTGCCACTGCACTCCAGCTCTGGGCGACAGAGCGAGATTCTGTCTCAAAAAAAAAAAAAAAATTAGGTGTGGTGGCGTGTGCTTGTAATCCCAACTACTCGGGTGACTGAGGCAGGAGAATAACTTGAACCCGGGAGGCAGAGGTTGCAGTGAGCCAAGATGGCGCCACTGCACTCCAGCCTGGGCAACAGAGCGAGACTCCATCTCAAAAAAATAAAAGAAATCTCCTACTGGTGCTTGGTACCAGCATGAGCTAACTTTATGGCTCAAACCAATAGGGCAATTTGCTGAGGTCTGAGAGCACCCCCTCCAGAGAATCCCTGATCTCCCAAAATTTGGTTGAGATCTAAAGTAGTTTATTTTGCTGTACAACTCCTTTTTTCTTTCTTTCTTTCTTTCTTTTTCTTTTTTTTTGAGTTTTACTTGCTTCCTACAGGAAGGTAAGTTTTCCTCTTTCCATGAGTTCGAACTCACTTCCAACAGAGAAGATGAGTTGTTTTTTTTCCTGCTTCTAGGCTGGTAGAGAGCAGTCTACAGCCTGTGACCCATCACTAGGTAAGAAACTGGTTTGGCATTTTTGTCTTGCAAATTCCTTTTAAACGAATAAAGTTAGCATTTAACAGCCAGCTGGTGTTAATTTCTGCTTATACTTACAGCGCTCAGAAATCATATAATTTGTGTGATCACTGTTAGTTTAGTAGCATTTTGTCATAGCTGAAATATGGTAATGAGATTAAAAAATTTTTTTTTCTTTTGTTAAGGAGCTCAATAGTTAAAAGTCAGCTTAATTGAAAGGCTAACATCCAAGATGTGTGTCTGTATGCATGCATGTGTGCATATTTGTATTTAAAAGGCTTTCATTAGGCCGGGCACGGTGACTCACGCTTGTAATCCTAGCACTTTGGGAGGCCCAGGCGTGTGGATCACAAGGTCAGGAGTTTGAGACCAGCCTGACCAACATCGTCAAACCCCGTCTCTACTAAAGATTCAAAAATTAGCCAGGCTTGGTATTGTGCACCTATAGTCCCAGCTACTGGGGAGGCTGAGGCAGGAGAATCGCTTGAACCTGGGAGGCGGAGATTGCAGTGAGCCAAGATCGAGCCCTTGCACTCCAGCCTGGGCAACAAGAGTGAAACTCTGTCTCAAAAAAACACAAACAAACAAACAAAAAAAAAACTGAGATAAGATTTTTTTTTTCTTTTTCTTTTTCTTTCTTTTTCTTTTTTTCTTTTTTCTTTTTTTTGAGATGGAGCCTTGCTCTGTCACCAGGCTGTAGTGCAGTGGCGGGATCTCAGCTCACTGCAACCTCTGCCTCCCAGGTTCAAGTGATTCTCTTGCCTCAGCCTCCCTAGTAGCTGGGACTACAGGCATGCGACACCATGCCTGGCTAATATATATATATATATATTTTTTTTGAGACAGAGTTTCACTCTTGCCACCCAGGCTGGAGTGCAATGGCGCAATCTTGGCTCACTGCAACCTCCGCCTCCCAGGTTCAAGTGGTTCTCCTGCCTCAGCCTCCCAAGTAGCTGGGATTACTGGCACCCGCCACCATGTGTGGCTAATTTTTGTATTTTTAGTAGAGATGGCGTTTTACCATTTTGGCCAGGCTGGTCTTGAACTCCTGACCTTAGGTGATCCACCCACCTTGGCCTCTCAAAGTGCTGGAATTATAGGTGTGAGCCACCGTGCCCAGCCTAATTTTTGTATTTTCAGTAGAGATGGGGTTTCACCATGTTGGCCAGGCTGGTCTTGAACTCCTGACCTCAGGTGATCTGCCCACCTTGGCCTTCCAAAGTCCTGGGATTACAGATTATAGGTGTGAGCCACCACACCCAGCCTGTATTTGCTTTTTTTTTTTTTTTTTTTTTTGAGACAGAGTCTTGCTCTGTGGCCCAGGCTGCAGTGTAGTAGCGCCATCTCGGCTCACTGCAGCCTCTGCCTCCTTGGTTCAAGCGATTCTCCTGCCTCAGCCTCCTGAGTAGCTGAGACTACAGGTGTGCGCTGCCATGCCCGGCTAATTTTTGTATTTTTAGTAGAGACGGGGTTTCACAATGTTGGTCAGGATAGTCTTGATCTCCTGACCTTGTGATCCGCCCACCTCGGCCTCCCAAAGTGCTGGGATTACAGGTGCAAGCCACGGTGCCTGGCCTGTATGTGCTTTTAAAGTCCTTGTGACATTGAGTTACAGGGGTCTGACTCTTGGGTCTAAAAAGGACATCAAGTCCTGCTAAATCTTAAACACTGACAACAATTAAAGCCTCATCTTCAAGCCCCATAGAACATGCAAATCAAAATAAACTGCTTTCCTGAGACACAGGGCCTGAAATTAAAGTTATTCAATTCCTCAAGGCCCAGGGACTATTGTGGAAGAGGTAGGCATGTAAGATTGTAAGAGCCAATTTTGAAATGTGAAATAAGTTCAGCTTCTCTATAAATATCATTAGTGTCAAAGACACACTGATGCAAAACCAGTATATGGACCCTGTGTCAGATTAACAAGGTTTTCTTGCAGCTTTAACCAACTCGTTAATAAAGGTTATAAAGGTTGTAAAAGGCTTACGGAAGTTACATTTTATAATCAAGATTAAATTTTATAGATTGTTTACAAAATTTTGAAATCAAATATAATTGACTTCATGCTGTTTTCATTAGGCCTTCTTGTTTAGAAAATTAAGTCTCCTCTCTCGAAGAATTAAGGTTTTTGCTTTTTTTTTTTGAAATTCTTGAATTATCACTTTGGTTAAATAAATGACTTTACAATGACCTGTAATCCTACTTTATAATATCAAGTGTTTTAAACCTTTTATGGTTGACAAACTTTCCAAAATCACATTATAAATTTTGTCTTTTTCTAACCTAATTCTTTAAGAAATTAGATCCCCCAAAAGTTCTCCCCCGCAAAAAATGACATAATTTGGCTTGTTTGGTATACAAATTATACAGGAAGCATTGTCACATATGAAATGGTGTTTGGTTTTCTTTGGGCTGTATTTGTGTAAATATGTTATTGGTATGTGTTCCAAAATTATGGGAAACTCCAGTAACTTTGATATAACTTAGTGTTAGTGTACATTATCATTAATAATAATAATTGTTATATAAAAATTATTGTGTGTCACAGAGGTAACAAATTTCCTTGTCAATTGTGTCTTTTAAGTATGGCTGCCTTAAAACTTTTTTTCATCCATTGATAATTGTCTTTTGGTCCTCTTTAAAAGGTGGTTTTGTAATCAGCTATAAAACTCCAGCAGGTGCTCTTGAATGCAGGTTTCTGATAACTTTGGAGATTGTGACATCAGAATAGAGGAAAAACTTTCAGGACTCATGGAGAGCTAAAATGTTCATGAGTATTAAGCAGAACAGAAATTAACTGCATGGACTGAACCAATCTTTCTGACTTTTTGCTTAAAATGTTTGTTGATTCTGGCCAGGTGTGGTGGCTCATTTCTGTAATCTCAGCACTTTGGGAGGCTGAGGCGGATGGATCACCTGAGGTCAGAAGTTTGAGACCAGCCTGGCCAGCATGGGAAAATCCCATCTGTACTAAAAATGCAAAATTTAGCGAGGTGTGGTGGTGCACGTCTGTAATCCTAGCTATTTGGGGGGCTGAGGAAGGATAATTGCTTGAACCCAGGAGACAGAGGCTGTAGTAAGCCGAGATTGTGGCACTGCACTCCAGCCTGGGAAACAGAACAACACTCCATCTCAAAAAAAAAAAAAAAAAAAAAAGTTTACTGATGCTTTGTTTTGTTTTTCAGAGTCTTAAAACTTTTCTTTTGAGCTATTGTCAGCTTTTAACAATTTAGTATAGTCCTATGAACAAATTTGGAGCATATTCATGTCTCTCTACCTGATTTCTCCAGAATTTGGAAACATTTGTGAGTATTCTTAACTTACGGCAATACAGTTATTTGTGTAAATGCAGTAAGAATATATTTTTCAGGGCTGGGCGTGCAACCATCTGTCTCTCATCTACATGTGACCTGGAAGTCCCCAGTGTGGGGGACCTTGCTTTGAGCTGTCTCCACCTTTCTGGATGGAACTAATGTACTTCTTACATATTGACTGATGTCTCATCTCCCTAATATGTATAAAACCAAGCTGTGCCCTGACCACCTTGGGCACATGGCATCAGGACTTCCTGAGACTGTGTCACAGGAGCATCCGTAATCTTGGCAAAATAATCTTTAAAAAGTAACTGAGACCTGTCTTAAATTTTTGGGGTTCACACAGGCAAGACACAAACATGTGCTGATGGGAGAAACCCATGGGAGTGGTATAATGATCTATCTGGAAGTTTATCATTTTCTTCTGCAAGACTGGGAAGTTTTTCCACAGGAGGTGGCTGTAGGTTGTGCTCTGAAAGAAGGGAAGGGTGGATCCTGGTTGAAGTAGTAAAAGCAGCTATTTTTGATAACAATAAGAATGATACAGGCTAGGGCTGAACAAGAAGAGGGGATAGGAACAAAAGAAACGTGGCTAGAAGCCAACAGATTGACTTAAATAAGGAAGGGAAATAAGACATACAGTATCACTGTCATCTTGCATTAATACTCTTCGTTTTTACTTATCAAAACACTTCCACATAAACGATTTCCTATGATTTTCACAATAAAACTGTAAAGTAGGTAGACAGTCCAGGAAGCAATCATTGTACAGATTGCTTTGTCATTTTTAGGAATCAAAAAATTGAACCAAAATGTGGCCCTGAATTTATTGTTTTACAGTTAAAGGAAGAATGAAGACTGAGTGACACTTTTCCCAAGCTTGGTTCCTTGAGCCTTTGGCTGGCCTTGAAATAGACAGGTGAGGTGTACAGCACTGGAGTCTCACAGTTTACATTTGGGGAATCAAGTAGCAGAAGCCAAAGGCTCGAAGAACTACCCAAGTGTCAACATACAGGATTGACAGAAAAGACAAGTGGCGGGGCGCAGTGGCTCATGCCTGTAATCCCAGCACTTTGGGAGGCCGAGGTGGGAGGATCAGGTCGGGAGTTTGAGACCAACCTGGCCAACATGGAGAAACCCCATCTCTAGTAAAAAGACAAAAATAGTTGGGTGTGGTGGTGCATGCCTGTAATCCCAGCTACTCGGGAGGCTAAGGCAGGAGAATCGCTTGAACCCGGGAGGCGGAGGTTGTGGTGAGCCGAGATTGCACCATTGCACACAAGAGTGAAACTCCATCTCTCTCTCACACACACACACAAACAAGAAAAGATGACAAACTGGCCAGGTACTGTGGCTCATGGCCTGTAATCCCAGCACTTTGGGAGGCTGAGCCTGGAGGATCACCTGAGCCCAGGAGTTTGAGACTAGCCTGGGCAACATAGTGAGACCTTACCTCTACTAAAATTTAATTTTTGTGTGTGTGTGTGTTTTGCAGGGCATAGTGGCATGCACCTGTGGTCCCAGCTACTTGGGATGTTGAGGTCAGGGAGGTGAGAGGACTGCTTGAGCCCAGGAATTTGAGGTCATCCTGGACAGTATGGTGAGACCCTGTCTCTACAAAAAATACAAAAGATTGGCTAGGCGGGGTGGCTCATGCCTGTAGTCCCAGCACTTTGGGAGGCCGAGGCAGGCAGATAACCTAGGTCAGGATTCGAGACCAGCCTGGTCAACATGGCGAAAACCTGTCTCTACTAAAAATACAAAAATTAGTTGGGTGTGGTGGCACATGCCTGTAATCCCAGCTACTTGGGAGGCTGAGGCAGGAGAATCACTTGAATGTGGGAGGCGGAAGTTGCAGTGAGCCAAGATCACGCTATTGCACTCCAGCCTGGACAACAAGAGTGAAACTCCATCTTGGAAAAACAAAAAACAAAAAGCAAAACAAAAAGTTAGCCAGGTATGGTGGCGTGTGCCTGTAGTCCCAGCTATGTGGGAAGCTGAGGTGGGAGGATCACCTGAGCCTGGGGAGGTCAAGGCTGCAGTGAGTTGTAATCACACCACTGTCCTCTAGCCTAGGTGACAGAGCAAGATACTGTCTCAAACAAACAAACAAACAAAAAAACACCTGGGGTGGAGTGGGGCATATGCATTTAGGTGAACAAATAATGTGTATAATATGAACACAGCATGCAAAAGTGGACAAGTACAATTATTTAGCAGATGTGGGAGTCAAGGAGCCAGAGCTGGAGGACTTTGAGAGCAGGATGGGAAGTTTCATTGGAACTAGGAAATCTGGGAAGAGAAGGGTCTTTAGAAGCGCCATGGCTCATGCTTGTAATCCCAGCACTTTTGGAGGCCAAGGAAGGCGGATCACAAGGTCAGGAGTTCGAGACCAGCCTGGCCAATATGGTGAACCCTCATCTCTACTAAAAGTACAAAAGCTAGTCAGGCGTGGTGCTGGGCACCTGTAGTCCCAGCTACTCGGGAGACTGAGGCAGGAGCATCACTTGAACCCGGGATGCAGAGGTTGCAGTGAGCCAAGATTGTGCCACTGCACTCCATCCTGGGCCACAGAGTGAGACTCCGTCTCAAAAAAAAAAAAAAAGAAAAAAAGGAAGACAAGTTCAGCCTTTATATATATACACATTTTTTTTTTTTTTTTTTTTTTTAAGAGATGGGTTCTTGCTATGTTTCCTAGGCTGGTCTTGAATTCTTAGGCTCAAGCAATCTTCCTGTCTGGGCCTCCCTAAATTTAACCTTTGATGTGGTTAGTGTGATACAGCAGGGGGACAATCCATGGGTTGTAAATACCAGAAAGGGCTCCTCACCGAAACAGCGACCTCTCATCTCAGCCTCCCTGGACACAACACACACACACACACACACACACACACACAGAGAGAGAGAGAGAGAGAACCCCAGAGCGCTGACAACATCATCAGCATTCTCAGGGACCTCATGGAACTCTGTTGGAGGGAGGGGTCTGGCACCTGGACAGCACTCCTCTATGACTTCATCAGCCTCAGAAGCCACAGGAAAGCAGCTTCGTCATCCTAAACTGAATGTCTTTTAACCTCTGGACTTCAACTGGCAAAGACTGGAGTTAAGAATAATGTGAAGCATCAGGCATCTGTGCTTCATGTGTTTCCTCTCTTAAACTGCTTTGTTTTTCAAGGGCGTCATGCCCTGTATTTGGCTTTAACATTTTGCTTTCTCAGCCTAGGCAACGCAGAAAGACTTTGGCGCTCTCTCTCTCTCTCTCTCTCTCTCTCTCTCTCTCTCTCTCTCTTTTTCTTTTGAGACAGAGTCTCCCTCGGTCACCCAGGTTAGAGTGCAGCGACTTGATGGCGGTTCACTGCAACCCCCGCTTCCTGGGTTGAAACGATTCTCATGCCTCAGCCTCCCGAGTAACTGAGATTACAGGTGCACGCCACCATGCCCAGCTAATTTTTGTAGTTTTTAGAGACAGCCAAGACTCTGTTTCTTAAAAAAAAAAAAAAAAAGTCGGGCGCAGTGGCTCACGCATGTAATCTCCACACTTTGAGAGGGGGAGGCGGGCAGATCACGAGGTCAAGAGATTGGGAACATCCTGACCAACATGGTGAAACCGAGTCTCTACTAAAAATGCGAAAATTAGCTGACGTGGTGGTGCGTGCCTGTAATCCCAGCTACTGGGGAGGCTGAGGCAGGAGAATCCCTTGAACCAGGGCTTCGGAGGTTGCAGTGAGCCGAGATGGTGCCATTGCACTCCAGCCTGGCGACAGAGCGAGACTCAATTAAAAAAAAAAAAAAATAATAATAATAACCTGGGCACCCACCTGTAGGCACCCACCAGCAAGTCCCAGTTACTTGGGAGGCTGAGGCTGGAGGATTACTTTAGCCCAGAAGTTCAAGGGTGCAATGAGCTCATGCTTTGTCTAATATATTTATCCAAACAGCCTCTTTCTGTTCTGTACGTTTGTATTTATACGGTTACTTTTTTTTTTTTTTGAGACGGAGTCCCGCTCTGTCGCCCAGGCTGGAGTGCAGTGGCGCTATCTCGGCTCACTGCAAGCTCCGCCTCCCGGGTTCTTGCCATTCTCCTGCCTCAGCCTCCCAAGTAGCTGGGACTACAGGCGCTCGCCACTACGCCTGGCTAATTTTTTTTTTTTTTTTTGTATTTTTAATAGAGACGGGGTTTCACCGGGTTAGCCAGGATGATTTCGATCTCCTGACCTCATGATCCGCCCGCTTCGGCCTCCCAAAGTACTGGGGTTACAGGCGTGAGCCACCGCGCCCGGCCCCTACAGTTACTTTTGTACAAGTGCTTTGCTCTGGGAAATTAGGTGCCTTGTAATTGTTGTGATTGATAATGATGACATTGGAGAAGGAACATAAGACGAAGGAAGCTGACTCTGGGTAGGCAATTCTACTTCATTTTGCAATCTCTTTTCCTTTTTGCATGCCTGTGCGAATATTCTAAGATTGAAGAAGTTGTGGAGGTAAGAGTGAACCGTTTGGGAATTCTTTCATTATCTCCCTTTTTAGGACAGCACAAAGATCAAATCACTGTCACCTCATGCAAGAAATGTGAGAACTGTGGCTACAAATCACTCAATACAGTACTTTGCATATTATTTCCTTACTGCTTACATAATTTATTGCAACATATTCTGCTTCTTTTCCCAGAACTGTCAAATCTCTGCTATATCAGTACTGGCTAAATTAGGTGTTAAATGATTGAGCTTCAAGATGGGCAAATCATGACTTCGGACTACATTCCTCTTTGCCTGGGGGCTGGGAAATTCCGTAAGCTCTCTGTGTTTCTATCAGACTGGTCTTGAAGGCGGTGGCTGTTTGTGGATCTCCGCAGAGCGCCAACGTTGGCTTAAAAAAAACCCAAAGCTAGATTGTCCAAAAGGTATCCAAAAGGTAGTTGTATTCTTTACAAGCCATCTTTTAGCTTTAAAACGTGATGAAGCATTTCCAGTTCCCTTTTCTTCAACTAATTCAGCAACTCCCTTTTTTGTTAGGTCCGCGCTGCTGCTAAGACTTCAGATGAAAGATGCTCCGGGGACTCCGTTATCCTGGGCCCCTCTGCCCGACATTTTTTATTAAGCGCTGCCTCCTGGCGGCGGCTCTAATGCTGGACGCCTTCCCAGCCTAGTGGAGTTCACTTTCTCTGGTTTGGAATCTGGAAGCTGATGCAACAGTTCCCCCGAGGGGGCGGGGAGTCGGGATCCCGGAGTAGAAGAGACTGCCTTCGGGAGACCCCTCCTCCGGCTCCGAGCAGGCACCTTTCCTCGCCCCGCCTCCCGCTCCCGCCCCCGCCCCCCCCACAAGGGGCTTCCAGTCTGGGGGTCCTACCCAGATTCAGCTAAGCATCTCGGGGCAGGAGGCAGTTGTGGCCAGGGGTGGGGGCTCTCGCCCCGACCCCTGTCTGGCAGCCAGCTTATGCGGGGTTGGGAGGGAGGGAAGAGGAAGCTGAGCGTTCATGGGGTAGACGACCAGTCTCTAAGGGTGTCCACGGTCATTTTCATTTCCCCGCAGCAATCCAGCTGTGCGGGAGCGAGGAGCGGACAGGGGAGCGGGTTGCGAGGCCTCAGTGCTTGGACCTTTGCGCCCTTCGCCTACACCCACGACAATCCCCTCTTCTAGCGCTTCCTAGAGTCGGTGGAAGGGCGGGGGCGGCTTGGCCAGGTGGAGGGAGCGGAAGGGACGCCTGTTGGGGTGAGGTCCTGGTCCCCCAAGGCAGAGCTCGAGTGGGCCCCCACAGCCAGACCTGGGCCTCGGGGGCGACCCTGTTCTTCAGAGGGGTAATGAAGGCGGACGGTGGCTGGGTCCGAGCTTGGGAAGGCGTTGTCCTAGGACCGCAGACTGGGTACCCAAAAGAAGGAGGGAAATAAAAGCGAAACAAATGGCAGGGGACCGGAGAAAGCGAGGGTGGATTGCGGGGTGGGGATGGGAGAAAGGGACAAAGGTGAGTGAGGCCAGCAGGTTGGGCGGAGGCGGAGAGGGGGATGGGAACGGCCAAGGGCTAGGCCAGCGAGGATCGCGGGCTAGGGGACAGCTTTTCCGGGGAAGAGCAGCGGGCGGGGCGCATGGTGGGGAGTTGAGTGTATGCTTCGAAGTTCCGCTGTAGAACCCACTTGCATATGCATGAACCTGAGCGTTCGCCTCCCTCGGCCTTTTCCTCCTTTGCCCTTCACCCTTTCGCAGCTGTAGCACTTAGCTCTCGTCATCTCCACGCCGCACCCAGACCGGTCACCTGAGCCTGGGTGTGAGGTAGAGCAGACAAGAATTTCCTGGATCCAGGGAAAGAGTGTTAGATGATAGGCTTTTTGTTTTGCTTTGCTTTTCCCATTAATGAAACAAAAGTCCGTTTCAAATCATTCTAGGCCTCCCAGTAAAACCGTGAAAGCCATACTTTCTTCTTTGCCTTTAACACATTACTGTCAAAAAGAGTACCTCCGGGTACTCCTTGCTTAGGAGCCAGAGCGGCAGCCAAACAGGAGGGCCTGGAGAGCAAATTCAAGGACATGCCCAGGAGCCTAGCTACCTGGGAAATCAAATAAATAACATAGTTCATTCATTCATTTATTAACCCAGCAAACATTTATTAACTGTCTATGTGAGCCCTGCTCTGCGGGGATACAGTGGTGAACAAAGCTTTTGTGATGCTTACATTCTAGTGGGGGTGGTGACAGCAAACAAATGACACCGGGAATGGACAATATCACTGGGAAGCATGTTCCAGGCAGGGAGAACAGAAATTGCAAAAGCTGTGAGGCGGGAGCGTGCTTGCTGTGTGGCCACAGCAGGGAAGCCAATGAAGCTGTAGTGGAATGAGGAAGACAGCAGGGGGGCCCATGCAAGCAAAGACAGCTTCCTCTTCCTAGGTCTTCCCTCACAACTTGGACCTGACCCCAGAGTGCAGGTAAGGGGCCAGCAAGTTGGGTAGCAGACTGAGAGTGTCTAAAAGACACTAAATTGTCTTTGCAATAATTCAGGTATTTGGTGCCAGTGTACTATGATTTCTGTGTCTTGGTGAAATATGAGTTGGCTTTCATCCAGTGACATAGACTTATTGACAACTCCTTACCTGGACTACTTCTGTCTGGAGTAATTTTGCAAGACAGGTGCAAATTGCAGGGTGTAGCCCAGGGGCCAGCCAGCTGACAGTTGCTTAAAGGCATTAGTCACAGTTGTAATTCCAAAAATGCATGATGCACTGTGAAGTGCTGCTCCCTGAGGGCAAGAGATTTATACTATTATCTGATTTTAAGTGGTTTACTGTGCTTATCAAGAAGCTGTTTGCTTCAGAATATTGCATGTGATGAAGATGTGTAATAATTTCTTCTTTTTTTTTTTTGACTGGAGTGCTCACTGCAACCTGTGCCTCCCGGGTTCAAGCGATTTTCCTGCCTCAGCCTCCCAAGTAGCTGGGATTACAGGTGCCCGCCACCATACCTGGCTAATTTTTGTATTTTTAGTAGAGACGGGGTTCCACTATGTTGGCCAGACTGGTCTCAAACTCCTGACCTTGTGATCTGTCCGCCGTGGCCTCCCAAAGTGCTGGGATTACAGGCGTGAGCCACCACGCCCGGCTGATACGTAATAATTTCTAATTTTGAATATAAAGAGGCTTACACAATTTGTATTCCAGGAAAATTGGTATTTCCCCCACCTCTGCTAAGTAAACGTTCGACAGATGTTTAAATAAAACTGGTTTGAAGGGATGCCAACTCATTAGTCTGCCCAGGGTGCCATGGCCCAGTTGGCTCTTACCTGGTGACACACATCGATATCACCTGAACCAATTAGAGATCTCAGCTGTGAGTGAGCTTGCTTGGTGTCTAAATGTGCTTGGCTGTCCTCCTATAAGTGGTCTTCCTTGGCCTGCATTACCTCCCTTGGCTTGCTTTAGGGGCTGAAATGGCGCTGACACTCTTGAGATGGGACTGAAAGTTTCCTTCTGACCATGGGATCGTATCCCCTCTGCAGGACTAAGGATAGTACATGAGTGGGAGTGAGTGGGAGATGATTAGGAAATGGAATGAGGGGAGTTGCAAGAGGCATCAGAGGTCACTATCAATGGAGGGGAAAGCTTAAATGCTCAGTAAATGTAGGGCAACAAGGAAGAGGGGGTGGGGCTGAGGGAGGGAGAAGGAGCTGAGACTCAGGTATTTGGTGCCAGTGTAGTGGAGAAGGTGCCTGGAGGCTGGCAGGCATTGAGGTCCTCTGGGTCTGACCAGGCAGTCCCAGCTCCAGCCCGTCCCCTGGCCCCTCCCCGCTGCCGGCCAGAGTCACACATGTGTTTTCCTGTTTTCCATTTCAGTCCCCGTTACCCTCTGCTTTTTCTGCTCCTCAGAGTCAACAGCTGCTGCAGCGTGAGCCATACCCTTGGTTCTCCTAACTAGCACCTTCCCCTCTCCCTTGACTGAGCTGGTAGCCCCTCCTCCCTGCACCTGCCCAAAGGTCACTGGACAGGTAAGAGGTGGGAGAGGAGGGACAATGGGCGAGAGGGGAAGTGTAGGAGGAGGATGGAGTGAGTCCTAAAAATCGGCTGAATGGAGACCCAAGAGCCTCCTGTTTCTTGATCCCAGCCGTGTCCCTCCCTGGGCTGAAACTTCTGCCCAGAGACTTCAGCCCTTCCTTAATGGAAGCCCTGGCCACAGGAGTAAACAATTTCTTTTTTGTTTCACCTTTTTTTTTTTTTTTTTAAGAGACTGACTTAGCCACAGTAGAATATAGAAAAACAAACAGAGAACTGGGGAGGGAGGAGCTGAGCTTCTAGCTTGGAGTGATGGGGAAATCTAGTCATACCAGAGTGTATCTGTTTTCTGTTTCTGTTGTTAGGGGAGGCAGCACAGACTGGTTGGAGCCAGGAAGGCAGGACATGGGGTCTCTGGGAGAGAAAGTGTGTTCTTACAGTAGTTCCCTGAGCTCGGCTGAGGAGCCAAGACCCCGAGTTATGTGCTAGTTCCTGGAGGAAGTGTGTTTTGGTGTTGCCATTCGAGGGTGAGGTTAGGGTGAGGGGCTCCACTGACTGTTCTGCCCAGCACTGCATACTGGAGGCCCTGCTGCCAGTTTCTGAATCAAATTTCTTCCACAGGCTGTAGGATGAGTGTGTTGTCCTGTAATCTTCACTGGGTGTTCAGAGATGAATGCATCTCAGACAGGGAAAGACGACAAGGGCTGCTGTTATCTTATGGGGTTGCTCATGTAAAACCTGGGGTGGGCCAGGTGCAGTGGCTCACACCTGTAATCCCAGCACTTTGGGAGGTTGAGGTGGGAGGATCACAAGGCCAGGAGTTCGAGACCAGCCTGGTCAACATGGTGAAAACCCGTCTCTACTAAAAATAAAAAAAATAAAAATTAAAAATTAGCTGGGCATAGTGGTGGGTGCCTGTAATCCCAGCTACTAGGGAGGCTGAAGCAGGAGAACCCGGGAGGTGGAGGTTGCAGCAAGCAGAGATTGCACCACTGCACTCCAGCCTGGGGGACAAAGCAAAACTCCGTCTCGGAGAAAAAAAAAGCCCCAAAACCCAAACCCCCCCCCCAAAAAAAAAAAAAAAAAAAAAAAAGAAAACCTGGGGCAGAAGAGCCCCTTTGGGAGAGCCTAGGGATGTTGTTGGTCGCAGGCTGCCTGAATGGCGGAAGCATTACCCTAAGACCTGGGGTCTTAGGGAGAAATGTGAGCTGCCAAAAATGGTGCCTTCTTGTCCAGGGTGCTAGGTAGTGGTTGAGAAAAGACAGGGGCTTCATGTTCTCTATGAATGGCAGCCTCCCTTGCCTAGTTTGCATGGGCAGACTGAAGTAGGTTAGAGTCCACTAGCACTTCTTGGTGCTACCACCAGGGCATGCTGTTTGCTGGAGTGCGGGTTTTACCCCAGCAGATTTCTGTCTCAAAATTCCACGGACAGGACTTCACTTTTCAGATGCCACCAGTCAGGAATGAAACCCTGTACACTTCTCTCTCCATTCCCCCTCACAGTTTTCCCTTCCTTTGTCCCTCCTTCCTTCCTTTCTTTTACATCATATTAGGACACATGCCCACCCCTTGGTGCCAGTGAATTTGGTCTTAAAAGGGCAGGCGTGATGATGTGTTTGTGTTTTCTTTTGTTTGCTTTAGAAGTGGGCACCCTAGCAATAGCAGCACTGCCAAGAGGACTTCTAATCACCTCTTATCCCTGCAAAGAATGAGAAAGGGGAGGGGCAGCCAGGAAGGAGATTAACAAACTTTGTTGGAGCCTTTAGTCTAGGCTATAGACTGAAGGATGACAGAGGCTTTCTTTCTTTTTAATCTAGTCTGATTACATCTTCCTCCAGGTAATTCATGTAGGTCATTCCTGTCCAAAAGCAAGGTCTAAGGTGGTGCTGGTGGCTCATGCCTGTAATCCCACCACTTTGGGAGGCAGAAGCAGGTGGATCAGTTGAAGCCAGGAGTTCAAGACCAGCCTGGCCAACAGAGCGAAACCTCATCTCTACTAAAAATACAAAAATTAGGCTGGGCACGATGGCTTATGCCTGTAATTCTAGCACTTTGGGAGGCTGAGGTGGGCAGATTGCCTGAGTTTAGGAGTTTAAGACCATCCTGGTCAATATGGTGAAACCCCGACTCTACTAAAAACACAAAAGATTAGCTGGGCGTGCTGGTGTGTACCTGTAATCCCACCTACTCAGGAGGCTGAGGCAGGAGAATTGCTTGAACCTGGGAGGCGGAGGTTGCAGTGAGCGGAGATCGCGCCACTGCACTCCAGCCTGGGCAACAGAGCAAGACTCTGTCTCAAAATAAAATAAAATAAAACAAAATAAATAAAAATACCAAAATGAAAACACAAAAATTAGCCAGGCATAATCCTAGTTACTCAGGAGTCTGATGCGTGAGAATTGCTTGATCCAGGAGGTGTTGGAAGTTGCAGTGAATCAAGATCGTGCCACTGCACTCCAGCCTGGGTGACAGAGTGAGACCTTCTCTCAAACAACCAAACAAAAAATAAATAAAATAAATAAATAAATAAAATAAAATAAAATAAAAAGAAGGCCTAGAGACTAGGGCAGGCCAGGGGGATGGGGAGATGGATAGTATACTTGTGTGATTAAGAGTATATGAGCTCTGGTGGTTCCATTAGATGATGTGCTTAAAGTCCTTAGCAGTGTGTCTGACCCAGGTAAGTGCTCAATAAGTGATAGCAATTATTATTACAGGAGCATTTTGGAGAAAAGGATAGTCTCCTCCAGAAGGATTTCAGATCACTGTGAAGCCTGTCTTGGGAAAAGCATGATCTCTGGAAACGCTCACACCAGAATCCTCCTCCTAGATTAAATTAAAAGTTTAAAGAGCTAGAATGGGAGGATGTATGGTGGAGATGTCTCCCAGAGATGTTTAGATCTCTATTCTCTGGTTGTAGAATAACCAAAGAGGGTTAGAAGAGATATGAGAAGAAACAGACAGTTGGATTTCAGAATGGATAGGGTCTATTTCTGTTGGTAAAATAGAATACCAGATTTAAAGTAAATAATAAAGACAGCATAAACTATGTGATTTCCAAAAAATGCTCAGCTTTCTCTGCCTGTTCTGGGCCTGTCTGTCCAACAGAATTCAGTGAACTCTGATTTCCTCATTTTATTTAAAAAATTTTTTTTTTTGAGACGGAATCTCGCTCTGTCACCCAGGCTGGAGTGCAGTGGCCCAGTCTCGGCTCACTGCAAGCTCTGCCTCCCGGGTTCCTGCCATTCTCCTAGCTCAGCCTCCCGAGTAGCTGGGACTACAGGCACCCGCCACCACACCCAGCTAATTTTTATTTTTATTTGTTTGTATTTTTAGTAGAGACAGGGTTTCCCCGTGTTAGCCAGGATGGTCTTGATCTCCTGACCTTGTGATCCAGCTGCCTTGGCCTCCCAAAGTGCTGGGATTACAGGCGTGAGCCACTGCGCCCGGCCTGATTTCCTCATATTTTTTAGGAAAGTGGAGTAAACTTATATATGAGGAAGTCGTTCATAGGAATTTATGCTTACCCAAAAATCTTGGTATGTTTTGTCAAGAATGAAAAGGCACATGGGTCTGGTGGGGATGCAGTCAGATATTTGATCTCTTGACTGTGTTTCTTTTGAAGTAGTCTGAGGCTCAGACTTTGGGGCAGTGGCCCAGGTTTGGAGGCAACCTCCCAGTCTCTCTTTGCATGGGGAAGTGTGCAGAGTTCTCTTAGAACGCCCAGTCACAGGGTGTAGAGACTGCTCTTACACTTCCTGTAATCTCAGCATGGGAACAAGCCTTTGTGTCACACTGTGCAACCTTCCTCCCTTTCTTAAATGCTTGGGGTGAGAGAGAAGAGAGGCTAGGGTGGGGCATGGAGGACACACAGAGAGAGAGAGTGCTGTGTATTCCTTCCCGGCTACTGTCCTGTCCTCAGCTAACTTGGTCTGGAACAGTTTCCCCAGGGCTACAGATACTGCACCCAGCTGACTGTCCTTTCTTCTGGGCCCCTGGTCCCAGAGCAGAGCTGACAAAGGAGATTCCTGAGAGAGTGACTTCTTATCACAGAAAGTGCTGAGCCAAGAGCTCCTAGCCACCCCTTTTGCAGATGTGAAGGGCCAGTGAACCTTGGACACAGATGGTTGCTTAACAGTCCTTTCCCCCTCCCTCACTCCTTCCTTTGCAGGCTGCCTCACCTCCTCCACCCTTCTTGCTTAAATCCATAGGCATTTTTCTGGCCTTCCCTTTTACTGCTGGCTGGGAAGGAGGAGCATCAGACCACAGATCCTGGAAGGCACTTCTCTTCCTGACTGCTGCTGGCACTGCCGTGAGAACCTGCTTATATCCAGGACCCAGGAGTAAGTGTGCGTTCCACCCTCTTCTCATCTCCACTCGCCTTGCTTACCCTCGTCTTTGCTGCTGTGCAGTGTCTAATTGCTTCTTCTCCCGAGTGCCTCTCACCCTAATATCTCTCCATTGCTTGACTAGCCTCTTCTGTTTTCCTCTCAGCTGTCTCCTGCTCGGTGTTTTCCAGCATGTGCTGCCTGGCTGCAGCTGTCTTCCTGCCTTGGCTTGCAGTGGTATCTCTCCAGCAGCAACTCTGGGGTAGGGAGTGGCCATCAGCTGCCTCCAATCATCTCTAGGTTTCGTTGTACATTGGATCACCCTTCTCTCATTCATACTTTTTTGGGTGATTCAACGATGCTGATGTGAGGGATCTGAGAGCAGGAGGCTTGGAATACCAGAGACCGGGAAAAAGGTATCTGGGAAAGGAAAAGCGAGGAAAAGAGAATAGCCTGTTTTCTTTCAGGGTGAGGTGGGTCTACTTGGGCTTTGCCAGGGCTGAAGACTCCAGCTAAGGGTTAAGGGATGCTCCTTGGGCAGGAGGATGGTTGTGGGTTTCCAGCAGATTTCTGAAGCCGTTAGGTTTGGCAGACATAGAGTCCTTGGGGAAAAGAGCAGCGTCATGAGGCGCTCCCACAGATTAGTTGCTTGTAAGATCGGTTCCTAATGTTGTATCTCAGCGCAGGTGATCGCTGAAGCTGAAATTGGAGGGAAGACGGGTTTTGGATAAGGCTGAAAACTCAGGGTCAAGCCATTATGGTTATTTTCTGGGAACTGCCACGCTGCCCCCATGCCTATCTTGTATTATAGCAGGCTCAGAGAGAACCAACATTTAGTGTTTTTTTTGTTTTGTTTTGTTTTGTTTTTGAGACGGAGTTTTGCTCTTGTTGCCCAGGCTGGAGTGCAATGGCCTGATCTTGGCTTACTGCAACCTCCACCTCCCGGGCTCAAGTGATTCTCCTGCCTCAGCCTCCCAAGCAGCTGGGATTACAGGCATGTGCCATCACACATGGCTAATTTTTGTATAGACCAAGTAGAGACCAAGTTTCTCAATGTTGGGCAGGCTGGTCTTGAACTCCCTTCTTTAGGTGATCTGCCCGCCTTGGCCTCCCAAAGTGCTGGGATTACAGACATGAGCCACTGTGCCCAGCCCAAGATTTCGTTCTCTATTTGGTGAGTTGGGTGGGCAGCAATATCCTAATGATGAGAGACAGATGCTTTCTCTCTGGCGAATGAGTGCCTTCTCTTAAAAATTCAAGTTGGAGGCCGGGCAAGGTGGCTCATGCCTATAATCCCAGCACTTGGGGAGGCTGAGGCGGGCGAATCACCTGAGGTCAGGAGTTTGAGACCAGCCTGACCAACATGGAGAAACCCCGTCTCTACTAAAAATACAAAATTAGCCGGGTGTGGTGGTGCATACCTGTAATCCCAGCTACTCGGGAGGCTGAGGCAGGAGAATCACTTGAACCTGGGAGGTGGAGGTTGCGGTGAGCTGAGATTGCACTCCAGCCTAGGCAACAAGAGCGAAACTCTGTCTCAAAAACAAAAAACAACAAACAAACAAACAAGATTAGCCAGGCGTGGTGGCAGGTGCCTGTAATCCCAGCTACTTGGGAGGCTGAGGCAAGAGAAGTGCTTGAACCTGGAAGGCTGAGGTTGCAGTGAGCCGAGCCAAGATTGCACCACTGCACTCCAGCCTGGGCTACAGAGCGAGACTCTGTCTATAAATAAATAAATACATACATATTCAAGTTGGGGTTGTTTTGATGAGTGAGCTAGAGAAAAGGTTATTTGGAGGTCTCTGCAGTGGTTGGTGGGCTGCCCATATTAGCCTGCGTTGGAGGCAGGTAGAGGTTCTATGTAATTGCCAACCACCTAATATATAGCATCATCTTTCTTCCTTAAAGGGCAATGCCAGGAAGCTGGTGAAGGGTTTCCTCTCCTCCACCATGGTTGACAGCACTGAGTATGAAGGGGCCTCCCAACCTGAGGTGGAAACCTCCCCTTTGGGTGATGGGGCCAGCCCAGGGCCGGAGCAGGTAAAGCTGAAGAAGGAGATCTCACTGCTTAACGGCGTGTGCCTGATTGTGGGGAACATGATCGGCTCGGGCATCTTTGTTTCCCCCAAGGGTGTGCTCATATACAGTGCCTCCTTTGGTCTCTCTCTGGTCATCTGGGCTGTCGGGGGCCTCTTCTCCGTCTTTGGGGCCCTTTGTTATGCGGAACTGGGCACCACCATTAAGAAATCTGGGGCCAGCTATGCCTATATCCTGGAGGCCTTTGGAGGATTCCTTGCTTTCATCAGACTCTGGACCTCCCTGCTCATCAGTGAGCCCACCAGCCAGGCCATCATTGCCATCACCTTTGCCAACTACATGGTACAGCCTCTCTTCCCAAGCTGCTTGGCCCCTTATGCTGCCAGCCGCCTGCTGGCTGCTGCCTGCATCTGTAAGTAGGGCTGGGGCAGGAGGTGGTGGATGGAGGGCTGGGCAGAGGCTGGGATGTGAGTGCAGTCTGGGAGTAAGAAGGAGATAGAAAGGAATGCCTCTGACAACATATATATATATACACACACACACACACACAACTATATATATACACACACATACAACTATATATATACACACAACTATTTATATACAATTATATATATACACAACTTTCTCTCTCTCTCTCTATATATATAGTTAAATTAATGTATGCTTAGTGTGAAATTTCAAACAGTACCACAGTGTAACATAAAAACACTCACCTTTCCCCCAACTTCTCATGGTAAGGACTATTAGCAGTTTGCATATTCTTCCTGATTTTTTTTTTTAAGAGACAGGTGTTTTGCTCTGTCACCCAGGCTGGAGTGCAGTGGTGTGATTATACCTCACTTCAGCCTCGAACTTCTAGGCTCAAGCTATCCTCCTGCCTCAGCCTCCTGAGTAGCAGGGACTACAGGCACACTGATTTTTTTTTTTTCTTGTTCCTTCAAGAGATGTAGTTTTGGCAGGGTGTGGTGGCTTATGCCTGTAATTCCAGCACTTTGGGAGGCTGAGGTGGGCAGATCACCTGGGGTCAGGAGTTCGAGACTAGCCTGGCCAACATGGTGAAACCTCATCTCTACTAAAAATACAAAAATTAGCTGGGCATGGTGGCAGGCATCTGTAATCCCAGCTACTCAGGAGGCTGAGACAAGAGAATCACTTGAACCCAGGAGGCAGAGGTTGCGGTAAGCCAAGATTGCACCACTGCACTCCAGCCTGGGTGACAGAGTGCGACTCCATCTCAAAAAAAAAAAAAAAAAAAAAAAAAAAAATTAAAAAAAGAGGTATGTTTTGTTCTTTTACAAAAATGAGATCATACTAGTCTACATGTAATTCTACAACGTGCTTTTCCTCTAGCATTATCAGTGACATTCTTTTCTACTTACAGATCTACTTTTTAAAAAATGCTTCGTATTATTCCATGTTAATTTTAAGGATGTATTTTAAAATTATGTTTTAATTCCATGTTAATTATAAGGATTTAAGTAGTTTATTTATCTAGCTAGTCCTCTGTTAATGGCCATGTACCTTGGTTTCAGTTTCTCAGTCTTACAGATAATGCTCCAGTGGATGTCCTTTTGCAGTTGCGTGAGTATTTCTGTAGGCTAGATTCTTCCTTTTTTTTTTTTTTTTTGAGATAGAGTCACTCTGTCACCCAGGCTTGAGTGGCGCAATCTCAGCTCACTGCAACCTCCATCTTCTGGGTTCAAGTGATTCTCTTGCCTCAGCCTCCCTAGTAGCTGGGATTACAGGCATGTGCCACCATGCCCAGCTAATTTTTTTGTATTTTTAGTGGAGATGGGGTTTCACTGTGTTGGCCAGGCTGGTCTTGAACTCCTGACCTCAAGTGATCTACCTGCCTCGGCTTCACAAAGTGTTGGGGTCACAGGAATGAGCCACTGCACCCAGCCTCTGTGGGCAAGATTTTTAATACTGTCATTTCAGTCCACCTTGACTTTTTCTCCATCTCATAAATAAAATATTATTTAAATCTGTACATTCAGCAAAGATTCACCATTGGAGGTGCTGAGATGATGATTCTCCACAGCCCCATCCCTCAGATGCCTCTATTCTTGAAAAATGCGCTTCCAACCTGAGAGAGCCTAGGACCTTAGAGATGCCTTCCACCCCACAACTGTGAAGAAGCTCAGACATTCTGTCAGTTTGAGGGGCAGCTGCTGTAGCAGTTGGGGCACAGGAATCTTGCACCAGGTGCAATTGCTCATTGGCTCCCTGCTCTCCCATCAGCTTGTGTCCTTTTTTCTTTCAATTTCTGTATTGCCCCATTCCTTTCCAGCTTCCCTGATTTTACTGTTGTGTAGAGAACTGGCTGTCTTTGGTGGGGTCCTTCTGTGTTTTGTGTGTCCTTGTGTCTGGCCTGGGCTCATCTCTGTGTATGTTTGTCATACATGGCAACAGTCAGGGAGGGGTGGAAGGCACCACTTTGTGTTGCAAGAAGGGGGTTTTCACTGAGGTTGTTTTTTTTTTTTTGAGACAGAGTTTCACTCTTGTTGCCCAGGCTGGAGTGCAATGGTGCAATCTCGGCTCACCACAACCTCCGTCTCCCGGGTTCAAGTGATTCTCCTGCCTCAGCCTCTCAAGTAGCTGGGATTACAGGCATGTGCCACCATGCCTGGCTAATTTTTGTATTTTTATTAGAGACAGGGTTTCTCCATGTTGGTCAGGCTGGACTCGAACTCCTGACCTCAGATGATCCGCCCACCTCAGCCTCCCAAAGTGCTGGGATTACAGGCATGGGCCACATTCCCAGCCTTAGAATTCTATTATTTTAACTATCTTTGTCTGTGTCATTTCTGACAGCTCTTATTCCTTGATTCTGGCATTGTGCCTACCTCTGCCAGTCACCCCTTTTTAATTTTCTGCTGCTGCTGCTTCTTTTTTTTTTTTTTTTGAGACAGAGTTTTGCTCTTGCTGCCCAGGCTGAAGTGCAATGGCGCGATCTCGGCTCACTGCAACCTCCGCCTCCTGGGTTCCAGTGATTCTCTTGTCTCAGCCTCCCAAGTAGCTGGGATTACAGGCGCCCGCCACCACGCCAAGCTAATGTTTTTGTATTTTTAGTAGAGACAGGATTTCACTATGTTGTCCAGGCTGGTCTCGAACTCCTGACCTCAGGCGATCCACCTGCCTTGACCTCCCAAAGTGCTGGGATTACAGGCGTGAACCACTGCACCTGGCCAATTTTCTGCTTCTAATTTAGGTATAGAGACATACATGTTCAAACCCTCATTCACCCATGTACACATTCATGTGCCTGTATATCCTTGTAAGAATACATGCAAAGGCCGGGTGCAGTGGCTTACGCCTGTAATCCCAGCACTTTGGGAGGCCAAGGCGGGTGGATCACAAGGTCAAGAGATCAGGACCGTCCTGGCCAACATGGTGAAACCCCGTCTCTACTAAAAACACAAAAATTAGCTGGGTGTGGTGGTGCATGCCTGTAGTCGCGGCTACTTGGGAGGCTGAGGCAGGAGAATCGCTTGAACCCGGGAAGCAGAGGTTATAGGGAGCAGAGATTGTGCCATTGCACTCCAGCCTGGGTGACAGAGCGAGACTCTGTCTCAAAGAAAAAAAAAAAAAAAAAAGCTGGGTGTGGTGGTGGGTGCCTGTAATCCCAGATACTGTAGAGGCTGAGGCAGGAGAAATGCTTGAACCCAGGAAGCAGAGGTTGCAGTGAGCCGAGATCATGCTACTGCACTTCAGCCTGGGCCACAGAGCGAGACTCTCTCAAAAGACAAAACAATACGAAACAAAACAAAAATAACACATGCAAAGTAGCCACAGTTATGGTTCATATGCAGAGCTCTTTAGTGAGTAAAAGGCATGGAGTTTTGTGCACAGATGTGTGACACACATTTGTGATTACTCTGATAGAGTGAAATGTGCACATCACTTGTGCACACACTTGTGTTTGAGGTTGGGCTCAATAGCTATGTGACCTTGAGCCAAGTGCACTGACTGTTTAATTCCAGGCTGTTGTGAGAATGGAATGAGATTCAGTGAAAATCATAAATTATGACTCAAGTATAAGGTATTATGTTTAAAATTACTATCTTTCTTGGTCACTTATAGTCCTGTTCCTTTTCCTGTTTCTTGGCTTCATCTGAGTAGTTATGGTTAGATAAATGAGATATTACTGCATAGGTAATATCTGGACTTTGTTCTATCTTTAATAACTTCAGAGGAACATAGAGATCTAAAGAAGGTTCAGAAGGGCAATCAAGACTAAGAATTTAGTGACATATGATTCATGGGTTTACTCCTTCAGCCACTGTTTTAGTTTTGTTTTAAAATTTTTTTTATAGAGATGGGGTCTCGCTATGTTGCCCGGGCTGGTCTCAAACTCCTGGGCTCTAGCAATCTGCCTGCCATGGTCTCCCAAAGTGCTAGGAGCCACTGCACGTGGCCTTCTGGCACTGTTTAATAAGCACCTGACACAAGTCAGATGCTAGGACCTATGAAGACATTCTGATTAGCCTAAGTGAGAACTTAGGCAGAATCTTCAGATTTAGCAACAGAAGGGCTTTAATTTAGAGCTTTCATACATTCCCTCCCTTAGAAAAAATTTAATTAGGGCATGCTATGTGTGTGCTAGATATTTTACTTAGTGCTGCAAAATGAAGAAGAATGATATCTGGCCCTTGCCATTCCATAATTTATAGTCCAGAAAGGAGACAGACATGTTAACAAATAATTGTCATGCAATATAATTCGTGCACTGATAGAGGCACCATAAGAGCAAATGGGGCAATATTTTTTTTTTTGAGACGAAGTTTCACTCTTGTCGCCCAGGCTGGAGTGATCTCGCCTCATTCATGCAACCTCCATGGCCCAAGTTAAGTGATTCTCCTGCCTCAGCCTCCCGAGCAGCTGGGATTACAGGCATGCACCACCACACCTGGCTAATTTTTGTGTTTTTAGTAGAGACGGGGTCTCACCATGTTGGCCAGGCTGGTCTCGAACTCCTAACCTCAGGTGAACCGCCTGCCTCAGCCTGCCAAAGTGCTGGGACTACAGGCATGAGCTACCACGCCTGACCTAAATGGGGCAACTTTATTTTTGTAGTGGGGGAGAGCTTAGGAAAGTGTCACAGAGAACATGGTGTCTGAGCTGAATTTTGAAAACAAATATAGCTGTCTCCTGCGACCTTTCACACAGGAGACTGCATGTACAAAGGTGTGGAGGTGCAAGGCACAGAATGTTCAGAGAATTCCAGGTCATTGGTATGGTTGGAATGTGGGGTGGGAGAGGGGCTAGGAGACAGCGCTGGGTGAGATGGGTTTTATAATCAGGTTGGACTTTATCTAAAAGATAAGGGGAAGCTATTGTTTATTTTTTTATTTTTAGAGATGGGGGTTCTTGCTCCGTCGCCCAGGCAGGAGTGCAGTGGTGCAGTCATAGCTCACTGCGGCCTCCAACTCCTGGCCTCAAGTGATCCTCCTACCTCCTGAGTAGCTAGGATTACAGGTGGGAGCTACAAAGCTACACAGCTACTGATTTTAAGCAGGGGTATGGGGACTACTGAAATAATCAGATTTGGTTAAAAGGAGAACTCTGGTGGAGACATGGAGAATGTTTTTAGAAAGAGCAAGAGACAGAAAGGTGGGGAGACTAGTTTAGGGAGCTGAAAACTGAATCCATGTGAAGGGTGATGAAGATCTGCACTGTGGAGTGGCCTTAGGAACAGAGATGAGGGTATGAATAAAGAAATAGTTGGCTGGGCGCAGTGGCTCACGCTGGTAATCCCAGCACTTTGGGAGGCCGAGGCGGGTGGATCACGAAGTCAGGAGATCGAGACCATCTGGCTAACATGGTGAAACCCCGTCTCTACTAAAAATACAAAAAAAATTAGCTGGGCGTGGTGGCGGGTGCCTGTAGTCCCAGCTACTCGGGAGGCTGAGGCAGGAGAATGGGAAGAACCCAGGAGGCGGAGCTTGCAGTGAGCTGAGATCCGGCCACTGCACTCTAGCCTGGGCGACAGAGAGAGGCTCCGTCAAAAAAAAAAAAAAGTTAACAGTGGACTTTCAAGGACTTTTTGCAGTGGGTCGGGGAGCTCTCATAGGTAAAGCCCTCCTCCAGCCTTGCCCACAGGTTTCCACCCCAGTATGTTGCTCCCTGTTTAAAATCCTCCAATGACTCCTCATATGCTTTAGGAGAAAATCTAAACCCCTTGAAGGTGTGCCTTGTGCTTTCACTGCTTTGGCCTTCTCATATCCCATAATCCTTCAGGCACACCCCATTACGCATATATTCTAGGTATGGGGGATGTGGAAGCTCTCAGAGTTCGTGAAGCTAGGGGTTTGAGCTTGGACAGGTGTGGGTGATGGGGCTGCCATCTAAAATAGGGAAGATGGGCTGAGTGTGAGGTAGACAGGGCATCCGAGTCTTCTGCTGGGCACTCATGTGGCCCTGCCATGAGCAGTGCCGTCTTTGGCTGTCATGACACAGAAGTGGGTCATTTTCCCAGCAAGTGAGTGATGCTTACCTGAAAAAAGAGGTTGACATGGTGAAACCACGTCTCTATTAAAACACAAAAAAATTAGCTGGGTGTGGTGGCGGGCACCTGTAATCCCAGCTACTTGGGAGGCTGAGGCAGGAGAATCGCTTGAACTTGGGAGGCAGAGGTTGCAGTGAGCCCAGATTGCACCACTGCACTCCAGCCTGGGTGACAGAGCAAGACTCTGTCTCAAAAAGAAAGAAGAGGTTGATGTGTGAATGATAATGCCAGTTTACTGATGTATGTACAGTTTTTTTTTTGTGACAGAGTCTCACTATGTCAGGAGGCAGAGGTTGCAGTGAGTCGAGATCCCAGGTTCAAGTGATTCTCCTGCCTCAGCCTCCCGAGTAGCTGGGATTACAGGCTCCTGCCACCACACCCAGCTAATTTTTGTATTTTTAGTAGAGACGGGGTTTCACCATGTTGGCCAGGATGGTCTCAATCTCCTGACCTCGTGATCTGCCTGCCTTGGCCTCCCCAAGTGCTGGGATTACAGGCGTGAGCCACCGCAGTTGGCCTTTGATGTATGTACAGTTTGTTGATGAGCATACATGGGTAATTTCTTTTAAAAAAATTTTTATTTGTTTAATTTTTCTTCCACTTTTAAGTTGCAAGGCACATGTGCAGGATGTGCAGCTTTGTTACATAGGTAAACATGTGCCATGATTGTTTGCTGCACAGATCAACCCATCATGTGGGTATTAAGCCTAGCATCCATTAGCTATAATTCCTGATCCTCTCCCTCCACCAACCTCCACCGACAGGCCCCAGTGTGTGTTGTTCTTCCCCCACATTTGTGCATGTGTTCTCATCATTCAGCTCCCAATTATAAGTGAGAACATTTGGTGTTTGGTTTTCTGTTCTTACATTAGTTTGCTGAGGATAATGGCTTCCAGTTTCATCCATGTCCCTGCAAAGGACATGATCTCATTCCCTTTTATGGCTGCATAGTATTCCATGGCATATATGTACCACATTTTCTTACTTGCCATATCTTCCTTTCTTTCTTTTTCTTTTCTTTTCTTTTCTTTTTTTTTTTTTTTGAGACTGAATCTTGCTCTGTTGCCTAGGCTGGAGTGCAGTGGCATGATCTTGGCTAACTGCAACCTCTGCCTCCTGGGTTCAAGTGATTCTCTGGCCTCAGCCTTCCAAGTAGCTGGGATTACAGTTGCTCGCCACCACACCCAACTAATTTTTGTATTTTTAGTAGAGATGGGGTTTCACCATCTTGGCCAGGCTGGTCTTGAACTCCTGACCTCGTGGTCCACCCGCCTCGGCCTCCCAAAGTGGTGGGATTACAGTCATGAGCCACTGCGCCTCACCAGGCGTTCCTTTTTCTCTGCAAACTTGCCAGCATCTGTTGTTTCTTGACTTTTTTTTTTTTTTTTTTTTTGAGACGGAGTCTCGCTCTGTCGCCCAGGCTGGAGTGCAGTGGCCGGATCTCAGCTCACTGCAAGCTCTGCCTCCCGGGTTTACGCCATTCTCCTGCCTCAGCCTCCCGAGTAGCTGGGATTACAGGCGCCTGCCACCTCGCCCGGCTAATTTTTTGTATTTTTTAGTAGAGACAGGGTTTCACCGTGTTAGCCAGGATGGTCTCGATCTCCTGACCTCGTGATCCGCCCGTCTCGGCCTCCCAAAGTGCTGGGATTACAGGCTTGAGCCACCGCGCCCGGCCCTTTTTTTTTTTTTTTTTGAGACAAAGTTTCGCTCTTGTTGCCCAGGCTGGAGTGCAATAGCACAATCTCGGCTCAACGCAACCTCTGCTTCCCAGGTTCAAGGGATTCTCCTGTCTTAGCCTCCTGAGTAGCTGGGATAACAGGCGTGCACCCTCACGCCTGGCTAATTTTGTATTTGGCTAATTTTGTATTATTAGAGACAGGGTTTCTCCATGTTGGTCAGGCTGGTCTTGAACTCCCGACCTCAGGTGATTCACCTGCCTCGGCCTCCCAAAGTGCTGGGGTTACAGCTGTTAGCCACCACGCCTGGCTGTTTCTTGACTTTTTAATAATTGCCATTCTGACTGACATGAGATGATTTCTCGTTGTGGTTTTGATTTGCATTTCTCTAATGATCAGTGATGTTGAGCTTTTTTTCATGCTTGTTGGCCACATGAATGTCTTCTTTTGAGAAGTGTTTGCTCATGTCCTTTGCTCACTTTTTAATGGGATTGTTTGTTTCTCTCTTGTAAATTTGTTTAAATTCCTTGTAGACTCTAGTTGTTAGACCTTTATCAGATGGATAGATTGCAAAAAATTTTCGCCCATTCTGTAGAGGTTGTCTGTTCCCTCTGATGATAATTTATTTTGCTGTGCAGAAGCTCTTTAGTTTAATAAGATTCCATTTTTCAATTTTTGCTTTTATTGCAATTGCTTTTGGTATTTTTGCCATGAAATCTTTGCCCGTGCTATGTCCTGAATGGTATTGCTATGAAATCCTAGATTTTTTTCTAGGGTTTTTATAGTTTTGGGTTTTACGTTTAAGTCTTGAATCCATCTTGAGTTAATTTTTGTATAAGATATAAGGAAGGGGTCCAGTTTCAATTTTCTGCATATGGCTAGGCAGTTCTCCCAGCACCATTTATTAAATAGGGAATCCTTTCTCACGTGAGTAATTTCTAATGACCAGAAGGTGTGTGTTCACTATCAAGGCATCCGCTTCCTGGTACCCTGGTAACTGGGAAACCAATCTAGTAATCAGGAAGTTGCTTGCAGGGTATGGAATTGAAACAAAAGAAGAAAATTTGAATAATTTGAGAATTTTTTCCTGAACATGTTGGGCTCTATAAAGCATGGAGCTGAAAGGTGGAGCCCCTGCCTGCAGGGAATGCAAGTGTGGTGGTGAAGCGAGGCAAACATAGTCTTAAACATGTATATGTGGCAAGTGCTTGCAGGGGTGGAGAGCGGCTTGTTCAGGGGATGATGTCTGCATCAACACTGAAGGATGAAAGGAGTCAGGCTGGGCTGAAGCACCCACATCTCTATTGTGGCCTATGTGGCCCTACTCCACCTGACTTCTCTGATTCACCTTGGACTTCTTGCCCTCACTTTGTCTGCTCCAGCCACACTGGCCTTCTTTTCTCTCCTGCATTTTCCTGGCACATGCATGTCTCAGGGATTTTGTATTTGTTTCTTCTGCAAGGAAGGCATGTCTCCAGATGCCTGCAGAGCTTATTCCCTTACTCCATTCACCTCTTTGCAAAAATAGTACCTTATTAGAGACCTATCCTATCTAAAATGGTCACTCTCAGTTCCCCATCCTGTTTTCTTTTTCTTTTTTTTTTTTTTGATACGGTGTCTTGCTCTGTCGCCCAGGCTGGAGTGCAATGGCACAATCTCGGCTCACTGCAACCTCCGCCTCCCGGGTTCAAGTGATTCTCCTTCCTCAGCCTCCCAAGTAGATGGGATTACAGGCACCTGCCACTATGCCTGGCTAATTTTGGTATTTTTAGCAGAGACAGGGTTTCACCATGTTAGTCAAGCTGGTCTCAAACTCCTGACCTCAGGTAATCCGCCCGTCTTCGTCTCCCAAAGTGCTGGGATTACAGGTGTGAGCCACTGCGCCTGGCCTCTTTTTCTTTATAGCACTGTTCAACACATTGTTTACTTGTCTCTCTTTCCCTCTAGAATATAAACATCATGCGAATAAGGACTTTGTTTTACTCACTGCTGAATCACCAGCACATAGAACAGTGCCTGGCATCTGCTAGGTGCTCAGTAATTATATGTTGAATGAAGAAGGGTGCAGGATGTTCTAGGCACAGGGAAAGCCAATGTAAAGGCACAAGGTGAAAAAAATATATGGGGTGTGGGGGTGCATGGGGGATTGTGGGATATGAGGCGGTCAAGATGGGCAAGGGGCTAGAACACAAGGTATTTCTTTGCAGGGGTTTAGAATTTATCCAAAGCATATGAGGAGCCATTAAAGGATTTTAAACAGGGGAGTGATATAGCTGGGGTGGAACTTAGGAGACAAGGCTGGAGGCAGAGACACTATTAGGAAGCTCTTGTAGCAATCCAGGCAGGAAATGACAAAAACCTGAACTAGGGTGGTGGCAGTTGGGGTAGACAGGGAAGGATAGATCTGAGAGCAATTTAGAAGGTATAATCAATACAACCAATGAGACCTATTAAGATGTCAAGTATAAGAGAGAGGTAAGTGTCAAGGAAAACATCCACCATCTTGTAAGTTTTGTGCCAGAAGAGCTGTACCTATCTATGATCCACTGTATACCCAGCAAGGAAACAGAGAAGCTTGATAAATATATATATATTTTTTGATTATTGTTGTTGTTTTGAGACAGAGTCTTGCTCTGTCACCCAGGCTGGAGTACAGTGGCAAGATCTCGGCTTACTGCAACCTCTGCCTCCCAGATTCAAGGGATTCTCCTGCCTCAGCATCCTGAGTAGCTGGGACTGCAGGTGCGCGTCACCAGGCCTGGCTAATTTTTGTATTTTTAGTACAGATGGGGTTTCACCATGTTGGCCAGGCTGGTCTCGAACTCCTGAACTCAAGTGATCTGCCTGCCTTGGCCTCCCAAAGTGCTGGGATCACAGGCGTGAGCCACTTACCATGCCCGGCCCTCGATAAATATTCTTTGAAGAGATGAAGTTTCTGGTTTAGACAACTTGTAGGCAGTGATATCGGTTATTCTAAGGAGGAGGATGGGGGCATGTTGAATTTGGAATTTATTTGTAACGTAGTAGGCAGATATGCCCTTTGGAATTTAGGGAAGAGATAGGGTTGGAGATCAAGCGTTCAACAAGTATTTGCAAAGAGCTTGCCATGTTCCCTGCACTGTCACTGTCTTTTTGGAGCACTTGATGTGTGTGCATGTGTGTGTGTGACTACACGCATGGGTGCATGCCGGGGTCAGGATGGGCAACCTGATACAGGGATTTTTGTTTTGTTTTGTTTTTTTGAGACGGAATCTTGCTGTGTAATCCGGCTGGAGTGCAGTGGCGTGATCTCAGCTCACTGCAACCTCTGCCTCCCGGGTTCAAGAGATTCTCCTGCCTCCTCCTGAGTAGCTGGGACTACAGGCTCCTACCACCATGCTCAGCTAATTTTTGTATTTTTTAGACCAGCTTTCACCATGTTGGCCAGGATGGTCTCGATCTCTTGACCTCGTGATCCGCCTGCCTCGGCCTCCCAAAGTGCTGGGAACACAGGTGTGAGCCACCGTGCCTGGCCTCCGATACAGGGTTTTAGTGGATTGTGATGGTGGTGTAATTTGCAAGGTTGAACAAGGCACAGGAGGAGACCAGTCCTAACCTAGGCATTTAGAAACCATTCCTGTAGATGTTTGAGCTGATATCTGAATGGCGAAGAAGAATTAATCAAGAGTAGGAGTGTTCCAGGCAGCAAGAACAGAATGTATGAAAACTTAAATGCAAGAAAGAAGTGGTCCTTTCAGGCCCTGAAAGGAGTTCAGGGTGGGCTGCAGTGTTGAATTTCAGGCAGGAAAGGTTGAGAGTTGGCTTGCAGAGGAAATAGAGGTCAAGGCATAGGTTGTTCAAAACTTTATAAACTGTGCTAGTTATTATTGTGCTACAACAAATAGTCTAAAACTTAATGTCTTAAAATGGTAGTCATTTTATTTATGATTTCTGTGGCTTGGGAATTTGGGAAGGGCTTAGTGGGACAGTTCTAGGTCAGGATCTCTCATGTGGTTGCAGTCAGATGGTGTCAGGAGCTGGAAAAAGGGTTGCTGAGGAAGTTGCAGACTATCTGGGCTTCTTTTGCTTTTTTCTTTCTTTCTTTTTTTTTTGAGATGGAGTCTTGCTCCTGTTGCGCAGCCTGGAGTGCAATGGCGCAATCTTGGCTCACTGCAACCTCCACCTCGCAGGTTCAAGCAATTCTCCTTCCTTAGCCTCCTGAGTAGCTGGGATTACAGGCGTGCCCCACCATGCCTGGCTAATTTTTGTATTTTTGTTTTTTTTTTTTTTTTGAGATGGAGTCTTGTTCTGTCGCCTATTGGAGTGCAGTGGCTGGATCTCAGCTCACTGCAAGCCCAACTCCTGGGTTTACGCCATTCTCCTGCCTCTGGCCTCCCGAGTAGCTGGGACTACAGGCTACCGCCACCTGTCTCGGCTAGTTTTTTGTATTTTTAGTGGAGACGGGGTTTCAGCATGTTAGCTGTGATGGTCTCATCTTCGACCTTGATCCGCCTGTCTCGGCCTCCCAAAGTGCTGGGATTACAGGCTTGAGCCACCGCGCCCGGCCAATTTTTGTATTTTTAGTAGAGACGGGTTTCGCCATGTTGGCCAGGTTAGTCTTGAACTCCTGACGTCAGGCGATCCACCCGCCTCGGCCTCCCAAAGTGTTAGGATTACAGGCGTGAGCCACCGCACCCAGCCTTCTTTCTCTTATCAAATTGTGTCAGAGCCTTTCCATGTGGTCTTTCCGTATGGACTGTGTTGAGCTTTCTCACAGCATGGTGACTTGTGGGCAGTCAGACTGCTTATGCAGGCAGCTGAAAGCTTCCAGAATGAGTGTTCTAGCAACCAAAGTGGAAGCTGCATTACTTTTTATGACCTAGTCTCCAAAGTTGCATGGTGTCAATTCTGTCATACTCAATAGGTAGAGTCATTCACAGAAGACCATCTGGTTTTGAGAAGAGGGGTACAGACCCTGCCTCTTGATGGATAGAGTGTCAAAGTTACATTGTAAGAAAGGCATATGGGACAGGAGATGTTGAGACATCTTTGAAAACTGCAATCTATTGCACCAACTATATTAAGGAGTTTGGTGGGCTTTCTTCTAAGGCAATGAAAAAACTCTTAAGGCCTTTAAAAGCAGAAGAGTGGCATTTGTGATTTAGATTTTAGAATTTGTGAGTTTAAGAAAGATTACTCTAGTTTTTCTATGTAGGATTGAAAGCCGGGAGACAGGTGGGTAGCTGCTGCTATGATCCTAGTGAGAAATGATGGTGGTATGGACTGAAGTCATGTTTTGGGGATGGGGAGACTTAAGACTTGGACGATGAGTAGATATGAGTGGAAGTTGATGATGATAATAACATGCCCAGGTCTTTGGCTTGCATAAGTGGGTGGATGGTGATGCTAGTTACTTGTATGGGGAACACTGAATGTGCAGTAGGTTTGAGAGAAATTGAGGGAGTCAGTTTTGGACATGTTGAGTTTGATGTGCCGGGTGATGTCCAGTAGGTGGTTGAATATTCATATGTATCTGGAATCATGACAGTTGGGCTGGTAATATACTTTTGGGAGTCATCATTATATACACGGTTATTGAAACCATAGGGAACAGGCTGGGGCAGTGGCTCACACCTGTAATCCCAACACGTTGGGAGGCCGAGGTGGGCTGATCACTTGAGGCCAGGAGTTCGAGACCAGCTTGGCCAACATAGTGAAACCCTGTCTCTACTAAAAATACAAAAACTAGCCGGGCATGGTGGTGCGCGCCTGTAGTCCCAGCTACTCTGGAGGCTGAGCAGGAGAATTGCTTGAACCGGGGAGGCAGAAGTTGCAGTGAGCCAAGATAGCGCCACTGCACTCCATCCTGGGTGACAGAGCAAGATTCTGTTTCAAAAAAGAAAAAAGAAAAAAGAAACCACAGGAACAGATGAGATGACCTTGGGACAAGATGTAGAAAGGGAGGACAAAAGGGCTTTGAACAGCATTCTGAGGAATACCCACATTTGAGGGATAGGTATTTTGCGAAAAGATGGAGAAGGAGCATCTAGAGAGATAGGAGGAAAACTGGAAGATGGTGAGTGGAAGGGAGTGAATTGAGAAGGAATGAATGATCAACTGTGTCCAATCTGCTAAGAGGTCAAGCTAGGTAAAGATTGAGTATAGTTGATTGGATTTATTGATATGAAGGTCACTGGTGGCTTTTCATGTGGGCTTTCTCCTAAGGCAATGAAATTTCAGGGCAGTGAGGGTGAACTCAGGTTTCAGAAATATCATTTACTCACCCAGTAAAATGTATTAAGTGCTACTATGTGTCTAGTTCAGGACTATGCCCATGGGTACAAGGATAACTGTTATCCACTCTCTGCCCTCACACAGCTCTCATGGGTGGGAGAGACATATGTACACTGTTCTAATGTAGTGTAGTTAATGTGGGGAGGTGAGAGCACAGAGCAAGGGCAGCATACCAGAGGTGGCGGGTTTACACTCAGAAATAGCCTTTCTGGAGGAGCTGTTAAGTTTAAAATAAGGAATAAAATGTCATTTAGAATTGGCAACTCAGAAGGTCAAAGGAAAACTTTTGCAGGGTGGAAGAGGAAGGAGTTGCAACATCTCATATTGCATTGTAGAGACATGGGAAGGGGAAGGAATGTAGACATGCTCTTTAGATGAATGATTCTGAAAGCACGGAGGGTGGCTGTTAGAGGAAAGGACCAAGGTTGAGGGACAATTTTATGAAAAAGAGTTCAGTCTGCCTTAGGTTGGTTGAGGTATGTTTCTGGGAAAGTTGGATGAAATATCTTTACCCTACAGTGATGCCTTCTCCATGGCTGTAATGATTGGGTGCCCTGAGTCAGACTTCTTTTTCTTGAACAGTGTAGGGGATACCCTTATCCCTTTGGGAGGCACTGGTGCATGGTGGTGAAGAGCATGGAATCAGGCAGGATTCATTCAATCCTAGGTCAAATTTGTTAGCCTCAGTTTCCTCCTCCTCCTCCTCCTCCTCCTCCTTCTCCTTCTCTTTCTCTTTCTCCTCCTCCTCCTCCTTCTTCTTTTTTTTTCTGATGGAGTTTCACTCTTGTTGCCCAGTCTGGAGTGCAACGGCGTAATCTCAGTTTACTGCAACCTCCTCCTCCTTGGTTCAAGTTATTCTCCTGCCTCAGCCTCCCAAGTAGCTGGGATTACAGGCACCCACCACCATGCCCAGCTAATTTTTTTGTATTTTTAGTACAGATGGGGTTTCACCATGTTTTCCAGGCTGATCTGAAACTCCTGACCTCAGGTGATCTACCTGCCTTGGCCTCTCAAATTGCTGGGATTACAGGCGTGAACCACCACGCCTGGTCCTCAGTTTCCTCTTCTATAGAATGGGGTCCCTACCTCATAGAAATGTGATCTATATTTCTACCATATTTTCATCTTTTTCTATTCAACCATGACAGTTTCCAAAGAGCAAACACAGAGTCTCTGCTCCTGCCAGTTGTTTGCAGTCTTTTGGCAGGCATAGTCTACCTTTAGAGCTGTTGAACTACATAGTCTGGTATTACTAATAGACCTTGAAATCATTTACTGGTTATTGCTTAAGTGGGTTTTTTTTATACGGGTGGGTGACTTCATTCATTGCTGATTTCATTGTCAGGGTAATAACGTGTTGCTCTCTCTGTCAGGAAATTTGCTTTTCCTCCCCCACCCCAGCACCAGCCTCCATGCACTCAGTCCAGATAACAGTGATCCTGGTGCTTGCCTGCACCCCAATTACTCCTCCAGTGATGTGTGGGTGGATAGGTTGCCTCTCAGTGACTTTCGTAGCACCTGATTCTTGTAATTGTCAATGTCCACTTCTGAGTGAAGGCTGGGGACTGGGTCTTAATCTCAGAGCCTGCACAGGGCCTGGAATCCAGTGGGTACTCAATATAAGCTTAAAGAACGAATGAATGAATGAATGAGTGAAGGAATTCTGAGTTTTGAAGGAGCCTCGCTGTCCTGTCTAGGGTAGTAGAAGTGGTTGCTTTTCCCAAACAGAGAGGTGCGCAGATGGCACCTCCCGAAGCTGCTTATTCTGACTTCTCGGAGCAATTCGTGGACTGCCCCAGCACTCTGCAGTTCTAGGTATCTCCATTACCACAGGGGAAGATAATCCCACTCCCAGCCTCACATTCTTGCATACAGTTAGGGAGGTATGTGATGTGGTGGAATGGATATAGGCTTTGGAGCTAGTCACTGACTGACCTCAGTTTTCTCAAGTGTAAAATAAAGATAAGAAAACTTACTCTCTGTCAGATTAAATTAGAAGATAGTATCTATTACTGCAAGTATCTAATAGTATCTATTACTGCAAGTTATATTCATATCATGTGCATCTTATTAATTTCTAAAAGCTTTACCTTCCATATGCTGTCTTTGGATGACTTAAAAGCAGTTTAAATTTTACTTCACAATAGCTCAGTGATCAGAAAGGAGGGCTGAGACTTTTCTTCCTGTTTTGCGAGAGAGGTGGAACTTTCCTCTCGGCAAGAGGACAGGTGTCCAGAAGTCCAGCTCCACCCAATCGGCCTTTCCTCAGAGCCAAGGTGTTTTGGCCCACTGTTCACAGGTAGACATTACTCTTCCTGCCTTACCTACACTTGTCCACACTGAGACCTAGTTGTTTTGCCATTCAGGACACCACCAGGACGTTTTTACCATCTATGTCTTCAGTATGCCCCCTGTACCAGTGAGTCAGCAATGCCTGGCAGTTCAGGGCTGTTTTTTTACGGAGTACTGTTCTTTAGGGATCAGGCAAAGATTCTTCGTGTCATGCACACGTGGCTACAGTGAATTGCATGTAGTAGGTTCTTCAATAAATGTTGGCTTGGTGAATGAACAGAAGATATGATTCCAGGTTCAACAGCTGAGAAGGGTGTCCTTGTGTGTGTTTTTTTGTGAGGCGGGTCTGCAGCTGTGTGTCACCCAGGCTGGAGTGCAGTGGCTGATCGGCTCACTGCAAGCTCTGCCTCCCAGGTTCAGGCCATTCTCCTGCCTCAGCCTCCGAGTAGCTGGGACTACAGGCGCCCGCCACCACGCCCGGCTAGTTTTTTGTATTTTTAGTAGAGACGGGGTTTCACCATGTTAGCCAGGATGGTCTCGATCTCCTGACCTCGTGATCCGCCCGCCTCGGCCTCCCAAAGTGCTGGGATTACAGGCTTGAGCCACCGCGCCCGGCCGGTATTTTGTGTTTTTGCCTTTCAGGGTGCTGGTGGGGGCTGAGGGTTGCTGTGGGAAGGGGGCAGACAGCTTACCCTGAGTCTGCCAGAGACGCTGTGGGCTGTGAAGGACTTCGGATCTTTGTGTGTCTGAGAGCTTTGGCCAGGTGTTCTCGTGCAGCTTCTCCTGGTACCAGAATGACCAATCTCATGTACTTGTGGCTAATGAGGTGGAACAGTCAGATGCTGGGCCCCCAACTGACTTTTGCCCTTTGAACCTTCTACTTGGAAGCTAGTTGCCTTTTTCAGAGGGTTTTTCCCAAGAGCCATCTGAAGGTGGAGGTGAAGAAACTTACTGTTTCTGGCCCATATTCACCTCAAGAAACAGGCTTTCATCAGAGCCTTGGGTTCTTTCTAGTGTGGGTTTGTTGTGAACTTTGGAACAAACTCTTGACCAGCAGTGAAGGGGTAGACCTTTATGTTGCTTTGATCATCAAGGCCCTTTGGGGGCTCATCCTTGCTCTCTTCCTTTCTCTGTTCCCTTTCTCTCTGCCGCAGGAGAAGCTGGACAGGTAGCCTACAGGAGGTTGCAGAAGATGCTGGGCAGGAGTGGGTCCTAACTCTGGCTGTGGATTAGAATCATCTGGGGAATTAAGAAAATGATACTCAGATTGGGCACTGTGGCTCACACCTGTAATCCTAGCACTTTGGGAGACTGAGGTAGGAGGATGGCTTCAGCTCAGGACACCAGTCTGGGGAACTTGGTCTCTATAAAAAAAAAAAAAAAAAAATTAGTTGGGCATGGTGGTGCATGCCTGTAGCCCCACCTACTCAGGTGGCTGAGGTGGGAGGATTGCTTAAGCCCATTAGGTCCAGGCTGCAGTGAGCCAAGATCGTGCCACTGCATTCCAGCATGGGCAACAGAGTAAGACCCTGTCTCAATAAAAAAAAAAAAAAAGAAAAGAAAAGAAAAGAAAACAATACTCCTCACTCCCACTCCCTGACTGCATAAATCTGAACCACTGGGGAGAAGAATGAGATGAGAATTGGTTTGGAGAACGAGAATTGAGGAAGCAGAAAAATTGCTTTTGAGGAGAATTGATGAGGGTCTTGTGTCACTGGAGGTGGGAAGAGCCATTCTCAATTGTCACCATGCTTCAGAGTCACCTGGGGAGTTTTAAAAACATGCCAATGCCTGGGTTCCACCCCAGAATTTCTGACTTAATTGGTCTGGGTGGGGCCTGAGCACTGGCCTTTGTTAAAGCTGTCAGTGATGCCAGTTTGCAGCCAGGATAGAGAAGCCTTGAGTTAGCAAAGGGTTGCGGCTGTTCTGATACAGTTGTTCTGTGTGTGGTTATTTCCTAAGGAAACACACCCAGAAAAGCAGGTCCTCAGACTGGCCTGTGAAACTGTCTCAGGTCTCCTGCATCAGAACCTGTGGGGGTGGGGCCCTGAAGTTGTGGGTCGACAAATTCCTCAGGTGATACTGATGCTCACTCAGACTTGAGATCAGTACCTGAGGACTTGAACTGACCCCTAGCTAAGCAAACCAATAAGGATTGGATTTACATGGCTTGGAGAAGGGACTCATGGGGTTGTTACTATAAGACCCTCCTGGTACAAACTGCCTGCTTGCTCCCTCAGAGTGGTCAGAGTCCCAGGGACCAAAGTGCTGACTGAGTTCCAGGAAGGAGAGCGGGAGGACTCTGATCCAGTGACCCACAGGGATTGTATTTGGTGTGTCTTCTTGCCAGAGGTGTAACTGCCTAAGGGGTTCACCTTGCCGGCTGCCTAGACAGAGCCGATTCTTCAAGACAGGGAATTGCAATAATGAGTAATTCACACAGAGCCGGCTGTGCGGGAGACTGGAGTTTTATTATTACTCAAATCAGTCTCCCCGAGCATTCTGGGAGCAGAGTTTTTAAGGATAACTTGGTGGGTCAGGAGAAGCCAGTAAGCCAGGAGTGCTGATTGGTTAGAGATGAAATCATAGGGAGTCAGAGTTGTCTTCTTGCTCTCAGTCAGTTCCTAGGTGGGGACCACAAGATCAGATAAGCCAGTTTATTGATCTGGGTGGGGCCAGCTGATCCACCAAGGGCAGGGTCTGGAAAATACCTCAAGCACTGATCTTAGGAGCAGTTTAGGGAGGGTCAGAATCTTGTAACTTCCAGCTGCCTGACTCCTAAACCATAATTTCTTTCTTTCTTTTTTTTTTGAGATGGAGTCTTGCTCTTTCACCCAGGCTGTAGTGCAGTGGTGTGATATCGGCTCACTGCAACCTCTGCCTCCCGGGTTCAAGCAATTCTCCTGCCTCAGCCTCCCGAGTGGCTAGGGTTACAAGTGCATGCCACCACACCAGGCTAATTTTATTTTTTATTTTTAGTAGAGACAGGTTTTTGCCATGTTGGCCAGGCTGGTCTTGAACTCCTACCTCAGGTGATCCGCCCTCCTCGGGCTCCCAAAGTGCTGGGATTACAGGCATGAGCCGCTGCGCCCAGCCCTAAACCATCATTTCTAATCTTGTGGCTAGTGTTAGTCCTACAAAGGCAATCTAGTCCCAGGCAAGAAGGAGGTCTGCTTTGGCAAAGGGCTGTTATCCTATTTGTCTAAACTATAAACTAAGTTTCTCCCAAAGTTAGTTCAGCCTGTGCCATGGAATGAATAAATACAGCTTGGAGGTTAGAAGCAAGATGGAGTCGGGTAAGATAGATCTCTTTCACTGTCTCAGTCATAATTTGGCAAAGGCAATTTCAGAGGCTCTCACCCATGACACCTGAGTAAGCGAATTGGTTGTTTCTTTAAAATTTTTTATTTTAATTGGCCGGGCACGGTGGCTCACACCTGTAATCCCAGCACTTTGGGAAGCCGAGGTGGGTGGATTACGAGATCAGGAAATCGAGACCATCCTGGCTAACACAGTGAAACCCCGTCTCTACTAAAGAATACAAAAAATTAGCTGGGCATGGTGGTGAGCGCCTGTAGTCCCAGCTACTCGGGAGGCTAAGGCAGGAGAATGGCGTGAACCTAGGAGGCGGAGGTTGCAGTGAACCGAGATCACACCACTGCACTCCAGCCTGGGCAACAGAGTCAGACTCTGTCTCCAAAAAAAAAAAAAAAAATTATTTTATTTTCTTTTTTCTTTTCTTTCTTTCTTTCCTTTTCTTTTCTTTCTTTTTTTTTTTTTTTTCTGAGATGAAGCCTCGCTTTATCATCCAGGCTGGAGTGCAGTGGCATGATCTCGGCTCACTGCAACCTCTTCCTCCCTGGTTCAAATGATTCTCCTGTCTCAGCCTCCCAGGTAGCTGGGATTACGGGCGTGTGCCACCAAGGCTAATTTTTGTATTTTTAGTAGAGATGGGGTTTTGCCATGTTGGTCAGGCTGGTCATGAACTCCTGACCTCAGGTGATCTGCCCACCTCGGCCTCCCAAAGTGCTGGGATTACAGGCGTGAGCCACCACCACACATGGCCAAAAATGTTATTTTACTTTCTGAGACGAAGTCTTGCTTTGTTGCCCAGGCTGGAGTGCAGTAGCATGGTTGTGGGCTCAATTCTGGACTCAAGTGACCCTCCTACCTCAGCCTTCCAAGTAGCTAGGACCATCAGTGTGCACCACCAAGTCCAGCTAATTTGTAATTTTTTTTTGTAGAGAAAGGGTCTCGCTATGTTGCCCAGGCTGGTCTCCAACTCCTGGCCTCAAGTGATCCTCACGTCTTGGCCTTCCAAAGTGCTGGGATTATAGACATGAGCCACCACACCTGGAGTAAAATGTTTCTGTAGACTGAAAGGTAAAGGAATTTGAAGGCCATCTGCTATCTGAGAGAAATAACATCACCTAGGGAGAATGGAAGAAATAATGTATCAAAGAAGCCAGGGTGAAAATGTGATTTTAAGGTGTAGAGAGTTTCCTGAACCAACATTAGACAAAACAAATGGGGATGCAGCAAAGAAAAGGAAGAAGAGACTTGAAATCTCTGGGTTTAGGTCACAGATATGAGGCATTTCCAGAGAGCTTAAATCTGGACCTTCTGAGGAAACAGCAGTGGTAGAGTATTTCGGAGACACCAGGGTATTAGCAGGCCTGCGTATGCCAGTTGTGATTTTTTTCACAACTGGTTTGGCCTCTCCCCATGAATAGTGTGCATCTGACTATACACAGACCCAGCCTAACCTAGAAATGTGCAGTTTTTCTGAGCAACATGTGACCAAGAGCTTGCTCACCCAATTAAGCCTAGGGAGTGCTATCCTTCTGCTGATTGCTGTGGGATGAATGATGTCACCAGTCAGGAGATAGCTGAGATGTCTCACTGGTGGAGTGAAGCTTAAAGTAGCAAACTGAGTGGCAGGTGGAATTTTCATCTCTTTGTGAACTGAAGGCTGTATATGTGAAAGAAAAAAGAACACAGAACAGAGTTCCTGACCGTAAATTCTAAGATAGCAGAAAGATAAACTCCTGGTAAGGGATAGAGGAGGTTTGTAGGGATTGGGAGAAATGTGTATAATAAGGCTTTAAAATAGAAATTTTAGAGGAAAGGAGAAAAATGCCTAGATAAAAGTATAAATCTGGGTATTTTGGAGACTATCAGGTACTACATAGCAAGAGAATAAAGGCAGAGGAGTTGCTCAGTAATGCATTTGAAGAAAATAGGATGGGAGATCAGAAATGATGCTTTTGAACTCTTATCTACAAATATTACCAGTAAGGCTAATAAACATATTTGACCTTTTTTTTTTTTTTTTTTTTTTTTTGTGAGACGGAGTCTCGCTCTGTCACCAGGTTGGAGTGCAGCGGCTCACTACAACCTCCACCTCCTGGGTTCAAGTGATTCTCCTGCCTCAGTCTCCCGAGTAGCTGGGACTACAGGCGCGCACCACCACAGCCCTCTCATTTTTGTATTTTTAGTAGAGATGGGGTTTCACCATGTTGGCCAGGGTGGTCTCGATCTCTTGACCTTGTGATCCGTCTGCCTCGGCCTCCCAAAGTGCTGGGATTACAGGCATGAGCCACCGCACCCGGCCCGTATTTGACCTTTCACTGAAAGGAGGAAACAATTTCATAGCCATCAGCGATATTTGATTAGAATATGATAATGAAAGAGTATACGTTGTTCAAAAGTGATGATTTGCTAGAAGAGCTGGGATTGATATAGTACGTTAAAGAGAGATGTACAGACTTGTTTGAGGATCTGCTATCATAAGGGATGCCTGCCTCCTTTGCATAAGGTCACATTTAGATTCTTTTGATTGCAGCGAGAGGGAAATTTCAGTACACCAAGATCCAGTGAGCTGTCAAGGGTTTCACTTCCCCTTTCGCCATTTTTCAACAAATGTAATGAATAGTAACCCAGTGCTGCTTCCAGTTTTCTGCCTGCAGTTAGGTGGTTTTTTTGTTTTTTTTTCAGACAGTCTTGCTGTGTCACCCAGGCTGGAATGCAGTGGTGCAATCACGGATCACTGCAGCCTTGACCTCCCCAGGCTCAAGCAATTCTCCCACCTTAGCCTCCTGAGTAGTTGAGACTATAGGTGCATGCTACCAGGCCCAGCTAATTTTTGTTTTTTTTTGGGTAGAATCAGGGTTTCTCTATGTTGCCTAGGTTGGTTTCAAACTCCTGAGCTCAAGGGATCAGCCTGCCTTGGCCTCCCAAAGTGCTGGAATTACAGGAGCGAGCCACTGTGCCCAGCCAATAGATTAGTTTTCTATTGCTTTTCTAACAAATTACCACCAATTGAGTGGCTGAAAATGACACAAATTTATCATCTCATAGTTCTGGAGGTCAGAAGTCTGAAATGGGTCTCACTGGGCTAATATGAAGTAGTACTATGTTTCTTTCTGGAGGCTTAAGGAGAGAATCCATCTTCTTGCCTTTCCCAGCTTCTAGAGGCTCATGGCCCCTTCCATTTTCAAAGTCAGCAGTACCTGGGAGAGTCTTTCTCACATTGTACAACTCTGACATTGACCTGTCTGCCTCCCTCTTTCATCTTTAAGGACTTTTGTGATTACATTGGGCCCACCCAGATAATACAGAATGATTTCCCCGTTTCATCACTTGATTAGCAATCTTCATTCTGTCTGCAACTTTTTTTTTTTTTTTTTTTTTTTTTGTTGAGTCAGAGTCTTGCTCTGTCGCCCAGGCTGGAGTGCAGTGGTGGGATCTTGGCTCATTGCAACCTCTGCCTCCTGGGTTCAAGCAATTCTCCTGCCTCAGCCTCCCGAGTAGCTGGGATTACAGGCACACACCACCACACCCAGCTATTTTTTGTATTTTTAGTAGAGACTGGGTTTCACCATGTTGGTCAGGCTGGTCTGGAATTCCTGACCTCAGGTGATCTGCCTGCTTTGGCCTCCCAAAGTGCTGGGATTACAGGCATGAGCCACCATGCCTGGCCTCTGTCTGCAACTTTAGTTCTCCCTTGCCATGCAATATAACATGGTTCACAGGCTCCAGGGATTAGGGGGTGGACATCTTTGGGGGGCCATTAGTCTACCTACCACAAGTGATAACCCAGCTTTCCACCAGAGGCGGATGAGCAGGAGCAGCACTATGAAGTGATAACTTAAGGTGGATTATTGCCCAAATTCTAGGCTTGTAAGTTAAACGTGGTTAGTGAAGTATGAGGAGAAGAGTGGGAAATGAGGAGAAGAGTGGGAAATCATTAGTAACCTGTATGAATTCATTAAGAACAAGCCATACTCTGCTAACCTCACTTTTTGGTTCAATTTTTTTTTTTATTCAAATACAATATACAGAAGGAACAGTGCAATCTCATAAGTTTATGGCTTAATGGTCACTAGTTGAGCGCATGTGTAACTAGCACCCTTGAACCCTTCCTATGCTCTTCCCAGTCCCTGCCTCTCCACCCCACACAAAGGGAAATCACTATTCTGACTTCTAGTTGCATTGATTAGTTTTCCCTGATTTTATTTAAATGGATATAATTTATATGTACACTTTTGCATCTGGCTTGCTTATTATGTTTGAGATTCTTCTGTATTTTTGTCTGTAGTTGTAGATTGTTCATTCTTTTTTTTTTTTTTTTGAGACAGAGTCTCACTCTGTCGCCGGGGCTGGAATGCAGTGGCAGGATCTTGACTCACTGCAAACCTCCACCTCCCAGGTTCAAGCAATTCCCCTGCCTCAGCCTCCTGAGTAGCTGGGATTACAGGTGCCCACCACTACGCCCAGCTAATTTTTTGTATTTTTAGTAGAGACGGAGTTTCACCATGTTGGCCAGGCTGGTCTTGAACTCCTGACTTTGTGATCTGCCCACCTTGGCCGCCCAACATGCTGGGATGACAGATTGTTTATTCTTTTTTTTTTTTGAGATGGAGTCTCACTCTGTCGCCCAGGTTGGAGTGCAGTGGCTGGATCTCAGCTCACTGCAAGCTCTGCCTCCTGGGTTTACGCCATTCTCCTGGCTCAGCCTCCCGAGTAGCTGGGACTACAGGCGCCCGCCACCTCACCTGGCTAGTTTTTTGTATTTTTTTAGTAGAGACGGGGTTTCAGCATGTTAGCCAGGATGGTCTCGATCTCCTGACCTTGTGATCCGCCCGTCTGGGCCTCCCAAAGTGCTGGGATTATAGGCTTGAGCCACTGCGCCCGGCCCAGATTGTTTATTCTTAGTGCTGTTTAGTATTTATTCAATCTACTGTTGCTGGGCATTTGGGTTGTTTCTAGTTTTTGGCCACTGCAAGGGTGTAGCTATGAATATTCTACATATATACTAATTTCATTTGAATTGTTTGATAGCATCATTAGACTGTTAGAGCAGAAGCATGTGTATGCAGATTTTGGAGAGGTTCGTGGCAAATTCTCATGATATTCTCGTTGACAAGGTAGACTAGATAAAAATATAGTTCGGTAGATTCTTAGTCGGCTGAATAACGTTGTGGAATAATGACAAATACAGAAAGGTCTATAGTGATAGACTATATGGCTCTGTTGATCCTAGTCAACATTTTAATTTTTTTATTTAAAAAAATTTGTTTGAAACAGAGTCTTGCTCTGTTGCCTAGGCTGGATGCCCTCTAGGGGAGGGCATCTCTGCCCTTGAGGTTAACTTGCAGTTGCCTCCATATTATCCTAACCCCATGGTCCCCTCCTGTCCCCGGCCCTGAAGCAGGAGGTTGGGCTCCACTTCAAGAGCAGTGCACTTGGCTGGGCTCTGGGGCCACTGGTCAGCTGTATCCGCTGAGGTGGGAACAAAAAGCCCTGTCAGCACTGCTGCCTGCCATACTCATTTCCTGCTCCCACAGCCAAGAGGCCCTGGAGGAAGCTGGGCTTTGAGGAAGAGGAGGGCTAGCTCTCTTCAGTCAGTTCCCTCTGCTCCCTGGTTTCTTTCTGTAGGATTCCCTTCCTCATTCAAACTGAGCCTTCTGTGCTCAGTACAGAGAGAAGATCAGGGCTAGAAAGTGTGTCAGTGGCTGAGGAATCAGGCTCAGGAATGGGGGAGGTGGGATACTGGTGGACAAAGAGAGGGATACATATGGATGGATAGAGAAGTAGAGAAGAGTCTGGGCACAGTGAGTCACACCTGTAATCCCAGCACTTTGGGAGGCTGAGGCGGGAGAGTCACCTGAGGTCAGGAGTTCGAGACTAGTCTGGCTAACATGGCGAAACCCCGTCTCTACTAAAAATACAAAAATCAGCCAGGCGTGGTGGTGCATGCCTGTAATTCTAGTTACTCGGGAGGCTGAGGCAGGAGAACCGCTTGAACCCAGGAGGCGGAGGTTGCAGTGAGCTGAGATTGTACCGCTGTACTCCAGCCTGGGGAACAGAGCAAGACTGTCTCAAAAAAAAAAAAAAAAAAAAAAAAGAGAGAGCAGTAGAGAAGCAATAGGGATTAAAAGGTAAACAAGCCACCCAGGTGCCATGACTCCTCCCTATAATCCCAGTCACTCCTCAGAAGGCTGAAGTGGAAGGATTGCTTGAGGCCAGGAGTTCAAGACCAGCCTGGGCCACATAGCAAGACCCTGTCTCTAAAAAAAGTAAAACAGCCAGGCGCGGTGGCTTACGCCTGTAATCCCAGCACTTTGGGAGGCTGAGGAGGGCGGATCATGAGGTCAGGAGTTTGAGACCAGCCTGACCAACATGGTGAAACCCTGTCTCTACTAAAAATATAAAAATTAGCCAGGTATGGTGGTGGGCACCTGTAGTCCCAGCTACTCAGGAGGCTGAGGCAGGAGAACTGCTTGAACCCTGGAGGCGGAGGTTGCAATGAGCTGAGATCGCACCACTGCACTCCAGCTTGGGTGACAGAGGAAGACTCCGTCTCAAAAAATAAAAATAAAAAATAAAACAAATTAGCCGGGCATGGTGGTGCACACCTTTGATCCCAGCTACTAGGGTACCTGAGATGGGAGGATCCTTTGAGCTCAGAAGTTTGATGCTGCAGTGAGTTATGATTTCTCCACTGCACTCTGGCTTATTTGACAGAGTGAGATCCCCATCTCCAAAAAAAAAAAATATATATATATATTAGGGCCAGGAGTGTGATGGCTCTTCTTAATCCCAACACTTTGGGAGTTGGTGGTGGATCACACCTGAGCTCAGGAGTCTGAGATCAACCTGGCCAATATAGATGGCTCCCTGTCTCTATAAAATACAAAAAAAGTGTAGCTGGGCATGGTGAGGCGTGCCTGAGTCCCAGCTACTCGAGAGCTGAAGCAGGAGAATCGGCTTGAACCTGGGGCTTAGAGGGTTGCAGTGAGCTGAAATCAAAATACCATTGTACTTCAGCCTGGGCGACAGAGCAAGACTCCATCTCAAAAATAAATAAATAAAAATAAATAAATAATAATAAAATATAGGCTGGGCACTGTGGCCCACGCTGTAATCCCAGCACTTAGGGAGGCCGAGGTGGGTGGATCACCTCAGGTCAGGAGTTTGTGACAAGCCTGGCCAACATGGTGAAACCTCGTCTCTACTAAAAATACAAAAATTAGCTGGGTGTGGTGGTGCACACTTGTAATCCCAGCTACTTGGGAGGTTGAGGCAGGAGAATTGCTTGAACTCAGGAGGCAGATGTTGCCGTGAGCTGAGACCGCACCATTGCACTCCAGCCTGGGCAACAAGGGTGAAACTCTTCTCAAAAAGAAAAATAAAATAAATAAAATAAAATATAAACAAGCCATGTATTTCCATTTCAGAATCTGCTATGGTAGTGGGTGGTGAACTGGTTGCTCGTCCCTCCTTTTCCCTGCCTACATCCCTGGACAGAGCTGAGAAGAGAACCTTGTGGCACACGGCTCAGATTCTGAGTCTGAACTAGAACTAGTCCTGTAAGCTTATTCCAGTTTGGTGTTGTGACCTATGGTTACCTGGCAGGGAATCATAAATTTGTATTTGGAGATCCCATTCCCCTGACAATGTGGCAGCATCCTTTGTGCCTGGTGTTTCTACTTGGAAACCTGGCTATGTTGTGGTTATGAGCCAGCCACAGAGCCTAGGATAAGGGCAGAGGTTACAGGCTGGGGAGAAGGGGCACTAGGTTGTTGAGTGGCTGGAGGCTGGAGTCCAGTGGGGAGTAAAGGATGGGTGACTGAGGAGGAGCAACAGATTTGAAAGATTTGTGGAGGGCAAGATACAGGCACTTTGGTCATTTTGTGGGGTGCTGCACACTAGTGTCTTTAATTATTAACTTAGCACTGGGGTGGCCTGGAGCTGTGGGTACATTTTTGCCCAGCCCTGTGATAAGGTTTCTTGTTTATTAGGCAGAAAGGCAAGCATTTGTATAGGACAGGAATGCCCCTTCTCAGGAAGAGCAGAAAGGAACTTGGGCAGTGAGTAGCATGAGGATGGTGGTGGAAGGGAGGGTGAGAGAGAGAAGATGGTGCAGCTGTTCTGAGAGGCCAGTCTTCCCTGCTTCTCAGGATGAAGTAGCCAGAATGCGATGAGGCCAGGACACGACAAAATAGGAGGACTAGGGACACCAAGGCCACACCACTGCCAGGATAACTCAGAGTGTTTCTGACTGCTTCGGTGGCCTGAAGTAGGCAAGACCTGTACTAGGCCTCATTCTCTTGACTGGTAAGGCAGGGTGATGTTGACCTTGCCCTTAGAGCCCTTGGGAGAAGGACTGTAAAATTAAGCCCTCCTTATAGTGTTCTAGTTGCTGAGCTGAGAAGGAGGGATAAATGAAGCAATTTGCTATGCTACCAGTGGGAAGATCTATGTTGTTTTTTCCAGCTTTCTTCTCTGCTACATCCTGGGGCTACTGGTCAACCTCACAGCATCTGTGGGCCTCCCTTTTTGAGTTTCTTCAAGTAATTCAAATTCAAGTTGTAATTTTTTCGTTGGGGGAGGGATAATAGACTTCTTTGAGATTCTGATAAAAGCTATGATCCTTTTCTAAGAAAAGGTATGAACCTTTTTCTTAGGTATATCTGTATTAATATGGACATAACACTTTGGGAAAAAGAATTTTGAGCCTTATGGAGAACTTAGTTAAGAACCCTGGTAAAAGAACTACCTGTACTTCTGAGTAGAAGGACTGGGGGAATGTGTGTGGCTCTTATTTCTCTATTGTCCCATCAGGAAAAATGCCCTGTCCCTATTCTACAGGAGCCACTCTTAGCTGCAAGAATCTTTCCAAGCACAAAAGCAGGCAGCTGAGCTACCAGGCAGTGGGCAGGAAATCTGGCCTTCATCCTAATCCTTGGCCACACGGCCTGACCTGCTGGCTCAGCATTGGTTAAGTCACAGCAGGACTCCTCAAGGTTAACAGTAATACCACAGAGTCAGAGTGCTATGTCCTGGAGCCCATGGGGAATGGGAGGTAGGAGGGGGAGACCGTGACTTTTCAGAGCCAAGAGCCGGAACAATCACTAATCCCGTATAGTTCCCAGTTGCCTCCCACTGCTGTGATTGGAAATCTGGATGTATTTTTTATGTAAGCAGATCTGCAATCACTTTGTTTTGTGTCTCCCATATAAGGTGCTGGGGGGTAGGGAGTATGGAGGCCTTTGCATGATAATGGTGAGGACATTCTGGGGTCTGAGGCTTCCAGTGCAGAGCAGGTCAGAGGGTCTGTCTTTGGCTGAAGGGTTTATCTTGGTGACTGGTACTGGAAAAATTGCTTGGGAGTCTAAGGTCCTACAGTGGTGAGGGTAAGTCACCAATCAGTATTGTTTTTCTTTCAGGTCTCTTAACCTTCATCAACTGTGCCTATGTCAAGTGGGGAACCCTGGTACAAGATATTTTCACCTATGCTAAAGTATTGGCGCTGATCGCGATCATCATTGCAGGCATTGTTAGACTTGGCCAGGGTAAGAAATAATATCAGCAGCAACTAATCTTTGTTAAGCATTTTCTGTGAGCCACACTCCTCTAAGTGCTCTTCGTGCATTATCTCATTTCTTATAATAACCTTATTTGGTAGGCACTATTATTATCCACATTTTATAGATGAGGAAACAGGTTGCAGAATTAAGTATCTTGGGCTGGGCGGGGTGGCTCATGCCTATAATCCCAGCACTTTGGGAGGCCGTGGCAGATGGATCCATGAGGTCAGGAGTTCAAGACCAGCCTGGCTAAGATGGTGAAACCCCATCTTGACTAAAAATACAAAAATTAGCCGGGCGTGGTGGTAGGTGCCTGTAATCCCAGCTACTTGGGAGGTTGAGGCAGGAGAATCGCTTGAACCCAGGAGGCGGTGGTTGCAGTGAGCCAAGATCGCACCACTGCACTTCAGCCTGGGCGACAGAGCAAGACTCCGTCTCAACAAAAAAAAAAAAAAAAAAAGATTTAATTATCTTGCCCAAGTCGCTACTGGCAAGTAGAGGAGCTGAAATTTGTATCCAGGACAACTGACCCAAAGTCTGTCCTTTAACTTTCATTCACACTGCCTCCCAGAGGAGGCTGATCTTGGCAAAAGGGTTGACAGCCATGCCCTGGGAGCTGGCTTTGGCAGATTGCGATAGGAGGCAGGAATCAGGCAGCCTGCAGAGCAGAGCAGAACTGCATTGTTTCTATTCTCCAGCCTTTCTGCTCTATGGTGGTTTCTTATCCTAGAAAGCTACCCTGGACCCTTCCTGTCAAGATCCCCATCTATGTCATTAGGATGCAGGGCATTCTGGTCTATCTCTGTAGACGTCTCTCTACTGTTTCCTGTTCCCTTACTGGTACTCTTGCTGCCAAAGGTGTTGTAGGCCACTTACCTGCTATTATATTACCATATCCTCTCAGTCCTTTACTTGATCATCGTGAAGTGGGAGAATAAGCCACTAATCCCCTGCCTTCCAATGTTCTTGGGTTCCAGGAGCCTCCACTCATTTTGAGAATTCCTTTGAGGGTTCATCATATGCAGTGGGTGACATTGCCCTGGCACTGTACTCAGCTCTGTTCTCATACTCAGGCTGGGACACTCTCAACTATGTCACTGAAGAGATCAAGAATCCTGAGAGGTAGGTACTGCACCACCAATTTTCCACAGCAGTGATAGCCATCATTTAATGAGCTACTACTCTGTGACAGACAGCATACCACAACCACCTATGAGGTTAATTTTATCAGCCTCATTTTAATAGATGAGAGGCCTGAGGCTCAGAGAAGTAACTTGTCTATGATCATAGTAACAGGGCTAAAATATGAACTTTCTCATGTATGCTCTGTAAATTTTTTAAAGGCATTTTTACATTTGTTCATTAATTTCTGCATTAATTAAAGCAGGTTGTATTATATGCTTATGTATGTTTTTAAAACAGATTTTCCTTGATAGATATTTCATCCACCCTTATCCCCACATACATAGCTTTGGGTTATAGACGTCCAGAAACCTTCCTATGTTTCCCTCTGATCCCTTCCTTGTTTCCTAAATTCATATTGACATTGTGGTATAGTTTCAGTCATTCAATTAAGTCACCCCACCATTATTGCTCTGTAGTCTATATATAGAGTGAAAAGAGCACTGGATAGGAAGACAAGGACCTAGAGTTTGTCTTTCCACTGACTTGTGGGCTGACCTTGAGGGAGTTGCCCGGCCATCTCTTTGTCTGCTTCCTTATCTGTAATCTGTGATCTCCATGGCCTTTCTTGGTTCTAAAATTCTATGATTCTGGGAACTAAGATTTGCCAGGGAATGGAGTTTTTTAAGAGAGAGTCTTGCTCTATTTCCTATGCTGGAGTATAATGGCGCAATCTTGGCTCATTGCAACCTCTGCCTCCCAGGTTCAAGTGATTCTCCTGCCTCAGCCTCCCAAATAGCTGGAATTACAGGCGCCTGCTACCGCGCCTGGCTAATTTTTGTATTTTTAGTCAAGATGGGGTTTCACCATGTTGGCTACGCTGATCTCGAACTCCTGACTTCAGGTGATCTGCCTGCCTTAGCCTCCCAACGTGCTGGGATTACAGGCGTGAGCCACCGTGCCCAGCTCTCTGTAAATGTTTAAGTCAGAAGAATCACAATTCTTATACCAATAAACTCCTTTTGGCTTGAGAAACAGAAGAGCACTCTTGGTACACAACTAGTGGTAACGCTATGGGAGCAGAGATAACAGAAGCAGGATGAAGGCCTGGGTGGTGCTTCCACCTACCGGACAGAAGCTGCATGACTCTGTATTTGCCCCACTTTGTGCTTCTTTTGGGCAGCCTTACTGTTAAGGATGTTTATAAAGTTCATGGCTTTATTGGGCTACAGGGACCTTGAGAGCTCTTTGCATCTTTCTTTTGCCCACCAGTTAGGATGGCTCCTGAGGTTCTCAAACTGAGGAAGGGGTGGGCAGACATATCTTCCAGGTTGCTTGTCAGATACACACACTTCTCTTCCTACTGAAGGCCTATCTCTGAAGATGTTAAATTTCACAATTTGCCTCCATAATTTCCTTTTATATTTCTCAACCTTGAGACAAAATTACCAATGTTGATAATCTTAGAGATGGAATCCTGACACTAAAAGATCTTTGGAGTATAAAACAAAATAACCTCCCATTTTCCTGTGCATTATTATGCTGGGACACTCTTTGTTAATTCTTTTTTTTTTTTTTTCAGACAGGGTCTGACTGCCTTGCCCAGGCTGGAGTGCAGTGGCCCAGTCATGGTTCACTGCAGCCTTGACCTCCTCGGGCTCAAGTGATCCTTCCACCTCAGCCTCCCAAGTAGCTGGGATTACAGGCATGCGCCACCATGCTTGGCTAATTTTTTGTTTTGTTTTTTGAGACAGAGTCTCACTGTTACCCAGGCTGGAGTGCAATGACACAATTTTGGCTTACCACAACCTCCACCTCCTGAGTTCAAGTGATTCTCGTACCTCAGCCTCCCAAGTAGCTGGGACTACAGGTGCGTGCCACCATGCTCAGCTAATTATTTATATTTTTAGTAGAGACAGGGTTTTGCCATGTTGGCCAGGCTGGTCTTAAACTCCTGACCTCAGGTGATCCACTTGCCTCGGCCTCCCAAACTGCTGGGATTACAGGCGTGCGCCACCACGCCCGGCTGCTTGGCTAGTTTTTTGTACAGACAGGGTTTTGCCATGTTGCCCAGGCTGGTCTCCAACTCCTGGACTCAAGCCATCTGCCCACCTTAGCCTCCCAAAGTGTTGGTACTACGGGCATGAGCCACTGATCCCAGCTGCACAGTCCTATCTCCTAATATGATATTCCTTTCCCCTAATGTTCTTTAGTTCTTAAGTGTTTAGTTCAGAGCTTCAGCCACTATCCAGGGCACCGTCAAAGACAAATGCATTGAGGAAATGTAGCAAGAGTCTCCATCCCTGGAAAGACTGGTGTGGCAGGGAGAGTCTAAGGATTAAAGGAGAGATAGGGATATGACTGTGGGACTAATGTGTATTTTATTCTATTTGGCTGTAGGAACCTGCCCCTCTCCATTGGCATCTCCATGCCCATTGTCACCATCATCTATATCTTGACCAATGTGGCCTATTATACTGTGCTAGACATGAGAGACATCTTGGCCAGTGATGCTGTTGCTGTGGTAAAGGATTTTCACTAGCAGGTTGAGGGTGACTTGTGGGGTACTGGGTATATTCTGGCTCTTGAAAGTCCTGGAAAGGGGGTAGATGGCCTTGAAAGGAGTTCATTTCGAATATGGGGCTTGCAAGAAGGTCCTGTTACCCCCACTGTGGAAGAAGAGTTGGAGTCCTAATAAGGGGAATCTGGGGCATGCCCATCCATGTCTTTCATCCCTTTTAGATCCTGCTAATGACTCTTCCATTCTTTTCCCTTAGACTTTTGCAGATCAGATATTTGGAATATTTAACTGGATAATTCCACTGTCAGTTGCATTATCCTGTTTTGGTGGCCTCAATGCCTCCATTGTGGCTGCTTCTAGGTAAGAGTGGCATCTTTTGAAGGGCTATGGCAGTGGACGGTGGAACTTACAGGACCTGGACTTTGATTACCTGTGTTTTCCAACTGATACCATAACCTCTTTCTTGTTGTTTCTAGCAGAAGCCTGCAGTTGTCATTAATCTTAATACTGAGCTCCAGTCTATATTATCCAAACACTTTTGAAGGAAGGGATGGCAGAGAGGGAGGGCCATGTGGCAGATGAACCAGGCTGCATCGTGTCCACCAATTTTCTCAGCTTCTCCTATCTTACCTGACATAGGCTTTTCTTTGTGGGCTCAAGAGAAGGCCATCTCCCTGATGCCATCTGCATGATCCATGTTGAGCGGTTCACACCAGTGCCTTCTTTGCTCTTCAATGTAAGTCAGCTCAAGGATAAGACTGAAAATGATTGGGGGGATGGGGGGAAACTTTAGTAACAGCAGAAGCGACTGTTCTAGCTTCCTGAAAGCTCTAAAAGAAATTCCAATAGAAAAACTATTGGTGGATCAGAATGTTCACCATGGGCAAGGCACTATGCCAACCACTGCAGGCACTACAGGGAAAATCCAAATGCTGTAAGGAATGGTACACCTCTGCTCTAAGAGAAGCCATAAAGTACATGGAATACATTGTAATGATTGATTGCCATGACAGATAGTGAGTGATACGGTGTTTTTTTTTTTTTTTTTGAGACGGAGTCTCGCTCTGTCGCCCAGGCTGGAGTGCAGTGGCTGGATCTCAGCTCACTGCAAGCTCCGCCTCCCGGGTTCACGCCATTCTCCTGCCTCAGCCTCCAGAGTAGCTGGGACTACAGGCGCCCGCCACCTCGCCCGGCTAGTTTTTTGTATTTTTTAGTAGAGACGGGGTTTCACCGGGTTAGCCAGAATGGTCTCGATCTCCTGACCTTGTGATCCGCCCGTCTCGGCCTCCCAAAGTGCTGGGATTACAGGCTTGAGCCACCGCGCCCGGCCGATACGGTGTTTAAGAAATGATCACTTCCATGGGAGGAGAGGGTGAATGAAGAATTACGTCTAGAGGTGTATGTGTGTCTTAAAATCCACCAAAATGTTCTCAGAAAAAAAAAAAAAAAAAGGTGCATCTTGATGGCTAGGGTTGCAAATGGTAGAGATGGGCTTTAGGTAGGAGAAATAATATCAGAAAATCCTGTGGCAAAGCAGTATGGGTTTTAATACAGGTTGAATATCCAAAATCTGCAATGCTCTAAAAATCTGAAACTTTTTGAGTGTTGACTTGACAGTGGAGCATTTTGGATTTTCAGAATCGGGATATTCAACATGCAGGAGGAGATAAGAGCTGGATAATGTAGGTTGGAGCCATTATGGAAATGGTCCTATGCAAGACTTTTGAGGGATTGTTTCAAGCTTGCTTTATACAGGCTTAGCTTGAAGAATGGGTTGAAAAACCAGTTGAGACTACTGACTTGTAACAGAGGGGATAAGGTATTGAAACTAGAGTGTTAAAGGGATTAAAAACAGAAGAGGACCAGGAGACTCTGAGGATCGACGGGGGATGGATTTGGGAGGTATAAAGGGAGTGAAAAGCCTTTGGAGTAACAAAGGCCCTGAGAAGAGCTGACTTGGGCTCACGCTTACAGGGTATCATGGCATTGATCTACTTGTGCGTGGAAGACATCTTCCAGCTCATTAACTACTACAGCTTCAGCTACTGGTTCTTTGTGGGGCTTTCTATTGTGGGTCAGCTTTATCTGCGCTGGAAGGAGCCTGATCGACCTCGTCCCCTCAAGGTATGGCAACTCCATCCTACCTCTGCTCCATCTGAAACAGCTAGAGTTGCTGCTACAGGGGACTATTACAAGACACTTTATTTAGAAACCTTTGCCTGGGACTTGGTGGTTAGTACTGTGTTGAAATTAAAGGTATGGAAAGAAGGCTCAGTGCGCTAATCCTTATGGGAGGTGTTATTTTAGCTGTTAAGAGTCCTGAGTGGTCCACCCCAGTTGTGTTTCCTGTGCCCTCAGCTCAGCGTTTTCTTCCCGATTGTCTTCTGCCTCTGCACCATCTTCCTGGTGGCTGTTCCACTTTACAGTGATACCATCAACTCCCTCATCGGCATTGCCATTGCCCTCTCAGGCCTGCCCTTTTACTTCCTCATCATCAGAGTGCCAGAACATAAGCGACCTCTTTACCTCCGAAGGATCGTGGGTAAGCATTGCATCCTTAAATCAGCTCAGCTATTGTAGAGCTTGGTTTTTGCCTTTTTCTGTAAATCTTGCCTCCAAAGACATTTTTGCCATAGCCCCTTATGAACCCTTCGGCTTAATGGAATCACTCCCCTCAGGCCCAGTTCCATTCAATGACACTTGAACTCATCCCAGTTGACCTCTTCTCAATTCCAACTCAAAGTTTTCTTTGTAGGGTCTGCCACAAGGTACCTCCAGGTCCTGTGTATGTCAGTTGCTGCAGAAATGGATTTGGAAGATGGAGGAGAGATGCCCAAGCAACGGGATCCCAAGTCTAACTAAACACCATCTGGAATCCTGATGTGGAAAGCAGGGGTTTCTGGTCTACTGGCTAGAGCTGAGGAAGTTGAAAAGGAAAGCTCACTTCTTTGGAGGCGCCTGTCCAGAAGCCTGGCCTAGGCAGCTTCAACCTTTGAACTTACTTTTTGAAATGAAAAGTAATTTATTTGTTTTGCTACATACAGTTCCAGACTTTTAAAGCGGACAATAGAGGAGACTGGGGAGAGGAGCATGTCAGGTGTGGGCTTGGTGGTTTTAGAAGCACCTGAGTGCGCCTACCTACTCCTCTTTTCTTTTAAAAGAGCCCACAATCCTCCAATTATCTCCTTTAGAGAGACATCAAACTATCACAGGTGCTGGATGACAATAAAAAGTTATGTTCCTAAAGTCTGAGTGACTTCACTTTATATAGTATCTCTAGGACAGCTCCCATTAGCCTAGAAACACAAATACTAAAAACAATCTTATGCTTGAAAGTAGATCCATCTTTCTCTCTCAAGCTAGCTGCTGAAGGCTGATAAACCAGGCTCTACACAAAGGCAGACAACAGAACACTTCAACTGCTCTAGTGAAATGTTGGATTGTTACATAAAAATGACATGAACTTCCTTTTTGAGACAGGATCTTGCTCTGTGGCCAAGGCTGGAGTACAGCAGCATGATCTTGGCTCACTGCAGCCTCAACCTCCTGGGCTTAAGCTATCCTCCCACCTCAGCCTCCCAGGTAGCTGGGACTATGGGCAAGCACCACCATGCTCAGCTAACTTTTTAGCAGAGACAAGGTCTTGCCATGTTGCCCAGGCTGGTCTCGAATTCCTGGACTCAAGTGATTCACCCACCTCAGCCTCCCAAAGTGCTGAGATTATAGGCGTGAGCCACTTTGCCCAGCCTGGAACTTTCATTCTTAATTATCACTAAGAATTTGCACACATCTACTTCTTGAAATTTTTAAAGTAATCTTGGAATCAAGAAATGCAGTTATTATATTTAGATACAATCTCAACATTCAACTTATCAGCCACACCTCTAGACTGCAATCCAAATGTGGATAGAACAACACATGTATGGGTTGGAAGTTTAAACTCTTTTTTTTTTTTTGAAACAGAGTCTTACTCTGTTGCCCAGGATGGAGTGCAATGGCTTGATCTTGGTTCACTGCAACCTCTGCCTCCGAGGTTCAAGTGATTCTCCTGCCTCAACTGCCCAAGTAGCTGGAACTACACACGTGTACCACCACGACTGGCTAATTTTTGTATTTTTAGTAGAGACAGGGTTTCACTATGTTGGCCAGGCTGGTCTCAAACTCCTGACCTCAGGCCATCTGCCCGTCTCAGCCTCTCAAAGTGCTGGGATTACAGGCGTGAGCCACTGTGCCTGGGTGGAAGTTTAAACCCTTAATGCCAGGTTAAAACATTGTATTTTCCAATGCCATGGGCCAGCAAAAGCAATCATGACCCACTCTATTCTTCGGTTTTCTTTTTTTTAGACAGAGTCTCCCTCTGTTGCTCAGGCTGGAGTGCAGTGGCGCTATCTTGGCTCACTGCAACCTCCACCTCCCAGGTTCAAGCAATTCTGCCTCAGCCTCCCGAGTAGCTGGGACAATAGGTGTGCGCCACCATGTGTGGCTATTTTTGTGTTTTTAGTAGAGATGAGGTTTCCCCATGTTGGACAGGCCGGTCTCAAACTCCTGACCTCAGGTGATCCGCCCGCCTCGGCCTCCCAAAGTCCTGGGTATTCTTCAGTTTTCTGAAGCACACACTCATTTCCCTGTTCAATAAGTATCAGGAAGCAGCATGTAGTACAGAGGTTTACTAACTCTGTGAATGGGAAGATCACTTGGCTACCCAGTGCTCTCTTATAAACATGAGTATAAGAGTGTTTCGTGAAATTGTTTTTAAAATGAACATCTCTGTGTGCCACAGTTCCTGGGACTGGGGCAAGGACACAGTGTCAAGTCTTGTTTTGAGGATGAGTCTTTGAAGAGACAGAGTTCCTGCCAGAATGCGCACGGAACGTAAGTCAGCCAAGCGTGTCGCGCCAGGGATACTTTGACTTTGGTTTGCTGCTGCTGCTGCTGCTGCTAGGGATATTGGGAGGGTTATTATTTCCAGGTTGTAGGAGAGGGTTGTGGGTAAAGGTCTGTCGTAAGGGACCTGAGGGGAGAAGAGAAAACAAATCTCAACGAAGAACAGAAAGAAGAAACAAAAGACAGAATTTTGGCCTGAAAGGACTATTTACCCCTGGCTGCTAGCTCCAAGTGATTCTGCATGCGTTGTTCACGCTCTTGCAGCTGACGCGCCATTTCAGCATTTTTCCAGCCTGTGTAAAGAGGAGCAAGAGAGTCACTTGCATTCCTATTTGTAGACCCCTCTCCCTAGTCCTGTTTCACAGAGGACGAGCCCTTACCTTTTTTGAAGCTCTCTAGGAAGCCTTCCCGTGGAGGTAATTTGTCAGGGTCATGTACAACACGCTGGGGGATTTTAAGTACAGTGCGTACTGCTGGAATCCGGAGACAGGATACTTGGCCCAGGGAAAACAAATTGGAGGAGAGCCAGTACATAAACACTGCCTGGGTGAGAACACAGAGAGGGGACTCAGAAGCTGTATCCCTGGTCAGCTTGCTAGGTGGCTAGGCTAGGCAGAAGGCCTTGGAGCCAGCCCATAAGGCATTACCTACCGTGGGGAAATGCATGGTTACGGGCAAGGCTATCAGGGGCATCACTCTGATCACATTTCTCATCCACTGAAGGTCAGAACTTTGCACACCTGTCTCAGCACCTAGCTGCCAAAAGAAGCAGGGTAGAAAGGTCGGGAAAGCTGTCAGTTTCAGTGAACCTGTCTCTAATCTCTTACCCATCAACTCTTTCTCCAGCAAGTGAAGGATGACCATTCTGTACAATTACTTTACCCTCCAATCCCAGTTCACTTTGCAGGCCTGGCACTTGGCCAATCTGGGCTTACCTCAATGACAGCCCACATTGTAGCAGTGACTACCAGTGGTAACACGTAGGTGGGATCGGATACCGTGAGATCCTGGAACCACCAGAGGCCACCTGTCTGCAGGCTGGCCACGGGAAGGTTGGCCATCTCTCTCAAAGCAATGAAGAAGGAGAGGAAGATTGGGGCCTATTACACAAGATAAACAGTGTCAGCATGCTTTACCAGAGGAAACATTTTCATCACCCCACTACTGAAAGCCATGTATAATCCACCACCACCTGTTTTTTTGGGGGGCCTGGGGCACATCAAACAGAGAGAGGAAATTTGATGGGTACAGGATGAAATAAGGAAGGAAATATTTTTGCTCACCTGAGTCAGAGGAAGAATGAGAGGTTTAAAGAGTTTAATACCATGTTTTTTCTGGTAAAATGCCATCTCCGAGGAAGCCTTGTAAACTGTGAGGTGAGAGGAAATTAATGGTTGGCGTAACAGTTACATCAGTGGAGGTGAACATCCTCATCATCTACCAGGCCTGCGAAATTTCTAACCAACCCTGGCCAGTCCTTGGGAGCATTAGGCCCAAGAAACAGATAAATCTTTAGAACTTTCCCGACTGTGGCAACTTCTGATTCACATTGTTCCTTTCCCCCAGCAGAATGTAAGGAAAAGTGCAAATGTGGTCCTCTCCCATGGTCATTCTGCAGCTGACTCACACTCAATATCGTCTCTCGCCAACTTGGCCTCTCTGACTCGACTGGAAAACTTCTGGATCTCTGGCAAGTGATTGTGGATCTTGGCTGCCTCTCGCTGGCCCATCACGATGAGAGGAAAAATGAGGCAGCGGGCAAAGACTGTACCTGGAAAATACAAACTAGGATTGGAGTGAAATTACAGCAGTTCTGCAGCTAGAAGGTTGAAGGTTTTTAGGTCCTTATTGAAAGGGTCTTATTCTTGCCTTGTCCATTCTGTGACTTATGCCTAAGAGGCCCAGAATTAGGGTCAGGGGTATGAATTAGTTGCTTTAAGGCTCAGTTCTCCGATTCGGCATCACAAAAGTATGGCATTAACTTCTCTAAGCAGATGATTAGGAATCCTGTTTGTTTCCTCAAACAAAAAGGTGACAGGAGCACTTTTCTAGATCAATAGCTTCCAAACTTTTCTGTGATCAAAAGAGCCTCCCTGCTCCATCAAACTGTACATGTAGCCCCAATGTACAAAAAAAAAAAAAAAAAAAAAAATGCTGCCCTGAGCAAACGAAAAGCCTGGCCACAGGATTGTTTATGTGGCAGCCTTCACCTTGCTCAGAGGTCCCTTTACAAAACTCTGGGGCTTCCAGGAAGGAAGTTTGAAAGCCATTGTTCTAGAAATCCCTGGAGTAGGACATAATCTGATGGCCTACTGCTTTAGCTCCTTCATATTTCTTTTCTCACACTTCATTTTTCCTGGTCATTCATTTGTTTTGATTTTTAGATCCCACAAATAAGTGAGAACATGGTGATGTCAAATACGAGACTAGGTTATAGGTTTAGGCTTTATCAACATTATGATGAATGATGTGGAGTAGAAAGAGAAGGGAGCTAAGGATAGAACCCAGACTACTGGCACTGAACGGGTAGGTAGGATAATTTGGAGATGCAAAAGTATGGTCAGAAAGACAGGGAGAAAAATCAGGAAACGTTATCATAAAAGCCAAAGGATTGACTTTATTTTTTATTTTTTTTTAACAGAGTCTCGTTCTATTGCTCTGTCGCTCAGGCTGGAGTGCAGTGGCGCAATCTTGGCTCACTTCAACCTCTGCTTCCCAGGTTCAAGCGATTCTCCTGCCTCAGCCTCCTGAATAGCTGGGACTACAGGCGCCTGCCACCACACCTCGCTAATTTTTGTATTTCTAGTAGAGATGGGGTTTCACAATATTGGCCAGGCTGGTCTCAAACTCCTGACCTTGTAATCTTCCTGCCTTGGCCTCCCAAAGTGCTGGGATTACAGGCATGAGCCACCACGCCTGGGAAAGGATTGATTTTAAGGTCTAAAGTGTCTAATGCAGAAAGACCAAGTATAATAAAAGTGGATTTAGCAATTAGGTTACTGGCAGTTCAAATGAGGTGATATGAGTAAAAGCCAGATGGCTGAGAGAGTAAATGGAAAGAAGTAGGCTCATTGGATGCAGAGCAATCTTTTAAGTAATAGCTATCAAAAGAACGAAACCCAGTCATTTGTGACAACGTGGATGGAACTGGAGATCACTATGCTAAGTGAAATAAGGCAGGCACAGAAAGACGAACATCACCATGTTCTCACTTATTTGTGGGATCTAAAAATCAAAACAAATGAAATCATGGGCAGAGAGTAGAAGGAAGGTTACCAGAGGCTGGGAAGGGTAGTCAGGGTTGGAAATAATTAATGGGTAAAAAATTAGTAAGAAAGAATAAGATCTAATATTTGATAGCACAACAGGGTGACTATAATCAGTAATAATTGTATATTTTAAAATAAAGAATGTAAAAATTAGCCAGGTGTGGTGGTACACCTGTAGTCCCAGCTACTTGGGAGGCTGAAACATGAGAATCACTTGAACCTGGGAGGTGGAGGTTGCAGTGAGCCGAGATTGGGCCACTGCACTCCAGCCTGGGTGACAGAGCAAAACTCTGTTTAAAAAAATAAAATAAAATAAAATATAAAGTGTAATTGGATTCTTTGTAACTTAAAGGATAAGTGCTTGAGGGGATGGATATCTCATTCTCCATGTGATTATTACACCTTGCAGGCCTGTATCAAAACATCTCATGTAGCCCATAAATATATACACCTACTAGGTATCCACAAACAACAAAACAAATAAATAACAGCCATGAAAGGAAGAAGAAAGATAGGGTAGTAGGTGAAGGGGAACTAAGAATGAAGGGAAGAAATTTTCCCCCAAGTAACACATGGGTATGCTTGAGCATGCTTACATGTGCAGGACAGGGCAATAAGGAGGGAAACGTTGAAGATACAGGGGAGAGAAGAGATCATTGATGGAGCAAAGTGGCAGAGAGACACATAATTCAAAGCAGAGCTTCAGCCTTTACAAAAGCAATGCGAGTGGCTTCCCAATTTGGGGGTTTAAGTGCCTGACTTGAACCTCTGTTCTTCTAAACCAGGACAGCTTCATGACTGTTAATAAGGTCCCCTGACTCTAACCCCATGTTTGTATTCGAATATCTATACTTCTTGAATCCCAGATGATCTGGTGGTTTTATAATGCTCTTTAAGAAATATAGGTAGACTGCATCTAGGTATCATGTGCCTCTATCACTCATTTGAAATCATCTGCTCTTCTGATTCCAGAGCTTCTGCAACTACTTCCTGAATCCATTCAAATAATTGCCATCTATGAGGTTCTATCCCTAACCCATGTATAGGGTATATTCCCCTTACATGCAGCAATGGCCCCCCACCAAGGTAGGCCCAGGTCAACATGCATAAATTCCAGTAAATTCTGGATCAGTCCCACTGGGGTGTGTGACCCCAGCCCCAGTTCAGCGAAGCTCTGCTCTGCAGCAGCTTGGACTACATCTGCAGTCTCTCCAGAAGCCACCTCAGGTACCGCTGCGGGTGAGGGAGTTGCAGGAACAACAGGAGGGGCCTGAACCTGTGTGAAAGGAAGCCTTGTATATTTATTCAGTAGTGAACACATAGAAAGTGAGACCTTCTTAAAATAACCAGTACTGGGTTCTGTTCTCTCTACTTCTTATTCTTCCAGGTTACCCTAGTGTACATAGAATTCAAGCTTAAAAAGGACATCTCATTTTTATCAATAGGTAGGAAGAGAAGTTACTTTGAGTAAGATTCCATGACTTCCCTTCATGCTGGGAAGTTATTTCTTTTATCACTGTTTCCCAAACTTCAGCCATTTGAATATCACTATTATGATTTTTACCATATATTAACATGAAACAATTACTTTTCTTTCAAACAGCTCAGAAAACCAAATATAACATCTCTCCTGTTGTACTTCCAATCATTTCCCCACTGAATTGAAAATTCATCCCAAGCAGAGATGCTACCATTTTGGAGAGCTGTGTGGAGCGTGGACAAGAACTCTGCTTCATATTCCCCCTGCTCCCAAACAAAACAGAATATGAAACCAACCGGGAAACACCACTCCTAATATTGCAGGAACGAAAGGCCTCTTACCTGGACTTCTGCAAACGAGATGGCAGAGGTACTGAGGCTGCGGGGGCCGGAAGCCGCAAGGAAGAGGTAGTGTGGGCGACAGCAGCACCGGGCTGCTGGGGATAGGAGCCGTGCGGTCAGTGGTTTCCCGAGCCATTGCGAGGGCCCTGTGACGCTGTGGACCTAAGCGTGTAAAAGGATGATGGAGCCCCTTTACGGGGAGCAGAAGTCCTCGCGTAGGGGCAAAGGGGATTCATTATGCTAACTTCCCAAAAAGCAAGCAGCCCGGCCACTACAGGTGCAGACATTACTATTACCGCGCGCAGACCGCTAGCCCGAAGGCATGCAGCTGGTGATGCCTGCAGAGCAAAGGTTGAATCCGGGTTCGCCGCATCTCAGTTATCGTAGACCCGCATCGGGGGGCCCTGAGAACTAGGCCGAGGTGCTCTCGCCAGGGGCGAAGCCAATTCCAGAAGCTGACACCGGGCTGCTGGGCCCACAGTGTTGGGGACTAACCCTAGCGCGTCCTCACAAGACCCGAGGTCATGACATTCAGGTCCCGGTGAGCGGGTCAGCGTCTGCTCATATCCCCAGCACGAGCTGTCCTGGGGCTTGGTTCACTGGGTTAGGGCAGCATCCCGGTGCTCAGCCCCGGGGCATCCTTACCCGACGCCCGGACTGTAGCAGGCGCAGAACCTCCCGGCGTCCGCACATCAGTCCCATCGCCATTTTGTCCGGAAGAGGACTTACTTTTGCGCCTGCGCACTAAGAACCACAATCCCGCGAGAGGAAGCACTTTTGGAAGCGGGCATGAAGCCAGAGTTGTTGCCGTAGATCAGGTGGTAAAAGAGAACGGAGCTTGGCGGCCATATTTGAAGTGGGTAAAAATCTGAAAAGCCGCGTTACCATGAGCACGCAGAGAGCCTTTTCTGGAGATTGAAAGGAAGTGGAAGAGCCAGGTTAGCTGTCATCGTAAGCTATCATCGTTTGTGATGGCGTAAACCTGGGTAATTTTCCTCTAATGTCGCGATTGTCCTCTGATTCGTCAGTTTAAAAATAGCCTCAGAAAAGTCTTGGCTGTACTTGCAGAGGATTTTTCCCACTCAATGATGTTCGATTCTTTTGATTCTTATTGCTAGGTAAATTGTAATCGCAGGTCCAATGAAATTTGAGGGTAGTCTAGAGTCTGACAGAAATGAAGAGAAGGCAGCCGCTGGGAAATATTTTCCTCCCAGATAAAAAGACAAAGCTTCCAGAGACTTCACCTTTCCATTTTTTCTTCTGTAAGTGGGGTGGTGTGAGGACTGACCATGAGGGGACAAGTTTTGAGATGAAAAGCTCACGTGCAGGCCGGGCGCGGTGGCTCAGGCCTGTAATCCCAGCACTTTGGGAGGCCGAGGCGGGTGGATCACGAGGTCAAGAGATCGAGACTATCCTGGCCAACATGGTGAAACCCCATCTCTACTAAAAATACAAAAATTAGCCGAGCATTGTGGCGGGCGCCTGTAATCTCAGCTACTTGGGAGGCTGAGGCAGGAGAATCACTTGGACCCGGGAGGCAGAGGTTGCTGTGAGCCGGGATTGTGCCACTGCACTTCAGCCTGGCGACAGAGTGAGACTCCATCTCAAAAAAAAAAAAAAAGAAAAACTCACGTGCTGAAGATGGTTGAGGGCAAAGATAGAAAACACCCAAATACTTGATGATATCATTGAGCTGATGTACCATGCTTGGAACCGTCTATCTCCAGACTTTGTTGTGTAAGGTAATTAAAGGTCTTAGCAGGGTGCAGTGGCTCACGCCTGTAATCTCATCACTTTGGGAGGCCAAGGCTGGTGGATTACTAGGTCAAGAGATCGAGACCAGCCTGGCCAACATGGTGAAATCCCGTCTCTACTGAAAATACGACAAACAAAAAAACTAGCCGGGCGTGGTGGTGCGTACCTGTTGTCCCAGCTACTAGGGAGGCTGAGGCAGGAGAATTACTTGAACCCAGGAGGTGGAGGTTGAGGTGAGCCAAGATTGTACCACTACACTGCAGCCTGGGCGACAGTGAGACTCCATCTCAAAAAAAAGAAAAAAAAATTTTCTAGTCTAGGTCCCTTTTTTGACAAGCATCTGGTGTCAGTCTTCCTAAGATTCAAATACGTGGTCCAGGTGGTTACCCCCACTGGGAAGGCTGATGTGGGAAGAACCATATCTGGGTGTTGCATGTTCTGCCAAGAGTGGGGTTCTGAGGTCTCCATGTTTCTGACTGTATTCCAAGTTTATGTGATATTTTAAATCTTTTGTTGTCATTTCAACAATGTTCATAGCATCTTCACCAGGAGTAGATTTCTTCTCAAGAAACCACTTTCTTTGTCTAGAAAAAGCAACTCCTCATCGTTAAAGTTTTATCATGAGATTGTAGCAATTCAGTCACATCTTCAGGTTCCACCTCCAATTCTAGTTCTCTTGCTATTTCTACCGCATCTGCAGTTACATCCCTCCATGAAGTCTTAGACCCCTCAACATCAACCATGAGGGTTGGAATCAACTTCTTCTAAACTCCTGTTAATATTGATATTTTCACCTCCTCCCATGAATCACAAATGCTCTTAATGGCATCTAGGATGGTGAATCCTTTCCAAAATGTTTTCAATTTACTTTGCCCAGATCCATCATAGGAATTGCTATCTATGGCCGCCATAGCTTTACAAAATATATTTCTTAAATAATAGACTTGAAAGTCAAAAGTAGTTCTTGATCCACTGGCTATGGAAAATATTTTGTGTTAGCAGGCATGAAAACAACATTAATCTCCTTGTACATCTCGATCAGAGCTATAGAGTGACTAGGTGCACTATCAATGATCAGTATTTTTTTTTTTTTTTTTTTTTTGAGACGGAGTCTCGCTCTGTCGCCCAGGCTGGAGTGCAGTGGCCGGATCTCAGCTCACTGCAAGCTCCACCTCCCGGGTTTACAACATTCTCCTGCCTCAGCCTCCCGAGTAGCTGGGACTACAGGCGCCCGCCACCTCGCCCGGCTAAGTTTTCGTATTTTTTAGTAGAGACGGGGTTTCACCGTGTCAGCCAGGATGGTCTCGATCTCCTGATCTCGTGATCCGCCCGTCTCAGCCTCCCAAAGTGCTGGGATTACAGGCTTGAGCCACCGCGCCCGGCTATTTTTTTTTTTTTTAATGGAGACTGAGTCTTGCTGTGTTGCCTAGGCTGGTCTCGAACTCCTGGCCTCAAGTGATTTTCCTGCCTTGGTCTCCTTAAATGTTGCCTGTAATCTAGTGATTACAGGCATGAGCCACTGTGCCCAGCCTGCAATAATATTTTGATAGGAATCTTTTTTTCTGAGGCGTAGGTGTCAAGAGTGAGCTTAAATTATTCAGCGAACTGTAGGGTAAACAGATATGCTGTCATCCAGGCTTTGTTGTTCCCTTTATGGAAAACAGGCAGAGTAGATTTCGCATATATATATATAAATATATTTTTAAAGAGACAAGATCTCTCTCTGTTGCCCATACTGGAGTGCAGTGGCATGATCATGGCTCACCGTAGCCTTGACCTCCCAGGTTCAAGTGATCTTCCTGCCTCAGGCTCCTGAGTAACTGAGACTACATGTGCAACTAATTTTTGTGTTTTTTTTGTAGAGATAGGGCTTTACCATGTTGCCCAGGCTGGTCTCAAACTCCTGGGCTCTAGTGATCTATGCAGCTACCTTGGTGTGTCCCAAAGTGTTGGGGGTTACAGGTGTGAGCCAGCATGCCTGTCTCGACAGTTTTTTTTTTTTTTTTTTTTTTTAGCACTTTAAATGTATTATCCCACTGCCTTCTGGCATCCAAGGTTTCTGCCGAGAAAATGGCCAATAGTGTTTTTTTTTTTTTTTTTCCAGAGTGATTGGACTTCAGCTGATAGTGTTATTGAGGATCACTTGTACATTATGAGTTGCTTCTCTCTTGCTGCTGTCAAGATTCTCTGTCTTTCAACAGTTTGATTATAATGTGTCTCAGTGTGAGTCTCTTTGGATTTATTTTACTTGGAGTTTATTGAGATTCTTGGATTTGTAGATTAGCGTCTTTCATCAAATTTGGGAAGTTTTCAGCCATTTCTTCAAATAATCCTTTTGCCCCTTTCTCTATCTCCTCTTTGGGAATTGTAATGCGTATGTTGGTCTACTTAATGGTGTTCCACAAGTTCCTTTGTCTCTGTCAACTTTTTTTTTTTTTTGGGATAGAGCCTCACTGTGTTGCCCAGGCTAGAGTGCAGTGACACAATCTTGGCTCACTGCAACCTCTGCCTCCCAGGTTCAAGCAATTTTCCTGCCTAAGCCTTCTGAGTAGTTGGGATTACAGGCACTCATCACCATGCCCAGCTAATTTTTATATTTTTAGCAGAGATGAGATTTTGCCATGTTGGCCAGGCTGTTTTTGAACTCCTGACCTCAAGTGATCCTCCCGCCTTGACCTCCCAAAGTGCTGGGCTTACAGGCATGAGTCACCTCACTTGACCTATCCACTTTTCTTTATTTTTCTTTATGCTCCTCAGATTTGAAAATTTCAACTGTCCTATTTTCAAGTTCACTGATTCTTCTGTGTTTGAGCTCCTCTAGTGAATTTTCATTTCAGTTATTGTGTCTTTCAGCTGTAGAATTTCTGTTTAGCTCCTTTTTACAATTTTTGTCCCTTTCTTGGTATTCTAATTTTGTTAATATACCATTTTCCTGATTTCCTTTAGTTTTTTGTCCACATTTTCTTTTAGCTGTTTGAGCAAATTTAAGATAATTGTTTTAAAGTCTTTGTTTGGTGAGTCTAATGTCTGAGTGTCCTCAGAAATGGTTTCTGCCAATTAATTTTACTCCTTTGAATGTGCCATGTTTTCCTGTTTCTTTGTATGCCTTGTAATTTTTGTAGTTTTGGTTGGAAATTAGACATTTGAAAAAACAGCTAACTCCCCTAGTCTTTGCAGATTGGCTCTATACTGGTACAGTTCTTCAACAATGAGCGAGGCTTGCTTTGAGCCTAGGGATCAGCTGAGGTGAAGGCTTAAGGTCTTTTCAGGGCTTTTCTGACCAAGTGTCTTACCTGGGCATGTGTAACTTCCCAATTTCCCCATATACATGGCTGCTTTTGAATGTCTTATTTCCTAAAGAGTCTCAGTCCAGTTTCTCCTGGGGCCTTAGATGGTCTACTGTATGTATCCACCCATAGTCTTTTACTCCATATGTCAGTGGGTCTGTAGTCTCCTTGCAGCTTTCATGAGCAATGACTACCGCTTTTCTGAGACCTGAGGCCAGTCCTTTAGGTAACCCCCATATGTACACAATAATTTGCGAAAAGCTTTGCTCTTCTCCCTTCCATTTAAGGGAGGGAACTTGGAATTAGGCTGCTGCCTCTTCCAGACTAAGAGCACTGCCACATCAGGGAGGAGGAGGGGGCAAGGGCAAATAAAAACACCACAAAACTTTTGTCAACATTTTGAAGGTGGGCATTCACTTGGTTACTGTAAACTTTTAACCGTTTTTTGGAGCTCTTACATGTTAGTTCAGCTAATTTCTGGTTGTTTTATGAAGTTTGTGTGGGATAATGAAAGCTTGGATTATCCCACCAAATGGTTGGATTATCCCACCCGACAAATGGTGGCTTTGTCGTCCACCATTTTGCTGACATCACATGAGCATCCATCTTGATAGAAGAAAAGAGCAAATTGGACCTTAAGTAAGTATAAGAAAAGAAATAAAAAGATAAGAGAAGAGGCTGGGCACGGTGGCTCACACCTGTAATCCCAGCACTTTGGGAGGCTGAGGTGGGCAGATCACCAGAGGTCGGGAGTTTGAGACCAGCCTGACCAACATGGAGAAACCCTGTCTCTACTAAAAATACAAAATTAGCAGGGCATGGTGGCACATGCATGTAATCCCAGCTACTCAGGAGGCTGAGGCAGGAGAATTGCTTGAACCCAGGAGATGGAGGTTGCAATGAGCCAAGATCACGCCATTGCACTCCAGCCTGGGCAACAGGAGTGAAACTCCATCTAAAAAAAAAAAAAAAAAAAAAAAAAAGACCAGGACTTCAAGACTAGCCTGGGCAACATAGTGAGATCTCATCTCTAAAAAAAATTTAGGGCTGGGCACAGTGGCTCGCACCTGTAATCCAGCACTTTGAGAGGCTGAGGCAGGCAGATCACAAGGTCAGGAGTTTGAGACCAGCCTGACCAACATGGCGAAACCCTATCTCTACTAAAAATACAAAAATTAGCTGGGCATGGTGGCCAGCACCTGTAATCCCAGCTACTTGGGAGGCTGAGGCAGGAGAATTTCTTGAACCCAGGAGGCAGAGGTTGCAGTGAGCTGAGATCGTGCCTTACACTCCAGCTGGGGCGACAAGAGCAAGACTCCGTCTCAAAAAAAAAAAAGAGAAATAATCTATATTTTGATTATTGTGGTAGTTACGTAGGTGAATACATTTATCAAAACTCAGCAAACTATTCATTTAAATGGGCACATTTTATGTAAGTTATACATGAATAAATTTTATTCATAAGTAAAAGAACAGTTTACAGAGGCCACTGCCCTGTCAAAATAGTACATTTGTCTCTATTAATATATTTTGAGTGAAAAAATTTAAAAAGCTTATTCTGTGGATAATTACTTTGTTTTTTCACCTGGTGTGGATATTTAATCTTTGGTGCTTTATGAGAGAAATGAATAAAGTTATTAGGTAGTTCTGATGAGAGAGATCATGTCTAAGAATATGTCAGGGATGGTTTCATAGAGGAAACCATTTTTAATCTTGGCCTTAATTAATAGATACAGAGAAAGAAAGATAAAAATAAAGAAAATAGCATGGCATTCCAAGCAGAGTGAACAATAAAGGAAAACAGTATTGCCTTTTGCAAAAATACACTGTTTTTTTTTTTGAGGGACTTTGAGTTTTCATTGTAATATCACATCTCCATATTAAAGACCTAAGTGTAATTTTCGGTCATTAATTATGCACGGATGATTTCTCCCTATGCAGAATGCTGTTTGTGCTTAATCAGGCAATCCTTTAAAAGATACGATCTCTAGGGATTTGCTATTTAAGAAGTGGAATTAGCTACATTACAATTAAATAATTCCTGTTACAGTACCATGTAAAAGTTCATTCATCCATTCAACATTTATTTATTCTGTAAAATATTTATCGAGTGCCCATTATATATTTGGTACTATTCTAGGCAGTAGAGATACACATAAGTCAATATTTATCCCTCATGGGGCCTAATATTATTTTTTTCTTTATTATTACACTTTAAGTTCTAGGGTACATGTGCATAATGTGCAGGTTTGTTACATATGTATACATGTGCCCTGTTGGTTTGCTGCACCCATTAACCCATCACGTCATTTACATTAGGTATTTCTCCTAATGCTATTCCTCCCCCATCCTCCCACTCCAAGACAGGCCCCAGTGTGTGATGTTCCCCACCCTGTGTCCAAGTGTTCTCATTGTTCTATTTCCACCTATGAGTGAGTGAGAACATGCAGTATTTGGTTTTCTGTCCTTGTGATAGTTTGCTGAGAATGATGGTTTCCATCTTCATCCATGTTGCTACAAAGGACATGAAGTCATCCTTTTTTATGGCTGTATAGTATTCCATGGTGTATATGTGCCACATTTTCTTAATCCAGTCTGTCATTGATGGACATATGGGTTGGTTCCAAGTCTTTGCTATTGTGAATAGTGCCACAATAAACATTTGTGTGCATGTGTCTTTATAGCAGCATGATTTATAATCCTTTGGGTATATACCCAGTAATGGGATCACTGGGTCAAATGGTATTTCTGGTTCTAGATCCTTGAGGAATCGCCACACTGTCTTCCAAAATGGTTGAACTAGTTTACACTCACACCAACAGTGTAAAAGCATTCCTATTTCTCCACATCCTCTCCAGCACCTGTTGTTTCCTGACTTTTTAATAATTGCCATTCTAACTGGTGTGAGATGGTATCTCACTGTGGTTTTGATTTGTATTTCTCTGATGACCAGTGATGATGAGCATTTTTTCATGTGTCTGTTGGGTGCATAAAGGTCTTCTTTTGAAAAGTGTCTGTTCATATCCTTTGCCCACTTTTTGATGGGGTTGATTTTTTCTTGTAAATTTGTTTAAGTTCTTTGTGGATTCTGGGTATTAGCCCTTTGTCAGATGGGTAGATTGCAAAATTTTCTCCCATTCTGTAGGTTACCTGTTCACTCTGATGGTGGTTTCTTTTGCTGTGCAGAAGCTCTTTAGTTTAATTATATCCCATTTGTCTATTTTGGCTTTTGTTGCCATTGCTAATATTCCTAAATTATATTTAATTTCAAACATTCTAAGACATCACTCTCTAATGAATGTAAAACCACTTTTGTTAGAGAGTATGATACCAGTAGTTCTATTTAATCTTCCTTTTAAACAAATATATATTTATTTTAAAACGTGGGTTTTTAATTATTAGGTTAAATTTTCAGCACTGTGTTTAATAATCCGGGATACCAAAAAAAAAAAGCCTGAGGAATTTATAGTCTAGATATGGAGAAAATACCTATATATGACATGATTAAAGTACTTTTAAGTAGAGTGTGCAATGAAATTTGAGGTAACAAAATACAGGGTAACTGTGAGGGTGAAATTGACATGGAGTCACAACAGTCAGGGGACATTTATGACGGAAGAGTGTTGGTGAGATTTTGATTGGTGCTTCCAGGCAGAGGGAGCAAGACAGCAGGCCTGGAAGCAGTGATGAGTGGGGTATGTGGAGGACACTGTGAAGACTGGTCTGCAATAAATTTTAACCTGTAATTCCTTTATAAAGATTTCCACGTAGGAAATTAATCACAGTTATATTCACAGAGGTTAATTACAGTGTTATTTAAAATGATGAAAATTGGCCAGACGTGGTGGCTCATGACTGCAATCCCAGCACTTTGAGAGGCCGAGGCAGGTGGATCACCTGAGGTCAGGAGTTCGATACCAGCCTGACCAATATGGTGAAACCCCGTCTCTACTGAAAATACAAAAATTAGCTGGGTGTGGTGGCATGTGCCTGTAGTCCCAGCTACTCAGGAGGCAGAGACAGGATAATTGCTTGAACCCAGGAGGTGGAGGTTGCAGTGAGCCTAGATCACACCACTGCACTCCAGCCTGGGCAATAGAGGGAGACTCTGTCTCAAAAAAACACCAAAAAAGATGAAAATTGGAGGGAAGTGATGACACCTTTGACTACTGTGTGACACTGATTTCTCTCGTATTCGTACTGGCTGATCCTGAGGTGAGTCAAAAAAAGACAAAAATGTATAAAAATAAAGAAAAATAAATAAAATGATTAAAAATGGAAACAACCTACATTTTAATCAATAGGGGAATAGAAATGACTTAGGCTGTATTCATTCAATAGAACAATATGTAGCCATTTCAAAAAATGTTTTTGATAACAAGGTGGTAAAATGTCCATGATGAAATATAAATGTTCATAATTATGTAAAAGAAGCAGAATATAAAATTGTAAGTACATTATGATGCTAATTTTGTGAAAATGAAAAAAATTCATATCTTGGAAAAAATCCTGGAAGAAAATACTCCAAGCATTTTATTTACTTTAATATAATTTATTTATTTATTTTACAGAGACAGGGTTTCCCTATGTTGCCCAGGCTGGTCTTGAACTCCTAGGCTCAAGTGATCCTTCTGCCTCAGCCTCCCAAATTTCTGGGATTACAGGCATGAGCCACCATGCCTGGCCTCCAAATATTTTGTGATGGTTATCATTTGTTGATGGAATTATAGTTGATTTTTATTTCCATCTTTATATTTTTCTGTAATTTTAACATTTATTGTAACGATTACATATTTTGTTTATACTCTTAGATAATATTTGTATTAGTTTGCTAGAGCTGCCATACCAAAATACCATGCACTTGGTTGCTTACACAACAGAAATTTATTTTCTCATAGTTCTGGAGGCTAGAAGTCCATGATCAAGGTGCCAGTAGGCTTGGTTTCTTCTGAGGCCTGATTCCTTGGTTTGCAGGTGGCTACTTTCCCACTCTGTCTTCACATGGTTTTCCCTCTGTCTGCACATATTTCTGGTGTCTCCTGGCATGCCTAAATTTCTCTTTCTTACAAGGACACCAGTCACATTGGATTAGGGCCCACCCTGAAAAAAAAAAGCAGGGCACCTCATTTTAACCAAAGCAATGCTTTAAAGACCTTATCTCCAAATATAGTCACATTCTCAAGTACTGGGGCTTAGGATTTACACAAATTTTGGGAAGACATGATTCAACCTATATACTAGTTTAAAAAGTAATTGGTATATTATTGGTAATACAGACACAAAAACTGGGGCAAGCCTGACTAGAGTAGAAAGATATGTGGCAAATAGCAATAGTAGGGTAGGTGAAATAACTTCAATGATAGCTTAATTATTGATTGTTCACTGTGTACTGAGCATTGTATTAAGATATATTGACAGTCTCATGAAGTCATTGATTTAAATATTGATTAATATGGCATCAAGTTTGGGAAAACATTGAATCATGACAAGCTGTGGACTTTGGATAGACATAAGAAATGATTTGAAGGTAGGAAAATGACATGAGGAAGGATATTTTATTTATTTTTATTTTATTATTATTATTATTATTTTGAGACAGAGTCTCGCTCTGTTGCCCAGGCTGGAATGCAGTGGTGCAATCTCGGCTCACTGCAACATCCGCCTCCTGGGTTCAAATGATTCTCGTGCCTCAGACTCCTGAGTAGCTGGAATTACAGGCGTGCGCCACCATGCCCGGCTAATTTTTATATTTTTAGTGGAGACGGGGTTTTCCCATGTTGGCCAGGCTGGTCTCAAACTGCTGACATCAGGTGATCCACCGTCCTCAGCCTCCCAAAGTGCTGGGATTACAGGCGTGAGGCACCGTGCCTGGCCATTTATTTTTATTATTGTTTTTGAGACGGAGTCTCACTCTGTCACTCAGGCTAGAGTGCAGTGGCGTGATCTCGACTCACTGCAACCTTCGCCTCCCAGGTTCAAGTGATTCTCCTGCCTCAGCCTCCTGAGTAGCTAGGACTACAGTCACGCACCACCATGCCTGGCTAATTTTTGTATTTTTAATAGAGATGGGTTTCTTCATGTTGGCCAGGCTGGTCTCAAACTCTTGAACTCAGCTGATCTGCTCGCCTCAGACTCCCAAAGTGCTGGGATTAGACGCATGAGCCACCGTGCCCGGCCACAGGAAGGGTATTTTAGAAAGATTAGTTTGGTAACAGAATGGATTAGTGGGCCGGGCGCGGTGGCTCATGCCTGTAATCCCAGAACTTTGGGAGGCCGAGGCGGGCGGATCACTGGAGGTCAGGAGTTCGAGATCAGCCTGGCCAACATGGTGAAACCCTGTCTCTACTAAAAATACAAAAATTAGCTGGGCATGAGAGCGGGTGCTTGTAATCCCAGCTACTCAGGAGGCTGAGGCAAGAGAATAGCTTGAACCTGGGTGGCGGAGGTTGCAGTGAGCCTCGCCATTGCACTCCAGCCTGGGAGCCTGGGAGACAACAGTGAAACTCTGTCTCAAAAAAAAAAAAAAAAAGGAATGGATTAGTGACAGTTTAATTTCAGGGATCAGCAAACCTTTCTGTAAAGGACCAGAAAGTAAATATTTTGGGGCATACATACGGTCTCTGTTGCAAATACTGAAGTCTGTCATTGTAATATGAAAGCAGTGACAGACAATAAGTAAATGAATGAGCATGGCAGCTGCTAAATCTCAGGTTTAACCTAAAGCTACCTTCTTACATATTTTAAGTTCAGCCTAAAGGTTTCTTTGTGCATTGTGAAGTACAACCTAAATGGAATTGTAAACAGATGTAGCCTACTCTTGTGCCAATCACTGTTTCGGCCAATCAGACATGGCCAAGTGTTCAAACTGTGTTCAAACAGGGCAAATGCTGAGCTACAACCAATCCAGCTGTTTCTGTACCTCACTTCCATTTTCTGTATGTCACTTTCCTTTTTCTGCCCATAAACCTTCCACCGCGTGGCTGCTCTGGAGTCTCTGAGCCTACTCTAGCTCGGGAGGCTGTCTGATTCATGAATTATTTTTTGCTCAATTAATTCTTAAATTTAATTTGGCTGAAGTTTTTCTTTTAACTCAGTGTTCCAATAAAAGTTATGTACAAGGAAAATTGCAATGTTCCCAACACAAAGAAAAGATAAATATTTGAGGTGAAGGATATCCAAATTATACTGATTTGATTATTACATGTTGTATACAGGTATTAAAATATCACACATACCCCCCAAATATGAACAACTATTATGTATCAATTAAAAAACCCTGGATGTATAAGAACAGGTCGTGGGCTAGATTTGGTTGATTGGCCATAGTTTGGTGACTCCTGGAATAGACCTCGTAGAAGGGACAGTAGCAGATAAAAACTGGAGGTTCAAGCACAGTTAGGAAGAGAATATGGCAATAATTAATATCTGCAGTGAAGAGGGCCAGAATTAAGCTGGGCCAATGTGATGGAAATGGAGATATACTGGAGCCCTTTTAGGGGAAAAGGACTGCAGACCAGGTGATGATTGGAATGCAGAACTTGAAGTGGAGAAAATGAAAGATTTTGGGGATTCTGAGCAGGAAAGCTGGGAAAGGGCAGGGCAGTGTCACTGACATAAATGGATACATCCATGAACTGGCCATTTGCCTGGTTGCTTCCAGATCCTTTTCTGCTTTTACCCTCTCTGACTCATATCACATGAAACTACATTTCCCAGGTTATCTTGCCCCCAGCTTCTGGGTGGGTTCTGGCAATGGAAGTGTAAACCAAAAATAAAATTCTAAGACCCCCCAACCATCTGAATGGACCCCTCCTCTTGGCCAAGGGCATTCCAGAATTAACCTGAAAAACTAGCTCAGGCCATGACGGAAGAGAGGGTCGGAAATGCCTCATTATACTCTCTTCCCTTTTGGAATTCAGGAAAAACCTGACCAGCATTGACATCAATACATATCTTAAGTCTGATCAGAAACATTTAGAATTTACCCTCTCAGAAGCCCGCTACCTGGATGCTTCAACTGCAGGATAAAACCTTGGTTTACACAACCCCTCACTGTAACCCAGACATTCCTTTCTATTGATAATAAGTCTTGCAACCTGATGACAATCAGATAATGGTTTCTTTTTTCTTTTCTTTTCTTTTTCTTTTTTTTTTTGAGGCCGAGTTTCGCTCTTGTTGCCCAAGCTGGAGTGCAATGGCGTGATCTTGGCTCACTGCAACCTCCGCTTCCCAGGTTCAAGGAATTCTCCCGCCTCAGCCTCCTGAGTAGCTGGGATTACCAGCATGTACCACGACGCCTAGCTAATTTTGTATTTTTAGTAGAGACAGGCTGGGCACGGTGGCCCACACCTGTAATTCCAGCACTTTGGAAGACTGAGGCGGGTGGATCAGGAGGTCAGGAGTTTGAGACCAGCCTGACCAACATGGTGAAACTCCACCTCTACTAAAAATACAAAAATTAGCCGGGCATGGTGGTGCATGCCTGTAGTCCCAGATACTCAGGAGGCTGAGGCAGAACTGCTTGAACCCGGGAGGTGGAGGTTGCAGTGAGCCAAGATCGCACCACTGCACTCCAGCCTGGGTGACAGAGTGAGACCCCCATCTCAAAACAAACAAACAAACAAACAAAAAATTGGGCTGGGCATGGTGGCTCACACCTGTAATCCCAGCACTTTGGGAGGCCAAGGCAGGTGGATCACCTGAGCTCAGGAGTTCGAGATCAGCCTGGTCAATATGGTGAAACCCTGTCTCCACTAAAAATACAAAAGTTAGCCAGGTATGGTGGCACAAGCCTGTAGTCCCAGCTACTTGGGAGGTTGAGGCAGAAGAAGAGCTTGAAGCTGGGAGGCGGAGGTTGCGGTGAGCCGAGATCAAGCCACTGCAATCCAGCCTGGACGACAGAATGAGACTGTTTCAAAAAATAAAAAAATAAAAAAATAAGTAGAGACGGGGTTTCTCTATGTTGCTCAGGCTGGTCTCAAACTCCCAACCTCAGGTGATCTGCCCGCCTTGACCTTCCAAAGTGCTGCGATTACAGGCATGAGCCATGGTGCCGGCAGAGAATTGTTAAATCTACCTATGACCTGGAAGACCCACCCCCTACCTCCCTCCTTTGAGTTGTTCTGCCCTTCTAGATCAAACCAATGTAAATCTTACATGTATTGATTGATGCCTTATATCTCTCTAAAATGTATAAAAGCAGGCTGTACCCCAACCACCTTGGTCGCATGTTGTCAGGGCCTCCTGAGGCTGTGTGACAGGCACATCTTTAGCCTTGGCAAAATAAACTTTCTAAATTGATTGAGACCTGTCTCAGATACTTTTAAGTTCACAAAAGTCACTGGCCCAAGAGTGTAGACAGCGGGGAAGAGAACCCAGGGAACCCAGGGTAGTTCTCTCCTGTTCTCTCTGCTTCCTGTGTTATTCCTAGCAGCAACATCTCTTCCTCCTTGGCCAGACAGCCTTTCTCTCCACGATCCTAGTTCCCTCCATGCAGACCTTGCCATGATTCGTGTGACCTCTGGATGCCCTTAGATTCTGGGCTGCACTAACTCCACTAACTCCCATTGTCCCTCCAGCCTAGGGGGTGGTGGCAGATGCCTGCTGTTGCATTTCCAGATTGCTTCGTTGTGCCCCTTTTGGCTTCTTAGCTCTTCTCTTACCCATGTACCAATTCCTTGTGGTAAAATCCTTCTGAAATACTTAGAGTGGTTTCTGCTTTCTGGTTGGACCCTAACTAATATAGTTCAGAAGCTGTGTCAGTTATTAATTTATTATCTCTTGGCTCCAAACCTACTGCTTTGTGATTCTGGGGCTGATAGTCCACAAACTGCTTTTCTGCTTCTGCAACTGGCTCCCTGTTCCACTCTGCCAATGAGGGATGCTAGATCGGGGCTAGAAGGCTGGAGGTGGGAGAATGAATTGTTACCTCTAGTTTGTTCCTATCTAATTGCATCCTGTGAACACCATCAAGTGGCACTTCTTTATTCCGGCAGTGCCTCTCATCCAGGAACTGTATCCAGTTTCCTATCTTTCTAACACTTGCAGAGCCGGTCTTATCATGCCCACTCAGAGACATCAGTGGTGCTCTCTCCTCAGATATAAGAATTTCAGTTCTGGGGGAGCCTTTTATTTTTTTAGATGGAGTCTCGCTGTGTTGCCAGGCTGGAGTGCAGTGGCGCAATCTCAGCTCACTGCAACCTCCGCCTCGTGGGTTCAAGCAATTCTCCTGCCTCAGCCTCCCAAGTAGTTGGGACTACAGGCGTGTGCCACCACACCCAGCTAATTTTTGTATTTTTAGTAGAGGTGGGGTTTCACAGTGTTGGCCAGGATGGTCTTGATCTCCTGATCTTTTGATCCACCCGCCTCAGCCTCCCAAAGTGCTGGGATTACAGGCGTGCGCCACTGTGCCCGGCCTAAGCTTCAAAGTTTTAATCACCCTGGCCTCTTCCCTTCGTTCCCTCAGCTGTAGGGGTGGCAACTGCATTCTTCAATTGCTATCTCTGTGGTCCTTTAGAGTTCTCTTTTTGCTCTTTCAGTTACCTAATTAACAACTTTATAATTACTTAACAATCTTTTACATTTAATTCTTTCCATATACTGGAATGGTTTCTGTCCCCTGACTGGGTCTTGCCAGTTACAGAAGTGCAGCTGGGGTGGTTTTTGAAAGGTGTCAGGTTTGGTTTTGAATATATTGAACTTGCAATGACAGCAGGCTATTCAAGTGGAGATACCTTGTATGTAGATCAACTATGGCCCTGGAGTTTGTGGGAGAGACAGGATCTGAAAATGTTTTGTTCTCGGCAGCACTGATGTGGTCACAGTAACTATGATTGCTTGAGCTCTTTGGGTGAGTGGTGTGAAGTGCCAAGAGCAGATGACTGAGAACAGCCTCACAAAGAAAAGGTGTCGGCCGGGCGTGGTGGCTCAAGCCTGTAATCCCAGCACTTTGGGAGGCCGAGACGGGCGGATCACGAGGTCAGGAGATCGAGACCATCCTGTCTAACACGGTGAAACCCCGTCTCTACTAAAAATACAAAAAACTAGCTGGGCGTAGTGGCGGACGCCTGTAGTCCCAGCTACTCGGGAGGCTGAGGCAGGAGAATGGCGAGAACCCGGGAGGTGGAGCTTGCAGTGAGCCGAGATGGCGCCACCGCACTCCAAGCTGGGCGACTGAGCAAGACTCTGTCTCAAAAAAAAAAAAAAAAAAACACAAAAAACAAAAAACAAAGAAAAGGTGTCAACATTTTAAAAAATCACAAATTTCAAGATACAATGATGAATTTATGATAAAGTATTGATAAATGAAGTTCATACCAAGATTTTTTTTCTGGCTACCCTTAAATTCTTACCCAGCCCGTGTTTCAAAGTATGTACCAATACTGAGGCTATCCTTACAAAGCAAAGCCTAGGTACCCTGGAGCTCTTACTTTTCCTCTAGCACCACTAGGGAAAGCCACCAGGTCACAGTGAAGACAGTAATTTATCCTTCCTTCTTTTGATTCTGTGAGTCTACTGTCAACACTATAGTGGTACTGCAGAAAGACATAAAAGTTATGAGAAAATTTTATCATCTGATCAATGGGGCTCTCCCCATTACTAACCAGCTATTTTTTAAAATATCTTTTTACACACTGTTATTTTACTTTTTTGTAAAGATGGGGTCTCACTATGTTGCCCAGGCTGGTCTTGAACTCCTGGCCCAAAGTTATCATCCCTCCTCAGCCTTCCAAAGTGCTAAGATTACAGGCATGAGCCACTGAGCCTGGCCTTTTAAAATGTCTTATCAATTTATTCAGACATCTACTGAGTAGGCACTGACACCTGGTGTCAGGTGTCCATTTCTTTGCAGTTTCCTGCCCACCATTGTTCTAAGCCTTTTCTCTTCTGCACTCTCCTCTTGGTGCCCCTCCGTGCCCCCTTCTCCTTTGACAGGGGCTATGTGTTACTTTGCTGGCAGAATAAAGACCGTGAGACAAGCCTTTTAATCCATTCCAAAACAACTCTGTGGCTATTTCTTTCTCTTCCCCATCTTAGGCGAGGAACTGAACTTCCTCTTTCTAAGTTTAAACTAACCTTATGTTTTCAGTCCTCTCTGTTCTCTCCCTTTTCTCCCTGGTGGGTGCTATAACATCTGCAATCAAAGATTTTCTCTCTTAATTATCTCCTTTTTGTCTAGCTTAAGCACCTTTAATTTCTTCTTCTCTCCTCTGCCTGCAGACATAATCCTTTTTCCTCCTTGCTGAAAAAAAACCCAAAAACCCCAAACCCCAAAGCCTTCATTTGACCTTGCTGCATTTTTTTTATCCTATTTTCCTCATCCTTTTGTTGTTACATGTTTGAGGACAGAACTCCATTTTCTCAATGCAGAGTCATTTCTTGTTCTGCCCTCTTGACGTCTGCTGCTCCCTCAGCCCTCATCTCTGCCACTCAAACTGATTGCTGAAGGCAACCCTGGGTTCCTCATCCTGAGGCGTGGTGGATTTTTCTCATCCCTCATTGTCTTAGATTTCTCGGTGGTATTTGACACTGTTGATTATCTTTCTTTCTAACACTCTCCTTTCATAGTTTTCATAGAGCAACATATAATTTTCTTCCTATCTTTTTTAACCTTTCGAGATAGTTTGGATGACTATATATGCTGAGCTTAAATTCCAACATATCTACTGCAGTTTGATGGGGCATGAAGAAATAGTGGTGTCACCAAAAACTGATTACTGCTAAGATAGCCTTTGTATAATTTTGCCCAGTGATGTTAAAATCAACTAGGGGTCTGTCTTCAGCTTGAGAGGTCTTACTATTTGATTGTGTCAGAAGCTGGTTAAAGTAACCAGTCTCATCAGAGAATAGTGCTTGTTGTATAGTCTCTCCCTTGAACCATGCTAGCTAGCTAATCGCTGACACATTTTGCCCTTCCAATCCCTTTCATTTCTCCTTGTTTTAACCTTCCAGTTTCTGATCTAGATATATTAATTCATTGTTTAGGATATGATCAAGTTCTATCTTCTGACTGTTTACATTTATGTCCCAGTGGCATGTATTGGTTCTATTCACTAAACTTGGAGTTCTGGAGGTTTTTCTGCCATCCTAAGAGTAACTCACAGTGCTCTATAAGAAAAACAACAACAACAACAACAACAACAACAGAACCTACTTCATTTGATAGGCTTTTCTTTCTTCTTTCTTTTTTTAATTTTTAATTTTTTTCTTTTTCTTTTTTTTTTGAGATGAGGCCTTGCTCTGTTGCCCAGTCTGGAGTGCAGTGGTGCGATTATGGCCTGCCACAGCCTCGACCTCCTAGGCTCAAACCATCCTCCCTCCTTAGCCTCCCAAGTAGCTGGGACTATGGGGGTGCACCACCACACACAGCTAATTAAAAATTTAGAAAAATATATAGAAATGGGGTCTCACTGAGACAGCCAGGTGGGAGGTGGTCCCTGGAGAAACTCCAGCCAGCCTGCCAACTGAGGTGGAGCCTTGGGAAGTTCATGACTTTCGCAGCGGAGAGGAGCCTGGCCCCTCCTCTTCCTGTGTGGAACCTGAGATTCAAAGGGTGAGCGGATGCGCTCCAGCACGGGGCTCTGGCCTTGCTGAGGATCCTTGTTTCCCCCCCTTTTTTTCCCTTTTCACTCAGTAAAACCCTACTTCATTCACCCTTTAAACTGTCTGTGAGCCTACATTTTCATGGCGGTGGGATGGACAAGAACCCTGTCTTTAGCTCGACTAAGGAAAGTCCTGCAACATCACTATATTGCCTAGGCTGGGCTTTTCTCTCTCCTTAAATGTAGAAGTTATTTAACATGATCCTGATTTTGAAAAGTAGAATGCTTCTTGGAGATTTTATGTTTGTTATTCAAGATGAAGAAAATAGGGTTTATTATTGTATAAGAATAATTCTATCCATAAATAGAAAATGCTAATTTGAAAAATGCCATCATTCTATGAGACTGGATAAAAATAAGAAAGGATAACCTGGTCTTATAAACAATTTTTTGGGTGTTGTGCAAAGTTATAGAGGAACTTTTCGTTCTTAGTGTTGTTAGTTGATATCTATCATGGCGCTTTAGACCAAATAGAAAGAGAACTGAGCATTGTGAGTCGTTGGAAAAAGAGGCCTCTACAACAAAGAAAAAAGAAGACTACAGTTTTTTGAACTTTAACTGTTACTTATTCCTGATTTGAAACATGGCAGATTCTTTTTTTCTTTTTTTTTTTTAGACAGAGTTTTGCTCTTGTTGTGCAGACCAGAATGCAATGGCAGTATCTTGGCTCACTGCAACCTCTGCCTTCTGGGTTCAAGCGATTCTCCGGCTTCAGCCTCCTGAGTAGCTGGGATTACAGGTATGAACCACTTGCCTCGCTAATTTTGTATTTTTAGTAGAGATGGGGTTTCTCTGTGTTGGTCAGGCTGGTCCCAAACTCCTGACCTCAGGTGATCTGCCCACCTTGGCCTCCCAAAGTGCTGGGACTACAGGCGTGAACCACTGCACCCGGCCTTCAAACATGGCAGATTTTAGTAGAGCCTTAACACTTATCCCTGCTGCTGTCATTTAGCATGAGTTAACTTATATTGCTGAAAGTAGGGAGATTTTACTACTTATAGATCATAGAATTTCCCTACTTCCCCCTTTTTATTCTTTTATGTTGTATTGCCTTTTCTCCTACACATATGTTGTAGTTGGGTACATTGTGCAGCTCAAATGTACAATCTAATTTTACTTTGGTGTGAAGAAGTTGAGAGTACAAGGTGACTTGGCTAGTAATGAGGAAGTCAGGACAAAAATGCATCTTGGATTCCCCACTAGCCAATTCTGGGACAATTTGAGCCTCAAAGTTACAATGATAGTTAACACATAATAACTTACTGACCAAAATAGGAATCCAAGAGTCCAAACTGATGTACGTGAAGGAATGAATAACCTATAAAAGGAAGACAACAGAACACCTTTTCCTTACAGCAGAATGCCAACTAATAAGTGTGATAAATGTAGATGGAATGAGAAAATCACCATTTGACAACTACCATATTAATAATTGCTTCAGACAAGAATCATCAATGGTAGCTAAAGTTAGCCAGCAAGTTTGATGAGGAACATGGTATTTACTAGTCTTGAATAATCTCCCTTAAGGTTACCTAGTCATTACAAAGGGAAAAATAGTAACTTTACAGTGGTGCTGTCTGGTAAACACTGCTTTAACCAAGTAATCAAAGTTATATCACTAATGATGGGACCAAGTAACATCATGCATTTCTCATGTGATGTATTTTTTTTTTTGAGACAGAGTCTCGATCTGTCACCCAGGCTGGAGTGCAGTGGCAAGATATTGGCTCACTGCAACCTCCGCCTCCTGGGTTCTAGTGATTCTCCCACTTCAGCCTCCCAAGTAGCTGGGATTAGAGGCACCTGCCACCACGCCCTGCTAATTTTTGTATTTTGAGTAGATACCGGGTTTCACCATGTTGGCCAGGTTGGTCTTGAACTCCTGGCCTCAGGTGATCCACCCGCTTCGGCCTCCCAAAGTGCTGAGATTGCAGGCGTGAGCCACAGTACCTGGCCTTCTGATGTGATGTATTAACAAGGACACAACATCGTTTTAGTGGTATTCCTGCCAAAAATACATATGCTGAATCTAATCATGAGGAAATATCAGACAAACCCCAATTGAGGGATATTCTACAAACTGCCCTACAGTCTTCAAACAAGTCAAATCATGAAAGACTGATGATCTGTTTCAGATTAAAGGAGACTAAAGAGACATGACAACTGGATGTAACATAATCCTGGAATTGGAGACTGGACTTAAAAAAAAGACATGTTGGCATAACTGATGACAGATGACTATGTACTGGATTAGAAAATGGATTGTAGGTCGGGAGCGGTGGCTCATGCCTGTAATCCCAGTACTTTGGGAGGCTGAGGCAGGTGGGTTACCTGAAGTCAGGAATTCAAGACCAGCCTGGCGAATATGGTGAAATCCCATCTCTACGAAAAATACCAAAAATAACTGGGCATGGTGGCTCATGCCTGTAATCCCAGCTACTCGGGAGGCTGAGACAGAAGAATTGCTTGAACCCTGGAGGCAGAGGTTGCAGTGAGCTGAGATCGCATCATTACACTCCAGTCTGGGCAACAGAGCAAGACTCTGTCTCCAAAAAAAAAAAAAAAGAAAAAGAAAATGGTATTGTACCAACGTTAAATTTCCTGATTTTGATAATTGTACTATGGTTATGTAAGGGAATGTCCTCGTTTACAGGAAATGCACATTAAAGAATTTAGGGGCAAATAGGCATGATGTTTGCCACTTAATCTCAAAGCGTTCAGGAAAAATGTATACACATATATTTGCAGACAGAGAATGATAAAATATGGGACAAATGTAAACAATTAATGAATCTAGAGAAAGCGTATACAGGAATGCTTTGTATGATTCTTCAACTTCTCTGTAAATTTGAAATTATATCAAAATAAAAAGTTACCAAATAAGCCCAATTCTTAATATTTTGGTGAGGGTTAATTTTTTTAAGTAAAATATTTTTAAAAAGTATAATATGTATACAGAGGAGTGCACACACCAAAAGTGTACAACTTAATACAGTTTATGAAACAAATCCCCCATGTAATCGCAATTCAGGATTTCAAACATGAAACTTCCATACTCTCTACTCAGATTTCGAAGTTGTTAACATTTTGCCATATTTCTGTCTCTCTCTAACGTATATGATGATTCTTTTTCCAAACCATTGAAGAACAAGTTGCAAACATGATGATCCAACCCTTAAATACTACTGTGAATTTCCCCTGAACAAGGACAACTATCCCAATTCAGGAAGTCAACATTGATACAACGCTACTATGCAATTAACATAACAGAGCCTGTTCAAATTTTGCCAGCTGTTCCGTTCTCTCTTTGTAGTCTAGAATGTGATCCAGTATCACATTGCATTAGTTGTTATGTCCTTTTAGTCTTCTTCCATCTAGAATTGTTCCTTAATGTTTCCTTGTCTTTCATGACCTTTACAGTTTTAAACAGTATATTCTATTTCATTCTCTAAGTACTCTCAATTGGGGGTTGTTTAATGCTTTCTCCTGTCCAGACTCAGCTCATGAATTTTTGGCAGGAGTGGCCCCAAAATAATACTAAGTTGGCTGGGTGCGGTGGCTCATTCCGGTAATCCTAGCACTTTGGGAGGCCAAGGCGGGTGGATCACCTGAGATTGGGAGTTCGAGACCAGCCTGACCAACCTGGAGAAACCCCATCTCTACTAAAAACACAAAATTAGCTGGGCATGGTGGCGCATGCCTGTAATCCCAGCTACTTGGGAGGCTGAGGCAGGAGAATCACTTGAACCTGGGAGGCAAAAGTTGCTGTGAGCCGAGATCATGCCATTGCACTCTAGCCTGGGCAACAAGAGCGAAACTCCGTCTCAAAAAAAAAAAAAAAAAAAAAAAAAAGCTATGCTGTTCTCAGTGCATTCCAGCAGGAGACATCTGTTGTCAACCTGTCCCATTGCTGGTGATGTTAACCTTGATTACGTAGCCAAGCTGATATCTGCCAAGTATCTCACTGTAAAGACATTTCTCAATTTGTAATTGAATAGTATTTTGTGAGGAGATGGTCAAAGACCATGCTAATATCTTGTTCTTCGTCAAATCTTTACCCACCAGCCATGGTATTCATTGATGAGTCCTACCTGAATCAGCCGCCACTGTGACACTTGCCATATGGTGATTTTTTTTTTTTTTTGAGACAGAGTCTCACTCTTTTGCCCAGGCTGGAGTGCAGTGGCATGATCTTAGCTGCAACCCCTACCTGCCAGGTTCAAGCACTTCTTGTGCCTCAGCCTTCCAAGTAGCTGGGATTACAGGTGTGCACCACCAAGCCTGGCTAATTTTTTGTATTTTTATTTATTTATTTTTGTTATTTATTTATTTATTTATTTATTTATTTATTTATTTATTTATTTTGAGACGGAGTCTCGCTGTGTCACCAGGCTGGAGTGCATGGCACAATCTCGGCTCACTGCAACCTCTGCCTCCTGGGTTCAAGCGATTCTTCTGCCTCAGCCCCCTGAGTAGCTGGGACTACAGGCGCCCGCCACCACACCCAGCTAATTTTTTGTATTTTTAGGAGAGATGGGGTTTCACCATATTGGACAGGATGGTCTCGATCTCTCGACCTTGTGATCCGCCTGCCTTGGCCTCCCAAAGTGCTGCAATTACAGACGTGAGCCACCGCATTCAGCCAATTTCTTGTATTTTTAGTAGAGACGGGATTCGCCATGTTGTCCAGGCTAGTCTCGAACTCCTGAGCTCAGGCAATCTGCCCACCTCAGCCTCCCAAAATGCTAGGATTACAGGTGTGAACCACCGTGCCCTGATCATATGCTGATTTTTAAAGTCCATCATTTCTTCTATATTATTAGATGATACTCTTCTGTAAAGAAAAACTACCCTGGCAGGGCATGGTGGCTCACACCTATAATCCCAGCACTTTGGGAGGCCGAGGCAGGCAGATCACCTGAGGTTGGGAGTTGGAGACCAGCCTGACCAACATGAAGAAACCCTGTCTCTACTAAAAATACAAAATTAGCCGGGCGTGGCGGCGTGCGCCTGTAATCCCAGCTACTCGAGAGGCTGAGGCAGGAGGATCACTTGAACCTGGGAGGCAGAGGTTCCGGTGAGCTGAGATTGCACCATTGCACTCCAGCCTGGGCAACAAGAGTGAAACTCCGTTTCAAAAAAAAAAAAAAAAGAAAAGAAAACAAAAAGAAAAACTTTCCCTTCTTCCTTAATCATTCATTCATTCATTTATTCATGTCAGTGTGAACTCATGGACTCTTATGTTAGTCAATAGATTAGGATCTGTTATCATCATTTATTACGATGCTCAGATTGTCCCAGTTTTGGTCAGTGAAAACCCTCTCAAAGCCGAGTCCCACTTCCTTTGGATATATCTCCATCATTTTTTGAGTACTTCCTTATTTTCTGCTATTATAGAATATTCCAAACTCAACTTATACCTCAGCCCTGGAATCTGTCATTTCTGCAAGGATTCCTGGTTCCTTTTAGTGGAGGATGGTATTTAGCAACCAAGATCTGGGTGCTTAGTAGGCTCATTGGAACTAGTGTTCACATGCACACATTGATTATCTATATCTATCTAATCTTATCTATCTAATCATCAACTAGTGAATATAAATTCACACCAGTATCTCCAATTCCAATCAAATATCTCAGTTTTTTTCTAGCTTTCTTCCATTCCATGTGGGAGAAGGTCACTCCATTTTTCTTGACCCTGTCAACTTCTCAGCCCCAGCTCTGGTGCCACCTCTTTGGCCAACATCTTCCTTGGTTGTCTGCCTCCCTGTGGCTGCCTCTTTTGTGGCCATTCTGCCTCCTTCATGGGATAGACAGGAAGGGCAGGGAAGAAGGAAGAGGAAGAGCCATTCTGATATTCCCCTAGCTCTTTTTTTTTCTTTCAAATGGAGACGGGGTTTCACCATGTTGTCCAGGCTGGTCTTGAACATCCGAGCTCAAGCCATCTGCCAGCCTCTGCCTCCCAAAGTGTTAGCATTACAGGTGTGAGCCACTGCGCCAGGCCTTCCCTGGCTTTTTAGGTAGAACCCAACACTCTTCAGGAATTGATACACACTGAGAGTTTGACACCTCAAGATATTCTAGTGTGATGGGTTATTTTATGACTTAAAGTGACTAATATTTGCAAGATGAGTTAGTGTTGAGTGAGAATAGGGGAAAGAGAACCAGCAGGAGCAGACAGAGGGGATAAAATAATGGAAAGGATAAATAATCACCCTTCTAGTTGGGGATGGACAGAACTCAACTCCAGTCTTAGTTTTATAGGGGCAATGATTCTCACCAGTGCTCATGCCCCAGAGCACGCGCTTGCCGTAGAAAGGCTGGGTTGGTTGGAGTGGTGATGGAAAGTAGGTTTTCAGATCCATCAAGGAGAGAATGCACATTTTAGAATGGCTTTGGAATCAACTTGGCTTTCCCAGATGACCAGTGATCAGGCTAGACTTAGGACCCTTATTTTCTTTTTCTCTTTTTCTTTCTTTTTCTTTTCTTTTTTTTTTTTTCAGATGGAGTCTCACTCTGTAGCCCAGGCTGGAGTGCAGTGGCGTGATCTCTGCTTACTGCAACTTCCGCCTCCCGGATTCAAGTGATTCTCCTGTCTCTGCTCCCTGAGTAGCTGCGATTACAGGCGCTCGCCACCAGGCCTGGCTAATTTTTGTATTTTTAGTAGAGATGAGGTTTCACCATGTTGGAAACTCCTGACCTCAAGTGATTTGCCCCCCTCAGCCTCCCAAAGGGCTGGGATTACAGGCATCAGTCACCACCCCCAGTGTTTAGGTTCTTTAAAGTCATAACCAGGACTCTGTCCCCAGGTTAGAAGTCAAAATGGTCTTTGCAGGGCAGGGGAACACCTTGCCATCATTCCTCAGCTCTAATCTAATTTAACAATTTCTGTTGCCCTATTAATGTGTTAATAAACTTCCAGAACTCCTTGACAGACCAGCTGTTCTTTACATTTTGTCTAATAAACTAGAAGGAAGAGGAGATTTATAACCTGGGATGGAACTCAGAAGAATTAGGTGACATTTGTCTGTTATAAAGTTATACTTGGGCTCATATCCGTAAATAGGGAACAGCAATGAGCCAATTCGAGAATTAATGTTCAATGTATTGATTTGTTTGATGTAGTCATTACTAGCAGTCTCTAAAACATAGTTATTTGAATTTCTAACAGTGGGTACAATTGCCCAGGCCTTGTATATCTGGCTGTGTAAGACAGTGGTTAACAGTGAGGATTGTCTTAGACTGTTGAGGTTTGCATCCTGATGACTAAGGATATACTTACTAGATGTGTGTCATTAGGCACAACATTTTCCTCACCTGTGAAATCTGTAAAAGTATCATATCAGGCTGTTTTGAGGTAAGTGAGATAACACAATTTTTTTTTTTAATGTAGATCATAGTCTTATTATTACTAATAATATTGGCATTATTTTTCTGAAACTAATATACATCAGATAAAATGAGTAACTTTGTCAATGTCACTAGGACCAATATGTTCATCATAAGTGATTATAGTCTTAGGATAATTGCCTAAAAGGGGAATGGCTGGGTCAGGAGATCTGCACATTTTAAGGCTGTTTTTCACATTCCTAGACTGTGCTCCTGAGGATTACACTAGCTGTTGGAGAGCATCAATTTTCTGAATTCTCTACAACATAGTTATTATTGTTTTGCCAATTTTATGTGTTGAGATGAACATTGTTCTCATTTTAAAAAACAGGAACTGAGGCTGAAGGAGGCTATGGATAATAGAGTGGACAGCAGTGCATGAGTACAGCTGGGCCAACTCTTCAATATCACACCTTCATTACTCATTCTCACTAGAAGGCCATATTCCTCCCAAGTGAAATGGGTGTCAGTTTACCTATATTATATGTTAATTTGTTCCTTTTTATGTCTGAGGAGCATTCCATAGTATGGGTCTTCCACAATACACTTATCTATTCACTAGTTGATGGACATGTGGGCTCTTTCTAATTTTTGGCTATCATTAATAAAGCTGCATATAAGTCTTTGCGTAGACATCTATTTTCATTTTCTTTGGGTACACATCTAAAAAGGGGATTGGTAGTTTGTATGGTAAGTGTATGTTTAACTTTATAACGGAAGGTCAGACTATTTTCTAAAGTGATTATAACATTTTGCACTCCCACTAGCAATGTATGAGAGTTCCAGTCATACACAGACTCTGAGATGGAGCAGGGACCCCTCTTAGGGGCCTGCCAGGGATGACCTTCCCCACAAAGCATGGAAATAAAGAAAAATCTCGAATTTCTTCAAGGGAAATTCCAGGCACCTAGTTAGCCTTGAGAAGTAAATGAACAACTTGATAAGCAAGAAGGGAATGGTAGCCTAAAACAATAGCCAAGGAAGTTGAAGTCACAGGATGTTTGGTTTCCTTTAGAAACTGAAGATAACATCTTAACATATATCCCTGAGTTGTTTTTCAGAAACCCAGACTTCCATCAAATGGCTCCTCTGGCATGCAGACCTCAGATAAGGGGGAAACTGAGGACTGAACGCTCGCCACCATTCTTTGTCATACATTTCTTCCTGAAGGGCTTGGAGGGAGCATGCCCATAAACCAGAGCTAACATTCTTTTCTGCTGATCCTAAATTTTTCCCTCCTTAACCAACTGCAAATCATTTTTGATTTGAATTCACCTGTGGCCTGTGGGCACTGCTTCGTAATGTCCTGTATAGCCTCCATGTATTGATTTATGATTTTTTTTGAGACAGAGTCTCACTCTGTCACCCAGGCTGGAGTGCAGTGGCACAATCTTGGCTCACTGCAACCTCCACCTCCCTGGTTCAAGTGACTGTCCTACTTCATTCTCCTGAGCAGCTGGGGATTACAGGCGCTTGCCACCACACCTGGCTAATTTTTGTACTTTTAGTAGAAATGGGGTTTTTCCATGTTGGCCAGAGTGGTCTTGAACTCCTGACCTCAGGTGATCTACCTGCCTTGGCATTCCAAAGTGCTGGGATTACAAACGTGAGCCACAGCGCCTAGCCCGATTTATGATTTTTGCCCATAACCGCTGTTTCCTTGCCTTAAGAAACCCTTAACTGTAAGCCACTGGGGAGGTTGGGTCTTAAGTGTGAGTTGCCTGATTCTCCTTGTTTGGTGCCCTGCAAACAAATGCCCTCCTTTCTCCCACTGCAAAAAACTTGGGGATGTTTGACTTTACTGTGCTGGGTGAGCGAACCCAAGTTCAGTGTGATAACAACTCTTTATAGGATCCTTCACATACATATAATCTAATTTTTCTACCATTAATGGATTTTGAAAGGGCTTCTTCTTCTTCTTCTTTTTTTTTTTTTTTACTGTGAAACTCCAGAAAAAGTTTTGTAATTGCCCAGCAGGTTTCTCCTGCCTGCTATACAGACAAAACCAATTCATGGAGACCATGGCATTGCCTTAAAGAAAGAGTTTAATCAACACTTGGCTAGCCATCTGGAAAACAGAATTATTACTGAAATCAGCCTCCCTGAGAACTCAGAGCCTAGGGTTTTTATAGATAATTTGGTGGGCAGGGGCTAGGGAGAACTCAGAGGCTAGGGTTTTTGTAGATAATTTGGTGGGCAGGGGCTAGGGAGAACTCAGAGGCTAGGGGTTTTGTAGATAATTTGGTGGGCAGGGGCTAGGGAGAACTCAGAGGCTAGGGTTTTTGTAGATAATTTGGTGGGCAGGGGCTAGGGAGAACTCCAAGGCTAGGGTTTTTGTAGATAATTTGGTGGGCAGGGGCTAGGGAGAACTCCGAGGCTAGGGTTTTTGTAGATAATTTGGTGGGCAGGGGCTAGGGAGAACTCAGAGGCTGGGGTTTTTATAGATAATTTAGTGCATGAGGGGGCTAGGGGAGGGAGAACTCAGAGGCTGGGGTTTTTGTAGATAATTTGGTGCACAGGGGCTAGGGAGAACTCAGAGGCTGGGGTTTTTGTAGATAATTTGGTGGGCAGGGGCTAGGGAGAACTCAGAGGCTGAGGTTTTTATAGATAATTTGGTGGGCAGGGGCTAGGGGGAGGGCTCAGAGGCTAGAGTTTTTGTAGATGGTGGTGGGCAGGGGGCTAGGGGGGGAGAACTCAAGAGCCCGGGGTTTTGTAGATAATTTGGTGGGGCAGGGCTAGGGAGGGCACTCAGAGGCTGGGGTTTTGTAGATAATTTGGGCAGGGGCTAGGGGGAGGAGGCTCAGAGGCTGGGGTTTTTGTAGATGGTGGTGGGCAGGGGCTAGGGGGGAGAACTCAGAGGCTGGGGTTTTGTAGATAATTTGAGGTGGGCAGGGGCTAGGGGGGAGAACTCAGAGGCTGGGGTTTTGTAGATGGTGGTGGGCAGGGGCTAGGAGAACTCAGAGGCTGGGGTTTTGTAGATGGTGGTGGGCGAGGGGCTAGGGGGAGAACTCAGAGGCTGGGGTTTTGTAGATAATTTGGTGGGCAGGGGTGGGGAGAGGGCACAGAGGCTGGGGGTTTTTGTGGAATGGTGGTGGGCAGGGGCTAGGGAGGGGCACTCAGAGGCTGGGGTTTTGTGGGAATGGTGGGCAGGGGCTAGGGAGAACTCAGAGGCTGGGGTTTTTGTAGATAATTTGGTGGGCAGGGGCTGAGGGAGAACTCAGAGGCTGGGGTTTTTGTAGATAATTTGGTGGGCAGGGGCTAGGGAGAACTCAGAGGCTGGGGTTTTTGTAGATAATTTGGTGGGCAGGGGCTAAGGAGAACTCAGAGGCTGGGGTTTTTGTAGATAAGTTGGTTGGGGATAAAATCATAGGAATGTAGAAAACAATCCTTGTGTGCTGAATCTACCTCTGGGTGGGGGCTGCAGGACCAGTTGAGTCATGAGATAGAATACAAAAGTCTGGAAAACATCTTAAAAGACCAATCTTAGGTCCTAGAATCACTATTATACTGTTTTTTTTTTTTTTTTTTTTGAGGCAGAGTTTCACTCTTGTTGCCCAGACTGGAGTGCAATCATGCGATCTCGGCTCACTGCAACCTCCGCCTCCCAGGTTCAAGCGATTCCCCTGCCTGAGCCTCCCAAGTAGCTGGGATTACAGGCACGCACCACCACACCCAGCTAATTTTGTGTTTTTAGTAGAGTTGGGGTTTCTCCATGTTGGTCAGGCTGGTGTGGAACTCCCGACCTCAGGTGATCTGCCTACCTTGGCCTCCCAAAGTGCTGGGATTACAGGTGTGAACCATCGTGCCTGGCCTTTTTATTTTTTATTTTTTGTGACAGAGTCTCACTCTATTGCCAGGCTGGAGTGTGGTGGCGAGATCTCAGCTCACTGCAACCTCTGCCTCTTGGGGTGAAGCGATTCCCTTGCCTCAGCCTCCAGAGTAGTTGGGACTATAGGCACATACCATCATGCCCAGCTAATTTTTGTATTTTTAGTAGAGATGGGGTTCCACCATGTTGGCCAGGATGTCTTGATCTCTTGACCTCATGATCCGCCCACCTCGGCCTCCCAAAGTGTTGGGATTGCAGTCGTGAGCCACCACCTATATTGTCTGGCCTATATTGTATTGTTATGGGGCAGGTGGGGAGATCACAAATATTGTGACCTCTGGCAACATGACTCCTGAGCAGTAAGGGGTTATAGAGACTCAGTTTACATCCTTAGCAGAATTCAGGCTCCTCCCATAATCCTAATCTCATGGCCTGTCATTCATTTTTAGTCCCTGAGCAAGGAAGGCAGGGGTTAGTGTTAGGGAAGGACTATTATCATTCTTGCCTGCAAGTTAAACTATAAACTAAATTCTTCCCATGGTTAGTTTGGCCTCACAGGCTTAGAAGCAAGATGGAGTCAGTCATGTCATGGAGGCAGTCATGACAGCCATTTCTCCCACTGTCATAATCCTTGCAGAGGCAGTTTCAGTTTCAGAATCTGTTTTGGTTACTCATTCAAAGAGTTAGTATGACAGATTCCACTGCTAGAAAACTGCCGAGTGTGGTGTCAGAGCCCTGGCATCAGCATTGGGAAGTGATGGACTTGCAGGTTGGTAAGAAGAATCTACCGACTATAGTACAGGTTTGAAAAAAGAAAGTTGTGGGCCGGGCATGGTGGTTCATGCCTGTAATCCCAGCACTTTGGGAGGCTGAGGTGGGTGGATCACCTGAGGTCAGGAGTTTAAGACTGGTCTGGCCAACATAGTGAAACCCCATCTCTACAAAAATACAAAAATTAGCTGGGCGTGTTGGCACGCACCTGTAATCCCAGCTACTTGGGAGCCTGAGGCAGAAGAATCACTTGAACCCAGTAGGCGGAGGTTGCAGTGAGCCAAGACCATGCCATTGCACTGCAGGCTGGGAAAGTGAGACTCGGTTTCACAAAAAAAAAAAAAGAAAAGGGAAAGTTTTATTAGAAAGAAAGAATGCTACAGAAGAGGGCAGTGGGGCTCTAGAGGAGCGAGAATGCCAGTGGATTTTTCCTTAGGGGTATTTATGGACCTTAATGCAGGAACTGAACGGAAATTTGCGCAATAAATGACTACATTTATAGACATTTTGGTGCCTTAATGTCAGCAAGGGTTGCACAATGAGTTTCAACATGCATGCATTCTGGAAATGTATAGAAATTCTAGTTACTTACACATTTTAAATTGAGAAAAGGCCTGGAACCAGGTGCCTTTAGATAACAGAGAAGTCTAATTATCTCTAAATCCCTCAGATAAGGAGTTTTTGTCTCCAGGGCCTGCTAGATGGTCACTGGGTGATTTTGCTCTTTTCATTTTTCGCCTGACAGATATTTTGGTCAAATCTTTGAACCTTTGTGTTCTCTCATGATCATGGCTACCTGCTGCCTATTGGGGTCTCAAGAAAGGGAAAATGGCACAGTGAAGAGGGGCGACAAGTGTGTCTGGCTATTTCCTGCTGAAAGGGGGTGTTAAGGGATTAGGTTGCGTTTTTCCCTTTCTTGCTCTCTGTCATGAAGGGAATGAAGGGTCATGAAAGACTTGTGGGGAAGACTGAATTCCATCAAGAGACCCCGTGTGAATGGAAGTTGCTATTGCAGGCTGGTATTGGGATTGCATAGCGATCTGTAGGTGGAACTGTCATATCGAAGATGTAAACTTAATGAGAGCATTAAAAAGGCAGGGATCAAATATTAAAAGAATGACAAGGAATAAAGGTCCAGAATGGGAGAAGCCAAGTGATTTTTGGAGAGCAATCAGTAAAGGTTTTGGCCCAGTCTTGGCTACTTTGGGAAAGTGTGTGTAGCCGTTTGACTTGTTTAAAAATGTTTTGGACATTAGAAATTCCACTTCTCCATTCACATTAATGTAGGTGCAACAGGTTTTGTTGATGACAGCACATAGTCCTCCTTGTTCAGCTAGGAGAAAATCCAGAGCTCATCTGTTATCAAACACCATTCCTTCTAGTGAGTCTAAAGACTTTTCTATTGCTGATAGACTTGCACCAGTTTTTGCTAAAGCTATTTCAAGGGAGACAGTATGTCCTTGTCGTGTGATTTCATGGTAAGTAAAACCCCTCAAGGGGTGAGAGTTGCAATAAAGTTTCCACAACTCCAGCCATAATAAGTCCTAGGGCCCCCTTTCTTCTAGAATGGAATTCTGAATTGGAAATTATATTCAAGACAGTGATTTGGGTGGGAACTATTGTTCTCAGAGTATAATCACCATAATGAAGAGAATTATCAAGGTGGGGTAGGGCCAAAGTATGAAAAGGGTTTAAATAATTATTGGCAGTGCCACAAAGCCCTAAGAGCCCAGGAGGAGCAGGTAATATAGTTTGAGGCTTTTTGGACTAAGAGGGCCACTGCAGCTGTTTTTTTTTTTTTCCCCTCCCCATATGGAGTTTTTGTCTATTGCCCAGGTTGGAGTGCAATGGCACAATCTCGGCTCACTGCAACCTCTGCCCCCCAGGTTCAAGCAATTCTCCTGCCTCAGCCCCCCGAGTAGCTGGGATTACAGGCGCACACCACGCCCAGCTAATTTATATATATATATTTTAGTAGAGACGGGGTTTCACCATGTTGGCCAGGCTGGTCCTGAATTCCTGACCTTGTGATCCTCCTGCCTCAGTTTCCCAAAGTGCTGGGATTACAGGTGAGAGCCACCGTGCCTGGCCCACTGCTATTTTTAAGTAGGGGTGCCTTCCCTGGGGTACCAAGTCTAAAGTTTTTGAAAAATATGCTATAGGGCACTTAGAAGGCTCTAGATCTTGGGCTAAGACTTCCAAAGTGATTCCCTTTTGTTTGTGTACGTACAAAAAGAAAGGCTTAGTCAGATCTGGCAAGGCTAGGGCTGGGGCTGAGATTAAAGCCTGTTTTATAGTGTTTAGAGCATGTTTCATATCATTAGTCCATGTTAGAGGCTGTTCCTCAGTTCCCTTGAAAGCTTCATATAAAGATTTTGCTATTAATCTGAAGGAAGGAATCCATATTAAACCTGACCCTACCCAAAAAGGACCAAAGCTGTTGTTTATTTACTGGAGTTGTCATGTTTAAGATAAGATCTTTACGAGCACTAGAGAGGCCCTTTGTACCAAGGGTTAAGATAAGACCCCAAAATTGAACCCTTTGTGTGGGCGTTAGGGCCCTAGAAGAAGATAATTTGTATTCACAGTCAGCAAATTTGTTTAATACTAATACTGTATTTTGGTCTGAAACAGCCTTGTTAGGCCTACAGATTAGTAGATCATCCACATACTGGAGCAGATTGCTATGTGGGAGAAACTGCAGGGTGGATGAGTCCCTAGTTAGAGCCTGTCCAAAAAGGTGGAGGCTATCTCTGAATCCCTGGGGCAGAACTGCATGAGTTAATGGTTGAGTTATTTGTGTATCTGGATATTGCTATTCAAAAGTGAACAAAACTTGGCTATCTGGGTGTACAGGAATGCAAAAAAGTCATCCTTAAGATCAAGTATGATAAACCAAGCTGTGGTGGTGGGAATTTGTCCAAAAAGTGTATAAGAATTTGGGACAATAGGATGAATAGAAATTACAGCTTCATCAATAATTCTAGGGGCCGGGCATGGTGGCCCATGCCTGTAATCCCAGCACTTTTGGAGGCCGAGGCAGGTGGATCACCTGAGGTCAGGAGTTTGAGACCAGCCTGACCAACATGGAGAAACCTCATCTCTTCTAAAAATACAAAATTAGCCAGGCGTGGTGGCACATGCCTGTAATCCCAGCTACTCAGGAAGCTGAGGTAGAAGAATCGCTTGAACCCAGGAGGCGGAGGTTGCGGTGAGCCGAGATCAAGCCATTGCCCTCCAGCCTGGGCAACAACAGTGAAACTCCATCTCAAAAAAAAAGAAGAAGAAGAATACTTCTAGGCCGGAGTGGTGACTCACACCTGTAATACCAGCACTTTGGGAGACCAAGGTGGGTGGATCAAGATCATCCTGGCCAATATGGTGAAACCCCATCTGTACTAAAAATACAAAAAGTAGCTGGGTGTCGGTGGCACACACCTGTACTCCCAGCTACTCGGGAGGCTGAGGCAGGAGAATCGCTCAAACCCTGCAGGCGGAGGTTGCAGTGAGCTGAGATCACGTCACTGCACTCCAGCCTGGGTGAGAGAGCAACACTCTGTCTCAAAAAAAAAAAAAAAGAAAAGAAAAGAAAAGAAAAGAAACAGAACAGCTTGGTAGGACTAAAAAGGAATGGGTAGAGAAATAGCCTTCCATTTTTCAAGGGACTGGCTGTGTGAAACAGCCTCGTTGGGGTTTTTCATCAATGCCCGTGAGGAATATGGAGGACTGGCACATTTGGTCAACATTTGAAGCTGAACCTTGTATCTATGAGGAACATTATCTCTTGTTCAGTCACAGTTGGATTTACTGAGGCTCCTCCATAGAGTTGGAAAAGATAGGGGCCTGGAAGGCCTCAAGGCCCCATCAGTCATCTAGGGGATGACTTTCAGAGGCTCGATCATAATCCAGGAATAGAGTTAGAGGTGCTTGTCCTTGCCCTTGCCCTTGTCCTTGTCCTTGCCCTTGTCCTTGTTCTGCAGGACCCCCTTGTTGGGTAAGTTGGTGAGGTTGTGCCTGTGACAGCCCAGAAGGAGGAGGTGGCCCCTCCTTATGAGGGAGAGAAGGACACTCGCTGTTCCAATGACCCTCTTTTTACAATGAGGACAGGATCCTGGGGGCAGCTTTGTAACCTGGAGGCTTGGAATGTTCTTTACGCCAATATCCTGGATTTCTGCAGTGGTGACAGACCCCCATTCTGTATTATAGGGACATGCCTTGGGGTTATTAACTAATGAAAAAGAATGTGCCAATGCTGTGTCACCACGGAATTTGCTTGGTGATGGCATTGTTCTTCCTTCAATTGAGCCATTTTTATTTTTGAGGTTTCCTCCCAGTTACTGAAAAAGTTAAAGGCTGTATTTAATAAAGTAAGAAAGGGAATCTGTGGGCCTTGCTCTAATTTTTGGAGTTTTTGTCTGATGTCTGGGGAAGCCTGACTTATAAAATTTATGGCCAGAGTGAACTGGCCCTCAGGGCTTTCAGGGTCTAAATTTATATATTTATGTCTGGCCTCCACCAGTCTAATTTGGAAAAGGCTGGGGTTCTCAGATGGCTGCTGGGTAATTTCTGGTAATTTAGAGAAATTGGCCCAGTGCGGTGGCTCACGCCTGTAATTCCAGCACTTTAGGAGGCCGAGATGGGTGGATCATGAGGTCAGGAGTTCAAGATCAGCCTGGCCAAGATGGTGAAACCCCATCTCTACTAAAAATACAAAAAAAATTAGCTGGATGTGGTGGCAGGCACCTGTAATGCCATCTACTCTGGAGGCTGAGGCAGAGAATTGCTTAAACCCAGGAGGTGGAAGTTGCAGTGAGCCGAGGTCGCACCACTGCACTCCAGCCCTGGGCGACAGAGGGAGACTCCATCTCAAAAAAAAAAAAAAAAAAAAAAAAAAGAAAGAAAAATTAACAGGTTTTATTACAGCCTTTTTCATTCCTTCCAACAAGCAAGTTATCATGCAATCTTGTCTGCCCGTGCCTCTGTTTGGGCTGGCATCAGCAGCCTGATATTGCCAATTGGTTTGTGTGTCAGGTTCACCTACTGCCCTGGCTCTATTACCATTAAGATTACGAGCATGAACTTCATCTGCCCAAAAACTCAAGCTAAAGACCATATGCATGATTTTTCTTTGTGGGAACAATAAGTAATTAATACCACAAACATGTCTTGCCAGGTTGAATCAAAGGCTATAGTCAAAAGCCCCCAATTCTTGAATGAGCTTAAAGGGATCTTGGCTAAATGAACTCAACTTGGATTAAATTTGTGAAAGGGACATGAACTTGAATTGTCCCCAAATTTCCATTTGTCACCTCGTGGAGAGGCAAAACATTTGTGGGATCTTCTGAGGACTCTGTACTAGTGGCATATGTGACTCCCATAAGAGTATGTGAGGGTGGTGAAGTGTCTGGATATGGAGGGGCGTTGACTCCCCGGGGATGGAGCAAATGGAGTGGGTGTAGGTGAAGCAGGTGCAGGCTGAGGAGAGTGTGACAGGCAAAAGGAAGGATCATCTAAGACATCAGAATTGGGGAGAGAGCGGGAGGCAGATGTTGCAGTGGGCTGGGATTGTGCCACTGCACTCCAGACTTGGTCTCAAAACAAACAAACAAAGAGTTGGGGAGAGAGGAAGTTCCTTGGAAGCATGTGTGATAATTTTTATGTAATTTTGGGCTTTGGGATAAAGCCAAAAAGACCTGGACATATGGGACCTCTAAATACAAAAGAAAATTACACACTTCTTTTTGAGAGTTTGTGGGTTAAAATGGGACCGGTTTTTAAGAATGCAACTCAAGGGTGAATTGGAATGAATTGAAGAATGAATTGAACCGATGTTGGGTTTGGATAAGGGACTACAAGATCCCTGAGGCGTCCCTGAAGGATTTGGACCTTCCTTTTCCCTTTGGCTCACTCTACGTGGGGCATCCCACCACCGATAGAGGGCCTGCCCTTGCCTGGATGACCAGTCCAGGCGTGCTTTTGTTTGAGTGGTCAGCTCCAACCTAATGTGAAGGAGAACTCATCCATAACTTGGGATGCAGTGCTTGTGATGAAGTTGAATCCAAAATTAGGTCTGCAACTAGTAGCATGTGTCTGCGCAGAGTTGAGATCGCTGCTGCTTGTTTCCAAGGCACAATTTACAGAGTGTTAAAGTAAAAGTGGACTTGCCACCCTGATGGGCAATAGCAAATTCACTCTTTTGTCTTGGCTTTGGGTAACACCAGGGAGTGCCCTTGGTTAGACACCCTCAATTGCCAAAGAGTACTCAGGCTGGTTCACTGGCAGTCTGAAAACAGAAAAGAACCCTGGCTAGTCCCTCACCCCTCAGGGCAATGACGGAAGGTATCCCTTCTCTAGGGCTTCAGGATCCCACCAAAGAGTGGCCTCGGCCTGTTAGGGGCGGCGAATATCTGAGTTACCGACAGTTACTGACTGCAGCAACCTCAATTCTTGTCTCCTCAGAAGAAAGAATTCAACTGAGGGGCATAAGCAGAAAAAAGAGACCACGGCAAGTTTCAGAGCAGGAGTGGAAGTTTCTTAAAAAGCTTTAGACCAGGAAAGAAAAGACAGCACACTTGGAAGAGACCCAAGAGGGGACTGTGGAGGTCAAGTGTGGTGTTTGACCTTTTGACTTGGGATTTTATACGTTGGCATACTTCTGGGGTCTTGTGGCCCTTTTCTCCTGATTATTCTCTTGGGATGACCTGCCCATATGCATGGTGCTCGCCTTGTGCTTGGGAAGTAAACATGCCCAGTGTATTTAAGAAGTAGGCCAGGTGCAGTGGCTCACGCCTATAATCCCAGCACTTTGGGAGACCAAGGTGGGTGGATCACCTGAGGTTAGGAGTTCGAGACCAACCTGGCCAACAGGGTGAAACCCCATCTCTACTAAAAATACAAAATTAGGTGGGCGTGGAGGTGGGCGCCTGTAATCCCAGCTACCAGGGGGACTGAGGCAGGAGAATTGCTTGAACCCAGGAGGTGGAGGTTGCAGTGAGCAGAGATCGCACCATTGCATTCCAGCCTGGGCAAAAAGAGTGAAACTCCGTTAAAAAAAAAAAAAAAAAAAAAAAGGAAGTTCTAGGCCAGGCGCGGTGGCTCATGCCTGTAATCCCAGGACTCTGGGAGGCCAACGTGGGTGGATCACGAGGTCAGGAGTTCGAGACCAGCCTGGCCAACATAGTGAAACCCTGTCTCTACTGAAAATACAAAAGTTAGCCGGGCATGGTGGCGCGTGCCTGTAGTCCCAGCTACTGGGGAGGCTGAGGCAGGAGAATTGCTTGAACCTGGGAGGTGGAGGTTGCAGTGAGCCGAGATGGCACCACTGCACTCCAGCCTGGACAACAGGGTAAGACTCCATCTCAAAACAAACAAACAAAAAAACAACCAAAAAAAATAACAAAAAGAAGTTGTAGGTATGCTCACCTGAGACTTTCTTCCCTTTTCTGGTGGAATGCCCCTGGAAGGTCATACTCTGCCATTTTGTCTCTTAACCCATTTATGCCTGAGGTTGCAATTTTTTGAATTTTTGCAATCAGACCTTGGCAATGACATTGAGCAGTAGGATATAAATAACTCCCACAAGCTTAGCGTCCCAATAATGGAACACTAGGCATTAATGAGTTTTAATGTGCATGCTCAAGCCCACTCACTCACTACCAGAGATTTTATTGGAAGCTGCTGATTTCAAGTGTTTTTTGGTTTGTTTTGTTTTTTTTTTCAGATAGAGCCTCACTCCGTCGCCCAGGCTGGAGTACAGTGGTGCGATCTTGGCTCACTGCAAACTCCACCTCCTGGGTTCAAACCATTGTCCTGCCTCAGCCTCCCGAGTGGCTGGGATTACAGGTGTCTGCCACCACGCCCAGCTAATTTTTGAATTTTTTTTCTTTTTTTTGATATGGAGTCTCCCTCTGTTGCCCAGGCTGGAGTGCAATGGCATGATCTTGGCTCACTGCAAACTCCGCCTCCGGGGTTCAAGCGATTCTCCTGCCTCAGCCTCCTGAGTAGCTTGGATCACAGGCACATGCCACCACGCCCAGCTAATTTTTCTATTTGTAGTAGAGACAGGGTTTCACCATGTTGGCCAGGCTGGTCTCGAACTTCTGACCTCAAGTGATCTGCCCGTCTCAGCTTCCCAAAGTCCTGGGATTACAGGTGTAAGCCACCATGCCTGGCTAATTTTTGGATTTTTGGTGGAGACAAGGTTTCACCATGTTGGCCAGGTTGGTCACGAACTCCTGACCTCAGGCAATCCACCCGCCTTGGCCTCCTAAAGTGCTGGGATTACAGGCATGAGCCACCGAGCCCAACCGCATTTTTATCTATTAGGAAATTGCCTCTCCCTGGTGCTGTGACCAATTATCATTTTAGTGTGACAGCTGTCAGACCATCATCTGATGATTGCCTGACATTCCTGGCGGGTGGGGGAAACCCTCTATTGCCCCACTTGTGCCTGACTAGCCACCTACTGTAGAAGAAACCTGCCATTGCAAAATTGTAACTGAGATAATGAAAGAGATTTGACCTAGCCAACTCCATCTTGCTTTTAACCTCCAAGCTGTCCTTGTCCATTCCTGGGCGTACGCTGAACTAACTTTGGGAGGAACTTAGTTTATAGTTTTGTTGTTATTGTTGTTTGTTTGTTTTGAGACAGAGTCTCACTTTGTTGCCCAGGCTGGAGTGCGGTGGTGTGATCTCGGCTCACTGCAACCTCTGCCTCCTGGGTTCAAGCAATTCTTCTGCCTCAGCCTCCTAAGTAGCTGGAACTATAGGCACCCACCACCATGCCTGGTTAATTTTTGTATTTTTAGTAGAGACAGGGTTTCACCATATTTGCCAGGCTGGTCTCGAACTCCTGACCTTGTGGTGGGCCTGCCTCCTCACCCCAAAGTCCTGGGATTACGGGTGTGAGCCACCAGACCTGGCCATAGTTTATTGTTTAAAACAAAGACAATAACAGCCCTTTCCAAAACAAACATCCTTCTTGCCTGGGGACTAGACTGCCTTTGTAAGACTAACAAATTGGCCACAAGATTAGAAATTATGGTTTGGGAGTCATGCAGCTAGAGGCTACAAGATTCTGACTTCCCAAAGTGCCCCTAAGATCAGTGCTTGAGATATTTTGCAGACTGTATACTTGATAGTTCGGCTGGCACCATCCAGATCGATAAACTGGCTCATTTGGCAGTCTCATGTGGCTCCCACCCAGGAACCGACTGGGTGAAAGAGGACGGCTTCAATTCACTATGATTGCATCTCCTACCTGACCACTTAGCACTCCTGGCTCACCGGCTTCCCTCCACCCACGAAGTTGTCCTTAACAAATCTGCTCCCAGAGAGACTGATTTGAGCAATAATAGAACTCCAGTCTCCCACACAGCTGACTCTGCATAAATTACTCTGTATTGCAGTTCCTCTCTTGATAAATTGGCTCTGTCTAGGCAGCTGGCAAGGTGAACCCATTGGATGGTTACACTGTAACAGACAGGGACCTTCAGTTCCCAAGAATAAAGAACCAAACAGGCCGGGAGTGGTGGCTCACTCCTGCAATCCCAGCACTTTAGGAGGCCGAGGCGGGCAGATTACGAGGTCAGGGGTCTGAGACCAGCTTGATCAACATGGTGAAACCCCATCTCTACTAAAAATACAAAAATTAGCCGGGCGTGGTGGCACACGCCTGTAATCCCAGCTGCCGGGGAGCCTTGTATCCAGCAAATATTTATTTACCACCTGCTGTGTGCCAGACATTATGCAGAGTTTACTATTAAGTTTAGCTAGAGAGATAAGTGTGTAAATCTATAATGATAATACCATGAAACAACCAGTGATGAGCACAAGGACATGAATTATCGGTGATTAGAGTCAGGGTGATTAACTCCACCTGAGGAAGTCAGGAAACTAAGTGCCATATCTGGAAGAATAAGCAGGAGGTAGCCATGCAGAGAGGGAGAAGACATTAATGAAAACGCAGAGACAAGCAACAACTACAAGTGGGAATAGGGAGTGGAGTGGGATGTCGCTGGGAGGGGCCCAGGACCAGAGAGGTCATTGTAGGTCAAAAGGAACTTGGTCTTCTTCCTCAAGGTGGTGAGCAGTCAGCCAAGGTTTCAGACAAGGGGCATGGGCCAGCTGTGCATGCATGTATGATTGTCAAGGACTCTGCATTCCTTAACCAGTGACCCCCAACCCCATCTCACAAGCATGTGGGGCTTTGAGTACTGAGATGCTGGGCTGACAGCACAGAGTGGCTCTGGCTGGCTGAAGCCTCTCATCCCCTCCAGGCCAGGCAAACCCAGTCCCCAGCTAACCCCGGCACCCCTCTCTGGGCTTAGCACCAGATGGGCGAGACCTTGAGCCAGGTCAACAATTGGAGCAGGGCCTGGATGATTCAGGTAAGGTTTGAATGGGGAGCTGGTTTCTCTGACACCAAGGAGGCCCTGGGGAGGTGAAGTCCAGAGTACTGCCCATGCCCCTGCTGTCTTCCTCCATTAGGAAACCTGCTCCCCCCAGCCCCCATGGACTGGGAGATGCTGATGGAACCACCCCTCTTATTCACGGCTGTGACTCCCAATGGGGAGTCGGCCCCTCCAGCAGTGCCACTGCCTCCCCAGGCTCCACACTGCCATGTGGTGAGGTGGGCCCTGTGTAGGGAGCAGCCTATTGCTAGAAGGACGATGTTGGGCTGCAGACACCGTGGGGGAGTGGAGATGGCTCACAGCCTGCCTCACCTCCTGTAAGAGAAGCTGCTTGGGACCAACTACTCTACCAGCTGACAACAGCCTCCGTGGACTGGGATAATGGGCAGCTAACTCTCTGAGGAAGGGCAGAGACCACAGCTGACCAGGGTGAATTGTTTGTGGGTTCAGTCAGGGCCCAAGGGCATGAGCAAAAAGTGGCAGAAGTATAGATCTGTGTGTTTGATCACTCTCTATACCTTGTCTTGATCACAAAGGATTTATTTTTTATCTGCCTCAACTATCAATAACTGAAATAATTGTGTGAAATATTCTACTACAATGATGGTTTTGTAAATATTTCCTTTTCATCACGTTAATCCTTGCTTTATATTTTTTGCAGCTATGTTATTCAGTGCTTGAACTTTGTCATTAAGCAATGATCCTCCTCATCTTCATAATGCTATCTTTGGCTTTAAAGTCTTTTTTACCTAATATTAATAAACACATGCCGATTTTTTTAGCTAATATTTTTCTAGTATATATTTTTTCATCCTTTTACCTCCTATAAATAGCTTATAGCTTAGTTTTGAGTTAAAAATTTCATTCTAGGGCCAGGCGTGGTGTCTCACACCTGAAATCCCAGCACTAAGGACTCAAGGCTGACCACATTGACAAGATAAAAAATTAAGCAGGGCAATGGGAAAAAGTAAAAATAAAAGGAAGCTGAGAATGAGGTTATATTAAAGGTGCATGCCATGAGGTTATATACTCTTGCAACCATAGGACCCAAAACTGACAAGCTTCCTAGCAGCCAGCACAGAGAGAAATGTGATCTTGTAATGATTCACAGCACCCATAACATAAAAACAACTCTCTGTCATTTACGAAAAGACTTATTACAATTAAATAAAGTTAAAATTTCATTTCCTCAGTTGCACTAGCCACACTTGAAGTACCAGTAGTCACATCTGACTCATGGCTACCACATTGGATCATGCAGACATAGAACATTTCCATCCTCACAGAAATTTCTGTTAGTGCAAAAATGGGTGGAGGAAAAGGTGCCAGTAAATGCTTCCTCTTTGGGGTGTCCAGAGTGCTGAATTTCTGGTTGGCCAGGGGACCTTGCTCTGCTATGGGTTGAAGATTCGGCCTGACCGCTTCTTGTCAAAGTTGGTTCTGGGCCTAGCAAGACAATCTACTCTGTTCAAAAGTGGATAGAGGGAGAAGCTGGGAGGAACATTACATTTTTTTCTATGAGCCCTCTGTAGAGGGTGGATGATGGGGATTCCACAGGCTGCTCCTTGGTTTCACAGGCCATGCCTGGGGTGCTGGCTTCAAGCCCTTCAGACAAGCAAGGTCAGCTCTGCCCCTCTTGCTTCACTTGCCCTGTATGTAGCTATGCAAAGCTACCACTAGGGAGGTCCTGCCTGGGGCCCTACAGGTATGGAGCTCAAGTAGGAGCCCTATTCTGGTAACCTCTCAGGTGCAGCTCTTACCTTACTGGCCACCCTCTTGGACAAACCTGACTCCTGTCCCCTGTTCCCCTGCAGAGCCAACCAAGCCCCCAGGAACCCCTCCTGCCTCTCACAGCTGTCTAGATGCAGCTCCTCTGTCCACAGTTGTCCCCTCTAAAGGTAGCACCCAAAGTTAGGGAAAGGTTAGGGGGAAACTGGGCTTAGAGACCACCTGCTGTCACTGATTGTCCCCACTGTTGGCTAATTTTTAAAAATTGTTTTAGAGACAGGGTTCTGCTGTGTTGCTCAGGCTGGTCTCAAACTCCTGGCCCTAAATGATCTTCATTCCTCATCCTCTTTTTTTTTTGAGAGGGAGTCTCAATCTGTCACCCAGGCTGGAGTGCAATGGCACAATCTTGGCTCACTGCAACCTCTACCTCTCAGGTTCAAGCAATTCTCCTGCCTCAGCCTCAGCCTCCTGAGTAGCTGGGATTACAGGTGTGTGCCACCACACCTGGCTAATTTTTTAATATTTTTCGTAGAGACAGGGTTTCACCATGTTGGTCAGGATGGTCTTGATCTCTTGACCTTGCAATCCACCTGCCTTGGCTTCCCCAAGTGCTGGGATTACAGGTGTGAGCCACTGTGCCCAGCTTTCCTCATCCTCTTGAGTAGCTGGAATTATAGGTGTGAGCCATTGCACCTAGCTCCTAAACTGACATAGTTTGGATATGTCCCTGCCCAAAGCTAATGTTCAATTGTAGTCTCCAGTGTTGGAGGTGGGGTCTGATAGAAGGTGATTGGATCATGGAGGCAGTTTCTCACAGTTTAGCACCATTTCCCGTGGTGCTGTCATCACAATAGTGAGTTTTCATGAGATCTGATTGTTTAAAAGTGTGTGGCACCTCTCCCTGCCCTCAGTCCTGCTCCTGCCATGTAAGATGCCTACTCCTCCTTTGCCTTCCACCATGAATAAAAGCTCCCCGAGGCCTCCCTAGAAGCAGATTCTGCCATGCTTCCTGTACAGCCTGTGTAACGGTGAGCCAATTAAATCTGTTTTCTTTATAAATTACCCAGTCTCAGGTATTTGTTTATAGCAGTGCAAGAATGGACTAATAAATAAACATTTTAATTTTCTAACTATTTATTGCTGGTATATAAAACAAAGCTTTTTTTGTGGAGTGAACTTGTATCAATTGAAATTATTAATTCCAAGAGCATAACAGTGGTGATAATAATAGCATTATTTCTTCCGTTCTCAGTATTTAGTCCTTTAATTTCTTTTTCTTGCTATAATGCATTGACTAGCAACTCTAATACAGTAGAAGTGGGTGATAGCATGGTGATTTATTCCTGATCTCAGAAGGTAATCTTTCAACATTTTACCATAAAGCATTATGTTCGCTATAGGTTTCTATAGTTGCTCTTTAATAGATTACAAATATTTCTTTAACTTAAGAGTGTGCCAAATAGTTATTTCTTTTTTCTTTATTTTTTATTTTTAGAGATGGGGTCTTGCTCTATTGCCCAGGCTGGAGAGAAGTGGCTATTCATAGGCTAGATCTTAGTGAAATATAGCCTTGAACTCCTGGACTCAAGTGATTATGCTGCCTCAGCCTCCCTAGTAGCTAGGACTGCAGGTGCAAGCCACTGCACCAGCAAAGATCTATATATATCGATATCGATATCGATATCTATATCTATATCTATCTATCTATATCTATATCTATATCTATATCTATATATTTTTTTGAGATGGAGTCTCACTCTGTCACCAGGCTGGAGTGCAGTGGTGCAATCTTGGCTCACTGCAACCTCCAACTCCCGGGTTCAAGCGATTCTCCTGCCTCAGCCTCCCGAGTAGCTGGGACTACAGGTGCATGTCGCCATGCCCAGCTAATTTTTGTATTTTTAGTACAGACAGGGTTTCACCATGTTCGCCAGATGGTCTTGATCTCCTGACCTCATGATCCACGTGCCTCAGCCTCCCAAAGTGCTGGGATTACAGGCATGAGCCACCATGCCCACCAGATGCATTATTTTTCTTAGGTATCATTTCATTCAGTATGCTGATGTTTGGGATTTTTGTAGCTATGTTTGTGAGAAAGATTTGTTTGTAATTTTTCTTTACTGTCATGTCCTTTTCAGTTTTGATATCAAGGTTTTGTTAGCCTCTTAAAATGATTTGGAAAGTGGTTTATACTTTTTTAGATCTACATTCTCCCATTTTCAAGTTCAGAGAGAGAGAGAGAGAGAGCCTCTTTTCCATCAGTTCTCGTAAGTGTCTCTGAATTGACTCATTTGGTCTCATTGGCCTGATTGGATGGTTGTGAGGCCATCCCTGAGCCAATAACCATGGCCATGCTCTGATTCATTGAGAATGAAGTCAGTGCCACCTGGGCTACATAGACTGAGAATGGAAAGGGGCTTTCTTGAGAAAAATCAGGATCCTATTATGATAAGAATGGGTAATGGATGCTAGGCAGGAAGAAATTGCATATGGCCATTACATTGTTTATTTTTCTCTGACTTAAAGAACTTAAAAAACTTTACATAGCCAACTTTACATTTACTTTTTCATGTTTTTTCCATTAAAACAACTCTACATACCTTAAATAAGATAGACTTTTCTATCTTTTCTGTCTTAAATAATAAACTTTTCTTCTTTTTCATGTTTTCAGATTTTATATTTATCTATTCAATTCATTTTGAATTAATTTCAGTTTAAAATATGAAATATCTAAATTATTTTTTCCCTAAGAGAGATCTCTCTCTCTTTTTTTCTTTTTTTTTGAGATGGAGTCTCACTTTGTCACCCAGGCTGGAGTGCAGTGGCGCAATCTCGGCTCACTGCAACCTCTGCCTCCTGTGTTTAAGCGATTCTCCTGCCTCAGCCTCCCCAGTAGCTGGGACTACAGGTGCATGTCACCATGCCCAGCTAATTTTTGTATTTTTAGTAGAGACAGGGTTTCACCATGTTGGCCAGGATGGTCTCAATCTCTTGAGCTTTTGCTCCGCCTGCCTCGACCTCCCAAAGTGTTGGGATTACAGGCATGAGCCACTGTGCCTGGCTGAGATCTCTTAATTTAGCTTTACTTATTCAACTGATTCCTTCTCTAAAAGATGATACCTTCACTTAACATGGTACTTATTCTGTACCAAACCCTGTGTTCAGCATTCTAACAAAATATTTACTTATTTAATGTTTATAAGGATTTTATAAGGTAGATACTATTGTTATTGCCAAGTGTATAACTGAAATACAGAGAAATCTTTCTTGCTCAAGATTAAATGGCTAATAGGTAGCTGAGCTTGGTGATGAATGCAAATAGTATGCTTCCAGTAGCTCTGTTCTCCATCTGTGTGCTCCCAACTGATTGATGTCCACAGCATGCTGAGCCTTTGCAGCTAGTAGGCTTCTGTATATACACACTTTTGTTCCACCAGTTGACTTATACCAAGAATCAGTTGTTTGTTTCCAAACTCCTCCTTTCATAAACGGACTTGTTATTGTAATGACATATTTTAACTAATTAAAGATAAACCAATGAAATACAAGTGTAAAAACCAAGTTGATTTCTTTAAATAGGTTCCATAAAAACAGGCAGCAAAAAAAAAAAAAAAATTGTTTAATTAGGTGTGACAGGGACTATGAAGACTGGCAAACAGACTGAGTAAAAATCTCAGAATTTTGCTCAGTTACTCAGCGTCTTTAAAATTTTTGTACTACTGGCCAGCGTGGTGGCTCACACCTGCAATCCCAACACTTTGGGAGGCGAAGGTCTTGAAAAAAAAAATCGAGACCAAACTGTAACTCTATACCCATTAAACAATAAATCCTCCAATCCCAGCTACTCGGGAGGCTGAGGCATGAGAATCACTTGAACCCAGAGGCGGAGGTTGCAGTGAGCTGAGACTGTGTCACTGCACTCCAGCCTGGGCGACAGAGCAAGACTCCATCACCAAACAAACAAACAAACAAAAATAAAAACAAAACAAAAAATTATTTTTGATGTACTTTGTTTTTTTTGAGAGTGTCACTCTGTCACCCAGGCTGGAGTACAGTGGTGTAATCCTAGCTCATTGCAGTCTCAACCTCCTGGGCACAATTGATCCTCCCACCTCTGCCTCTCAAGTAGCTGGGACTATAGGCATGCACCACCACTCCTGGCTAATTATTATTATTATTATTATTATTATTATTATTATTATTATTATTTTGTAGAGACAGGGTTTTACCATGTTGCCCAGACTGGTCTCAAACTCCTGGGCTCAAGCTACCCTCCAGCTTCAGCCTCCCAAAGTGCTAGGATTACAAGTGCTAGGATTACAAGTGAGCCACTGCTCCAGGCCTGATTTTGATGTACTTCTATTCTATTTTTAAATTTTTATTTATTGTTTGTTAGTTTACATAGCTATGCTCATAGATTATGTACTTTATACCCCTTTCCTTCCTGCTTATCACTGTAACAATTTTTTGTCATGTTATTATGAATGCAAAGTTTGTGTCCCCACCCCCAAATTTATATGTTAAAGTTTTAACTCCTAGTGGTATGCCATTTGGAGCCAGGGGCATTTGGAAGGTAATTTGGTTTGGGTCATGAGGTGGGGCCCCATGATGGGATTAGTGTCCTGACTAGAAGTGGAAGACAAACTAGAACTCTCTCTCCATCACTGAAGACACAGAGAGGAAAGAGAAGGAAGAGGACCCTCACCAGGATCCAAATTGGATGGCACCTCTAACTTGGACTTCTCTACCTCCAGAAGTAGAAGAAATAAGTGTCTGTTGTTACACCCAGTTCATGGTATTTTGTTATAGCAGCCTGAACAGACTAAGACCTAGCACTTTCTTATTTTCTGATGCAAAAAGTTATTTCAGGTCCATCTTCTGCTTACTCTCACTTTCAACTCTGAAATCAGCAATTTCTTTAAGGAATTCTTGTTCTTATTAATGAAACGTGGCATTGAATAAGCAAATAGTAGATAAGTTTAGTGGTACTTGCGTGTTATTATTTCTAGACCTTTTCTGCAGAGAGCTACGATATAGACACATAGTTTACATATATTGAAACCGTGATTGCATATTGATACATCATCTCTGATGTCATAGAACAAAACAAAACACCACAGAACAGGGCTTGAGAAGTTTCTGTTGCTTGTGCAAGATTAAGATTGTCTGACAAAAACCACATCACTTCCAAATTCTTTGCAATTGTAGACCCTTTTCTAACAAAGAAAGTGGGCTGATTTGGGAGTTTAAAGAGAGAGCCTAACATGTGAAATCTTAACAAATATCTTTCTCTGAAAAGAACTAACCCAAAGCTGTGAAAAATCTTTCCTAATGTTTACATTTTAAAAATGTGATTTGAAAGATAATTGCACTTATATAAATTATATAAAATTAATTTGGAAATTATAGAAAAATACTGAGAAAAGTGAGAAAAATCATAGCATAAAAACATAATTGCTGAGCAGAAAAACTCAATGGAATTATGCAAACAAAGCTTTACAGAGTCAGTGAAGACCTACATGATAAATTATTGCATAACATAAACAAGAATGATAAGAAGATAGAAACCATGAGTATGAGTATGAAAATTCTATGTACTTTGTATTCTCCAAAGAGAAAACTATTCTAAAAAAGTTATATACTCTCAAAAAGGCAACTACAAAATTTAAAAATTTTCTATTAAATTTTTATTAATTTAGTAAAATAAAATAATTTAATTTAATAATGTTTCTTAATTTAATTATATAATTTTAATTAAAAAGTTGTTTTGGAAAAATAGAAGTGATAAGTGAAATAATATAAAGCTAGATCTGTTGAGTCATTGCTTTAATATGTTTATTAGTCTTAATAATATTATAAAAATGAATTAATAATGATAATGTCCACCTCCTGCCATATGGAAAGTAATATCACCCCGCCTCCCCATCTGGAGATTATGAGCCACATGGCAGGGAGGTGTCCACTCCCACCATATGGGGAGTAATATCACCCCCTTCTCCCATATTACACAGTCTGTTTACTTTATTGGGAGTAATATCATCTCCCTCTTTGGAAATTACGAGCAATATCACAGGGGGTGTACAGCACCTGCGAAATTGGGAGTAATATCACCCTCTCCCCTTCTGGATATTAGAAAAAAAAATCAATGGGGGATGTACACCCCCTACAATATTGGGAGTAATATCATACTCTTTCCCCCTGGATATTAGGAACAGTATCACAGGGAAGGTGTACGCCTCCCGCCATATTGGGAGTAATATTATCCTCTCTTACTCTGGATATTAGGAACAATATTACAGTGGGGTGTACAGCCCCTGCGATATTGGGAGTAATATAATTTTCTCCCCCCGTCCTGGGTATTAGGAACAATATCGCAGTGGTGTTTACATTCCCTGTGATATTGAGATATTGAGAGTAATATCGTCTTCTCTCTTCCTGGATATTAGGAATGATATCACAGCAGGGGAAGGGTGTACACCGTCTGTAAATTTGAAAGTAATATAATCTTCTTCTTCCCTGGATATTAGAACGATGTCACAGAAGGAACGTACACTTTCTCTGATATTGGGAGTAATATTATCTTTTCCCCGCCCCCCGCTAGATATTAGGAACAATATCACTGGGGGGGGAGGGTGTACACCTCCAGTGATATTGAGAGTAATATCATTCTTTTCCCTGGATATTAGGAAAAACATGAGAGGGTGGATGTACACTCCCTGCAATATTGGGAGCAATATCATCCTCCATCCTCAAATATTAAAAACAATATCCCAGAGAACATGTACATTCCCTGTGATATTTGGAGTAATATTATCCTCTCCCCCAGCTAGATATTAGGAGCAATATCACACGGGGGTGTACACCCCCCTGCGATATTGGGAGTAATATAATTCTCTTTCCTCTTGGATATTAAAACCAGTATCACAGAGGGGGTTTACGACCCCTTCGAAATTGGTAGTAATAATATACTCTCCCTCCCAGGATATTAGGAACAATATTACAGGGTGGGTGTACACCCGCTGCAATTTTGGGAGTAATATCATCCGCTCCCTTAATGGATATTAAGAACAATATCACAGGCGTGGTGTTTTCCCCACCTGCGATATTGGGAGTAATATCATCCACCTACCCACCTGAATGTTAGGAATAAAATAAATCACAGGGAGGGTGTGTACACCCCCTTTGATATTGGGATTAATATCATCCTCTCCCCTCCTGGATATTATAAACGATATCACAACGGGGGGTGTACATTCCCACGATTTTGAAAGCAATATCATCTTCTCCTCCACTGATACTAAAAACATTGTCACACGGATGTGTATGCGTCCTGCGATATTGAAAGTAATTTCATCCTCTCCCCTCCTGGATATTAGGAAGAATATCAATGGTTGGCGGGCGGGGCGGCGGGGGTGGGGGCGTTGTACACCCTCTGCAATATTGGGAGTAATATCATCTTCTCCCCCCTGGATATTAAAAACAATATCACGGGGGGGGGCGGTGTACAACCCCTGCGATAGTGGGAGTAATATCATCCTCTCTCGCCCTGGATATTAGGAACAATATCACGGTGGGAAAGGTGTACACAACATGCGATATTGGGAGTAATATCCACTTCCGCTCTGGATTTAGAAACAGTATCACAGGGGAAGTGCACACCCCCTGCGATGTTAAGAGTAATATCACTGCCGGGCGCGGTGGCTCACGCGTGTAATCCCAGCACTTTGGGAGGCCGAGGCGAGCGGATCACGAGGTCAGGAGATCGAGACCATCCTGGCTAACACGGTGGAACCCCCTCTCTACTAAAAAAAATACAAAAATTAGCCGGGCGCGGTGGCGGGCGCCTGTAGTCCCAGCTACGCGGGAGGCTGAGGCAGGAGAATGGGGTGAACCTGGGAGGTGGAGCTTGCAGTGAGCCGAGATCGCGCCACCGCACTCCAGCCTGGGCGACAGAGCGAGATTCTGTCTCAAAAAAAAAAAAAAAAAAAAAAAAGGGTAATATCACTCTCTCCTTCCTTCCCTGGATATTAGAAACAATATTACAGGGAGGTGTATACCAACTGCGATCTTAGGAGTAATATTATCCTCTACCCCCTGGATATTGGAACAATATCACAGAAAAGGTGTACAACACCTGTGATATTGGGAGTAATATAATCCTCTCCACTTCTGCATATTAGAAACACTACCACAGGTGGGGGTGTACATCCCCTACGTTATTGGAAGTAATATCATTTTCTTCCTTTCTGGATATTGAGAACAACATCACAGGAGGGCTGTAAACCCCCTATGATATTGCGAGTAATATTATCCTCTTCGCCCGTTGAAATTAGGAACAATATCACAGGCAAGGTGTACACCCCTTGAGATATTGAAAGTAATATCATCCTTTCCGAACCTGGATATTAGGAATAATTATCATGGGGAGTTGTACACTCTCCGCGATACTGATAGTAATATCATTTTCTCCCTGCCATATATTAGGAACAATATCACAAAGGGGGTGTACAACTGCTGCAATATTGGGAGTAATGTCATCTTTTTTTTCTTCTGGATATTAGGAACAATACTACAAGGGGTGTGTACACCCCTGCAATATTGAAAGTAGTATCAACCTCTCCTTCCCTGGATATTAGGAAAAATATCACAGGAGGGGTGTACACCCCTTGCGATACTGGGAGTAATATTATCCTCTCCTCACCTGGATATTAATATCACAGGAGGGGTGTACACCCCCTAAGATATTGAGAGTAATATCCTCTCCCTCTCTGGATATGAGAAACCATATCACAGGGTGAATGTACATTCCCTGTGATATTGGGAGTAATATCTTTCTCTTTACCCCTGGATATTAGGAACAATATCACAGGGGGTTTTTACACCTCCTCTGATATTTATACGAATAGTATCCTCTTCTTTCCTGGATATTAAAAACAATATCACAAGGTGGGTGTACGCCCCCTGTGATATTGGGAGAAATATTATGCTCTCTTCGCCCGGATATTAGAAACAATATAACAGAAGGGGCGTAATCCCCTGTGACATTGGAAATAATATCATCCTCTGCACCCCTGAACATTAGGAACAGTGGTTCATCCCCTGTAATATTGGGCATAATATCATCCTCTCTCTCTCTCCCTCTCTGAATATTGGGAACAATATCATAAGGGAGGTGTACATCCCCGGTGATATTGGGTGTAATATTATCCTCTCTTATTTTGGATATTAGAAACAATATGACAGAAGGTGCGTACACCCCCTGCGATATTGGGAGTAATATCATCCTCACTCTACCTGGATATTAGAAACATTGTCACCTGGGGGTTGTACACCCCCTGTGAAATTAGGCATAATATTATTATTTTCAACCCTGGATATTACGAACAGTATCACAGAAGAGGCGTACACCCCCTGCGATATTGAGAGTAATATCATCCCTTCCCTTTTTGGATATTAGCAACAGTGTCAGAGTGGGTGTACACCCTCCATGATATTTGGAGTAATATCATCCTATCCCCCTTTGGATATTCGGGAAATAGAACGTGGGGGTGTACACCCCTAGCGATATTGGAAGTAATATCATCCTCTCACCCCATGAATATTAGGAACAATAACACAGTGGGAGTGTACACCCCCTGCAGTATTGGGACTAATGTCCTTTTCTCCCTCTTGTGATATTAGGAACAATATCACAGGAAAAGTGTACACCCGCTGTGATATTGGGAGTAATATCATTTTGTTTCCTTCTGGATATTAGGATCAATATCACGGGGTGGATGTACACCCCCTGCGACATTGGGAATAATATTCTTCTCTTCTTCCCTGGATATTAGAAAATATATCACAGTGGTGGTGTACACCCCCTGCGATATTGGGAGTAATGTCATCCTCTCCCCCTCTGAATATTAAGAACAATATTACAGGACACGTATACACTTTCTGCGATATTGGGAGTAACATCATTCTCTTTTCCCCATAATATTAGGAACAATATCACAAAGGGGGTGTACACTCCTTACAACATTGGGAGTGATATAATCTTCTCCCCCCCTGAATATTAGGAACAATATCACAAAGGGGATATACACCTCCTGTGGTATTGGGAATAACATTATCCTGTCTCCTTTGGATATTAGGAACAATATCACAGAGGTATGTACACCCTCTGTGACACTGGACATAATATCATCCTCTCTGCCTCTAAATATTAGAAACAATATCACGGAAAGGTGTACAACCCCTGCGATATTGGGAGAAATGTCATCCCCTCTATAACTGGATACTAGGAACAATATCACAGGGAAGGTGTACACCTGCTGCGATATGGGGAGTAATGTCATCCTTTCCCACCCTGGATATTAGGAACAATATCGCAAGGGGAATGTACACCCGTTGTGATACTGGGAGTAATAACATCCTCTCTCTTCCTTGATATTAGGTACAATATCACAGGGGGATTGTACTCCCCCTGCGATACTGGGAGTAATATTTTCCTCTTCACCCATGGATATTGGGGGTGTACACTCCCTTGTTATATTGTTTGTAATATTTAGGGGGGAGTTGATATTACTCCCAATATCGTAAACACCCTGTGTGTATATTCTCTGTGATATCGTTTGTAATATCCAGGGTGGCAGAGGATGATATTTCTCCCAACATCACGAGGTGCGTACACCATCCTATGACATTGTTTATAACATCCAGGGGAGGAGAGGGTGCTATTACTCCCAATATCGCAGAGTGTACACCTTCCTGTGATATTGTTCGTAATAATCAGAGGGGGAGAGGATGGTATTACTTCCAATATTGCATGGAGTGTTTATAATTTTTCAGGGGGGAGCATAAAATTATTCCAAATACTGCAGAGGGTGTACATCCCCCTGTGATACTGTTTGCAATATCCACTAGGGAAGAAAATGATATTACTCTCAATGTCGCAAAGATTGTATACCCCTCGTGATATTGTTCATAATAACCAGGGGGAAAGAGAATAATATTACTCTTAATATTACTGCGTGTGTACACCCCTTTGTAATATTGTTCACGATATCCAGCAGTGGGAGTATGTTCTTACTCTTAATATCGCAGAGGGTGTACACTCCCTTGTGATGTTGTTCGTAATATCAAGGCAGGGAGAGCATGATATTACCCCTAATATCGCAGGGGGTGTACACTTTTCTGTTACATTGTTTGTAGTAATCAAGTGGAAAGAAAATATTAACCTCAATATCGCAGTGGGTGTACACCGTCCTATGATACTGTTCATAATATCCAGGGAGGGAGAGGATGATATTACTTTCTATATCGCAGCAGGTGTAGAACCCCCTGTGATGTTATTTGTAATATCTAGGAGGGGAGAGGATGATATTACTTCCCATATCTCAAGGGGTTAACACCCTTCTGTGATATTATTCGTAATATCCAGGTGGGGAGAGGATGATATTACTACCGATACCGCAGGAGGTACATAACACCTGTGATATTGTTCCTAATATTCATGCTGTCTCCCCCCGAATATCACAGGAGAGGTGTACACCCCCTGCGACATTGAAAATAATATCATCCTCTGCGCCCCTGAATATTAGGAACAATATCACAGGAAGGGTGTACAATCCCTGCGACATTGGGAGGAATATCATCCTCTCCTACCCTGAATATTAGAAGCAATATCACAGGGGGTGGTTCATCCCCTGTAATATTGGGCGCAATATCATCCTCTCTCTCCCTTTCTCTGAATATTGGAAGTAACATAATTATCTTTTTCCTAGGATATTAGGAACAATATCACCCAGGGGGTGTTCGCTCCCTGAAATATTTGGAGTGATATCATCTTCTCCCCTTCTGAATATTAGGAACAATATCACAGAAGGGATATACACCTCCTGCAATACTGGGAATAATATCCTGTCTCCTTTTGAATATTAGGAACTATATCACAGAAGGGATGTACGCCCCAAGCGACACTGCAAGTAATATCATCCTCTCCGCCTCTGGATATTAGAAACAATATCACAGGAGGGTGTCCACGCCCTGTGATGTGAGGATAAATATCATCCTCTCCATAACTGGACATTAGGAACAATATCACAGGGAAGGTGTACACCTGCTACGATATTGCGAGTAATATCATCCTTCCCCACTCTGGATATTAGGAACAATATCACAAGGGTATATTATAATACAGTACACCCGCTGCTGTATTCGGAGTAATACTATCCTCTCCCTTCCTGGATATTAGGTACAATATCATAGAGAGGGTTGTACGCCCTCTGCGATATTGGGAGTAATATTATTCTCTTCCCAGATGGATTTTGGGGGTGTGCACCCCCTGTGATATTGTTTGTAATATTTAGGGGGGAGTTGATATTACTCGCAATATCGTAAACACCCTGTGTACAATGTGTGTACATTCTCGGTGATAACGTTCGTAATATCCAGGGTGGCAGAGGATGATATTTCTCCCAGTATCACAGGGTGCGTACACCATCCTATGATATTATTCATAATATCCAGGGGAGGAGAGGGTGGTATTACTCCCAGTATCGCAGAGTGTACAGCTTCCTGTGATATTGTTCATAATATTCAGAGGGGGAGAGGATTATATTACTTCCAATATCGCACGGAGTGTAAACTCACCTGTAATATTGTTTCTAATTTTCAGGAGAAGGGGGGAGCATAAAAATATTCCCAATATCGCAGAGGGTGTACATCCTTCTGTGATATTGTTTGTAATATCCACTGGGGGAGAAAATGATATTACTCTGAATGTCGCAAAGATTGTATACCCCTCGTGATATTGTTCATAATATCCAGAGGGAAAGAGGATGATATTACTTTTAACATTGCAGGGTGTGTACACCCCTTTGTAATACTGTTCATGATATCCAGGGGTGAGAGTATGTTCTTAATCTTAACATCGCAGGGGGTGTACACCCCCTTAGGATATTGTTCATAACATCAAGACGGGGAAAGGATGATATTCCTAGTTTCGCAGGGAGTGGACACCCACTTGTGATATTTTTGCTGTTATCCAGGCGAGAAGAGCATGATATTACCCCCAATATCTCAGGGGGTGCACACTTTTCTGTTATATTGTTCGTAGTAACCAGGTTGAAAGAAAATATTAACCTTATTATTGCAGGGGGTGTACACCCTCCTGTGATATCGCTCACAATATCCAGGGAGGGAGAGGATAATATTACTTTCTATATCGCAGCAGCTGTAGAACTTCCTGTGATGTTATTTGTAATATTCAGGCGGGGAGAGGATGATATTGCTTCCCATATTGCAAGGGGTTAACACTCTTCTGTGATATTGTTCATAATATTCAGGTGGGGAGAGGATGATATTACTGTCAATATTGCACAGGGTGTACACCCTTCTGTGACATTGTTCATAACATTTGGGGGGTTGAGGATGACATTACTCCCTATATCGCAGGGGTGTACACCTTCCTGTGATATTGTTTGTAATATCCAGAGAGGGAGAGGATGATATTACTCCCAATATCGCAGGAGGTGTACACCTCTCTGTAATATTGTTTGTAATATCCAGGTGGGGAGAAAATGATATTACAGGAAGTATGGAACCCCCTGTGATATTACTGGTAACATCCAAAAGAAAAGCGGATTATATGTCTTCCAATATAGCAAGGGGTATTGTTCTGTGATATTATTCTGTGATATTGTTCGTAATATCCAGGGAATGAGAAGATAATATTACTCCCCATATTGCAGGGCATGTACACCCCCGTGTGATATTTTTTATAATATCCAGTGGGAAAGAGGATGATATTACTCGCCATATCGCAGGAGGTGTACACTTCCTTGTAATATTGTTCATAATATTTGGGTGGGGGGCGGATAATATTATACCCCGTATCGCAAAGGGTGTACACCCGCCTGTGGTTTGTTCGTAATATCCAGGGAAGGAAAGGATAATATTACTCCCAATATCGGAAAACGTGTACACCCACCTGTGATATTCTCCAAAACATTCAATGGGGGAAAGGATAATATTACTCCTCATATCGCAGAGGGTGTACACTTTTCCTGTGATAATGTTGGTAATATCCATGGGGGGAGAGGATAATATTACTCCCCATATCACAGATGTATACACTCCCCTGCGATGTTGTTTGTAATATTTAGGGATTGAGAGAATGATATTATTCCCCATATCACAAGGGTGCATGCCCCCCTGTGATATTGTTCATAGTATCCAGGGAGGGACAGGATGATATTATTTCTTATATCGCAGGAGGTGTACATTCGCCTGTGATATATTCGCAAACATTGTACACCTTCCTGTAATATTGCTCATAATATCTATGGGGGGAGGGGATGATATTACTCCCCGTATCACAGGGAGTGTATACCCCCATGTGACATTGTAATATCCAAGAGGGAAGTGGATATTACTTTCCTGTGATATTGTTTGTAATATCCAAAAAGGGAGAGGGTGATGTTACTCCCAATATCACAGAGGGTGTACACTTTTCTGTGATATTGTTCATAATATTCAGGGAAGGAAAGGATAATATTACTCCCAATATCTCAGGAAATGTACATCACCCGCCAAATGGTTTGTAATATCCAAAAAGAAGAACATGTACTCCCAATATCGCAGGGGGTGTACATCCCCATGTGATACATTGTTTCTAATATCCAGGAGAAAGAGGATAATATTACTCTCAATATCGCAGGGAGTGTAAACCACCCTGTGATATAGTTCGTAATATCTAGGGGGCAAGAGGATGACACTACTCCTCATATTGCAGTGGTTGTACACCCCCCTGTGATATTGTTCGTAATATTTCAGGGAGGGTGAAATAATATTTCTCCTTATATCTCAGAGGGTGTAGACCTTGTAGTATTATTATAGATATTATTCGTAATATCCAGGAGGGGAGAGGATGATATTACTCCGCATGTCGCAGAAGGTGTACACCCATCTGTGATATTATCGTAATATCCAGGGAGGGAGAAGATAATATTACTCCCCATATCGCAAAGGGTGTACACCCTCCTGTGATATTGTTCGTAATATCTGGGTTTGGGATAGGATGATATTACTTCATATATCGCAGACAGTGTACACCCCTCTGTGATACTGTTCATAATATCCAGGGCAGGGAAAGGATAATATTACTTTCCATATCGCAGGGAGTGTGCTCCCCCTTGTGATGTTGCTCATAATATCCAGGGGTGAAGAAAAAGATATTACTCCCCATATCGCAGGAGGTGTACACCCCCCTGTAATATTGTTTATGATATCCAGTGGGGGAGAAGATGATATTACTCCCCATTGCGCAGGAGGTATGCACACATTTGTGATATTGTTCCTAATTTCCTGGGGGCGAGAGAATAATATTACTTCTCACATTGCAGGGTGTGTACATCCCCTGTGATATTGTTTGCAATATTTAGGAGAGGAGAGGATGACATTACTCCCTATATCGCAGGGGGTGGACACTTCCCAGTGATATTGTTCATAATATACCGGGAGGGAGAGGATGATATTAATCCCCATATCATTTGGGGTGTACACCTTCCTATGATATTGTTTGTAATACCTAGTGGGGGAGAGGATGATATTACTCTCCATATGGCATGGGGTGTACACCCCTTTGTGATATTGTTCATAATATCCAGGGAAAGAGAGGATGATATTTCTCCCTGTATCGCAGGGGGTGTGCACCCCCTTGTGATATTGTTTGTAATATCCAGAAGGGGAAAGAATGATATTACTCTCCATGTCGCTGGGAGTGTACAATCCCTTGTGATATTGTTCCTAGTATCCATCGGGGGAGAGGGTGATATTACCTCCCTGTGACGTTGTTCTTCATATTCAGAAGAGGAGAGGATGATATTACTCCCCATATCGCAGGGGGCGTACACTTTCCTGTGATATTGTTTGTAATATCCAAAAGGGGAGAGGATGATATTACTCCAAATATTTCAGGAGGTGGACACCCTCCTGTGATATTGTTCGCAATATACAGGGGAAGAAAGGATGATATCAATCGCAATGTCATAAACACCCTATGTGTACACCCCCCTGTAATATTGTTCGTAACATCCAGGAAGGGAGAGAGTGATATTAGTTTCAATATCGCAGGGGGTGTTCACAATCTTGTGATATTGTTGGCAATGTCGAGGGTGGAAGAGTATGATTCAACTTCCAATGTAGCAGGGGTTGTACACCTTCCTGTGATATTGTTCGTAATATCCTGGGGTGGGGAGAGTATAATATTATTCCCAATATTGCAGAATGTGTACACTGTCCTGTGATATTGTTCATAATATAAAGGTGGGGAATGATATTACTCCCAATATCGCAGGGGGGTGTACACACTCCCTGTGATATAGTTTTTAACATCCAGAAGGGAAAGGATAATAATACTACCAATATCACAGACGGTGTACATACCCGCCCCCCCGTGATATTCTTCCTAATATCCAGGGGAAGAAAGGATGATATAACTTTCAATATCGCAGGGGGTGTACACATCTATGTGATTTTTTTCATAATATCCAGGAAAAGAGCGGGTGATATTACTCCCAATATTGAATGGGATGTACACCCACCCTGTGGTATTCTTTCTCATACCCAGTGGGGACAAGATGATATTACTCCCAATATTGCAAGAAGTGTACATTCCCCTGTGATATTCTTCCTAATATCCAGGGGGTGAAAGGATGGTATTAGTTTCAATATCACAGGGGATATATACCTCTCCTGTGATACTGTTTTTAATATACAGGTTGGTAGAGGATATTACTTCCAATATGGCAGAAGGTGTACGCCACCCCCGTAATATAGTTCCTAATATTCAGAAAGTGAGAAGATGGCATTACTCCCAATATCGCAGAAGGTGTAAACCCCCCTTTTAATATCGTTCACAATATCCAGGGGAGTAAGAGGATGATATTACTCTCAATATAGCAGGAGTGTACAAACCCCCTGTTATATTGTCCCTAATATTAAAGAGGGAAAGGAGATGATATTTCTCCAAATATCACACGGGGTGTACACCTTTCCTGTGATATTGTTCCTAATATCCAGGTGGGGACAGGATAATATTACTCCCAGTATCGCAGGAGGTGTACATAACACCTGTGATATTGTTCCTAATATTCATTTGGTAGAGGATGACATTACTCCCAATAGCGCAGAAGGTGTACACCCCCTTTGTGATATTGTTCCTAATACTTAGGGCTGAGAAGATGATACTACTACCAATATTGCAAAGGGTGTACACTCTTCTGTGATATTGTTCTTAATATCCAAAGGGGGGAGGATGATATTACTCCCAATATCGCAGGAAGCATACACGCTTCTTGTGGTGTTGTTTTGAATATGTAAGGTGAAAGACAATGTTATTACTGTCAATATCGCAGAGGGTGTACATCGGCCCTGTGATATAGTTCTTAATATCCCAGGAGGGAGAGGATGATATTACTCCCAATATTGAAAGGGGAGTACATTCCCCTGGGATATTGTTCCTAATATTTAAGAAGGGAGAGAATAATATTACTCTTAATACCGCAGGGGGTGTACACCTTCCTTGTGATATTGTTGTTAATATCCAGGGAAGGAGAGGACAATCCTAATATTGCAGGTGGTGTACACTCCCCCGTGATACTGTTTTTAATATGGAGAGTGGGTAAAGATGATATTACTTCCAATATCGCAAGGGGTGTACACCCCCTCTGTGATATTTTTTCTAATATCTATGGAGGGAGATAATGATATTACTCTTAATATCGAAGGGCATGTATAACCTCCTGGTGATATTGTTACTAATATCCAGGGAGGGAGACGACAATATTACTCCCAATATCGCAGGGGGTATACACACCCCCTGTGATATTGTTTCTAATATCCAGAGAGAGAGGATGATATTACTTGCAATATTGCAGGGGGTGTACATTCTGCTGTGATATTTTCCCTCATATCCGGGAGGGCGGATTGGATAATATTACACCCAATATAGCAGAAAGTGTACAACTCCCTGCCATATTTTTCCTTATATCCGGGGGGAGACTATAATATTACTCCCTATATCGCAGGGGGTGTACACTTCCCTTGTGATGTTGTTAATATTATTCAAGGGGTGGGAAGACGATGATATCACATCCCCTCCCCATGATATTGTTTCCAATACCCAGGGGGAATTAGGATAACATTACTCTCGATATCACAGGAAGTGTTCACCCCCTTTGTGATATTATTTTTAATATTCAGGTGGGGAGAGGATGATATTACTACCAATATCTCAGGGTAAGGGAACAACTCCTTGTGATATTGTTTCTAATATCCACAAGGGGAGAGGATGATATTACTCCAAATACCGCAGGGGGTGCACACTCCCCCTGTGATATTTTCCTAATACCCAGCAGAGGAGAGGATAATATTACATTCAAGAGCACAAGGGGTGTACACGCACCCTGTGATATTGTCCTTAATATCCAGGGGGGTAGCGGATAATATTAGTTTCAATATCGCAGAAATTGTACAGACCCCCTTGTGGTACTGTTTTTAGTATACAGAGGTTAGAGGATGATATTACTTCCAATATATCAGGGAAGGAGAGAATGATATTACACTTAATATCACAGGGGGTGTACACCACCTGTGTACAACCCCCTGTGACATTGTTTTTAATATCCAGGGAAGAGAGGATAATAGATGATATTAATTTCAATATCACAGTGGGTGTACATCCACGCTGTGACATTCTTTTTAATATCCAGAAGGTGAGTTGTTGATATTACTTTCAATGTCACAGGAGGTGTACACATCTCTTTGATACTGTTTTTAATATCCAGGTTGGGAGAGGATGATATTTCTTCCAGTATCGCAGGAGGTTTACTTCCTTCCTCTGATATCGTTTCTAATAACCAGGTAGAAATAGGAAAATAGTATTCCCAGTATTGCAGGGGTTGGACACCCCCCTGTAATGTTGTTTCTAATATCTAGGGGAGAGAGGATGATATTACTCCCAGTATTTCAGGAGGCATACATCCCCCATGTTATATTGCTCTTAATATGAGAGGGGGATGATATTACTTCCAATATCGCAGGGGGTGTACACCCCTTCTGTGATACTGTTCTTACTGCCCAGGAGGGGAGAAAATGATATTACTCTCAATATCGCAGGGTGTGTACACCCCTGTGATATTATTCATAATATCCAGGTTGGGGGAAGGTAATATTAAGCCCAGTATTGCAAGGGCTGTACACTTTCCCTGGGATATTGTTCTTAGTATTTAGGAGGGGAGAGAATGATATTATGCCCCATATTGCAGGAGTTGTAAACCCCTTCTAAGATATTGTTTTTAATATCCAGGGGGTGAGAGGGTAATATTACTTTCAATAGTGGAGGGGGTGTACACTCCCCTGTGATATTACTCCTAATATTCAGGTGTGTACTCTCGTTGTAATATTGTTTTTAATATTCAGAGTGGTAGACTAAAATATTACTCCCAACAGCGCAGGGGGGTGTACACTCCCCCATGTGATGTTTTTCCCAATGTCCAGTGGGGCAGAGGATGACATTACTTTCAATATTGCAGGGGGTGTACAACTCCTGTGATATGGTTCCAAAAACCCAGGGAAGAAGATGATGGTGTTACTCCCAATATCACAGGGAGTGTACACGCCCCCTTTGGTATTCTTTCTAATATCCACAGAAAAGAGGATGATCTTACTTCCTATGTCACAGGGGTTGTCCACCCTCCTTGTGATAGTGTTAATAATATTTAGAGGGAGGGACGATGATTTTACTGTCAATATCAGAAGGGGTGTATACCAACTATGTAATAGTGTTCCTAACATAGAGTGGAAGAGAGGATGATATTAATCCCAATATTGAAGAAGGTGTACACCCCTTCTGTGATATTGTTTTTATTACTCAGGGTGGGAGAGGATGATATTACTCTCAATATAGCGAGGGGTGTACACTCCCGCTGTGATATTGTTTTTAATATCCAGAAATGGAGAGGTTGATATTATTCCTAATATTGTGGAAGGTGTATACACACCCTGTGGTATTGTTCCTAATATCCAGGGAGAGAGACAATTATATTACTCCCAATTTCATAAGGGGTGTACACCCTTTTTGTGATATTGTTCCTAATATTTAGTGGAAAGAGAATTACTCCCAATATGGCAGTGGGTGTACACACTTTTTGTGATATTGTCCCTAATATCCAGGGGAAGAGAGGTTGATATTACTCTCCAAATTGCAGGTGTGTACACACCCCATGTGATACTGTTCCTAATATCCTGGAGGGGAGAGGATGATATTACTCCCAATATCGCAATGAGTGCACCCTTTGTGTGATATTGTTCCTAATATTTAGGGGAAAGAGATTGAGGTTACTGCCAGTATCACAGAAGGTGTAACCCCCTCCCCGTGATATTGTTCCTAATATCCAAAAAGAAAGAAGATGATATTACTCTCAATATCGCAGGACGTGTACTCTTCCATTGTGATATTGTTCCTAATATCTAAGGGAAGAGACGAAGATACTTCTGTCAATATTGCAGGGCATGTACACCCCCACCCCCCATGATATTGTTCCTAATATCCAAGGTGGGGAGAGAATGATATTACTCCTAATATCACAGGGGATGTACACCCTACCTGTGATATTACTTTTACTATCCAGGGAAGGAAAGGATAATATTCCTCTAAATATCATAGGAGGTGTACATCCCCTCTGTTATATGACCCCCAATATCCAGGATAGGAGAGGGTGATATTACACCCAATATTGCAGAAGGTGTACACAACTCTGTGATATTGTTCCTAAATAAATAGAGCGAAAGAGGATGATTAAATTCCCAATATCACAGGGTGTGTAAACCCTTCCTTGAGATACTGTTTTTAATATCCAAGGGGAGGAGAGGATGATATTACTCCTAATAGTGCAGGGCGTGTACACCCCCCATGATATTGTTCCTAATATCTAGCAGGGGAAAGGATAATACTACTTCCAATATGGCAGAGGGTGTACACTCCCCGTGTGATATTGATTTTAATACCCAAAATGAAAAAGATGATATTATTCCCAATATTGCAGAGGGAGTACACTTCCCCCGGTAATATTATTCCCCATATCCAGAAGGGGAGAGGATTGTGTTACCTTCAATATCGCAGAGGGTATACACGTCCCTGTGATATTGTTCCTAATATCAAGACAGAAAAGAGATGATGTAACTTCCTAAATCGCAGGGGGTGTATACCCTTCCTGTAATATTGTTCTTAATATCTAGAGGGGGAAAGGATGATATTACTCAAAATATTGCAGGGGTGTACACCCCCGCCCCATTATATAATTCTCAGTATCCACGGAAGGAAGAGGATGATATTACTCTCAATATCGCAGGGGTGTACACCTTCGCTGCCATATTGTCCCTAATATTCAGGGAGGATGAGGATGATATTACCCCCAATATCACAGAAGGTGTACACCCCCCTGTGATATTGTTTGTAATATCCAGAGTAAAAGAGGATAATATTACTTCCATTATTTCAGGGAAGTGTCCACCCCCACCATATGGGGAGTAAATCACTCCCCTCTCCCCGCCTGAATATTACGAGCCACATGGCAGGGGGGTGTCCACCTCCAACCATATGGGGAGTAATATCTCCTTCCTTCCCCCCCGGCCCCGAATATTAGGAGCCACATGGCAGGGGGTTGTCCCTCCCCCTCCCCCGCCATATGGGGAGTAATATCACCCCCCTCTCCTCTCCTGGATATTATGAGTCACATGGCAGGGGGATGTTTACCACCTGCCTTATGGGGAGTAATATCACCCCCCTCTGCCTTTGTTGATATTATGAGCCACATGGCAGGGTGTTATCCACTCCCCGCCATATGGGGAATAATATCATTCCCCTCTCTCCCCTTGGATATTAGAAGCCACATGGCAGGGAGGTGTCCACCCCCTGCAGTATGGGGAGTAATATGACCTCCCTCTCTTCCTCTGGATATTATGAGCCACATGGCAGGGGGTGTCCACCCTCCGATATATGGGTAGTAATATCATTTTCTTCTCTCCCCTTGGTTATTACGAGCCACATGGCAGGGGGATTAACCAAACATCGCTTGTTCTCACTCATAAGTGGGAGTTGAACAACGAGAACACATGGACACAGGGAGGGGAAGGTCACACACCGAGGCCTGTCAGTGCATGGTGGGCTAAAGAAGGGAGAGCCTTAAGAGAAATACCTAATGTGGATGACAGCTTGATGGGTGCAGCAAACCACCATGGCGCGTGTGTATCTATGTAACAAACCTGTACATTCTGCACATGTATCCCAGAACTTTAAGTATGTATACTCATATACATATATATATATAAATATATATATTTATTTCATAAATAATGCATACCCAACACTTAGCACAGGGCTGGCCATAGAGTGAGCAGTCTCATAATGTTAGCTGTTTTCATTTTTTCCTTTGTGTCTGAAACTCTAGTAGGTTAATAAGAAGTAAGGGTAGATTTGGAGGCTGGGTGTGGTGGCTCACGCCTGTAGTCCCAGTACTTTGAAGGCAGGCAGATCACTAGGACAAGAGATTGAGACTGTCCTGGCCAACATGGTGAAACCCCGTCTCTACTAAAAATACAAAAATCAGCTGGGCATTGTGGCGAGCACCTGTAATCGCAGCTACTCAGGAGGCTGAGGCAGGAAAATCGCTTGAACCTGGGAGGCGGAGGTTGCAGTGAGCTGAGATGGCAACATTGCATGCCAGCCTGGTAACAGAGCGAGACTCCTTCCAAAAAAAAAAAAAAAAAATTGGAGAAAAGAGAATGAGTTTTAAGGCAATATGAAATTAAATAAAAAGTTTTAAAATTATAATAATATTATCAGCTTATTATGGAAAGTTCAGGAAATACAGGGAAATAGAATTTAAAAAATTATTCATATCCTCACAAAGACTACTTCTATTAAGATTTTGATGGCCAGGTGTGGTGGCTCATGCCTACAATCCCAGCATTTTGGGAGACTGAAGCGGGCAGATCACCTGAGGTAAGGAGTTCAAGACCAGCCTGACCAACATGGTGAAACTCTGTATCTACTAAAATACAAAGCTAGCCCATTGTGGTGGAGCATGTCTGTAGTCCCTGCTCTCCAGAGGTAGGAGAATTGCTTGTATCTGGAAGGTGTAGGTTTCAGTGAGCCCAGATCCTGTCACTGCACTATAGCCTGGGCAACAAGAGTGAAACTCCAACTCAGAAACAAACAAACAAACAAACAAACAAAAAACTTGTCTGGACAAATCCCAGGATGTGGTGGCTCACACCTGTGATCCCAGCACTTTGGGAGGCTGAAGCAGGCAGATCACTTGAAGCCAGTAGTTTGAGACAAGCCTGGACAACATGATGAAACCCTGTCTCAAAAACAAACAAACAAAAATACAGGCATAGTGGCTTTTGCCTGTAATCCCAGCAGTTCTGAACTGTTCATGTTATTACAAACTTTCTGTTATTATTTGGCTGATATTTTTTGAGAATTACATGTACTATGAAACTGACATATAGAGGGAAGAGAGAGCATACATTTGTGAACCAGGTATTATGCTTAATACTGTTGGATAATTTCCTCAGTAATAATAAATAATAATAATAATAAATGCTTAGTTTCAGAATTGCTCATTGGTTCAATTTTAATTTTAGGGAATGTATCTTTCCCTTTTCTTTTTTTTTGAGACAGAGTTTTGCTTTTGTTGCGCAGGCTGGAGTGCAATGGCATGATCTTGGCTCACTGCAACCTCCTCCTCCCAGGTTTAAGCAACTCTCCTGCCTCAGCCCCCTGAGTAGCTGGAATTACAGGTGCATGCCACCAGTACAGCTAATTTTGTATTTTTAGTAGAGACAGGGTTTACCATGTTGGTCAGGCTGGTCTTGAACTCTTGACCTCAGGTGATCCACCCGCCTTGGCCTCCCAAAGTGCTGGGATTACAGGCATGAGCCACCATGTTCGACCTGTAACTCTGAAAGTTTCCTCTTCAAAGTTTCTCTTTTTGTTAAAGAACAAATCATCTGTAAGGAGCACCCTTTCCGCAGAAAGTAAAATTGCCTTGCTGAGAAAACTTTTTATCTAAATACTGATTTTTCTTTGTGGTAGCGAGGAACAAGCATTCTGTTTCTGAATAAACATTTTACTTATAACAAAAAGCTTAGGAAAAGCCTCATGGATTCTGTGACTCACCAGCTGAACTTGAGTCAGGATATTGAGAATGAAGAAAAAGTCAAAGAAGTCAGTTGTGCCATAGCCTGCCAGTGGACATCTGAAAACAGACCACAGGCTTCTAGGCAGAGTGTCAGGAAGAACCAGATTCCCTTCTCCCATTCCAAAAATTACACCAAGCAGTTTACCTCACTAGCTACCAGGCAAGGTGCTTGATTGTCTTTCCAGATGGTTCAGATGATGGAAAATCCTGGTTTTCACTAGAAGCTCCTGTGTCTGCAGTTTTGCCTGAGGACTACACTTCTTGGGGGGCTCACAGGGTGTTCAAAGTGAAAGAAGCTCCAGAGCTGTAACATGGTCATCACACGTCGTGGACATAGGCAAGTCTTGTCATCTTTGTCTTGCACGTATTGCCAAACTTCCATATTTTTCAACAACCAGTCTTCCTTAACAATTTCCCCTGACTCTGTTGCCACCAACACATGCCCAGGTCTCTTCAGAAATGAGCTATGTATTCCCCAGACCTTCTGGGTTCATCAATTTCTTAGGAAGCTGCTCCTGCTCCTGTCCCAAAGTACCAATGCTGGACCACTTTTCCAGGAAAAAGGATGTAGAAATCTAATTATTCCTCCTCTCCCATATTAAGAGAGAGACAGACCTCAATTGATGCAGATTCCTCTGACTCACATTCAGTTGGTCTTAAGAGGCTTCTGGCTAATGGTTCATGCCCTTCCAGGGCTGTGGGACCCCTAGAGGATTGTGAGGGTAAATTATTCAGGGCAGGCTCCATGTCTCTGCAGACCTGGCATCAGACCTGGACTGTGTGGGGTTCTATTTGATCCCCATGGAAACTCAAAGATACACAAAGGTACACAGCTCACACTGATCTCATCTGGAGAGTCTCCCTTTTCTCTTGCTGGATGGAGCTGTGGTTCCCTGGAGATTCATTACCATTAGAGTAACAGGGAGCCAGGGTGGTCCCTCACCTCTTACTTTCCTCAACTTTGGGATTGAAAGTTTACATTGTGCTGATCAAAAAACACAGAAACTTCCAATGAAGTTTAATTGTAACAAAGAAACACAATTGTTAAAGCATTCAAATACTTTTCTTGAGTGCTTATTGTGTGGCAGGTACTGCTGTAGATGCTGGAGACATAAAGGCAGAATACTGTGGGGAAGACAGACACTAAAACAATCACACAAATAATTATCACTGTGACTAGAGTTCTGAGGAAGAGCCCATAAGAGATCCTGATCCGGACTGAAGGATGAGTGTCTTAGTCTGCTTGGGCTGTTATAACAAAATATTAAATACTACAACTGGGTGGCTTAAACAACAGAGGCTTGTTTCTCACAGCTCTCGAGGCTGGAAACTCCCAAGGTCAAGGTGCCAGCTGGTTTGGTGTCTGGTGAGGGTCCGCTTCCTGGTTCGCAGATGATCACCTTCTTCTTCTTCTTTTTTTTTTTTTTTAGACAGAGTCTCACTCTCGCCCAGGCTGGGGTGCAATGGTTCGATCTTGGCTCACTGCAACCTCTGTCTCCCGGGTTCAAGCGATTCTCCTGCCTCAGCCTGCTGAGTGGCTGGGATTACAGGTGCACACCACCATGCCTGGCCAATTTTTTGTATTTTTTAATAGAGACGGGGTTTCACCGTGTTGCCCAGCCTGGTCTTGAACTCCTGAGCTCAGGCAATCCACCTGCCTTGGCCTCCCAAAGTGCTAGGATTACAGGCGTGAGCCAGATGACTACCTTCTTGCTGTATCTTCACATGGTGGAGAGAGCATGGGCTCTGTTTCCTTTGTCTTCCTATGAGGGCACCAATCTCATCATGGGGCCTCTGCCTTCATGACCTCATTTACACCTAATTACCTTCTAAAGGCCCCATCTCCAAATACCACGGCATTAAGGATTAGGGCTTCAACATATGAATTTTGGTGTCACAAACGTTCAGTCCATAACAATAAGGGAAGATGTTTCTGATGATGTTGTATTAAGCTGAGACTTGAAGAATGAGTTGGAGTATGGGGACTAATTAATCATTTATTGAACACACATTTCTTGAGCACCTACTATGTGCTAGGCATTGTACTATATATATATGCACTGAGGATGACTATGAGTGGCAAATGAAACAGACATGTTGCCCTATCCCTATGGAGCTTACTCTCCATTGGTGGAATCAGGTAAGGAGACCTCGGGACAGTTCCCATATTGGTCCTTGGTCCATTTAAGCTAAAACTACTTTGTAATCCCACTGTCTTTCTTTGGTCACCAAAGTGTTTTTAGACCAGATAAAACCTGTAGACCTTCAATAGAAAACTGGCTGATAGAAGTTGATGGCAATAAGAGGTATGATTTCAGGGGCCAATACTGTGTTTAAAACGGCACATTAGTGACTGGGTTTCAGATATCTGTTTTTAAAAAATTAGTGTGTTAATTTGGCTAGGGTGCCCCTCCCTGGGTGTCTGGCTATCCTTGATATGGCAGGGTGGTTAGGGTTGGCAGCCTGCCTCCTAAACAGCTTGTCACCTTGTGTCAATGGCTTGCATAGTCACCGTACTCCTGGTGAGAGTCACAACTACATAGTGACCTATTGGAAAGAGGCCCAGAGAGCTGAACAGATGTGAGTAGGGAGTGCATGTGGCACACACAGATTGCACCTACTGGGACCTGCTTTTAGAAGTTGTATTTCTTCTACTCTGTGCCCTGGCTAGAAAAAAACCAAAATGAATGAATGAATGAATGACTAAATAAGTAAATAGTATTTCTCCTCTGTCCAGAGTAGTAAAGTCCTGGCTTTCTGAGCCCTGTGGCTCTCAGGTCATGATCACCCCTCTGTGGACACCTGCTGTGGGATAGTGAAAAATGGAAACTCCCCTGTGTGACTAAGAATCCTTGCTTGTCTTCCCCATTGGTTCTTGAGGCGGTCAGTTTTATGACAATACACTTCTTGAAGACCCCTCTTTGCTATAAATTAAACAATGAGAACGAGGGTTGGACAGTGGGACAACAATCCTAATGCCACTGGAAACTGTTGTGAAGAGTTCCTTACCCCAGTCAACATGCATATCCCAAGTTTTGTGTGCCCACAATGTAGATACCTAAAAAGAACTGACCCTGCCACTTCCTAAGTCAGCTTCTCCTACTGACTGCTCCATTTCTGTGATATCAACATCTTCCTAATTACCTAGACTCAATACCTGGGGATCTCTTTCAAGTATGTTTTTTCTTCCAATCATTTTCTTTCATTACCCAAGCCCTATCAGGTCTGACTGCAATATCTCTTCATACTTTTTCTTGTTAGACTGCCATGGGTACTAAAGTATTTCCTTTACATTTTTGTTTTACTTTTTTATTACAGAAATTTTAAACATGTACAAAAGTAGACAGATTGGCAGGGCGCAGTGCCTCATGCCTGTAATCCCAGTACTTTGGGAGGATCACCTGAGGTCGTGAGTTCGAGACTAGCCTGGCCAATATGGTGAAACCCTGTCTCTACTAAAAATACAAAAATTAGCCGGGCATGCCAGCACGTGCCTGTAATCCCAGCTACTCAGGAGGCTGAGGCAAGAGTATCGCTTGAACCTGGGAGGCGGAGGTTGCAGTGAGCCGTGATTGTGCCACTGCACGGCAGCCTGGGTGACAGACCAATACTCCATCTCAAAAAAAAAAAAAAAGTAGACATATTTTGTAATAAACCTCCATATATCAATGTAGTCATCACCCAGCTTTAACAATGACCAAGTCATACCTGTTTCACCTAGACCACCACCAACTCCCCTCCTCCTTTCACTATTCTGAAGCAAATCTCAGACATCATATCATTTTCTCTGTAAATATTTTAGTATGTATTAAAGCAAGAGTAATTTTTAAAGTATAAATTTACTTTTAAAAACTGAAAATGCTTCATTAATTATTAAGAGCTGTTATTTTTATTTTTATTGTTTTAACTATTAACATGATTGGACATCTTTTAATTTATTTATTGGCCCTTTAAATTTGCTTTTTTCTGAAGTGTCTATGCATATCTTTACCTCATTTGTTCATCAGATTGTTTGTCTTTGTAAATTATGGATAATAAACCTTTATTTGTAATATGTATTCTCTACTCCACCCTCTTCCTATATACCCATTCAAACCCGTTCATGTAGTTATATTTCCTTGACCCCTGATGAAATCTAGGACAAGTCTAGTGATTTTTCTGGTCACTCCTATATAATTTTAAAAGTCCTCTATTAACTATCAGTCCATAGAATAGTGTTATTAAACTGTCCAATTCTATGTAATTATTAAAATTCTGAACTTCATTTAAAGTTAAAACTTACTCTTTCCTCCACCTAGAGCTTGTTTCAGGCAAGACGTCTTCAGAGAGAAGTGGTGTGTGTTGTTGGCCTTATCTGTCTTGACTGCAAGCACATCTGCCCCTTACCTGTGACTTCTCCCTCCCTCAGGGCTATGTAGATGGGGGAGAGGTGGCAGGTAGGAGATGGAGAACCAAGAGGAAATGGAAGGTTGCATGGACAAAGGTGGTACTGGTGGTAGTGGTAAGAAATAGTAGGGTTCTGTATATACTTTGAAAGTATAACCCACATAATTTGCTAATGGATTGGTTGTAGGATATTGGAGAAAGAGGCGAGTCAAAAATTACATAGTTTTGGGTTTTTATTGATCGGAGATCTGTATTTTTATTGTGGTAAAAAATACATGACATAAAATGTATTATTTTAAGCATTTTTAACTGTTCAGTTAAATGGCACTAAGTAAATTCACATTGTTGGGCAATCATCACCAGTATCTATCTCAAGAACTTTTTTATCATCCCAAACTGAAACTCTGGACATGGGCAAATCACTTGAAGACCAGCCTGGCCATCATGGTGAAACCACATCTCTACTAAAAATACAAAAATTAGTCTGGCATAGTGGTGTGTGCCTGTAATTTCAGCTACTCAGGAGGCTGAGGCACAAGAATCACTTGATCCTGGGAAGCAGAGGTTGCAGTGAGCTGAGACCACACCATGCATTCCAGCCTGGGAGATAGAGTGAGACTCTTTATCTTTAAAAAAAAAAAAAAATCGAGACCAAACTGAAACTCTATACCCATTAAACAATAAATCCTCCATTCCTCCTTGACCTGGGTCCTGGTAACCACCATTCTACTTTCTATCTCTGAAACTGACTATTCTAGGTAACTCATATAAGTATAGTTATACAATATTTCTGTGATTGGTTTATTTCACATTGTATAATGTTTTCTAGGCTCATCTATGATTTAATATTTGTTTATTACAGATAGTATGCATCAGAATTTCATTCCTTTTAAGGCTAAGTAATATTCCACTGTACGTATATGTCACATTTTATTTTTCCATTCATCTGTTGTTGGACATTTTTTTAAACCACCTTTTGGCTATTGTGAATAATGATGCTGTGAACACAGGTGTACAAAGATCTATTCAAGCCCCTGCTTTCAATTCTTTTGGGTACTAACACAGAAATAAAATGGCTGGATTTTATGGCACATCTATGTTTAATTGTTTTAGGAACCACCATCCTGTTTTCCACAGTGACTGTATCACTTTACATTTCCACCAGCAATGTGCATATGAAAGAGTTCTAATTTCTTTACATTTTTTTCCAGTCTTATAAGAAAGTCTAGATGATTTCTGTACCTTCTTTTCTCCTTTCTTTCTTTTTCTTTCTCTCTCTCTCTCTTTTTTTTTTTGAGACAGGGTCTTGCTCTGTCACCCAGGCTGGAGTGCAGTGGTGCAATCATGGCTCACCGTAGCCTCAAACTCCTGGGCATAAGCAATTCTCTCACCTCAGCTTCCTGAGTAGCTGGGACCACAGGGACACACCACCATGGCCAGCTAATTTTTGTAGTTTTTTTTGTAGAGATGGGGTCTCACTGTGTTGCCCAGTTGCCCAGGCTGGTCTTGAATGCCTGGCCTCAAATGATCCTCCTGTCTTTGCCTTCCAAGGAGTTAGGATTACAGGGATGAACCACTGCAATTCTAACTCCTTGGAAGTGGCCACTCCACATTCTTGACAACATTTTTTATTTTCTGTTTTTTTTTTTTAATTAAAAAAATAGCCATCCTAATTGGTGTGAAGTGATATCTCATTGTGGTTCTGATTTGCATTGCCCTAATGATTAAGTGATGTTGCACTTTTCGTATACTTATGGACCATTTGTAGAATCAGGTTGTTTGCTTTTTGTTTTTGAGTTATAGTAGATATGTAATCTGATCTTGAGGTTTTTCTATAGTAGTTTGTCTAATCAAGTTTTCCATTTCTCCTTAGGTCAGTTGAAAAAAATTTTTTGTCTGGGAAAATTTCCTCTTGGTTTTCAAATTGGTTGTTGAAGAGTTACATGTGATATTTTCTTACACATTATCATTTTCTACCCTGAATTATATTATTTGCATACTTCATATTGTCTTTGTTAGATTTCATATTCTTCAAAGGTATAGATTATTATCTAGCAGACCACACATTTACTTGAACATGACTTTCGTGTAATAATTACTTTGGAAGAATTAATGTTAATTGATTTGGTTACTTATTTACTATTTGTTCATTTATGGATATGACTTATCTTTGTTTTCGGCAATAGTGAATATCTTGGTAATAAATTGCAATAAGTTAAACACTGTATTTAACTTTAAAATTTAAAATACCATTTTGAATATGAAATCTTCAAAAATACTTTTGTTGTTAACTGGTATAAAATAAAATAAAAAAGGGAATGGGAAAGTAGGATTATAATTAGAGGAAAGGAAGGAACATTTATTGAGGACCAGACACTATTTAAGGAATTTTACATAGAGTATCTCATTAGACTTTTATTATAATTATTTGAAATGGCCATTGTCATCCTCATTTCATAGATGAGAAAACTGGGGCTAAGAGAGGTAATATAACTAGTATATGAAAGAGCCTTTATCAATAAAAATGAGGAATTTCTAGGAATTTAAATACTAAAAGAGCATAAATAGCTTATATGCAAAGATATTAGCTTTAGCATTTTTGATGTCTCACTAATATATTTCCGTAACAGGATTATCAGTGTTAAATGAGGACAGTACTAATAGATAACTGTTCTTTCCCCTGAGGATGTTGGAGAAACAGACACAAAACAATCAATCATCACACAAGTAATTTTTAAGAATCTATATGGTCTATGACAATGGATTGACACTTGAGACTTATAGTAAGTTACAGAGCTAGTTTCTGCTTTCAAAGAACTTCTATTTTGTTGGAAGCCACGTAGATACAGATGGAATGAACAGAAATATTCAAATCCACTAATTAATAGTGCCAGAGAGTCCAAAGAGTTTATGCTGAATGGCATAGTGACTGATCCCATAGAAACATATCATGTACAAACATATCATCGGGGCTTTTTCTGAATGGGAAAGGCTCAGTTGTTTCAAGGGGCCTATATTCTCTTAGCTTGTCTGGGGATACTGAGCTTCAGTTTTTTTTGTTACACAGCTTTATAAGAGGAGCTTGCTCACCTGCTCCCTAAACACCTGCTTCACCTGTTTGTTCTTCAGGGTGTAGATGAAGGGATTGAGCATCGGGGTCACCACGGTGTTAAGCAATGCCACCACCTTGTTCCTGTCTTCCTTCTGGTCACTTTTGCCTGACCGGATATACATGACGATGCAGCTGCCATAGAAGAGAGACATGACGATGTGGGAGGAGCAGGTGGAGAAGGCTTTCTGCTTCTCTTTGTTTAAGGGGATGTGCAGAACGGATGTGGCCATAGCAAGTGGCCATCACGGACAGAGTGCCCAGTAAGCTGATGTTGGCTATAACAAAACCCAGGAGCTCTATCAGAGTTGTGTCTGCACGAATGAGTTCCAGGAGGGGAAAGTTGTCACAGAAGAAATGGTTAATGATGTTGGGGCCACAGAATGGCTGCTGAAGGACGAGGAAACTCGGAACAATGATGAGAAGGAATCCTGTCATCCACGAGCAGAGGACTAGCTGGACACAGACCCTTTGGCACATAGTGGTGGCATAACGCAAAGGGTTACATATGGCCACGTACCTGTCAAAGGACATCACCGCCAGGAGGAAAAACTCTGTGGTACCCAACAAAAAATAGAGGAAACTTTGCAGGAAGCAGCCTGGGAGGGAAATGGTCTTGTATCCTGTGAGGATGTTGGTTAGCACCTTGGGGAAGATGACTGACGTGAACCAGATCTCCAGGACAGCAACGTTGCGGAGGAAGTAGTACATGGGTGTGTGGAGGCGCCTGTTCATGAGGGTGATGACCACGATAAGCAGGTTCCCCAGCAGTGTGAGGAGGTAGGTCAGGAGGAGCCCCAGGAAGATGAGCATCTGCAGCTCACAGGCCTCTGAGAGCCCCGGCAGGACAAACTCGGTGACGGTGGTGCGGTTCCCGATGGCTCCTCTGACCTCTGCTGGGGAGGGCCGATCAAAGGTGTTCAGCAACAGGAATCGTTATGTTGGGGACCTGAGGACAACCTGGAACTGAAAGGAGAGGGGGCTGAAAGTGCTTTATTTCTGTGAAGGACGTATCTTCCCACTACTGACTACTCAGGCTTATCTGCAGAGCCTCTGGGGTTACCTGTTTCATGTATGCTTTCTGGTGCATCTGTGTGTTAGACGAGGGAGTGGTGATGTGCAAGGTGGTCCAATTAAGGTTCAGAACCAAAATGTATCCTTTCTTACTTTTTGTAACCAAAACTTTTATCCTGATTTCTCAATGAATCCCTTTGCCTATACTAATATTACCTGCTTTCAATAACTTTTGTTCTTGTGTTTACACCAATATTGGGTCTTCATCCATAAAGAGTTCATATTCGAGGGTGTTGCTGTTTAAACATTGCCAGGATCTTTGATACCTTTCACTAGTTTTTGGATTAATAAAAAAGAGTAGAGGAAATCTGTGAGAGAAAAGCAAGACTCTCACAAATCAAATAAGGAAAAATCCAAGTAGCATCTGCATAAATCAACACTCCTTAATGGGAGTTTGATATTCAACATTCTTTTTTTTTTTTGAGATGGGGTTTCGCTCTTTTTGCCCAGGCTGGAGTGCAATGGCACAATCTCAGCTCACCGCAACCTCTGCCTCCTGGGTTCAAGGAATTCTCCTGCCTCAGCCTCTCGAGTAGCTGGGATTACAGGCATGCACCACCATGCCTGGCTAATTTTTGTATTTTCAGTAGGGACGGGGTTTCTCCATGTTGATCAGGCTGGTCTTGAACTCCCGACCTCAGGTGATCCACCCGCCTCGGCCTCCCAAAGTGCTGGGATTACAGGCGTGAGCCACCATACCTGGCCGATATTCAACATTCTTAATGACCTGTTCCCAAGGTTCTTCTTTCATTATATCCTTCCACAAACTCTGAGCTTTGGATATAATAGATTCTTTGCAATATTTTGATTTTTTATCCATTTTCACACAACTGTGTGTTTGCTCGTGGCACTCTTTCAGTTTGGAATCATCAGCCTTTCAAGTCCTATTTATCCTTTAAGTCTTTCCTCAATAAATGCTTTCTTTTCTATAAAGCCTTCTCTTCCAAATAAATGTCTTTCCTCTGTACCTCTCATAATTTTATTATATATCACCTTATTTTTATTGTATTGTTATAGTTGTTTTTGACTTCTTGCTCACTGAGTCAATAATTTCTTTATTAACCTTTGTATTTTCTACAGTAATTAAAACAAGTTTCTTGAAGTAATCAGCTTTAACAGACGTTTATTGAATGAGTGAGCTACACCTCAAATGTCTTGACAGATGGATTGGGTGGGTGTTTGACACACAAGTGGTTGAGGACACGTCATTTATGTAGCATTTCCTAAGGGTCAGCAACCTTGCCGGCAGCATGCCAACTCGTCTGAAATTGGTCCATCTGAAGAGAGTTTGTTTTTCCTCACAACAAGGTGGAAGCATTGCCCCACAATCATTCTCTGGAGGGAGAGTCTACATCTTTGAGACGGTCTGGAGTTTGAGTGAGTGAGACAGAGGTCTGGTTGGGTTTACTAGAGAGCTTCCAGCAGCAGAAAACCCAAAAAACAAAAACCTTAAAAAGGTTTTGCCCTCTTTTGAGCACAGGCTACATTACTCTAAGTCATTCCATAAACTACCCTTATCTCTAACATTTGCTGACAGTTATTAAAGAACACAAAATAGTTGACTAGCCTTTGAGGATATAACTTGGGCTATTTCTCGTGGGCTAATTCTAGGCTTCACATTGTCTAGATCCATAAACAATTGGAAAAAGAGGTTTCTGTAGCCTCATCATTTTGTTCAAAGATGAGCCCAGGTGGCCCATGACAAAAGCAGAATCCAACATAAACACGATGCCCAGAAACATCATCAGGATCTAACAGGATGAGTATTAGAGTATTATTTAGGCAAGTCCTGGGTGGTGCACATTGGGAGAAACATAGGAACAGAGATTAAGGTGATAAAGAGCCAGATGTGAATGGGACTAGAAGAAAAACTCCAAGTTCATGCTGAGTCATGAGCTTAGCACATATAAAGGCATTGTGACCAGCCAAGGAATAGCATCTAGCCAGGGACGCTGATGAACTCTTTTTTTCTTCTCGTTTCAAAGCAGAGGTCACTAGTTCTTGGCTTTCCAGATACAAAGTAAATTAGGCCACTTCCTGAATCCCAGGCATTTCCTCCTTTATCCTACATGCTTCATGAGTGAAGGGGAGACTTGCTCGGCAGCCTGAGAGCCTGGACGTGGCTGTACCATCTACTTCAGACCATTCATTGTTTTTAGGGTCAGTTGTGTAGTGCCCCATGGAAAAGTATGCATGACCTGGAGGTGTGACCTGCCACGGTAGAGACTCAGGCTCTTTTTTTTTTTTTTTTGCCCAGGCTGGAGTGCAGTGGCATAATCTCGGCCTACTTAAACATCTGCCTCCTGGGTTCAAGCGATTCTCCTGCCTCAGCCTCCCGAGTAGCTGGGACTACAGATGTGTGCTACCATACACGGCTAATTTTTGTATTTTTAGTAGAGACAGGGTTTCACTAGGTTGGCCAGGCTAGTCTCGAACTCCTGGCCTCAGGTGACCCACCGTTCTCAGCCTCCCAAAGTGCTGGGATTACAGGCGTGAGCCACTGTGCCTGGCCTTCATGCTCTTCTACTACACTTAGAAGGAGGATGAGATCTTCTCCTTCAAAACAAAAGCATTTGGAGTTTCACCCAGACTCCATGTTGTCCAGAGCTTTGTGTCTTCCAAGGGGACAGTTACATAGAGCACAGAGTGGCACAACATTGGGCAGATCAGGCCGGGCAAAGTCCCTCAGTGCAAGTCAGTAATATAATGGCTCTGACTGAATAAACATTGGCTTACCCACTGCTGTGTTCCAGCATTGACTTGGGTGGTGGGGCTCAAGTTACAAATGAGACCCAGTGCCTGCCCTTGATGTGCCAGACCTTCTGACAAAATATAAAAACAAGTGCCAGTAAGAGGAGGGTTTGAGGAAGCAACTGCTGCTCTGCCAGCCCCTGAAGTGCCAAGGTGGAGATTACCTGGCAGGTCCAGGGTCAGGTGTCTACCAGTCCTCTGGGGGAGTCCCAATCAGGCCATTCCAAACACACTGCTCACAAGACTGCAGGAGATAACTGGTTCTCACCATTATTTCCTGAGGTTGCAATGTTGTCTGTTGGCTCTAAATGCTGGTCCTATACTGTTGGTGTGAGATCTGTATCTCTCATGAATTTGATGGCATTTTCTAAGAACACCTGTTCTCTTACAAAGCTTCCTGAGTGGGCAGATGCATTCCCTGGTCACTCAGAGTAGAATAGCTTCTTTGGAGCCATCATTCAATGCAAAGGGTCTGAAGAGTCTAGAGTGTTTCAAAATCTTCATTTTTCAGTAAGCTCCTTCTGAAGTAAACATCTTTTTGTGAAGGTGATATCAGGGCTGGAAGATTTGGGTTGCAGTTTTGTTTTCTTAAGGGATCTATTCATCTCCCTAGTTTAATGGGACTTGGGATCCCCAGAGAGTTAGTCTAATGAGCCCCACTCAGCCTCTTTCCAAGTCTCTTGGCTGTTATTTACTACAACTTTGCAAACAAAACTTTCTGTTGTTTGTTCAGATCGAGAATAACAACTACTTTTAGTTAAAGTAATAAATCCAGGCTGGGCATGGTGGCTCATGCCTGTAAGCCAGCACTTTGGGAGGCTGAGGCAGGGGGAAGCACTGGAGGCCAGGAGTTTGAGACCACACTGGCAACATAGCGAGACTCTGTCTCTACAAAAATTAAAAAAAAAAATCAAATTATGCATCCAAAATAGGGGAGTCCTGTGTAACACTAGGCAGTCTTATTGTTCTAGGGATATAAGGATCCATCACAAGTAATGTAGAACTCCGGCCAGGCCTGTCCTGCAGGACCCCTTCCCTCCCAGGGCTGTGACATGGTTGAAGATGCAGTACAAGAGAGAGGGATAAAATGCAAGAAAATGAAAAAGCTGCAATTAAATGTCTTTTTCCTTTGGTTAAAAATATAAAAGCATTTGGTAAAAAGGATCAGAAACCCACGTTCAAGACATCGTTAAGAAAGTGGGAAAAAAGAATGAAACATACGTAGGCTTGAATCTCAAGCAGGCTGTACAATTGGGCTCATCGACAATAACCAAGATTTCTCGGTTATTCAATTTTTAATGCTGTTTATGAGAAAATTAAAGCAGGTTTTAAAAAATAGATTTATGTTTTAGATCAGTTTTAGGGTCACAGAGTAATTGAACGGAAGTTATAGAGATTTCCCATATATTCCCTGCACCTACACATGCATAAGCATAAATACATATTTTTATTTTAGAAATTATATTTACGTATTTCTTTATTTTAGAGACAGGGTCTCACTCTGTCACCTAGGCTGGAGTGCAGTGGTGCAATCATAGGTCATTGCAGCTTGGAACTCCTAGGCTCCAGTGATCCTCCTGGCTCAGCCTCCCAAGTAGTTGGGATTACAGGCATGAGCCACCACACTTGGCTAAGCAGATTATTATTATTATTTTTTGAGATGGAGTCTCACTCTGTCACCCAGGCTGGAGTGCAGTGGCACAATCTCTGTTCACTGCAAACTCTGCCTCCTGGGTTCAAGCAATTCTCCTGCCCCAGCCTCCCGAGTACAGGTGTGCCACCACACCTGGCTGATTTTTGTATTTTTAGTAGAGATGGGGTTTCACCATGTTAGGCAGGCTGGTCTTGAACTCTTGACTTCAAGAAACCTGCCCACCTTGGCCTCCCAAAGTGCTGGGATTACAGGTGTGAGCCACCACACCCAGCCCTCCTAAGCAGATTATTTTTAATGTCATTTTACCACACTATAGAAGCAAGTAATCCTGTAAGATAGAAAGTTTGGAAACTCTAGTAAAATATATACATTTTTAAATCCCTCATTCATGACCCCAACTCAATACCTTTAACACTTTAATTTTCCATCAGATTATTTTTCTGATGCATTTTTTTTTACATGAGCGTGATTGTATTCTACATGCCTTTACTACTCAAAAAGTGGTATGTAGACCAGCAGCACTGGCATTATTTCTGTTAAAAAAGCAGAATCCCAGGCATCACTTTAGTCCTCCTGAATCAGAAGCTGTATTTTAACAAGATCCCTGGGTGATTGATTAGTGTCACACTATATTTACATATATATTTTTATCCTGCTTTTTTTCATTTAAACCAGCAATAGAGGTGTTTTTCATGTAATTAAAGATTTCACATAAATATAATTTTAAATGCTGGATTTATCATTAGTTTACATAACCACTCCCTTTTCACACTTAGGTCGTTTGCAATTTGTCATTATTAAAGTAGGACTTGGATAAATATCTTTGTATATAAAACATTTTCCATATTTGAGATATTTCCTTAAAACAAATTCTTAGAACTGGAATTACTAGTCCAGATGAAACTAGTTTTTAAGGCGTTTGATATCTTGCCATATTGACACAAACTGCAGTATTCGAACGGCAGCTTAGTATAGAACAATGGTTTTCAGCTGGGGCTTGTTGCATTAGCCACACCTGTCAAAAGTTTTCAAGTCATCTATATCACTGCGCCACCTTCTTTTTGACACTGAGAATCACTGGTAAGGAAGAAAGAATGTGACTTTGGGGCAGTGATTTACTGGCAAATGTTTACCAACAGGCCCTCAGGAAAACAAAAGGTGTCTTGATTTGTAGCATTTGAGATTTCTATGGTGTAAATACTTTCATTCTGGCTAATTTTATTTACTTATTGTTTTCCTGAGACTGAGTTTCACTCTTGTTGCCCAGGCTAGAGTGCAATGGTACGATCTTAGCTCACTGCAACATCTGCCTCCCGGGTTCAAGTGATTCTGCTGCCTCAGTTTCCCAAGTAGCTGGGATTACAGGTGCCCGCCACCACGCCCAGCTAACTTTTGCATTTTTAGTAGAGATGGTGTTTCGCCATGTTGGCCAGGATGGTCTTGAACTCCTGACCTCAGGTGACCTGCCTGCCTTGGCCTCCCAAAATGCTGGGATTACAGGCGTGAGCCACTGCACCCCACTCTGGCTGATTTTTAGTTACCAATGTGATGTTACTAAATGCAGACCCGGCAAGAAATGTGCACAATCAGCTCTCAAAAGCTGGTAGAAGCTGACTCCAGCACACAGTCAACACACCCTCAATGCATGGCAGGGCATGCCATTATGTGTCTTACATGTATGTTTGTATATATGTATTTATTCATTGCCTTCCACCCACTTTCCAAGCTCTCATTCTTTTGCCCTATAAGAGATCACCGTAATTGAATTTGTATGTGTCTATGTAAAACATATAAAGTATATTTTTATTGTATGTAAATGTTATTATATAGTTCCTGTTCTTTTTCTTACTCTTTTTACTCTGTAGTGTACTATGAAGACTTATTGATATGCATACTTTTAGTTTGATGTCTCTAATTGCAGCATATTATTCCATAGTGTGCATCACCACCTTTTACTGATCCGTTCTCCCGGTGATGGTCGTCTGGATTGCCAACAATGTCCGGCAACAAGCGTCTTTATACAAGTACCTTATGGATGTGTGGCAGTTTCCTGGGATATGTACATGTGAGTAGGATAGCTGGGCTATACAGTGTATGCATTGACTTGACTAAGCACTGCTAGGATGTATTTGTGTCTCTTAGGTGAGCCTACATTATCCATTGCCTTGTTGGTGTAGACAACACTAGAACAGAATTATAGCTATAGCTGTATTCCAACTTATAGCCATCATTAATATTCAGCAGTCAATTGATGACATTAGTGGTATTAGGAAATGCATTTATATAAAGCAATACATAGGTTTTTATTTATTTATTTATTTATTATTATTATTATACTTTAAGTTCTAGGGTACATGTACATAACGTGCGGGTTTGTTACATATGTATACTTGTGCCATGTTGCTGTGCTGCACCCATCAACTCGTCAGCACCCGTCAACTCGTCATTTACATCAGGTATAACTCCCAATGCGATCCCTCCCCCCTCCCCCCTCCCCATGATAGGCCCCGGTGTGTGATGTTCCCCTTCCCGAGTTCAAGTGATCTCATTGTTCAGTTCCCACCTATGAGTGAGAACATGCGGTGTTTGGTTTTCTGTTCTTGTGATAGTTTGCTAAGAATGATGGTTTCCAGCTGCATCCATGTCCCTACAAAGGACACAAACTCATCCTTTTTTATGGCTGCATAGTATTTTTTAGTAGAGACGGGGTTTCATCGTGTTAGCCAGGATGGTCTCGATCTCCTGACCTCGTGATCCGCCCGTCTCGGCCTTCCAAAGTGCTGGGATTACAGGCGTGAGCCACCGCGCCCGGCCGGCTGCATAGTAATACATAGGTTTTTAAACCTATATTTTATATTTTACCAATATAGGTCTTCAAATTTAGCAGAAAAGCCTAGCAATATCTATATGAGTAGTGAAAACATTTTGGTACAAGCAAGTGGAGCAAATTCACAGGGTGTGCCTGAGACTGTCAGGCTTTCAAGGAATGCCCTCATATGGACTCTTCTACCCAATTCAAATCAAATAGGCCAAGTGCAATGGCTCACACCTGTAATCCCAGCACTTTGGGAGGCTGAGGCAAGCGGATCACCTGAGTTCAGAAGTTCGAGAGCAGTCTGACCAACTTAGCGAAAGCCTGTCTCTACTAAAAATACAAAACTTAGCTAGGCGTGGTGGCAGGTGCCTGTAATCCCACTTACCCGGGAGACTGAGGCAGGAGAATCACTTGAACCCGGGAAACGAAAGCTCCAGTGAGCTGAGATCATACCACTGCACTCCAGCCTGGGCAACAGAGCAAGACTCAAAAAGTCTCAAGTCTCAAAAAAACAAAACAAAAACAAATATATTTGGAGTAATGAGTCCTGTGACATTAGGCAACTTCATTATTAATGATAGACCACCCTTTCCATTTCCAGGGAAGCAAAGAGAAGCTATGAGGAAGGGGCATCACAAGGACTGAATTCATTCACTTCCTGCCTTCTTTAGTGGTCTTAGATGCTGAACCTTCAAATACTTTCTTCTTCTTGCTGCTTTTCACATGCACACAAATATGGAAAAGTAGTTTCCCATTTTAAGCAATCCTCCTCTTATCCTGAATCTTCTGAAGTTTACTTTCTCTCTCTTCTTTGAGAGCTGGACTTTATTAAATGGTTATTTCGTACTTACTAGGTTTCAGGCACTGGGCTAGGCACCACGAAAACAGTAGTGACTGAACATAGGCTTCTCTATGGAGCATATAGTTTACTTCTTGGAAAGAGACTTTTAAATTTATTGTCTTCACCCTTTTACCTTGTATTCGTGATTCATCCCTGGTGTCCTACAGTTTTGTCCTTAAGTTTCCCATTCTCTCTTGGTGATCTCATCTGTGCTTACATCTTCAACTATTACTTACTCCTGCGTTGGTGATTCAGTGTGTATAATGAACACATCTCTTGAGCCCCAGAAACATCTATCCAACTACTTACTAAAGGTATCCACCTGTATGCATTAAAGCCAATATGTTGAAAGTGCTCTTCCCTTTTGCGACCATCACTGAAGTGGGAACAGCCAAAATGAAATTCAATCCCTTTGTGACTTCTGACCAAAGTAAGAACCACAAAAGGCATTTCAATGAAGCTTCCCACGTTTGCAGGAAGATAATGTCTTCCTCTCTTTCCACAGAGCTGAGACAGAAGTACAATGTTTGATCCATGCCTATCTGAAAGGATGATGAAGTTCAGGTTGTACGAGGACACTATAAAGGTCAGCAAATTGGCAAAGTAGTCCAGGTTTACGGTAAGAAATATGTCATCTACATTGAATGGGTGCAGCAGGAAAAGGCTAATGGCACAACCATCCATGTAAGTATTCACCCCAGCAAAGTGGTTATCAATAGGCTAAAACTGGACAAAGACCTCAAAACGTCCTTGAATGGAAAGGAAAATCTCACCAAGTAGGAAAGGAAAAGGGCAAATACAAAGAAGAAACAATACAGAAGATGCAGATATGAGGTAATCTTATATACAAGCTTTCATTAAAACTTGAAATGAAAAAAAGAAGGCAATATGTTGAAAGTAATTGAAGAATGTACCAGAAACCAATAAAAGTAATACTTGTTGGAGATGGTAGTTTGGGGTGGATAGAGTCAGGGTAGAAAGCATGATTCCTTAATATGTATCTTTTTATATATTTAAAAAATCTGGAAGTGGGTGTGGTGGGTCACGTCTGTAATCCCAGCACTTTGGGAAGCTGAGGCAGGTGGATCTCAAGGTCAGGAGTTTGAAACCAGCCTGGCTAACATGGTGAAACCCCGTCTCCACTAAAAATACAAAAATTAGCTGGGTGTGGTGGCGGGCATCTGTAATCCCAGCTACTTGGGAGGCTGAGGCAGAAGAATTTCTTGAACCTGGGAGGCAGAGGTTACCGTGAGCTGAGATCATGCCACTGCACTCCAGCCTGGGCGACAGAGCATGACTCCATCTCGGAGGAGGAAAAAAAAAAAAAAATCTGGGAAATCCTAGACAGAACAATTAGGCAAGAGAAAGAAACAGACATCCAAACAGAAAAAGAAGTCAAACTATCTTTCCTCAGATGATATTATTCTCTACCTAGAAAACCCTACAGACTCTGCCAAAAGGCTAATGGAACTGATAAATGACTTCAGTAATGTTTCAGGACACAAAATCAATGTACAAAAATCGTTTGCATTTCTATATACCAATAATGTTCAAGCTGAGAACCAAATCAGAACACAATCCCATTTACAATAGCCACACAAAAAATAAAATACCCAGGAATACATCTAACCAAGGAAGCGAAAGATCTCAAGGAGAACTACAAAACACTGCTCTAAAAAATCATAGATGACACAAACAAATGGCAAAACATTCCACACTCATGGACTAGAAGGATAAATATCATTAAAATGACCACAGTACTCAAAGCAATCTATAGGTTCAATGCTATTCTGATCAATGTCCTTTCTCACAGAACTAGAAAAAGCTATTCTAAAATTCATATGGAAGCAAAAAAGGGCCCAAATAGCCAAAACAATCCTAAGCAAAAGGAACAAAGCTGTCAGCACCACATTACCTGACTTCAAAATATACTGTAAGGCTACAGTAAGCAAAACATGGTACAGTACAAAAACAGACACATAGACCAATGAAGCAGAATAGAAAACCATAAATAAAGCCACACCCCTACATCCATTTGATCTTCAACAAAGTTGACAAAAATAAGCAATGGGGAAAAGACTCCCTATTCAATAAAGGGTGCTGGGATAGCTGGCTAGCTATATGCAGAAGAATGAAACTGGACTCCTACCTTTTACCATGTACAAAAATTAACTCAAGATGGATTAAATATTTAAATATAAAAGCTTAAACTATAACAATTCTAGAAGAAAACCTAGGAAACATCATTCTGGACATCAGCCTTAGGAATGAATTTATTACTAAGTCCTCAAAAGCAATTGCAACAAAAAAATTGACAAGTGGGACCTAATTAAACTAAAGAGCTTCTGCACAGCAAAAGAAACTATCAACAGACTAAACAGACAGCCTACAGAATGGGACAAAATATTCACAAACTATGCAGCCGACAAAGATCTAATATCCAGAATCTGTAAGAAGCTCAATTCAACAAGCAAAAAACAAATAACCCAATTAAAAACTGGGCAAAAGACATGAACAGACACTTCTCAAAAGAAGACTTACAAGCAGCCAACAAACATGGAAAAAATGCTCAACATCACTAATTATCAGAGAAATTCAGATCAAAACCACAAAGAGATACTATCTCATACCAGTCAGAAAGGCTATATTAAAAAGCCAAAAAACAACAGATGCTGGTGAGGCTGCAGAGAAAATAGAACACTTATACAGTGTTGGTAAGAATGTAAATTAGTTCAGTCACTGTGGAAAGTTTTTTGAAGATTTCTCAAAGAACTTAGAACTGACATTCAATCCAGCAATCCCATTACTGGGTATATATCCAAGAGAAAATAAATTCTTTTACCAAAAAGACATGCACTTGCATGTTCATTGCAGCACTACTCACAATAGCAAGGACATGGAGTCAACCTAGGTGCCCACTGACAGTGGATTGGATAAAGAAAATATGGTGCCTATACACCAAAGAATGCTATGCAGCCATTAAAAAGAATGAAATCATGTTTTTCTTCAGCAACATGGATGCAGCTGGAGGGCATTATCCTAAGTGAATTAAAGCAGAAACAGAAAACCAGGACGGGTGTGGTGGCTTGCGCCTGTAATCCCAGCACTTTGGGAGGCCAAGGTGGGTGGATCACGAGGTCAGGAGATCAAGACCATCCTGGTTAACACGGTGAAATCCCATCTCTACTAAAAATACAAAAAATTAGCCAAGTGTGGCGGTGGGCACCTGTAGGAGCTGGGGAGGCTGAGGCAGGAGAATGGAGTGAACCCAGGAGGCGGAGCTTGCAGTGAGCCGAGATGGCGCCACTGCACTCCAGCCTGGGCAACAGAGCGAGATTCTGTCTCAAAAAAAAAAAAAAAAAAAAAAGAAAACCAAATATCGCATGATCTCACTTATAAGTAGGAGCTAAACACTGGACATACATGGACACAAAGATGGAAAAAATAGACACTGGGGACTACAAGATATGGGAGGCAGGAAGTGGGGGAGAGGGTGGAAAAACTACCTATCAGGTACTATGCTCACTACCTGGGTGCTGGGTTCAGTCACACCCCAAACCTTAGCACCATACAATTCACCCACGTAACAAATCTGCATGTGTTATCTCCTGAATCTAAAATAAAAGTTGAAATTATTTTAAAAATAATAAATAATAAAAATTCAAAATCTGAACCAAGTGAACCATTAAAATGAAATGATTGATGAATGAAAAAAATGTGAATGTATCAATCTCCTGTCCACCCCAGCCCTGACCACTTCTGCCCAAACCTGCCCTTCCTCATGTGTTCTTTTCTATGTGAATGGCATCATCATTTCCTTGGTCACTCAACCCAGGATTTTGGGAGTTATCCTAAATTCCTTTTTCTCTTTCACTCTCTTACCCCAAGTTCTATAATTTTGCCTCAAAAATATCTTGTGAATGAACTTCCTCCTTTTTTCCCATCCTCACTGTCATTGCCTTAACTTGGGCTCTTTTATTTCTTATCTGGATTTTAATATTCTTCTCACTTTAGTTCTTCACATTCTGCTAGAGTGATCTTTAAAAACACAAAACAGATTATACTATTTTCCAGCCTAAAATTATATGATGCCTGTAAATAATCTTCGGGCTGCAATGTAGCTTTCCAGTATGGTATCCTTTTGATCCTGGCTCACCTACTGCTCCTCTCTGTTCTTCCATCCTCTTCCTTACACAACCTAGTCTCCAACCACACCACTTGAAAGTTTCTCTTGAAAGTTACCACATTCTCTTGGGCTTCCATGCCTTTGCATATGCTGTTCTTCCCACTTGAAATGCCTTCCTGACCTTGGCCAAAAGCAGGTTGAGTTTTTCACTGGAAAACTTTTCTAAGTACTTCCCCCTTCCGTCCACCCAATCATATTTCTCTTGTCTATAAATAGTTCTAATATTGCACTGAATAGTGTATCGTCACTGCTGTTTTTTTTTCTTCGTATCTATCTACTAACAATGTGACCCTGGATACATCTTGACAGCAGGAATTTAACCACATTTTTCTTTGTATTTCCAGCATGTGGCACAAGTACCTATATGGTAGCATCATATAGGTTGAAACGTTAACCATGATTTTTTTTTTTTTTGATAAGCCACTGTGTGGAAAACCATGATTTTTTATGAGTATTTCTTATTCCTCCCAGTTTGGGTAGGTAGACTGGGAAAGAAATGCTGCAGAAGGAAGAGTAAAGCCTTTTTGAAGTTTAAGACTCATGGTGTGGAAAAAACCTGATGGGTCAGAACATGTCTTTTTACTTCCTCAGATTCTGCACACTAGGGAGAAAGAGGAGACTTGAAAGAGAAGAAAGGACAGTTCAGAGCTAGTGGGGCCCCAGAAAGGGGCATAGTACTCTGCCTTTCCCAATTCCCGGCTGAGTCCGAAAGGGGAAATGATAGAACCACACATAGAGTTGTGGTTCTGAGAACAGAAAATAAACTTGTGATTTGCTTTCTGGAAAGGGCCTTCAGGCAATGGTAATGCCACAGAGGAGAAGAGGACACACAAGGTTTCTAGGCAGGTGGGATTTTCAAGGAGTCTTCTGCAGCTCAGAGGTGCAGACATAGAGTAATGAAGTCTAGAGTGCCTGAGACAGGTAAAGAAGTAGCAAGGAGAGCTGCCCAAGCTTCAAGGACCTCACTGAGAAGAATGAGGAGTGATGCACCAGCCACCTGTGTGGACTGACAACCTGGGGCAGGATGGGAGAATGCCAGAGGATAGATGGGCAAAGGACTGGCCATTTTCCTAGCCTCTTTCCATCCTCCTTAGAACTTCAGCACAACTCTGAAGGAAAGTATACTTGTGGGAGAACCCAGAATTGCCTGAGATTTAATTTCTGTCATCAGGCTAATGGAGCACCTAGGGACATTAAGCTGAGTTTAAAAAATATCCAGAAAGTTAAATTTGTTGTACATGTGAGTTTCTGAACCCAGATTTGTATTTGCTTTACCTGGCATCAGGCAGTGTTACAACTCAATAAATTTATATAAAATGTAAAAAGGGGTATCAAATTTCCATAAATAAACTTTGCAATATAAACATAATTTATGTTATTAATTATTCATCAGTAAAAATGTGGAAAACATTCTGCTGCTCTGAGAGCTGGTGTGTCTTGGTCAATTACTTGATACAGTGGAAAAGACTTTGACCTCAGAGTCAGATAAATATGGATGTGTATACTGGCTCTGCAATCTGCTGGCTGGGTCACCCTTTCTCTCAGAACCTCATTTTACTCACAAAATAGGTGCTTAGTATAGTTAGTTTCCTTCCTTTACCTTCTATTTTGTCCCATGATATCTCTGATAGTCTCACCTGTAGATCTGCCATTACTATTAACATCAAATAGAATTTTTATTGATTATATCAATTACATAAATTATTGTTAAATTATTATTATTTTCACCATTTTATTTTAAATTCATTGTTAATTATACGTACTATTCTTTTTTTCTTTTTTTTTGAGACAGGGTCTTGCTCTGTCATGCAGGCTGGAGTGCAATGGTGTGATCTCAGCTCATTGCAGCCTCGACCTCGTGGGCTCAAGTGATCCTCCCACCTCAGCCTCCCAAATAGCTGGGATTACAGGTGCATGCACCTACACCCATCTAAATTTTTTTTTTTTTGGTAGAGACAGGGTTTTGTCATGTTGCCCAGGCTGGTCTCAAACACCTGACCTCAAGCAATCTGCTCACCGCGACTTCTCAGAGTACTGGGATTACAGGTGGTTATATCTACTATTCCGAAGTAATATGTTTATACTACTGTTTCTTGATTTATCTACTTTAAGCAATTTGATTTATCTACTTTCAATAACAGGTGAGGAATTTTGCTCACTTACAGTAATCCTCTCCATAGGGCTGCTTACATATCTCAGGACATGGCAGCTGGCTTCCTTCAGAGTGAGTGATCTGAGAGACAGCAAGTTGGAAGGTGCAATGACTTTTATGACCTAACTTTGAAATGCACACACCATCATATCCTCAATATCCTGTTGGTTGTATGAATCAGCCCCATTCAGTGTGAAAGGGATTACTCAAGGGCGTGAATACCAGGCAAGATTGTACCAGAGAACTATAAAGCTGTTGGGATGGTCTGAATACATGGTCTGGCTGTGGTCTATTTGCTGATCTCTTCAAAAACACCAGCTCCTGGATTCATTGATTTTTTGAAGGGTTTTTCATGTCTCTAGCTCCTTCAGTTTTGCTGTGATCTTAGTTATTTCTTGTCTTCTGCTAGATTTTGAATTTGTTTGCTGTTGCTTCTCTAGTTCTTTTAACTTTGATGTTAGGGTGTCAATTTTAGATCTTTTCTGCTTTCTCTTGTGGGCATTTAGTGCTGTAAATTTCCCTCTACACACTGCTTTATATGTGTCCCAGAGATTCTGGTACGTTGTGTCTTTGTTCTCATTGGTTTCAAAGATCATCTTTATTTCTGCCTTCATTTCGTTATTTACCCGTAATCATTCAGAAGCAGGTTGTTCAGTTTCCATGTAGTTGTGCAGTTTTGAGTGGAGTGAGTTTCTTAATCCTGAGTTCTGATTTGATTGCCCTGTGGTCTGAGAGACAGTTTGTTGGGATTTTTGTTCTTTTACATTTGCTGGGGAGTGTTTTACTTCCAATTATGTGGTCAGTTTTAGAATAAGTGCAATGAGGTGCTGAGCAGAATGTATATTCTGTTGATTTGGGGTGGAGAATTCTATAGATGTCTAATAGATCCACTTGGTCCAGAGTTGAGTTCAAGTCCTGAATATCCTTGTTAATTTTCTGTCTTGTTAACCTGTCTAATATTGACAGTGGGGTGTTAAAGTCTCCTACTATTACTGTGTGGGCGTCTAAGTCTCTTTTTAGGTCTCTAAGGACTTGCTTTATGAATCTGGGTGCTCCCGTATTGGGTGCATATATATTTAGGATAGTTAGCTCTTCTTGCTGCATTGATCCCTTTACCATTATGTAATGCCCTTCTTTGTCTCTTTTGATCTTTGTTGGTTTAAATTCTGTTTTATCAGAGATTAGGATTGCAACTCCTGCTTTTTTTTGCTTTCCATTTGCTTGGTAAATAATCCTCCATCCCTTTATTTTCAGCCTATGTGTCTCTTTGCACATGAGATGGATCTCCTGAATATAGCACACTGATGGGTCTTGGCTCTTTATCCAATTTGCCAGTCTGTGTCTTTTAACTGGGGCATTTAGCCCATTTACATTTAAGGTTAATATTGTTGTGTGTGAATTTGATCCTGTCATTATGAGGCTAGCTGATTGTTTTGCCCATTAGTTGATGCAGTTTCTTCATCGTGCCAATATTCTTTACAATCTAGTATATTTTTGCAGTGGCTGGTACCAGTTGTTCCTTTCCATGTTGAGTGCTTCCTTCAGGAGCTCTTGTAAGGCAGGCCTGGTGGTGACAAAATCTCTCAGCATTTGCTTGTCTGTAAAGGATTTTGTTTCTCCTTCATTTTTGAAGCTTAGTTTGGCTGGATATGAAATTCTTGGTTGAAAATTCTTTTCTTTAAGTATGTTGAATATTGGCCCCCACTCTCTTCTGACTTGTAGGGTTTCTGCAGAGAGATCTGCTGTTAGTCTGATGGGCTTCCCTTTGTGGGTAACCCGATCTTTCTCTCTGGCTGCCCTTAACATTTTTTCCTTCATTTCAACCTTGGCAAATCTGAGAATTACGTGTCTTGGAGTTGCTCTTCTCAAGGAGTATCTTTGTGGTGTTCTCTGTATTTCCTGAATTTGAATGTTGGCCTGTCTTGCTAGGTTGGGGAAGTTCTCCTGGATAATATCCTGAAGAGTGTTTTCCAACTTGGTTCCATTCTCTTCATCACTTTCAGGACACCAATCAAACATACATTTGGTTTTCACATAGTCCTGTATTTCTTGGAGGTTTTGTTCATTACTTTTTATTCCTTTTTCTCTAATCTTGTCTTCAAGCTTTATTTCATTAAGTTGATCTTCAGTCACTGATATCATTTCTTCTGCTTGATTGATTCAGCTATTGAAACTTGTGTATGCTTCACAAAGTTCTCGTGCTGTGTTTTTCAGCTCCATCAGGTCATCTATGTTCTTCTCTACACTGGTTATTCTAGTTAGTAATTCGTCTAACCTTTTTTCAAGGTTCTTAGTTTCCTTGCATTGGGTTAGAACATGCTCCTTTAACTCGGAGGAGTTTGTTATTACCCACCTTTTGAAGCCTCCTTCTGTCAATTTATCAAACTCACTCTCTGTCCAGTTTTGTTCCCTTGCTGGTGAGGAGTTGTGATCCTTTGGAGAAGAGGCATTCTGGTTTTTGGAATTTTCAGCCTTCTTGCACTGGTTTCTCCCCATCTTTGTGGATTTATCTACCTTTGGTCTTTGATGTTGGTGACCTTCGGATGGGGTCTTTGAGTGGACGTGCTATTCTTTTCTGTTTGTTAGTTTTCCTTCTGACAGTCAGGCCCTGCAGGTCTGCTGGAGTTTGCTGGAGGTCCACTCCCAACCCTGTTTGCCTGGGTATCACCAGCGGAGGCTGCAGAACAGCAAAGATGGCTGCCTGGTCTTTCCTCTGGAAGCTTCGTCCCAGAGGGGCAACTGCTAGATGCCAGCCAGAACTCTCCAGTATGAGGTGTCTCTTGGCCCCTACTGGGAGGTATCTCCCAGTCAGGATGCACGGGGGTCAGGGACCCACTTGAGGAGGCAGTCTAACCCTTAGCAGAGCTTGAATACTATGCTTGGAGGTCCACTGCTTTCTTCAGAGCTGTCAGGCAGGGACGTTTAAGTCTGCTGAAGCTGTGCCCACAGCTGCCCCTTTTCCCAGGTGCTCTGACCCAGGGAGATGGGGGTTTTATCTATAAGTCCCTGACTGGGGCTGCTACCTTCTTTTTCAGAGATGCCCTACCCAGAGAAGGGACATCTACCAGTCTGGCCACAGCGGCCTTGCTGAGCTGCAGTGGGCTCCGCCCAATTCGAACTTCCCAGTGGCTTTCTTTACATTGTGAATGTAAAACCACCTACTCAAGCCTCAGCAATGGTGGACGCCCCTCCCCCGACCAAGCTCGAGTGTCCCAGGTCATCTCAGACTGCTTCTGTGCTGGCAGTGAGAATTTCAAGCCAGTGGATCTTAGTTTGCTGGGCTCCATGGTGGTGGGACCCACCGAGCTAGACCACTTGACTCCCTGGCTTCAGCACCCCTTTCCAGAGGAGTGAATGGTTCTGTGTCGCTGGCGTTCCAGGCACCACTGGGGTATGGAAAAAAAGATCTCCTGCAGCTAGTTTGGTGTCTGCCCAAGTGGCTGCCCAGTTTTGTGCTTGAAACCCAGGGCCCTGGTGGGGTAGGCACCAGAGGGAATCTCCTGGTTTGCGGGTTACAAAAACCATGGGACAAGCACAGTGTTCTTCTTTTCCTTTTGTCTCCTCTGACTGTGTATTTTCCAACATTATAATAGCTTGTCTTCAAGTTCAGTCATTCTGTCTTCTGCTTGATAATTCTGCTATTAAAAGACTCAGAAGCATTCTTCAGTATGCCAATTGCATTTTTCAACTCCAGAATTTCTGCTTGATTTTTTTTTTTTTTTAAATTATACTTTAAGTTCTAGGGTACATGTGCACAATGTGCGGGTTTGTTACATATGTATACATGTGCCATGTTGGTGTGCTGCACCCATTAACTCGTCATTTACATTAGGTATATCTCCTAATGCTATCCTTCCCCCCTACCTCCTCACCACAATAGGACCCGGTGTGTGATGCTCCCCTTCCTGTGTCCAAGTGATCTCATTGTTCAATTCCCACCTATGAGTGAGAACATGCGGTATTTGGTTTTCTGTTCTTGCGATAGTTTGCTGAGAATGATGGTTTCCAGCTGCATCCATGTCCCTACAAAGGACACAAACTCATCCTTTTTTATGGCTGCATAGTATTCCATGATGTATATGTGCCACATTTTCTTAATTCAGTCTGTCACTGATGGACATTTGGGTTGATTCCAAGCCTTTGCTATTGTGAATAGTGCCACAATAAACATATGTGTGCATGTGTCTTTATAGCAGCATGACTTATAATCCTTTGGGTATATCCCCAGTAATGGGATGGCTGGGTCAAATGGTATTTCTAGTTCTAGATCCTTGAGGAATCGCCACACTGTTTTCCACAATGGATGAACTAGTTTACAGTCCCACCAACAGTGTAAAAGTGTTCCTATTTCTCCACATCCTCTCCAGCACCTGTTGTTTCCTGATTTTTTAATGATTGCCATTCTAACTGGTGTGAGATGATATCTCATTGTGGTTTTGATTTGCATTTCTCTGATGGTGAGTGATGATGAGCATTTTTTCATGTGTCTGTTGGCTGTATGAATGTCTTCTTTTGAGAAGTGTCTGTTCATATACTTTGCCCACTTTTTGATGGGGTTGTTTGCTTTTTTCTTGTAAATTTGATTGAGTTCTTTATAGGTTCTGGATATTAGCCCTTTGTCAGATGAGTAGATTGCAAAAATTTTCTCCCATTCTGTAGGTTGCCTGTTCACTCTGATGGAACTGTGAGTCAATTAAATCTTGTTTTTTTTTCTTATAAATTACTTAGTTTCAGGTAGTTCTTTATAGCAGTGTGAAAATAAGCTATTAATAATACAGAAAATTGGTACTAGGAGTCTGGGGGCACTGCTATAAAGAGACCTGAAAATGTCAAGTGACTTTGGAACTGGGTAACGAGCAGAGGTTGGAACAGTTTGGAGGGCTCTGAAGAACACAGGAAGATATGGGAATGTTTGAAATTTCCTGGAGACTTGTTGAATGGTTGTGACTTAAATGCTGATACTGTTGTGAACAATGAAGTCCAGGCTGAGGTGGTCTCAGGTGGAGATGAGGAACTTACTGGGAACTGGAGAGAAAGTCACTCTTGCTATGCTTTATCAAAGAAACTAGAAGCATTTTTCCCCTGCCTTAGAGTTCTGTGGAACTTTGAACTTGAGAGAGATGATTTAGGGTATCTGTCAGAATAAGTTTCTAAACAGCAAAGCATTCAAGATGTGATCTGTTTTTTTCTGAAAGCATACAATCATAGGCATTCACAAAGAGATGGTCTGAAACTGGAACTTATGTTTAAAAGGGAAGCAGAGCATAAAAGTTTGGAAAATTTGCAGCCTGACCACATGGTAGAAAAGAAGAGCTGATTTTCTGGGGAGAAATTCATGCTGGCTGCAGAAATTTGCATAAGTAAAGAGAAGCAGAATGTTAATAGCCAAGACAATGAGGGAAAATGTCTCCAGGGTATTAGGTACAGTGAGTTTCTCTTCAAAGAGTCAGGTTGTTCAGCTTCCTGGTTCTTTGATCTTGATTTTTCAAGCCTAACTTTCTCATTCTTTGTGCCTCCTTGCTGCTAGTTATGGTAAACAACTTTCCCCACCAGTCCTAATCTATAACTCACATCTATTCCTTGATTACCAGCTCTGTAACTGACCTTCCCACTGAAACTATCCTTCTTACCTTTACTGCACCCTAACAGACATCCTCTCCCTTCCTGCATAACTAGCCCTATTCAATTTTAAACAGTAGCCAACTGGGTCAGCTTAGACTGTGCTGTCTGACTCCAGCCAATGGGGAAATGACACAGCTACAGGAGCCGCTGCATTAGGGATAAAATGACCCCTGCCCCACCCCGCTTGGTGTTCTCTTGCAACCACATCTGGCATGAGTGGCACCTTTTTGCAGAAGTAAATTGCCTTGCTGAGAAAGTTTTTTTTTTTTTTTTTTTGCCAGAGTGCTGAATCTTCTTTGCAGCACTGAGCATTTGTTTCTAACAACGGCATTTCAGACATCCTCATAGCAGCCCCTCCCATCATAGGCCTGGATGCCTAGGAGAGAAAAATGGTTTCATGGGCCAGGCCCAGGGCTCCACTGCTCTATGCAGCCTTGGGACATGGTGCTCTGTGTCCCAGCTGCTCCAGCTCCAGCCATGGCTAAAAGGGGCCAAGGTACAGCTCAGACTGTTACTTCAGACGGTGCAAGCCCCAAGCCTTGGTGACTTTCATGTGCCTTTAGGCTGGTGGGTGTGCAGAAGACTAGAGTTGAGCTTTGGAAGCCTCCACCTAGATTTTGGAGGATGTATGGAAATGCCTGGTTGTCTAGGCAGAAGTCTATTGCAGGGGTAGAGCCCTCATGAAGAACTTTTATTAGGGCAATGGAGATGGGAAATGTGGGGTTGGAGCCCCCATGCAGAGTCCCTACTGGGGCACTGCCTAGTGAAGCTGTGAGCTCTTCTCTGTCCTCCAAACGCCAGAATGGTAGATCCACCCACAGCTTGCACTGTGCACCTGGAAAAGCCACACACACTCAATGCCAGCCGATAAAAGCATCTGCAGGGGCTGTACCCTGCAGAGCCACAGGGGCTGATCTGTCCAAGGCCTTGGGAGCCCACTTCTTGCATCACCGTGTCCTGGATGTGAGATATGGAGTCAAAGGAGATTATTTTGGATCTTTAAGATTTAGTGGCTGTCCTGCTGAGATTCAGACTTGCATGGGTCCTGTGGGTCTCTTGTTTTGGCCAATTTTTTCCATTTAGAATGGGAACACTTACACAATACCTTTACCCTCAGTGGATCTTGGAAGTAACTAACTTGTTTTTGATTTTACAGGCTTATAGGTGGAAGGAACTTGCCTTGTCTCAGATGAGACTTTGGACTTAGACATTTGAGTTAATGCTGAAATGAATTAAGACTTTAAGGGATTGTTGGGAAGGCATGGTTGGTTTTAAAATGTGAGAAGAATATAAAATTTGGGAGGGGCCGGGACTTAATGATATGGTTTGACTCTGTGTCCCCACCCAAATCTCATCTTAAATTGTAATCCCCCTAAAGATACTTCAGGTCTTAAGGGAATATTGGCAGTAGTCTGGCAATATTCGAGAGAGGTACCTGGTGGAAGGTGATTGGATCATGGGTTGTGATTTCCCCCATGCTGTTCTCATGATAGTGAGTTCTCATGAGATCTGATGGTTTAAATGTGTTTGTCATTACTCCAGCCCCCACTGCCATGTAAGATGTGTTTTACTTCTCTTTCACCTTCTGCCATGATTTTAAGTTTCCTGAGGCCTCCCCAGCCATGCAAAAGTGGGTCAATGAAGCCTCTGTCCTTTATAACTTATCCGGTCTCTGGTAGTTCTTTATAGGAGTGTAGAAGTGAACTGATACAGTCACATATCTCTGTTTCTCCAGGATTATCCCTGGTGCATTATTTAGTTCATTTTGTAAGGTCATGTTTTCCTGGATCATCTTGATACTTGTAGATGTTTGTCTATGTATGGGCATTGAAAAGTTAGGTATTTATTGTAGTTGGCACTGTCTGGCCTTATTTGTGCCTGTCCTTCTTGGGAAGGTTTTCCAGATATTCAAAAGAACTTGTGTGTTGTGATCTAGGCTGTATCTGTTTTAGGGGGGACACCAAGCCCAGTAATGCTGTGGTTGTTGCAGACTTATAGAGGTACCACTTTGATCATCTTAGACAAGATCCAGAAGAATTATCTAGATTACCAACAGAGACTCTTGTTGTCTTCCCTTAGTTTCTCCCAAACAAACAGAGACTCTCTCTGTTCTGAGCCACTGGGAGCTGGGGGTGGAATGACACAGTTACTCCTGTGGCCACCACCATTAGAACTGTGCTGAGTCAGACCTGAAGCCAGCACAGCTGGGTCTCACCCAAGGCCTGCTATAACTACTCCCTGGCTACCACCTATTTCGCTAAAAACTGTGGGGCTCTACAGTCCACAGGTGGCAAAGCCAGCCAGGCCTATGTCTTTCTCTTCAGGACAGTGATTTCCTCTAGCCCCAGGGTAGGTTCAGAGATGCTGCCTAGGAGACAGTGGCTAGAGTCAAAAACTTTAGAAGTCTACTTTGTGTTCTATTGTACTGTGGTTGAACTGGCACTCAAACCACAAGATGCAGTGCTTCCCACTCATTCCCAATGGCAGAGGAGCCTTACCCTGTGGCCACTCCCACCTCAAGCCCATGGGGAGTACTGCCAGACTACTGCCAATATTCCCTTAAGACCTGAAGTATCTTTAGTCAGCCTGGCCTAAGACTCACCTTTCAGGGGGAATGGGCTTCCTTCTGGCCCAGGGCAGGTCCAGAAATGCCATCCAAGAGCCAATCCGAGAATTGGGGACCCCGAGAACCCACTTGGTTCTCCACCTACCTCTGGCTGAGCTGGTACCTAAGGTGCAAGACAAAGTCATTTTTACTTTTCCCTTCAGTTTTCTCAAGCAAAAGGAGTTTTGCCCCACCCATAGCCACCGCAGCTATAATGTGCTGAGTTTCACCTCAAGCCAGCAAGTCTCAGTGTCTCATTCAAGGCCCTTGACATAGTACCCGGGTATTGCTGCTGTTTATTCAGGGCCCAAGGGCTCCTCAGTGAGTAGGTCATGAATCCTACCAGGACTGGGCCCTTCCCTTTAAGGTGGTGGATTCTTTCCTGGCCCAGGGTGTATCTAGAAATGTCTGGGATCTAGGGCCTCGAAAGGGGGCCTCACAACTCTTACTGCTGTCCTACCCTGCTGTGGGTTATCTGGTATCCAAGATGCAAGACAAAGTCCTCCCCACCCTTCCCTCTCCTCTCCTCAAGCTCTTTCAGAGCTGCAAGCTATGCAGCCTGGGTTTAGAGGAGGGGCAATGCCAGCACTCCCTTGGCTGCCCTGGCTGGTGTCTCAGTAGGTCACATGTCCCCCCAGTCCAGTATCTCTGGGCCCAGTTCACCACTAAGATTCCCTTAGCTGTTGCAGTCCTTGTGGCCTAGACTGCCTTTCACATTAGTCTGGGCTGTCAGAGCACTTCAGCTGGCAGTAGTGAGGCTTGCAGAAACTCAAGTTACAACCACTGGAATCGGTGATTCTCCTTGGCAAGGGCTGGTTTAAATACTCCCTCTGTGGGTGGTGTCCACTGAGTTCGGTTCGGTTTTGCTTTCTGCTATAACAAGGGCAGCACTGAGTTCAATGCCTTTTAAAACTTCACAAAAGCATTTTAAAACTTCAAAGCATTTTAAAACTTCACAAAAACTTTAAGTTTCACTCATTTCTCACTTATGTTTCACATACATTTTATTCTTCAAACCAAGTTCTATAAAATTTGTTTTAAACTTATCTCTAAAATTTCACAAGGTATTAGTCATATAGCTCATGCTTTGAGAACATTCCGAAAGAATTGATCTTTGAAACTTCAACCCAGCCAGCTAGAAGCGATTTTAGAGAAAGAGAGATAACTGTTAAGTCATCTCCTGGGACTTTCTCTTATTAGGATGCTTGCCTACAGTAGTTTGTAGGCACCTATCCTTGTAATACTGCAAGTAATATTTAAGCAGTTTTACATATTTTAGTTAATGGATCAATAGGTGGAAACATAGAAAATGGCCTCATCCAAAATGCAAGTAAAATAGATTGCTTCCACTTCAGTGAAGTCCATTTCCTTTGACAGTGTGTTCTGCTGATGGATATGCTGAAATGGACATGAACCTTGAGAAGGATTTCTTCTGCATGGCATAAAATTTGTTAGCACATTTGGAGCAGAATAAAATGATGGTTAAGCTTTGGGAAAGTCACTCATTAAGCCTCAGTTTCTTTATTTGCAAAATGGGGTGTTCTTGTTACAGTTGTTGTGTAGCAAATCACCATAAACTTATTGTGTTGATATGGTTTGGATGTTTTTTCTGTTCCAAATCTCACGTTGAAATGTAGTCCCCAGTATTGGAGGTGGTGCCTGGCAGGAGGTGTTTGGGACATGGGGGCAGATCCCTAATGGATGGCTTGGTGCCGTCCTTGCAGTAATAAATGAGTTCTCACTCTGAGTTTACATGAGATCTGGTTGTTTAAAAGAGTGTGGCACCTCCTCCCTTTCTGTTTCTTGCTCCTGTTCTTGTGGGCCGTGTATCATGCTGGCCCCCTGTCACCTGCCACCATGACTGTAAGCTTCCTGAGGCCCTCACCAGGAGCGGATGCTGGCAGCATGCTTCCTGTACAGACTGCACAACTGTGAGCCAATTAAACCTCTTTTCTTTATAAATTATCCAGTCTCTGATATTTCCCTATAGAAACACAAGAACGGGCTAACACAGAAAATTGGTACTGAGGAGTAAGGCATTGCTACAAAGATACCTGAATATGTGGAAGTGGCTTTGGAACTGGGCAACAGGCAGAGTTTGGGTGGTCCCCAGTATTGGAGGTGGTGCCTGGCAGGAGGTGTTTGGGACATGGGGGCAGATCCCTAATGGATGGCTTGGTGCCGTCCTTGCAGTAATAAATGAGTTCTCACTCTGAGTTTACATGAGATCTGGTTGTTTAAAAGAGTGTGGCACCTCCTCCCTTTCTGTTTCTTGCTCCTGTTCTTGTGGGACGTGTATCATGCTGGCCCCCTGTCACCTGCCACCATGACTGTAAGCTTCCTGAGGCCCTCACCAGGAGCGGATGCTGGCAGCATGCTTCCTGTACAGACTGCACAACTGTGAGCCAATTAAACCTCTTTTCTTTATAAATTATCCAGTCTCTGATATTTCCCTATAGAAACACAAGAACGGGCTAGAAAATTAAATTGAGGAGTAAGGCATTGCTAAAGATACCTAGAATATGGAAGTGGCTGGAACTGGGCAAAACAGGTGAATGAGTCAAAGGAGCCTTGGAAGGGCCCAAAGAAGATGCAGGCAGAAGGGTGCCTGAACTTCTTAAGACTGGCTGAATGGCTATGACCAAAATGCTGACAGAAATATGAACAGTGTAGACCAGGCTGAGGAAGTCTCAGATGGAAACAATGGCTGGCCAGGAACCCAGATGGCCACCGGTGTTGTTCTCTACAAAGAACTCTGGTCACCTGTGTTCCTATGCCTAGGGATCTGTGGAAGTTTGAATTTAAGAGTGATGACTGACCGGGCCTAATGGTTCACGTTTGTAATCCTAGCACTTTGGGAGGCCAAGGTCAAAGGACTGCTTGATCCCAGGAGTTTGAGACCAGCCCAGGCAACACAGTGAGACCCCAGTACTGCTCCGTGGCCTGTTAGAAACTGGGCTGCACAGCAGGAGGTGAGTGGTGAGCAAGCAAGCATTACCACCTGAGCTCCGCCTCCTGGGTGGCATCAGATTCTCATAGGAGCATGACCCCTACTGTGAACTGCACATGTGAGGGATCTAGGTTGCATCCTCCTTATTAGAGTCTAATGCTTGATGATCTGAGGTGCAACAGTTTCGTTCTGAAACCATCCCCCCTCCCTAATATGTGGAAAAACTGTCTTCCACGAAACTGGTCCCTGTTGCCAAAAAGGTAGGGACTGCTGACCCAGAGTATTTGGTGGGAGAAATGTCTGAGCAGCAAAACCTTCAAGAGGTGGCATGTTTCTGAAAATCTATGATCAGATACAGGAGCAAAGAAATGACTTAAAGTTGGAACTTACATTTAGAAGGGAAGAAGAGTGTAAAAATTTGGAAAATGTGCAGCCTATCCTGGTGGTAGAAAAAGCAGGCTGTGGAGCAACCACTTGCTAGAGAGATTAGTGTGAGTGAAAGGCAGCCAAGTGCAAATATCCAACACAATGGAAAAAGGTCCTTGAAGGCATTTCGGACACCTTGGAGACAGTTCCTTCCATCACAGGCCCAGAAGCCTAGGAATAAAGAATAGCTTCAGGGGCCAGGCCCAGGGCTTCATTGCCCTGCTCAGCCTCGGGACACTAATCCCTATATCCCAGATGTTCCAGCTACAGCTGTGGCTCAAAGGGCCTCAAGTACAACCTGAGCCACTACTCTGGAGGGCATAAACTGTAAGCTTTGGAAGCTTCCACCTAATGCTAAGTCTGCAGGTGCACAGAATGCAAGAGTAAAGGAGGCTTGGCAGTTTCCCTCCTAGGTTCCAGAGGATGCATCAGAAAGCCTGGGTGCCCAGGCAGAAGCCAGCCACAGGGCCAGATCCCTGACAGAGAGACTCTACAAGGGCAGTGCCAAGGGGAAATGTGAAGTTGCAGCATCCCCACCCCATCATAGTCCCCACTGGGGCACTGCCTAGTGGAGCTGTGGGAAGGGGGCCACTGTCTTCCAGACTCCAGAATGGTAGAGCCCCCAGCAGCTTGCACTCTCAGCCTGGAAAAGCCACAGGCACCAGCCTTCAACTTGTGAGCAATCACAGGGACTGCAAAGCCACAGCAGTAAGGCTGCTCAAGGCCTTGGAAGCCCATCGTTTGCACCAGTGTGCCTCGGATGCAGGACATGGAGTCAAAAAAGATTATTTTGGAGAGTTAAGGTTTAATTACTGCCCTGCTGAGTTTCAGACTTGTGTGGGGGCCTGTAGCCCCTTTCTTTTGTCCAGTTTCTCCCTTTTAATGGTAATGTTTGCCCAATGCCTGTATCATGATTGTATCTTGGAAGTAAATAACTTGTTTTTAATTTTACAGGTTCATAGGTGGAAAATCTCAAATGAGATTTTGGACTTTTGACTGAGTTGACTCTAGAACGAGTTAAGACTTTGCAGGACCCCTTCCCGAGTCCAAGTGATCTCATTGTTCAGTTCCCACCTATGAGTGAGAACATGCGGTGTTTGGTTTTCTGTTCTTGTGATAGTTTGCTAAGAATGATGGTTTCCGGGGCCTATCATGGGGAGGGGAGAGGGGGGAGGGATTGCATTGGGAGTTATAACTGATGTAAATGACGAGTTGATGGGTGCAGACGAGTTGATGGGTGCAGCACAGCAACATGGCACAAGTATACATATGTAACAAACCTGCACGTTATGCACATGTACCCTAGAACTTAAAGTATAATAACAATAAAAAATAAATAAATAAATAAATAAAATAAATTAAAAAAAAAAACAACTAAATATACTATGACCATACAATGCAGCAATACCTGGACTATTTACCCAAAGGACCTGAAAACGAAAATCATGTCCACACAAAAGCCTGCACACAGATGTTTACAGCAGCTTTCTTCAGGATTGCCAAAATTGTATGCAACCAACATGTTCTTCATTAGGTGCATGGATAAACTATCATACCGGACAATGGAATATTATTGAGCACTAAAAATAAATGAACTATCAAGCCAGGAAATGACATGGAGGAACCTTAAGTGCATATTACCAAGTGAAATAAACCAATTTGAAAAGGCTACATATTGTATGAATCCAATTTGAAAAGGCCACATGTTGTATTATACGACATTCTGAAAAAGGCAACACTATAGAGACATTGAAAATAGCAGTAGTTGCCAGGGACTGAGGGATGATGGAGGGATGAATAGAGACAGCACACAGAATATGTAAGGCAGTGAAAACACTCTGGGTGATACTATGTTGATGGATAAACATCATTATACATTTGTCCAAACCCATAAAGTATACACCAAGAGTGAACACCCTGATGTAAACTGTAAATGTGAAGTGATTACGATGTGTCAATTTAGGTTTATCAGTTGCAAAAAATGCATCACTCTGGTGGGGGATGTTGATAATAGAGAGGGTATGGGCACGTTTGGGCAGGGAGTAGATGGGAAATATTTTCCTCTCTATGCTGTGAACCTAAAACTGGTATAAAAATAAATAAATAAAGGCTTTAAAAAGGCAAAAAAAAAAAAAAAAAAAAAAAAAGACTTTGCAGGACTATTGGGAAGGGATGATTACTTTTGCAATGTGAGAAGAACATGAGAATTTTGTGGGGGGTGGCAAAGGCAGAATGATATGGTTTGGATGTTTGGTCCTTTCCAAATCTCATGTTAAAATGTAATCCCCAGTGTTGGAGGGACTGGAGCTTGGCGGGAAATGTTTGAGTCAGGGGGGCAGATCCCTCATGAATGTCTTGGTGCCCTCTTCACAGCAATGAGTGAGTTCTCACTCTGAGTTCATGCAAGATATGACTGTTTAAAAGAGTGTGGCACCTCCTCCCTCTCTCTCTCTTGCTCCCATTCACATGAGACATGTGTCATGCTGGCTCCCCATTACCTTCCATCATAATTGTAAGCTCCTTGAAGCCTCAGCAGAAGCAGATGCCAGCACTATGCTTCTTGTACAGCTTGTAAAACTGTGAGCCAATCAAACCTCTTTTCTTTTCTTTTTTTTTTCTTTGACAGAGTCTCGCTCTGTTGCCCAGGCTGGCATACCGTCGCGTGAACTTGGCTCACTGCAACCTCCACCTCCTGGGTTCAAGCGATTATCTTGCTTCAGTTTCCCAAGTAGCTGGGACTACAGGCACCCACCACCATGCCTGGCTTATTTTTGTATTTTTAGTGGGGGCGGGATTTCACCATGTTGGCCAGGTTGGTCTTGAACTCCTGACCTCCAATGATCCACCCACCTCGGCCTCCCAAAGTGCTGGGATTGCAGGTGTAAGCCACAGTGCCCAGCCACCTCTTTTCTTTGTAAATTACCCAGCTTCAGGTTTTCTTTATAGCAATGTAAGAACGGACTCAAACAAGCATAAAACATGGGTCAGGACTTCAGAGAGGACTTAGGTGGGAAATTCTTGCAACTTGCCCATGCAGTTGCATTCAGATATCGACTGGGATACAGGCATCTGAAGGCTTGACTGGCCTGGGAATCCAAGACGGACGTCCCATGGTTTGCAGTGGAGGCTGGCTGTTGGCTAGTGGCTCGGCTGACACCATTGGTTGGAAACACCTACATGTGGCCTCTCCAGCATGTGGCCTAATGGTAGTAGAACTTCTTTTTGAAAAATTAATTTATTTATTTTAGAGGCACAGTCTCACTCTGTTGCCCAGGCTAGAGTTCAGTGGCATGATCATAGCTCACTGCAGTCTTGAACTCCTGGCCTCAAGCGATCCTCCTGCCTTGGCTTCCCAAAGTGCTGGGATTACAGGTGTGAGCTACCATATCCTGGTAGTAGAGCTTCTTAAGTGGCGTGTGTCTGGTTTCTCCCTGAACAAACATCACAAGAGGGTCTGGTAGAAGTTGCATGGACTTTTCTGAGCTATCCTTGAAAGTTAATGACCTCATTCTGCTATACTCAAGTAGTAAAAGCCTACTGGGATTCAAAGGGCGGAGACCAAGGGTCCAGCTTGTTGATGGGAGGAGTGGCAAGATCACATTGTGGGAAAGTATTTGGGATGAGAGATACTGTTGTGGCCATATTTAGAAAATATGATCTTCTGCATATAGATAATAGTACTGACTATTTCATAAGGTTTTGTGAGGAACTGTGAAAAGTGTGTGTGAAATACTTAATATAGTGTCTGGCACATTGGAAAAGTTCAATAAATGTTACCATTCTTCTTATTATTTCGACAATTCCCTTTGCAGAATTTTTCAGTTTGGAGTAAACACTATTTTGAGTTTCTAAATTGCTTCCAGTTCCCAGAAATATCTGATTAAGTTTAGGCAGGTCAGGGCTAAAAAATATAAGTGAAATTTGATGGAAGTGTATTGTGGTTACCTGTAAAGTCTGTTTTTGAATTCTGAAACACACAGCAGCCTTTTGTGTGAAGGCAAAATGTTCTAAATGACAGGAAAATTCTCTGTGGCCCTCTTGCTACATGTTTTGGTAATGATAATGAACATGCTTTGGATTGGAACTTCCACTAGAGGGTTAGTACCTATCGTTTGCCTTTGTTTTCTCACCTTTAAATCTGTTGTAATGATGAAGTCGATGCAAGCTTTCTTATCAAGGTTTGCAGGACTGTTCTTTATGGTTGTAAAAGTCACAGATTTTCAGATGTTACAAAATTTAGCAGCAGTAACTTTGCCTTCCCAGAGGAATTTGAAATGAGCATCCCGGACAATGAAAATGCCTCTCACAAACTCAGCTTGTGCTTTGTTGTTAAGCCGTGATGATTTAGATTCTCCTCTCCTTGACTTTAGAAATCGATGTCACTGCTGCCCCAGGTAGCTAGCAAATGATGTTCTCTTTATCTACCTTTTGCTGTGAAATCGTGTTCTTATCACTGTGCGTTGAAGGACGTCTTTGCACCTGACCACTTTGATTTAAGGGTGATGTCAAACAGATTTTCACTCAAATAAATATTCAGTTGTGACAAGAATGACAGATAGAATCTTTGTGGCCTTGTTTCAATTGGGAGGAATGAGGAGTGCATTAGTATGGAAAAATATATTAAAATAACTTGTTTTTCTTTTTGATGCAAAATAATTTATATTATTCACAGAAAATTTTAGAAAGTCTAGACAAGTGGCCGAGCGTGGTGGTTCACGTCTGTAACCCCAACACTTTGGGAGGCTGAGGCAGGCAGATCACGTGAGGTCAAGAGTTTGAGATCAGCATGGCCAACATGGTGAAACCTCATCTCTACTAAAAATACAAAAAAAAAAAAAAAAAAAATTAGCCGGGCATGGGGGCGTGTAGTCCCAGCTACTCAGCGAGGCTGAGGCAGGAGAATTGCTTGAACCCAGGAGGTGGAGGTTGCAGTGAGCCAAGACCGTGCTACTGTACTCCAGCCTGGGTGATAGAGGGAGACTCCATCTCAAAAAAAAAAAAAAAAAAAAAAAAAAAGAAAAGAAGAAAGTCTAGACAAGTAAAAAGGAAAAAAAATAAGGCTGGGCATGGTAGTTCATGCCTGTGATCCCAGCACTTTCGGAGGCCAAGGCAGGAGGATCTCTTGAGATCAGGAGTTTGAGACCAGACTGGGTAACACACCAAGACCCTATCTTTACAGAAAAAGAAAAAGCAAAAACTTAGCCAGGCATCATGGTGGCGAGTGCCAGTAGTCCTAGCTACTCCGGAGGTTGAGGTGGGAGGATCACTTGAGCCCAGGAGTTTGAGGTAACACTGAACTATGATCATGCCACTGCACTCCAGCCTGGGGACAGAATGAGACCCTGTCTCTAAAAAAACAGAAAGGAAAAAAAAAAAATCACCCTCATGCTTATCACCTGGATATAATAATTAACATTTTAGAATATGTATTTTTGGCAGATACACATACATACACAACACATATTTTTAAAGAATGGATCATGCCGAATGCAGTGGCTCACGCCTATAATCCCAGCACTGTCGGAGGCTGAGGTGAGAGGGCTGCTTGAGCCCAGGAGTTCAAGATCAGCCTGGGCAACAAAGTGAAACCCTGTCTCTACAAAAAAATTTATTTATTTATTTATTTTTGAGATGGAGTTTTGCTCATGGCCCAGGCTGGAGTGCAGTGGCGCGATCTCGGCTCACTGCAAGCTCCACCTCTTGGGTTCATGCTATTCTTCTGTCTCAGTCTCCCGAGTAGCTGGGACTACAGGCCCCCGCCACCACACTCGGCTAATTTTTTGTATTTTTAGCAGAGACAGGATTTCACCATGTTAGCCAGGATGGTCTCGATCTCCTGACCTCATGATCTGCCCGCCTCGGCCTCCCAAAGTGTTGGGATTGCAGGCGTGAGCCACCGCGCCCGGCACCCAAAAAATTTTTAAAATTAGCTGGAAGTGGTGGAGGGTACCTGTGATCCCAGCTACATGAGAGGCTAGGGTAGGAAGATTGCTTGAGCTCAGGAGATCGAGGCTGCAGTGAGCCATGTTCATGCCACTGCACTCCAGCCTGGACAAGAGAACAAGACCCTATCTCAGGGTGGGCACTGTGGCTCAAGCTTATAATCCCATCGCTATGGGAGGCCAAGGCAGGCGTATCACCTGACATGAGGAGTTCAAGACCAGCCTAGCCAACATAGTGAAACCCTGTCTCTACTAAAAACACAAAAATTAGCTGGGGGTGATGGTGCACGCCTGTAATCCTAGCTACTCAGGAGGCTAAGGCAGGAGAATCACTTAAACTCGGGAGGTGGAGGTTGCAGTGAGCCGAGATCATGCCACTGCACTCCAGCCTGGGCGACAGAACAAGACTGTGTCTCAAAAACAAAACAAAACAAGGATTAAAAAGAAGAGTCTATCTCAAAAATAAATACATAAATGGTCATGATATACATGTAATTTAGCATCTGGATTTATTAACATAAAAAAGCAATATAGCATGGAGATCTTTTCATATTAGTAAATACATAAAATCAATTTAAATTATTTTACTCACTCTCTTATTTATTTCCCTGTGGGGATTTAGATTATTTCCAGTTCCCACAATTATAAACAACACTATAAAGAAAAACCTTGTACACATGTTTTTAAAAATTGTTTAAAAATTTTTACAAGTAGCATGTGCACAAATAAAACATTAAAATATTGTAGAAAGTTATATAATGAAACATGAAAATTTCCTTTTCTTTTTTCTTCCATAGTTTAGTTCAACCCAAGCATCATTGATAATAATACTTTCTGACTGGGTCATTCTCATGATTATTATTTTATCTTTAAATAATATTTCTGCCCTTTCCCTTGGTTTATCATCTTTAAACCAGTGTCTATGGTGGGATTCCGAAAGATCAGAAATTTACTGCTTTTATGACACCACCCGCTTTCCTTGACCCTTCTGTATTAGTTCGTTCTCACACTGCTATGAAGAAATACCTGAGACTGGGTAATTTATTTTTTTATTTTACTTTATTTTTTGAGACAGAGACTTGCTCTGTTGCCCAGGCTGGAGTGCAATGGTGTGATCTTGGCTCACTGCAACCTCTGCCTCCCAGGTTCAAGCAATTCTCCCTCCTCAGCCTCCCGAGTAGCTGGGATTACAGGCTCACACCACTATGCCCAGCTAATTTTTATATTTTTAGTAGAGAAGAAGTTTCACTATGTTGTCCAGGCTGGTCTCGAACTCCTGACCTGAGGTGATCTGCCTGTTTCAGCCTCCCAAAGTGCTGGGATTACAGGTGTGAGCCACCCCACCCAGCAAGACTGGGTAATTTATAAAAAAGAGAGGTTCCGTTGGCTCATGGTTCTGCAGGCTGTATAGGAAGTATGGCAGCTTCCACTTCTGTGGAGGTCTCAGGAAGCTTCCAATCATGGCTGAAGGTGAAGGGGCAGTAAGGGGGTCTCACATGGCAGGAGTAGGAGCAAGAGAGAGAGGGGAAGATGCTGCACATGTTTAAACAACCAGATCTAGCAAGAACTCACTCACTATCAGGAGAACAGTACCAAGGGGATGGTGCTAAACCACTCACGAGAAACCTATCTCCATGACCTAACCACCCCCCGACCTTTAACATCGGAGACTACAGTTTGACATGAAATGTAGTGGGGACACGGATCCAAGCCGTGTCACCCTCCAGCTGCAGACTGTAGTTAAACACATTTTTGTTCATGTAGTTAACAAAAAAACCCCCTCTATTCTTATTGTCAACTTTAGATGGTTTCTCTAGATATCCCTCTTTGATAATACTGATACGTTAATTATTCTCTGTCTCTCTTCCTATGTCATAATTTTTTTAGTTGTATTGTTATTTTACAATATTGTCAAGATGTGTAACAGTTACATTTTGTTCTATAACTTCAATTAAATTGTTGTATTTTGCCTATGGGTTAATTATTGAAGTAGAAAACTGATAAACATTTATCATATTATTCACTAAATATTATAGTAGTTTGGATCCAAGGAAAGAAATATAATTTATGTTATATAAAACTTCGTTATTTGAAGGAAAATCTTCCAAATGTTAAGGTTCTATTAAAGATGGATCCAGTTTTTGTGGATCTTGAATCTTGTACAATTTGAGGGGCCCCCTTGAAGAGAAAAAGATACAAAATTACAAATGCAACACTGTTAGAGTTCATCCTTGACCTTCAAAAAGGCTGGTGAGGGAGGCGCCCTGAAACTTTAGTTTCGTTGGCTTCATTGTAAATCTGTTTCTGGGACTAAGAGGTCCCCCCAAATTCTTTTCAGCTTCTTTCATTTATAGATATTTAGCTGTTGCCATGTTTTTTTAAATGTTGCAGATATATTTTTAAATGTTATTTTAAAGGTTGAATGATACATAATAAGTATACATATTTATGGAGTACATGTGATATTTGATACATGTATACAATGTATAGTGATCAAGTCAGAGTAATTGGGTATCTATCACCTCTAACATCATTTCTTTGTGCTGGGAACATTCAAATTCCTCTCTTCCAGCTATTTTGAAATATACAATAAATTGTTGTTTATTGTATAAACAACAAGTAATAGTACTAAGTAGGACTTATTCCTCCTATCTAACTAATTTTGTATTTGTTAACCCTCTCCCTAACCCCTCCTTCCCCTTACATTCCTAGTCCCTGGTAACCATTATCTACTCTCTATTTCTAAGAAATCACTGGTTTTTTTTGTTTGTTTTTAGCTCTCACATGTGAGTGAAATCATGTGGTACTTGTCTTTCTATGCCTGACTTATTTCATGCAACATACTGTCCTCCAGGCTCATCCATGTTTCCACAAATAAGAGGATTTCACTCTTTTTGATGTCTGGGTAATGATCCATTGTATGTATGTATGTATGTAGTGTATATATATATGTGTGTGTGTGTGTATATATATATATACACACACCACATTTTCTTTATTCCTTCATCCATTGATGGACACTTTGGTTGATTCCATATTTTGTCGCTATGTTTTTTGTATTCTGTATGTCCTCTTTTTTTTTTTTTTGTTTCCTTTTCATTTTGCTGGAACTCCTTCTCTAGCATTTTATTTCACAAAGACTAGATGGGCACTCTATACTCTGAGCACTTGTGTATCACCATGTTAGTCCATTTTGTGTTGCTATAAAAAAAATACCTGAGACTGGGAAATTTATAAAGAAAAGAGGTTTATTTGGCTCATGGTTCTACAGACTGTACAAGCATGGCAGCAGCATCTGCTTAGCTTCTGGTGAGGCCTCAGGAAGTTTCCTGTCATGGTAACAAGCAAAGGGGGAGCAGCTGTGTCACATGGCAGGAGCAGGAGCAAGAAAACAAGAAAAAGTTTCCAGACTCTTTTAAACAACCAGCTCTCTGGTGAATTAATAGAGCGTGAACTCACTCATTACCCTGAGAACAAGAAGAAGGCATTCATGAGGGATCTGCCCCTCCATGACCCAAACACCTCCCAAAAAGGCCACCTTCAACATTAGAAGTCACATTTCCCTGTAAGATTTGGAGGGGACACACATCTAAACCATATCAATCACATATGCATTTATTTCCCCCAAACTCGATTGGTTGTTTGGCTTGGTTTAGAAATCTAAGTTAAAAACGTTTTCCCAGCTGGAAGAATAAGCACAAAAGTAATAAAAATGGTTATTACCTTTGGAGGCAGGTGAGTGGAGAATGTGGTGAACAGATGAGAGTGGGAGTAAGACTTTATGAACACTTTTTAATGTAGTTTTATCCTTTTACCAAGTGAAAATATTATTTGAAAAACAATAAATAAAAATACAAAAATACACAAATCTTTTCTCACCTTTAAAACTTTGAACGTTGTTCCATTATCTTTGAGCATTGAACGTTATTGATGAGAAGTTTGGTATCATTTCTTAACCTTGTTTCCTTTGGTAACCTGTTTTCCTACTCCCTCTATGGAAGCTCTCAGAATTTTATCTCTACCTTTAGAGTTCTGAAATTTTATTGGATTGGATCTAGGAGTGAATCTTTCTAAAATTAATTTTGTTTGGCTCTTCATAGACCATTTCAAAATGAAGACTCTTGAAGTTTGGGGAAATATTCTTTAGCTACTTCTTTGAATATTTCTTCCCTTCCATAGTGTCACAGTTCTCTTCATTTAAAACTTCTTTTAGGTAGATGTTTGACTCCTGAATTCATCTTCTATGTGTCTTAAATTTATTTTTATTTTTTAGCTATCTGCTGCAAGAAAAATTAAATTTATTTTTATTCATGTTCTTTAAAAATGTTTTATTTTTTATTGAGACAGGGTCTCACTATGTTGTCCAAGCTGGTCTTGAATTCCTGAGCTTAAGTGATCCTCCTGCCTTGGCCTCCCAAAATGCTGGGATTATAGGCATGAGCCACCATGCCCAGCCAAAATTTATTTTTATATTTTTGATTTACTTACTTTCTAGTCTCCATTATGGAAAGTTAACTTTAATTCCAATTTCTAATTAAGTCCTCATATCCATTTTATTATTCAGACAGTCTAATGCAATTTTTGGCAATTGTATTTTCAATGTCCAAAACATTTTTGTTCTCTAATATATGTTTGTTCTCTCTTTTTCCTCACAGACTGTATGCTTTTATGGATAGCATACCCATTCGAATCACTATAAGATTATTGCATACATTTTAAAAAGTATTTTTAGTTTTCTGAGTCATGTTGAGTTTCTCCATTATTAATTGTCTATTTGTTCATCTCTGAACTCTCTCTTCATGCTATTTATTTTTATTCAAATACCTGGTGTTACTTGGGTGTCAAGTTATCTTCATATATAAAGGCTTTGTTAAATAATAATGGTAGCTGGTGTGAGTTTTTCTCCCTGGTTGGATAAGTCAACTTCCATAAAATGTCCCTCCCTTGAATCAGAGGCTTGACTTTTGGCTCTATAAGTTGGCAGGGTTTGTCAACAGACAGATTTTTCTCCAGGATGGGAAGGTATGAATTAGGCAAGTTAGTGATCCAAGTACTTAAATCCAAGTACTTGGGAAGGTAATTTATACCCTCCCATTCTACAGAAATAGATAATTATTAAATCTGTGGTGATAGTCTTTGGTGTATTTCACCCTCTGGATAGAACTCTGTGTTTTAACATTTTTCTCTGTGTTTTGAAACTCAGTATTTTTCTCTCAGGTCTCAATATTCCCCCAAGGAGCCCTTTTTGAGTAGATTATCCATTCTTTGTTATTTTTTTATTTTTAAATATTAGATTACTCATTCTTTAAAAAAATTTTTTTTATTGTTTTAGAAACAGGGTTTTGCTATTTTGCCTAGTCTGGCCTCAAACTCCTGAGCTCGTATGAGCCTCTTGCCTCAGTCTCCTGAGTAGCTGTGTCTACAGGGCATGCTGTGACAGGCAGATTATCCATTCTTTGGAGAAGAAGTCTCCAGCTTTACCCTAAGGGCACCAGTCCCAACTATTACCCATTCCATTCATTGGGAAGGTGAAGGGAGGAACTCAACTTCTCCAACTAGTCTCAATGCCATTTGCTTACATGTCTATCTCGATTTCAGGAAGCTGTGGGCAGGTAGCTTCTCTTACAACATGGTATGTCTGGCCAACATTGATTAACGTTTATAGTACAGTCAGTGAGATTAAATATTTTTAGTTTGTTTAATGACCATTTGCATTTATTTTCTCTGCAAATTTCTCATGCTTGGCTATTGCCTATTTTCAGTGTAGTATTCACCTTGTTGAAAAATATTTTGTTTTAATTTATAAGAACTCTTTATATAAGACTAGGAATAAAAAATGAGACATAACTACAGATTCAAGAAAAATTACAAGAATTATAACAGTTTACATGAATACTATGGCAAAAAGAAAATCCTTCTTTAAAAGGGGATATTTTCCTTTCAAAATATAAATGATAATTAATGGATATCAAGATGTTGCAGGCTGAATAGACCCACTAAATGATAGAGACTGAAAAGGTGATTAAAGATTTAACAGTGGAAGGGGGCACAACCAGATAGATTCAGTTATATTATGTCTAATCTTTCAAGGCCGGATAATTTTGATGTTGTTGAAACTATTTTGGCTCATAGAAAAAAACCAGAAATCTCTGTGATTCATTTTGTGAAGCCAATATGATTTTAATCTAAACCTATAACTAAAAGGAAGGTGCATATACCAGGCTTGCCTTAGAATATGAGAAAAAATTATAAAATACTAGTAAATAAAATATAATATTTATCAAAAGAATAAGTGATGATCTAAAAAGTTTATTTTAGGAATTCAGCTGTGTTCAGTATCAGGCAATCTAGCCATATAATCCATGAAAACAACAGGTTAAATAAAAAATAATATAATCATATCAATAGATGCTAAAAAGTATTTGATAAAATTTGGCAGCCTTTCTTAATTTAAAATAGAGGTAGATTTTTAAAATTAATTGTTTTTAAATTAATTTTAATTTTTTTAACTAATTACCAAATATGCTAATAAAACTAACTGAAATATGGTTTAATTAAAATTAGGAACCAGATAAGGATGCTTGCTATCAACACTGTTGTTTGACATTGTCTTCTAGACTTTCAAGCAAATTATAACATCACAAAATTAAATAGGTGGTTGAGTCATTGAAAAAGAAGATAAACATATTCCTTCAAGCTGGCAATATAATTGTATAAAATTTGAGAGATTTAGTAAGATACCTCTAGAATTAATAAGGAAATAAGCAAATGGGGAAAATAATGTATTCACAATAGAATGATAGCAGTCAGTAAGAACTGTAAAATGCTTATGTATAAGTTTAACAAGAAAGATAACATCTTTACAAACAGCAGATTTATTTATTTATTTATTTGAGACAAGGTCTTGCTCTGTCACCCAGGCTGGAGTGCAGTGGCACAGTTATGGCTCAGAACAGCCTCAACCTCCTAGGCTCAGTTGATACTCCCACCTCAGCTTCCCAAAGTGCTGGGATTATAGGCATGAGCCACCATGCCCAGCCTAAGAACAGAATTTGACACAAAAACTGAATAAAAAAGACATACTTCTTCTTGGGGAAGTCTTAGTATTAAAAAGATGATTCTTTCAAAAGTAAATCCAATGCAATTACAATTAGAATAGTAACCTATGTGTGTGTATGTATAGAACAAAATAAAGTTTAAATAAAAGATAAGTGTTTCAAAGTGGTCAAGGATTATGTGTGTGTGTGTGTGTGTGTGTAAAAATTAACAAATAGCAATGATGTGCTTGCCACATATCAAAAACTACATAGCAAATCAGGATGGTATTGACACAAAAATAGCAAGTAAATTGGTAGAGTGGAAAGGAGAATCCACAGTGGATTCCATTATGGGCCACGTGCGATGGCTCACACCTGTAATCTCAGCACTTTGGGGGACCGAGGCGGATGGATCACCTGAGGTCAGGAGTTCAAGATCAGCCTAGCCAACATGATGAAACCTCGTCTCTACTAAAAATACAAAAATTAGCCAGGCGTGGTGGCGGGCACCTGTAATCCCAGCTACTCAGGAGGCTGAGGCAGGAGAATCGCTTAAACCTGGAGGTGGAGGTTGCAGTGAGCTGAGATCACATCACTGCACTCCAGCCTGAGTGAAAAGAGCGAGATTCCATCTCAAAAAAAAAAAAAAAAATTAAACAATATGCCTTGAAAGAAAGGGGATTGACATAGATGCTTTTAGAAAAGAAAGTCCTAAACCAATCATTTCATATTATTAGGTAGATAAGGACAGTCAGCAAAAACATTTACATATCAGTTACTCAAAAATTTAAATCTATGTTTTACTTTGTATGTCGTGCTTAAAGAATTGAGCATTTGTCTAAATCAGCCAACTAAAAGGTCAAAGAGCTTTCCTACAATATTAAAAGTTTTTTTTTAATAGTCCCAAGGATAGTTGTAACCCTGCGCTATGGTTTGAATATTTGTGTCCCCTCCAAAATTCAAGTTGAAACTTAATCCCCGGTGCAACAGTATTAAGAAGTAGGGCCTTTAGGAGGTGATTAAATAATGAGAACAGAGCCCTCATGAATGGAATTAGCAACCTTATAAAAGGGCTGGAGGGAACTAGCTAGTCCCTTTTTGCTTTCATCCCTTCTGCCATGTAAGAACATAGCTTTTTAAGGTGCCATCTTGGAAGCAGAGACTGGATCCTCACCAGGCACGAACGCTGCTTGCACCTTGATCTTGGACTTCCCAGCCTAATAAACTATACTGAATCTCATACATAATGTGATCTATTTTTTGTTTTTGTTTTTTGAGACACGGAGTCTTGCTCTTGTCATCCAGGCTGGAGCACAGTGGCCCGATCTCAGCTCACTACAACCCCCACCTCCCGGGTTCAAGCCATTCTCCTGCTTCAGCCTCCCCTGTAGCTGGGAATTATAGGCACCTGCCATCACACCCGGCTAATTTTGGTATTTTTAGTAGAGACGGGGTTTCACCATGTTGGCTAGGCTGGTCTCGAACTCCTGACCTCAGGTGATCCACCCGCCTCGGCCTCCCAAAGTGCTGGGATTACAGATGTGAGCCACTGCACCGGCTGAATATTGTTTAATTGTTAACTAAGGCTTATAGCTTTTCAGTTACAGTTTCCAACCAAGATGAAATGAACAAATATGGAGCTTATATTTTTCTGATTTTGTAGTTAGAATTATTTTAATATTTCAACATTGAGTATAATTATTAATTAGGCTTCTTATGAATGTTTGAAATTTCTTCCTATCCTTAGCTTACTAACAGTTTTATTTATTTATTTTTGAGACAGAGTCTTTGTTGCCCAGGCTGGAATGCAGTGGCAGGATCATGGCTCACTGCAGCCTTGATCTCCCTGGCTCAGGCAGATTCTCCCACACCCACCTCAGCCTCCTAAGTAGCTGGGACTATAGGTATGAGCCACCACCCCCCACCTCAGCCTCCTGAGTAGCTGGAACTCTAGGCATGAGCTAATTTTTGTATTTTTTTGTAGAGACAGGGTCTCATTATGCTGTCCAGACTGGTCTTGAATTCCTAGGTTTGAGAGATCCTCCTGCTTCAGCCTCCCAAAATACCGGGACTACAGGTGTGAGCTGCCATGCCCCATCCTTAGCTTACTGAAAGTTTTAAAATGGAATTAGGTGATGGGTCTTGGTTGTTCGTTGTACTATTTTTAAAGATTTTCTGTACATCTGAATATTTTGCAATTCAAAGCTGGAAAAAATTAGATCATTTATATAATTACAAAGGACATCAAGAAATGCTACAAAAATGCAATTTGATTTTTTGGTGCTGTCAGGAGTCTAGAGCCCCACAATTTGTTTTGGTTACAGTTTGTCACTGTAGGATAAATGATCCATTTAACTATTAAAAAAAGAAAAAGAAATGTTACAGAACTGTTAAGAGAAGGCAGGGGGTCTGCCATGCCTGTTTGGGTTATAAGTAGTCATTGCCCTCTGTTGTTTTTCCTTAGGGAGAGCAGAGATGCTGGAGGGGTTGGAGGTGGCAGGAAACACTTAGCTTAGATATAATAAGGAATGTCCTTCTGTAGGAGACCATGCAGCTTCTTGTCCTTGATTGTACTTAAGAGCTCCATAGGTGCTCTCTGTCTAGGATGGTGGAGGCCACCTATGGAGGGTGGCTATTCCTTTGATTGGAGGGAGGAGGCAGCAGAATGTTTCCTCAGATAGACCCAGGGCAGCTGCAACTCACAACACCCTACAGAGTTAGCTGGACAGTGTCCAGCTGCCCTGAAAACAACAGACGGTGCAGTGGACCTGTCCGCCTCCACAGGTTCTCTCCGTGGATTAGTCTTTGCCTTGCATCTCACCCAGAGCCATTCCATCAGTACTCTGAGCACAAGGCAGGGAGGGACTCTAGAGTTTACAGAGCCCAGCTCTTTATTCTGGGAACGAAGAGTTCATACCAATTGGCACTTATAAAAGCATGGGCTTGGCCGTGCGCGGTGGCTCACGCCTGTAATCCCAGCACTTTGGGAGGCTGAGGCAGGCAGATCACCTGAGGTCGGGAGTTGGAGACCAGTCTGACCAACGTGGAGAAACCTCGTCTCTACTAAAAATACAGAAAATTAGCTGTGGTGGTGCATGACTGTAATCCCAGCTACTTAGGAGGCTGAGGCAGGAGAATCGCTTGAACCCAGGAGGTGGAGGTTGCAGTGAGCCGAGATTGTGTCATTGACCTCCAGCCTGGGCAACAAGAGCAAAACTCCATCTCAAAAAGAAAGAAAGAAAAAAAGCATGGGCTTTTCCAAGAGAAGCAGTCTTCAAGACATTGGGCAGGTACATTTTCATGACACTGAAAAAATAATTTGTGCAAAAGATTACTTGTTGCTGACTATATCCAGGATATTTAGGCCATGGGATAGTTTCCAGAGTGCCACATGCACTGCACCTATGGATACCACCTCTGGATTCTGACCTTAATTTAAATCCTGACTCTTCCATTCATTAGTGTATAAGTTTGGAAGCAAGTGCCTTCATGTCTCCGTGCCTCAGCTTCCTTCTTGGTGGACTGGGTATTATAATAGCTTTCCTAGCTCATAGAGTTTACTTGGAGGTTGAAATAACATATGTAAAATGCTTGGAATGGTACACAGTAAGTGTTCAGTAAATGTTGACTATTATTATTTTTCTTTTTGGTTTTTGTTTTTATTTTTAGAGATGGAGTCTTTCTATGTCACCCAGGCTGGCCTCAAACTCCTGGGCTCAAGTGATCCGCCTGCCTCAGCCTCCTGAGTAGCTGGGATTGCAGGTGTGAGCCACCATGCCAGGGTATTATTGTTTATTAGCATGATTATATTGTATCCTCTTTAATATGCCCCACGTGCTCCTTATTTTCCAACAGCTCAGCTATCTTAAACAGGCCCCAACTTACCTTGGGGCTGAGAAGCAGTTATTTACTCTTGGATTTTCCTGGTCACCCAGCTGGAGGGGGTTTCCAGGCTCCCCGGAGCTTCCTGCTTCTCTAGCCCCACCAAAATATTACATTCTTAGATGGGAGGACTCTGACCCTTGCTTTTGGGTTGTGTTGGTGAGGTAGCAGCTAGTGAATCATCCCATGGTTGTGGCCTTGGAGTCTCTCTTCCTGTCCTTTCCTCTTGAGCTAAGGGTGTAACTGTGGATAATGAGATTCATCGGGCGCAGCCACAGGCAGTCCCAGGGGCCTACTAGATTATTAGGGCAACACCCCTAACAAAGCCTTGGTACAAGCCATTCTGGGGAGACTGAGACTCTGTGTGCTTCTAGTGCAGGCCTGGTGTATTTGGATTGCTTCCCAGTTTCTACGGAATTTTGAAACTTTTGAGTCCCGAGTGTGGATCTGCTGAGGGAAGCTTCCCCTCTCCGGAGCGAAGTTGTGGGGATTCTCACAAGGCCCATTACAACCTTAAATTAACAAGGCCCCAGGCACTTCCAAGTCCCTTGGCTGTTGATTGCTCTAACTTTAGGACTGGAAGTTTGCCCTTTTCCCCCAGCTGCAGAGCACAGTAACTTTGGATAAAGTTTAATGAGTCTCATTGAGGGCCTGCGGAAAATATGGCAGGCAAGGGCTGGGTCCACTGGGGTTATGGCCGTGGGCAGGAGATGTGTGCACTGTGTGGCCATGCTGGGCCAGGAGCTGCAGCGTAACTCCTCCTCTGCCCCTCCACCTCTTTATCCCCTGTGCTCATTGAGCTTGCTCCAGCCATAGACGCCTTCTTGTTCTTCAAGCACATCCGCTAGTGCCCGTCTCAGAGCCTGGCCCCCACCCCTGTGGCCTCTGCTCAGTGTCACCTCCATAGATGAGCTTTTCCTGTCTTCTGTAAAAAAGACCCCCCTCCTTGTTACTCTCTGTCCCCTTACTTTGCTCTACTTTTATTCACAGAGCTACTTGATGTTTTATTACATATTTATATTTGTCTTCCCTACTAGAAAGAAAATTCCATGAGGGCAGAGACTTTGACCTATTTATTGCTATGCCCTTGTGCCTAGAAGAGTGCGTGACATAAAGTAGGTGCTGAGTGAATATTTTTTGATCAGTGCGAGAAAGCAACATGCCTCTTGCCCAGTGGGGTCTTCGTCACAAATCAAGTAGCCTGTGGGATAGGGCTGATGGAGAGACATGGGCACTTTTTGCAGCACTTTGCAGAGCGTTGGGGCGTTCTAAACAGGAGAGCCTTCTGAGAAGGGAGGCATGAGAAAACCAAGGGTGAATTCTAGGCCAATTCCTGTCCTTTTGGGATGACTGGCCTCTCTCTGAGTACTAGCACCGGCTAACTTAAGATGTTGTCAACAACTTTGATTGTTCCATGAAGACTAGCTTAATATGTTCCCATTCCTGGGCCTCAAGAATGGGCCCTAAATGCCCGGCTTGGTGGCTCATGCCTGTAATCCTAGCACTTTGGGAGGCCAAGGTGGGTGGATCACCTATGTCAGGAGTTTGAGACCAGCTTGGCCAACATGGCCACTGGTCTTTACTAAAAATACAAAAATTTGCCAGGCATGGTGGTGGGCACCTGTAATCCCAGCTACTCGGGAGCCTGAGACGGGAGAAACGCTTGAACCTGGGAGGCAGAGGTTGCAGTGAGCCGAGATCACGCCACTGCACTCTAGCCTGAGTGACAAGAGTGAGACTCCGTCTCAAAAAAAAAAAAAAAACAAAGAAAGAAAAAAAAGAAAAAGAATAGGCCGGGCGCAGTGGCTCGCTCCTATAATCCTAGCACTTTGGAAGGCCGAGGCGGGTGGATTACCTGAGGTCAGGAGTTCAAGACCAGCCTGGCCAACATGGTGAAACCCCGTCTCTACTAAAGATACAAAAATTAGCCATGCATGATGGCAGGTGCCTGTAATCCCACCTACTCAAGAGACTGAGACGGGAGAATAGCTTGAACATGGGAGACAGTGATTACAGTGAACCGAGATCTCACAAACGCACTCCAGCCTGGGTGGCTGAAAGAGACTCTGTCTCAAAAAAAAAGAAAAAAAAAAAAAAAGAAGAATGGGTTCTAAAGTGAGATTGTTACTGGAAAGGGGTCCATATCCAGACCCCAAAAGAGGGTTTTTGGGTCTCACGCAAGAAAGAATTCAGGGCAAGTCCATAGAGTAAAGTGAAAGCAAGTTTATTAGGAAAGTAAAGGAATAAAAGAATGGCCACTCCATAGACAGAGCAGCCCAAGGGACTGCTGGTTGCCCATTTTTATGGTTATTTCTTGACTATATGCTAAACAAGGGGAGGATCTCATGCCTCCCATTTTTAGGCCAATAGGGTAACTTCCTGACGTTGCCATCTCATTTGTAAACTGTCATGGCACTGGTAGGAGTGTGGTAGAGGATGATCAGAGGTCACTCTCATTGCCATCTTGGTTTTGGTGGGGTTTGGCCAGTGTCTTTACTGCAACCTATTTTATCAGCAATGTCTTTTTGACCAGTATCTTGTGCCGACCTCCTCTCATCCTGTGACTAAGAATGTCTTAACCTCCTGGGAATGCAGCCCAGCAGATCTTAGCTTTATTTTATCCAGCCCCTACTCAAGGTGGAGTGGCTCTGGTTCAAATGCCTCTGACAAGATGAAGTAGGAAAGATGGATGCTCAAGAATATAGACTTGACTTCAGTCAGACAAGGCCATTCCCTGCTTAAAGCACACCTTCTACTTGGGCATCTTCATGTAGCTCTTCCCATTTCTCCTAAAAGGAGTCCTCTTGTCCTCCTCCCCCTTTCTAAGATTCCCCTTTTCAAGATCTAGTTCAAATTCTTCTTTTGCGAAGCCTTCCCAGCCATCGTGGGGAAGAACTCCTTCAAGTCTCCCTCCTTCTTCTAAACTCCTTTGCATCTTACTGTTCACAACATTCACAACATTTGGCCGTGAATTGGTTTGATACAATTTAAGAAAGTAACTCCAAAGTCTGATTTATTTGGTCTACAAAAGCCACCCTTTCCTTTAGTGCTTACAATTACTAGAGTCTAAGCCCCATCGTGATCAGCCACTGCAACTTTAGAAGTTTTCTGGATCCCCTCACATGTAACCCTCAGAGAACGCTTACATTTCCTGCAGATCCCTGCTGGTTCTGGGGTTCTGCTGGTCACTTCTGGCCATCTTGTGATGAGCTTCTCCAACTGCTCCTGATTTCCCCGCCCCTCCTCATACCAGGTGCAGACCTACCAAAACCAAGATGGCAATGAGAGTGACCTCTGATCATCCTCACTACTACCCTCTTACCAGTGCCATGACATTATCTGCCGGGTATGTCAGGCCAGCTGTAACACCTGTTTCATTGAAAGTTCTGGAATACCAGGAGGGGATTGTGTAGGAAAGAGGGAAAAAATATCCATTGAATGAGATATAGGAGATTATTGTTCTTAAAGTCCACCAGCCATTCACCTGGACAGGGTATTTTGTTTTTTCTCTCCCACTGCTCATTCCTCCTTCTGCTGCCACATTATCATGAGACTTATCTTCTGCCGTAGAGTGTCTTTGCTCATGTCTGTCACTGGTCCATTTGCTACGACCCCCCTGCCAGGTGCTGGACCCTGATCAGGAGGCCCAGTGAGAAGGGAAAACCTCATGGCGGCCCCAGACTCACTTCTCAAGACACATTCTAACCTGTAGAGATGGATCTCTTCTCACAGTTCAGGCCATCCCAACGTCATGAAGGTGAGCTGTGTAGCTCAGCGTGGTCTTAAGCTCCTGAGAATATGATTTTGGCTTTACTGCCATAAAGTCATTGCAGTGTTTCTTAAAAACAAACAAACAAACAAGTCTCCTCCAGAAGTGGAATCAGAAAATTGCTGGTAATCTAAAAAACAACTTTCCCTGGCTTCTTGACATTACATTTTCAAAAATATAGATGCTTAATCTCATTAAAACAGTCTAGTACATATTTTTCTCCCTTAAATATGTTTTATGACATCTTACAAAAATTAGCAGTCTCGTAAAACATCAAGGAGGAGAACGGTAGTGCCATCCAAGGGATGGCCTGGGCCCTGTCTCTGTCTTTGAAGGCTCACAGTCTGGGACTGGGTGGGTTGTGTTTTGAGGAGTCAATAACGAAATGTTCTCAAGAGTGACATATTATTAATTTGGATGAGAAAAAAGACTGTTAGACCAAAATACTCTTCCCAGTGTATTCACAACTCAGCCCTCTTTCTCTTAGTCTGAACCTTGCTGAGATTCCTTTGACCCTTTGGAAAAGAAAAGTGTCATATTTCATCTCAGTCAGTGGATGTTTAGTCTGGAGAAGTCTCGGGAAGCAAGCAGTACTTTGGCGGGGAAAAACTGTTCCCCAGTCAGTCTGCCCATCAGGGAATAGGCAGTGGTTTCTGCTGGATGAGCCCAAAGTTATCCAAAAAAGCAGGGACAGCCACTCCTGGATAAATACCTTCCTGGAATGGAGCTACCCGGGAACTAGGAGGCAATGTCAACAATGAGGTGTGCTTCCCTCCTCTTCCACCAGGAGTCTGCCAGGAGCTGTGAGGAAGGCACTGTGAACACTGCAAAAGGTTAGAGATGCCCAAGAGGTGCTGTCAGTAAGTGCTGGGGTACTTGCTAAGAATTTAGAAATGAGGGATATGGATGGTTCCAACTAAGAGGCTCTTAACCTTTTCTGGGTCACAAAGTCATTTGAGAATTTGACTCTTCCCACCTCCCTTTCAATCTATGTAGACACACAATTTTTTTTCTTTTTTTTTTGAGACAGAGTTTTTCTCTTGCTGCCCAGGCTAGAGGGCAATGGCGTGATCTCAGCTCACTGCAACCTCCACCTCCAGGGTTCAAGCGATTCTCCTGCCTTAGCCTCCCGAGTAGCTGGGATTACAGGCATGGGCCACCACGCCCGGCTAATTTTGTATTTTTAGTAGAGACGGGATTTCTCCATGTTGGTCAAGCTGGTCTCAAACTTGACCTCAGGTGGTCTGCCTGCCTCAGCCTCCCAAAGTGCTGGGATTACAGGCATGAGCCCCCATGCCCGGCCTTTTTGTATAATTGAAGAACAATTCTGAAACTGGAACACTCTGAAGCTTCTGCTCTAGACTATAAATGCCTGGAGGGCAAGGACTGGATTTGTTCTCTAATGTGTTCCAGCATCTACCAAAAGTGCCTAAGATATAGGAAGTGTCAGTGAATGTTTATTAAGTGATAAGATGCAGATGTGCCTGTCAGCCTCTGCAGAGGCCAGGCTGAGGTGTGCAAATGCCAGCAGCATCAATGCCTTGAGGTGCTTTGAGGCTGGCAGTGCTTGCATCCCTGGCACTATTCTTCTTCTTCTTTTTTTTTTTTTTTTTTTTTTTTTTGAGATGAAGTTTCACTCTCGTTGCTCAGGCTGGAGAGCAATGGTGCAATATCGGCTCACTGCAACCTCTGCCTCCTGGGTTCAAGCAATTCTCCTGCATCAGCCTCCTGAGTAGCTGGGATTACAGGCACGCACCACCATGCCTGGCTAATTTTTGTATTTTTAGTAGAGATGGAGTTTCACCATGTTGGCCAGGCTGGTCTTGAACTTCTGACCTCAAGTGATCCACCCTTCTCGGCCTCCCAAAGTGCTGGGATTACAGGCATGAGCCACTGCACCCAGCCCGGCTCTGTTCTTCTTGACATTTAAGGCCAGGGCTGATGGAATGTGAAACCTTCACTCTCCTAACCCACTGGTCCTGACCTAATCTAGTGAACTGAAGTCCAGGACACAGGTATCGACCTAAAGGACAAAAACTGAGACAAAATTAATAAAAGTAGGGAGTTTACTTGGGCCAGATTTGAGGACTACAATTTGGGTGCAGAGATTCAGGTTGCCTTGACTATATGCTGAGATTAGTTAGCAGCAGTTACATGTGAGTTTTTAAAGAAGAGGCAGTTCCTAAGTTATTTGCCAAGAAGTTACATCAAAGTAACATAAGCTATTAACTAGCTATACATTGTTCTTTGTATCACAAGTGCCAGGAACGTGAAGATAATGGGCAAGGCCGCTAGTCAAGACCCAAACACCTTTAAACACTTGCCCATGGTCATGGGGATGGTGGGGGACAGTGGGCACGACCGAGGTCCCACACTCTTGTCTCCCTGGGTCTGATAAATTTTGCATGCCTCACAGAGCTCAGGCTGCTTTCAGCTATTTTTCTTTTCTTACAGGGAAGAGATGAGGAATGACACTTTGAAGGTTCTTGCATTGCTACTCAACATTTGCAGTGACTTTGATATCAATGTCTCCTAAATGCCTCTCTGAATTCAGCCATTCAGCTGTGCTGTGCTGCTTTTACGGAGCAACTTTGGTCTACCGTGTTCCAGGAGGGTGCTTGGTAGATGTTAGGGGCTGAGTCACCACAATAGCTGGTCTTGGTCACCTCAAGGGTCTCCGCCACCACCAGTGAAGGAGCCAGGGGCCACCATTGCCATTGCCACTTCTAGAAACCACAGGCCTGCTGTTAACTATGCTGTGAGTTCAGACAGGTATGGGACCTTAGAGTAAAATGGACTGTGTCCCAAAGTATTAGCGGCACTCATGAAAGAGGTCCACCAATATCACTGCCCACACACTCACTGATTCTCTACACTGCCAGGATGGCAGACACACATTGTACTTAAGGAGCTGTGTCTGAGCACAGCTCACCCGTTCAGAGTCCTTCTACCTTGTGGTGAGCTCCCTCTTAGGGTCTCCATAATCCTTTCCTGTAGCCTAACTTCAGACTATGGGCACTTGCATACATCAGGCCTATTTTTATGTCCTTGAATCTAAATGAGAATCAAAGTTCTAGTCTCTTTTTACCCCTGGGAGAATCCTAATTTTTAATGTAATTTGGTATATGCAAATAGATATAAAAAGGGACTCTTCTTATCTCTATTTGCTGTGGAAATAGAGGCACTAATGTAAGCAGATACTCTGAAGGGTGGGTTCAGGAAGCATGCCAGTGGTGCCAGCCTGGGGATGAATGTTGTCTGCTCTTCTCAGCCACACTGGAACCCCAACTCTTGCCTAGCCAAAATATGCTGCTAGTCTTGCCTAGTAATAGACACTTAGTCTTAATTTTTTTTTTTTTTTCCAAGGACTTTTCCTTCACTGTCATGCTTCATAACCTTTTCCTAGTTTTTGGACTGCTGACACACCTACATCTTGGATTTCTCCTCCCCTGCTTGCTAATCCTGTACCATTGGCTTTCTGTTGGTTTGCTTTCTTACTACTGTTTCTCTTGTTCCCAGTGGTGACTCCTTCTCCTGCCTTTTAACTGAAGGCTTTCACCGAGGCTTTATTCCCATTTTTTGAGATGAGGGCTCACCATGTTGCCCAGGCTGGTCTCAAACTCCTGGGCTCAAGGGATCCTCCGGGCGCAGTCTCCTCAGTAGCTCGGATTACAGGCATGAACAACAGCACCCAGCCCTTTTTTTCCTTTTCTACATAGACTTCTCCAGAGTATTAGGTTTCCTATCTATTTGCTTACTTACTCACCCACTCCTTATTCACTTTTTTATTGAGTTTCTCTCATGTCTCTGTTATGATATTGGGCGTAGGGAGTACCAAGATGAATAAAACCTAGTTTCTACCTTCAGGGAGTCATATAAACAGATAAGGCATAGTCTGACCCAGTACCTGGCTCTTTCAACTCGTAGTCTAGTAGTCAACTCATTGCCCTCTATTGAAAGGCTAAGGCTTGATTTTAATCTCCCATCTTCCATGAATCCTGTGCCTGGGCCACTAGCTTTCATTGATTTTCTTCTCTATACTGCTCTGATCAAGAGAGCTGGAGTTTTTACCTTCAAAGTTTTGTTACCTTGGGTGATTCATTTGACCTGTGTTAGACTTAACATCCTACTGTGACATGAGGAGGTTATAGCACTAGGGTTCTTCCATCTTCAAAATTCTATTTCTATGATCATAAACAATTGTGGGGAGGGGGAGATGGCTAATATAAAACATCAATTATATAGTGAAACCAGTACTAAAAAAAAAACCAACTTATGAGTGACATCCTCATGAAAGTTGCTAGTACATGATACAATTGTTGTTTGGGCCTAAAAAATATTCATTCTTGTCACCTATTATAATTAGCCAGTTGCCAGACCCATTACTATGCTCAAGTAAGGGAAGGCAGGCATGGGAGTGGCTGGAGTTAAAACAGAATAAGGTCAGCAGCCTTAAACTTTCTGGAAGTATTGTCCTTGTATAGAAATTGTCCTAAGGTCATTGACCTTTGTAGTGAATTTGTGCCTTAATCTATAAATTTATAAATATCATTTATGTTAAATAAATTTCTGTAGAGCAAAAGTTTGTTTGGATCTTAACAATAACTTTCTGATTAGAAATGTGATGTATAAACACTATTTTCTTACTCATTGATACTTTGAATTTAAAAAACAGAGGCTTACTCAAGCTAGTTGACTAAAGTGGTGTGTGTGCGCGCGTGTGTAAGTGTATGTGTGTGTGTGTATGTGTAAGATTGTAGAAAGAATACAAAGATTGTAGAAAGAATAGAAAGAATCAGGCAGTCTCTCATGGTCATCCAAGAACAGAAACAAGGCACACAGGGATTGGAACAAGAAAGTCAGCAGCTCAGGCTGCCGCCACCCTTTCTGGTGGGCCCATGTTGCCTCAGTTATTACTTGTCTCTGAGTGTAAGCTACTGTTACACTTCTCTTGGAAACAAGGTCTCTCTTATCACTGATGGTTTATTTGCTCCCCTGTGACTTCAGCTTAGGAATCGCTTTGGTTTGCTATGGCATCTACTCCAGCCCCAACTCTACACAACTTTTCAGAAAAGTACACCAGCATCTTACTAATTAGTCTCTGTGTTCGTTAGAGTTCTTATAACTGCAGAAGACCATAATTCAAATGAACTTAAGAAAAGCAGAGAATTTTTTGGCTTGGCTTGTACAATCAGAAAGGATATTGTTGGCAGGCCTCAGGCATGACTGATCCAGTCATACACAACACTGTCCAAATTCTATCTCTGTCTGTTAGCTGCATTTCCATAGATATGTGGTCCTCATGAATCCAGACAGCAGAAAGGCTCTCTCCGTGCAGCAGTGGAAGGGTGAGGCTGGGTATGGCTACTGGCAGCTCAGGGTTACGTCATCACAGTTTTAGAGCCCAGAGGAGAGAGCTTTTCCTAACTCTGCTCCGGCATGCGGATTCTAAAGGAGGGATTCCTGGCCTGCCTTGGGTTGGATGGTCACTCTTTGGATCAGTCACTGTGGCTGGGTGATGGATATTATAATAGACTGTGTTCCCTTTCCTGAACTTTGGCTTTATATTGTGATATTATATAGTCCCATTAGAATCACATGATTTGTGGAATGGGGAAGGAGCTGCTTCCCAAAAGGGAATGAGGTAGTGGTTAGTAGAAGAAAATAAGAAAGAATGTTTAAAACAACAGGTATCTACCATAGTTTCTGTACCTCTTAGTTCAATTTCTTGAGGAAATCTGCCACATTTATCCTGGCCTTTGGCTTAGTTTCTCCTGGGCTGTTTGCTTACCTGTGACCCAGTCAGATAGGTGGCCAACTCATATGTACGAACGCTGCAGTTCGGGCTGTGGGTGGGGAACACAATGATTGACTGATCTACTACAATAATGTGAAAATAAGAAAGAATAGATCCCAGTATGCAGAAATAACCACAATTAATATTTTAGTTAATATACTTATATTCTTTTATCTATGCATTAATGTGTGTCTTTAAAAAATGGGATCTGCCGGGTGTGGTGGCTCACACTTGTAATCCTAGCCCTTTGGGAGGCCGAGGCAGGTGGATCACTTGAGGTCAGGAGTTTGAGACCAGCCTGGCCAACATGACTAAACCTCCTCTCTACTAAAAATACAAAAATTAACCGGGCATAGTGGTCCATGCCTGTGCTCCCAGCAACTCAAGAGGCTGAGGCATGAGAATCACTTGACCCTAGGAGGCAGAGGTTGCAGTGAGCTGAGCTGGTGCCACTGCACTCCAACCTGGGCGACAGAGCGACACTCAATCTCAAAAAAAAGAGAGGCTGAGTGCGGTGGCTCACACCTGTAATACCAGCACTTTGGGAGGCCAAGGTGGGCTGATCACCTGAGGTTGGGAGTTCGAGACCAGTTCTCCAGAGATGGAGAAACCCTGTTTCTACTAAAAATACAAAATTAGTCAGGTGTGGTGGCACATGCCTGTAATCCCAGCTACTCGGGAGGCAGAGGCAGGAGAATCGCTTGAACCCGGGAGGCGGAGGTTGCAGTGAGCCGCGATCATGCCATTGCACTCCAGCCTGGGCAACAAGAGCGAAACTCTGTCTCAAAAAAAAAAGCAAAAGACAAAGAAAAGGATAATACCATGTATACTATTTTGCAACACTCTCTTTTTACTTCAATATCTGTTTTTCTACAATGTTTGTGACTTGAACTAGGGTAATGGGGATGGTGATAAGTGGTTGGATTTGACATATGTGTAAAGGTGGAGCCAATGGGATTTGCTAATGAATTGGGTATGAGATGTGAGAAAAAGAAATGTCGACATTGTTAGATAGTATTGCTTATTCATGGGGGTATATGATGTGAGATTGAAATTAGAAACTTTTTGGACTAAAATTCATATATACTGAGCAACTTTTGCTTTTCCAGTTTAGGCATTATGGGGATTCCAAAATAATTCTATGGAAAAAATCCCTGTTCCCAAGGAACTTAAAAATCTGCCCAGAGGCTAAATAACCACAAATGAAATGATGAAATACATGGCAATAAAAATGAGTCACACACCACAGCATGATTGAATTTCAAAACTATAAGCTTGAGCAAAAGATGTCAGACACAAAACGAGACCTACTAGATGATTTCATTTATATGAATTTCCAAAACAGGCAAAACTAATCCATGGTGTTAGAAATCAGGATAATGGTTACCATTGGGATGTGGGGAGGGAGCTTGAGAAGGATTTCTGGGGTGCTAGTACCATTCTCTTTCTTCACCAGGGTGATGGTTACGTGAGTGTGTTCACTTTATTGAGAATTCATTGAGCTTATGATTTGTATACTTTTCTATACATGTGTTATCTTTAAATTAAAAAAGGTTAAAAACGCTCCAGTTCTACACTGTGGATTCCTGATTCCAAGTGCAAGAAAAGGATATCTAAAGAGGGAGAACCCAGCTTAGGCTTGAGGAAAAGGGACAAGAGTAGGGCCTAGAGACCAGGTGGTGGAGAAGATGGTCCCAATGGTAAGACACTTGGGGCCTGAGTGTGAAGTCAGAAAGTGAGGGCCAGCGTGGGGCACACTGAATAGAGTGACTCAACTGAAGTGAGAGATGCGCAGGTGATGTGTAAGATGGGAGCTGAGGCTGGGAGGTAATTCAGGGGAAACGGGTTAGAGGGTCTTGAGTGCCAGGCTATGCAGTGTGGGGCGTTTTCTTTAACATAGTGCAAGGTTACTGAAGCTGTGGCATATTGATCACAGTGTATTAGGATGTTGAAGAGGAGGGTCCTGGGTAAATGGAGTGGTAGGGGTGGATGGAACTGTCACAGTGGGGCTGGAGAGGGGGTGAATGGAGGACTGTACGTTGTGAGGCTGAGATAGACCTGGGGCATTGATCTTGGCTAGTATTCTGCTCTCAGTTCTTGCTAGTGTAGATGTTTGGGTTTGCATCCTTTCCTAAGTGGGCCTCAGGGGCATCAGACTCAGGCCTGCTGTGCAGGAACAGCTTTGTAATGTGCCCCCGAGGATTGTCCCATGTCTGGATCCTTCTCAGAAAGTGCATGCTCTCACCTGAGCCAATCCCACCCCATCCCGCCCAAGTGGGGTCCAAACATAGGACTCTTCTAGAGTACGCCCCTTTCAGCCCTGACAGTGCAGAGTCTGTTTGCAGCAACGCAAGCCTCAGCGCCCAGCACGGAAGCCCAGGGCAGCTATGTGGGCAGGATATGCTGGGGGCCAGCCCCCTCTACCTAATTTAGGCAAATGTGAGTATTTCTCAATCCTCCCGCTGAACCCCTTCCAGCTTACTGACTCCTCTGTAGAGTGCAGATGGTGGAGGATAGGAAGTAATTTCTTCATTTCCAGGAATCCTGGGCAACCGAAATTCCCATGTAGAGAAGCATCTTCCCTTTGTCTTCACACTTTGTAGCCAACCAGATATGCTGTCCAAGGAGAGAGTAGTTGATTAAGGCAGAAGCATGGGCCTGATGAGATGTATTCCAGAGCCAGAAGGAACAGTATTCTTCCCTCTAGGGTGGGATGATCAATATCTCAGTAGGGACAGGGAAGATAAGGTTTGTTCTTTTCCACTATTGCAGAATAGGAGAGGTTCTAGAAAATAACAGCAATACCTGATACGGTGTTTTATGATTTCACACATCATGTGAATTATACATTGGTTCTTCACAATCCTTGGCAATGATCCATCATATGAATTATCTTATTTTCCATTTTGTGTTTCTCAACCAGGTTGTGAGAAAGATGAGGAAAAGAGCATTACCACTGCTTGTCACATGAGGATTCATGTGCGGATAATATGAAAGGGAGGCAATTTTTCCAGTCTCAAGAATGGTAAAAGGCACAGGTGGGACTTGAACCCAGACTCTTGGCTTCACGTCCAGAGTTTTCTCTATGCACCAGCTACCCCTCAGCAGGATGTGACTATCCTGTAGTAACCCTAGAGGAAGTTTAGTCCTTGGGATGCTTGGCCTGCCAGTCTCTGAAAAAAATATGATGGGGATGGTGGTGGTTGTAGTGCATGTTGGGTTGAGGGGACAGAAGAATAAGCAGGTTGATGGTTTTTGTCCATCAGGTAACACAGTGTTTCTTTTCCCATTTTCTCTGGAATCAAGAAGCAACCAGAAGATTGGACTGAGCAGAAGACTGGAGAGGGTGCAGGAAAGATGGTAGCAGGAGAGGGGAACAAAGCACCATCCAGGAGCTTAGTGGAGAGTGCTCCTTTTCTCTCCCCAACTGGATCAGATTGTGTAGACAGTCTGGGAGGTGCAGCTGGTCAATGCTTAACCCAAGGTGACTTCCTCACACACTCAGGATTAGGGCCAGAGGATTTGTAGACCTCTCCATGCTGGAATGGATGCCATACCTTGTAACTTCCTCAGCAGTGTAAAACATCCAACAGGTACCTTCCAGCTGTCTGCAACACGAGTGCACACTCGTCGGGCAAGAGGTCACAGCTAGGGCAACAATCCACATGAGTTGGGAAGGGCTCATTTCCCCTGTCAAACATTGCTGCTCTCATATGGAATGCACTGGGGCTTTTTGGTCAAGATAATTACTGTGGAAGATCCTAGGTGGCAGCAAAGCCAGAGTGAACAGACTGAGCCATGGAGGTGGTACAAGGCGACCCCAGCCGAGGTTAGTGCAGACCAACCATTTGGCATTTGGGGGCTGGCTGGGAGCAGCAGTTCTTGTTACAATCTAAGGTGTGTATCTTTGCCTTCAGTAAGCTTCTTGATATTTCTGAAGTGAAGAAATGACTTTCCAGTGGGTGCAGTGGCGCCTTATGCAAAGATGTATTTTGAGAGTTAAATGAATTAAGTCTTCATCCCTTATCTTACCATTTCCCGATTTGGTGACCAAGTCCAAATTCATCCTCCATACTATTCTAGATTTTATAGACTCTGCATATATCTACATTTAGTAATTGCTCGATCTCTCTCTCTCTCTCTCTCTCTCTCTCTCTCTCTCTCTGTGTGTGTGTGTGTGTGTGTGTGTGTCTGCCATGCCAGCCAGCGGTCAGGGCTTCTTCTTGGGGCTGTGGCCTTTCCTCCTGTTACATTGGTTCTTTAAGATCCTTGGCAATGATCCATGCTACAATGTAGATGAACCTTAAAAAATATTACAGTAAGTGGCTCATACCTGTAATCTCAGCACTTTGGGATGCTGAGACAGGAAGATAGCTTGAGCCCAGGAGTTTGAGACCAGCCTGGGCAACATGGCAAAACCCCTATCACTATAAAAAATACAAAAATTATCCGGGCATGGTGACGTGTGCCTGTAGTCCCAGGTACTTGGGAACCTGAGGTGGGAGGATCACTTGAGCCTGGGAGGCCGAGGTTGTAGTGAGTTATGATTGCACCACTGCACTCCAGCCTGGGTGACAGAGTGAGACCCTGTCTCAAAAAATAAAAAAAGTAAAATTATTTTCTAATTAAAAAAAAAAATTAGGCCGGGCGTGGTGGCTCACGCCTGTAATCCCAGCACTTTGGGAGGCAGAGGTGGATGGATCACCTGAGGTCAGGAGGTCGAGACCAACATGGTGAAACCCTGTCTCTACTGAAAATACAAAGATTTGCTGGGTGTGGTGGCAGATGCCTGTAATCCCAGCTACTTGGGAGGCCGAGGCTGGAGAATCGCTTGAATCCAGAGGCAGAGGTTGCAGTGACCAGAGATTGCGTCATTGCACTCCAGCCTGGGTGACAAGAGTGAAACTGCATCTCAAAAAAAAAAAAAAAATTAGCCAGGTGTGGTGGTGTGCACCTGTAGTCCTAGCTACTTGGGGGCTGAGGCAGGAGGATCGCTTGAGCCCAGGAGTTTGGGGCTGCAGCGAGCTGTCATCATGCCGCTGCACTCCAGCCTCGCTGACAGAGCAGGACCCTGTATCTAAAAAAACCTTCAAAATAAAAATAAAGAAAATATTACAGTAAGTGAAAGAAGCTAGACACACATATGGTATGATTCATTTATATGAAATGTCCAGAATAGGCAAGTCTGTAGTCAGAAAGTAGAAAAACAGTTTCCAGGGAATGGAGGAGGGATCATTAAAATATCCTTAAATCTGCTGGGTATGGTGGCTCACGCCTGTAATCCCAGCACTTTGGGAGGTCAAGGTGGGCAGATCATGAGTTCAGGAGTTCGAGACCAGCCTGACTAATATGATGAAACCCTGTCTCTACTAAAAATATAAAAATTAGCCGGGAGTGGTGGCAGGCACTCAGGTGGCTGAGGCAGGAGAATCGCTTGAACTCGGCAGGTGGAGGTAGCAGTGAACTGAGATCATGCCACTGCACTCCAGCTTGGGTGACAGAGTGAGACTCTATCTCAAAAAAAATATATATATATTCTTAAGTTGATTGTGGTGTTGGACACACAGGTTTGTGAATACACTAAAAGCTATTGAATTGTATACTTTAAATGGGTGGAATGTATGGTACTTGAATTACATCTCAGTAAAGCTGTTAAAAAGGAAAAGATCCTTGGCAATGCAAATGTGGCGAGTTGTTTGGAGAGACTGTCCATGTGCCAAGGCTACAGGAAGGTAGGGCAGCTCGTGAGGACAGGTTCTATGCAGGAGTGGCTGATACTCTGACTCAGCTTAGATAGGCAGAGGTCAACTCAGTCCTCAGGATTTCTGCAGTCCTCTTCCTTTACTAGATTATTCTTGTTTTTCCAAGTCCAATCCATATTCTTCTTAGTCACTGGTAATTACGTGGCCTCTACTATCCAGAGTCCCTCCTAGAAATCTAAGCCCTATTTGACCTTGTCCCTGGAATCTATCAGTTTTCCTGGTAGTTAGTTTGCTTTCCAGACTAATGGCCCAGGACAAATAGCCATGAAAAAACTTTGCCATCCCTTAATTTTTCCTCTGTTTCTGTGATTTCCCTGAAATCAGGTTTCTTCACATCTCTTTTAGACCGATCTTTCTTTCTTTCTTTCTTTCTTTCTCCTCTCTCTTTCTCTCTTTCTCTCTTTCTCTCTTTCTCTCTTTCTCTCTTTCTCTCTTTCTTTCTTTCTTTCTTTCTTTCTTGATGGAGTCTCCCGAGTAGCTGGGACTACAGGCGCCCGCCACCTCACCCGGCTAGTTTTTTGTATTTTTTAGTAGAGACGGGGTTTCACCGGGTTATCCAGGATGGTCTCGATCTCTTGACCTTGTGATCCACCCGTCTCGGCCTCCCAAAGTGCTGGGATTACAGGCTTGAGCCACCGCGCCTGGCCCCTTCCTTCCTTCCTTCCTTCCTTCCTTTCTTCCTTCCTTTCTTTTTCTTTCTTTCTTTTTTTCTTTCTCTCTCTTTCTTTTCTTTCTTTCTCTCTCTTTCCTTCCTCCCTCCCTCCCACCTTTCCTTCCCCTCATTCCGTTCCCTTCCTTTCTCCTTTTCATCCCTCCCTCCCTCCCTCCCTCCCTCTCTCTTTTCCCTCCCTCCCCCTCTCCCCCTTCTCTATACATACTCTTGTTTGTCTCCTGGGGCATATGTGCAAGTTTCTCTACCTAGGAGTAGAATTATTGGGTGACAGAGTATGTGAATGTTCATCTTTACAAGGTCATGACAAATTATTTTCCAAAGCAGTTATGTAAGTTTACACTCCCACTAGCAGTGTAAACTTTTTAAGGCTCTACATCCTCGTCAACACTTGTTATTGTCATATTTTTGCTTCTTGACAATATAGTGGATATAAAATTGTATCTTGCTAGTGTCTTAATTTGTATTTCCCTAATTACTAATGAGATCAAGCATCTTTTTGTACATTTATTAGCTATGTTTCTTTCCTCTTTAATGGAGTTCAGGTAGCATGTTTGGCCCATCTTTCTATTGGATTGCTTATCTGTTTCTTACTGCGTTGTATGCATCAAAATATTAATTACGTGAGTACTAAAGTTTGTCCATTATCTGTGGCATAAATATGTTCTTCCTGTTTGTGGTTTTCCTTTAACTTTATTTGAAGGATCTTTTAATAAATAGAAATTCTTCATTTTAACGTAGCTTAATTTATTAATATTTTCTTTTCTGTTTAGCACTATTTTGGGTCTTATTTAGTAGATTCTTTTCTACTCTGAGGCCCAAACAACATTCTTCTAGCTTTTCTTCTAAAAGTTTTGATTTTTACATGTAAGTGTTTTGTCCATCTGGAGTGGATGTTAGTGTCTGACATGAGATTGGAAATCAATTTTACTTTTTCCCCTGAGGACAAGCATCAGTACCAGCTTCTTTCACTTCTGACACATATCACTGCTCCACATCTGTGTGGGTCTGTTTCTTGGCTCTGTATGTTGTTCCATGGGTCATTTTTATGTATATTTGTGCCAATACCATCTTGCCTTAATCATTCCAATTTTATAAGTCTTGATATCTGCCAACGCGAGCCCCTTCCCTAACTTTCTTCTTCAGCAATGTCTTCTTGGCTACTCTAGGGCCTTTGCTAATTTACATCTCTCCCCCAAAATGGCATCACAATGGTGTCAGTACAAGTTTATAACTTGTTTTAAAAACACTTTTAAAACCTAATAATAATAAATAAATAATGCTTAAAATAATGCTTTAAAACTTAATCATACATTTTGAATGTTTTGTCATTTATATGTTACTGTAAAATGTAATTTTTCATGGCTACATAATGTATTATTTCTTAAAGGTACCATAATTTGTTTATTTCATCCCCCATTTCTGGATATTAAAGTTGTTGCCAAATTTTCATTATTGTAAAAAATTCTGTGGTGAATATTCTTGTGGCAAAATCTTTTTAACATATCCATGACTACTTCCTCAGGATGGAAGTACAATTTCTGAATTAAGAATTTGCTTAATTTTAAGGTTTTCGATACACATCGCTAAATTATCTTTTGGAAAGTTCGTATGAACTCTGTGACAGTGTAGGTCTCAGGACACCCTCATTAACAGTGTACATTATTATCTTCAAAAACCTTGTCCATTTTGATAGGCAAATAATTGAAAGCCAAGCTAAACTTGGATTACATGTCTAACTGGCAGTCCTCATGTTCTATGTTCATATTTTTCTAGTGAGCACCATGGGGTTTCATACACTGAACACTCTCCTAAGTGTTACCTCCCTTTGTTCTGTTAGAAGAATTGAGCCAGGCCCACCAGGCCCGTGGGGAACTGGACTGCAGCAGTGACTGAGTTTGTTCTGCTGGGGTTTTCCCTGAGCAGGGAGGCGGAGCTGCTGTTCCCGGTGCTCCTGCTGCCCACGTTCCTGCTGACTCTTCTGGGGAACCTGCTCATCATCTCCACTGTGCTGTCCTGCTCCCGCCTCCACACCCCCATGTACTTTTTCTTGTGCAACCTCTCTATCCTGGACATCGTCTTCACCTCAGTCATCTCTCCAAAAGTGTTGGCCAACTTAGGATCTGGAGATAAAACCATCTCCTTTGCCGGATGTATCATCCAGTGCTATTTCTACTTTTCGTTGGGCACAGTTGAGTTCCTCCTGCTGACAGTCATGTCCTATGACCGCTATGCCACCATCTGCTCCCCTCTGAGGTACCCCGCCATCATGAGACCTCCTGTCTGCATTGAGACCGTTGTGTTCTCTTGGGTGGGAGGCTTCCTGTCTGTGCTCTTTCCAACCATCCTCATCTCCCAGCTACCCTTCTGTGGCTCCAACATCATTAACCACTTCTTCTGTGACGGTGGACCCTTGCTGGCCCTGGCCTGTGCAGACACCACTGCCATCGAGCTGATGGATTTTATGCTTTCTTCCATGGTCATCCTCTGCTGCATAGTCCTCGCGGCCTATTCCTCTACATACATCATCTTGACAATAGTGCCCATTCCTTCTGCAAGTGGAAGGAAGAAGGCCTTTAATACCTGCGCTTCCCACCTGACCATAGTCATCATTTCTAGTGGTATCACTGTGTGTATCTTTGTGACTCCCTCCCCGAAAGAATATCTGGAGATCAACAAGATCCCTTCAGTTCTGAGCAGTGTGATGACTCCATTCCTCAATCCCTTTATATGTACTCTGAGGAATGACGCCATGCAGGGAGACCTCAGGGATACGTGCGTCAGGGTTTGAGGAGTTTTAGAAAAGAGGATGAGGGCAGTGCTGAGGAGCAGATTGTCCTCCAACAAAGACCACCAAGGAGGGGCTTGCTCTTCTCCACCATGTATGTATTGTGTAAAGCTCCAGTGTTAGAAAGAGAGGAGCTGCCTTAGTGAAAGAGTGAGCTAGCTATAGTCTACAGTGGAAAGACTGACTGTGGAGACAGAGACTTGAACTCTGGCCTTGGTTTTAACTTTAATCTGTGACCGCAGCTGTGTCACCAGCCATTCTGACTCTCAGTACTCTCAGCTGAAGTGCAACAGGGCTGGACTTGATGATCTCTAAGACCTATCCACAATGAATATTGTAAGAATTGAAGGGCCATGCAGTCTATTTCCTCCTAAAGTCCTAACACGTTTGGCCCCACTTCTTTATGGATCCCGAACACAACTGTTCTATCAGCTTGACACAAAGTCCTTCCTGAACTTCTCTGCACGGACCCTCTTTCTTTCCATCCTCTGCAGGATCTTTTTAGAAATAACCTTCATTATTCTCTAATCCACTATCATATCCTGTAATCCATTTTTTTTCTTAGTGGGCATTTGCAATGATTGTGATGGGTGTATGTCATCTGTGTTATTTAATAATATTGCTTTCTGTAGTAGAACATGTTCATAATATCCAATATGCTTGTGTTCTTATGTAAGACATGGCCCTGTTCCCGTAGCCACTAATGATTGATCCATGGATGGATAATCTGACCGAAGGCATAACCCATCACCTGCAGGGATACTTACGCACCTAAGAGACTGGCCAATGACCTACGACCTGTGTGGCTTGGCTGGACCAGATGAGCTGTGCAAACAGATAACCACTTTTTTGAGAAATTGAAGCAAAAACCACAGAGATTATTCCACACAAGGGCGATGTTTACCCTGGAAGCAGAAATAGGCTTGGCGGCTGGAGTGGCCACTTTGGTGCCAGGTACAAGCTGATGAGTAGTTAGAGGAAACCAGTCTGCCCCTCAGAGAGAATGGAGTTGATGTATAGAGAAAAACACAGAAGAGACAGATGAGAGCCCACTCAGTTGCAGAGGCACAACACAAAGAGCCCTCTTCTCTCATGGCTTCCTAGGCCTGGAGCTGGTAGAGTTTTGATTCCTCTTCCTGGATTTGATGTGTTTTGCCTGTACCTGTAAATCAAATCCCTTTTTATTGAGCCATCTTGAGAAGGTCTTAGATTCTTGTGACCAAAAAGCAGCTTGACTACAAAATTCATTATCTCTCCACCAAGCATAGCTTCTCCCCTTTTCTGGCTCCATACACCTGGAAAGAATCTGTTTTGGGCCAGGTGCGGTGGCTCAAGCCTCTAATCCCAGCACTTTGGGAGGCCGAGACGGGCGGATCACGAGGTCAGGAGATCGAGACCATCCTGGCTAACATGGTGAAACCCCATCTCTACTAAAAATAAAAAATCCAGTCGGGTGAGGTGGTGGGCGCCAGGGTCCCAGTTACATTGGGAGGCTGGGAGGCAGGAGAATGGCTCGGAACCTGAGGCAGTGGATGCAGTGAGCCTGAGTCGGCGCCACTGCACTCCAGCCTGGGTGAGTTAGCAGAGCGGTGACTCCATCTCAAAAAAAAAAAAAAGAAAATAAAAGAATCTGTTTTGTTTTGTTTTTGTTTGAGATGGAGTCTCATTGACACCCAGGATGGAAGCAGTGCCCACCCTCTGCCTCCTAGGTTCAAGTGATTCTCCTGCCTCAGCCTCCTGGGTAGCTGGGACCACAGGCACGTGCCACCATGCCCGGATAATTTTTGTATTTTTAGTAGAGATTGGGTTTCACTGTGTTAGCCAGGATGGTCTCGATCTCCTGACCTCATGATCCGCCCACCTCAGTCTCCCAAAGTGCTGGGATTACAGGCATGAGCCACTGCGCCCAGCCAAGAATGTGTTTTTAACTGCACTCCTAGTCTGAATTCTTGGTGCCCAAACACTGCCTGGGATGCTTAACTGGCCCCCCTCTGGGCCTATGGTTCAGCTCAGTGCAAACCAGCTTTTCTATGTCATCAGAATCTCTGAGGCTTAATTTCTTGTCCTGCTTGGCCACCAGTGCTGCAGCATCCAGTTTGCTAAATTAACCCCTATGCTCTGCGTGGAACTGGTCAGAAGGACATATGCATACCTCAGGAACTGCTGCAGAGTTCTGTGGACATAAATGAAGACCACTCAAATGAGCACAGATACCACTTATTCAGAGCTGGCTATATCAGGGGAGTCAGCCACCATCATTTGCCTTTGGCAGAGAGTCAAAGGCAGGCAGGTGAGTGGAAAGCTTCATAGAAAAAACAGGGACGGTCCGGGTATTCACTGACTGGAGGGTTTTGGCATGGGGAGCTGGAGGTGAGCTAACTAGAAGCAGGACATCTTAGGGGATTGGTTTGGGAAGCATATTTGGCTTTCTCTGATTGGTCTTGAATTGGAAAGAAGTGTGGAAGGGGAGGGGGCTTCAGAAATCAGGAAAGTGGGCAGTCACGAACAAGTCTTGTCCATTCTGGGCCAAGTGCTTCAGAGGTTTGGTTGTGGTTTGGCTTCCCTCGAGGGTCCCTTTGGAGTTTCTGAGTCAGAGTTCTGTTGTCATATATGATCTGGCTGTTGTCCACTTTTATATTCAGTCTCTCAGTTCTTACAACCTTGAAATTTCATATAACATTTTAAAGTCTAAGCAGAAGGACAGTCCTCCCAAAGTGGAAAACCAGATCCCGTGAGAACAGATGATGAAAGGTGAGCTCAGGTAAATGGAGCGTTGTTGGGGGTTTGCAGGCCAGGAATGGGAGCTGTAGAAACTGAGGATGTCTTGCATGTGCCAAAGACTCTGCTTCTTTGAGTGGACCCCAAGCCCCAAGATTTAGACTCTTTGGCTAGTAGGGCTTGTGAGGACACCTTGTGCCTCTAGAGGAAGCCCACTGTTACCGTACATCTGGCAAAGCAGTTAGACTGTGAGGCCCAGTCTTCTGTGGAGACTTCTATGAGTCTCTAGGATCAGATTAGGGGAGAGGAAGAAGCTAGACTTCGGTGTTTCCCTGTGTAGGACTCTGAGATGGCCTCAGAACCCATGCTCTCTCTATGTCTCCAGCAATGTTTCACTGAAAACATTTGGGGACTCATAGACTCTCTCAGAAGTCTTTCAAACCACTGACCAAAAGCTTCTAAGTTTGGATTTAAAACCAGCAACATACGTCCAAGTTTCCGCTGGTGAACCCTTAGCCTAGCAGTTCCATTCTCAGCCCACAGCAAACACTTCCTTCTTATAGGCCTTTCCATGCCTTGTGGGGTTGGTGTGTTTGTCTGTCTTTGTCAGGGGTGGCAAATACTTGAGTCTCACAGTACCAAATATGTTAGCCGTGGAAGGCATCTGAGCTACCAGAGACGAATCCATACGGGTGTGCAGCAACCTCAAGTCTTGCCTCCTCAGAAGAAAGAATTTGACTGAGGGGCATACGATGGAAAAAGAGACCATGGGAAGTTTCAGAACAGGGGTGGAAGTTTATTTTAAAAGGCTTTAGAACAGCAAAGAGAGGAAAGTATGCTTGGAAGAGACCCAAGCGGGCACCAAGGTAAAGTGCAGTGTGTAACCTTGATCCTAGGACTTTATAGGCTGGCCCCTTTCCCATGATTCTTCCCTTAGGGTGTGCTGCCTGCATGTGCAATGCCCCCCTTACTCTTGGGAAGTGAGCATACACAGCGTGTTTAGGAAGTTGTACCCATGCCCATCTGAGGCTTTCTTCCCTTTTCCGGTGGAGTGTCCCTGGAAGGTCATACTCCGCCATTTTGTCTCTTAATGTGCATGCCCAGAAAGTTGCTTCTTCCTGGCATCTGCATTCAATTAACACTTTAGTGCAACAGGTGTGAACCCTCAGGATAATGGCCTCTCCCTGGCTGCCAATTTATCACTTTTAGAGAGGCAATGTGACAAACGCCGAACCATCACCTGACATTCCCAGTGGGTGGGGGATAGCCCTCTCCTGCCCTGCTCATGCCTAACTACCTGTAACATCTTCCCCAAGAAATAGCAAATCCCTTTCAGTGCAGACGATTGGATGATATTAGTTTGGGGGTCTCCTACCCTTTCTCCCAGAAACCTACATCAGTGTTTCACACACCAGATATGCTAAGTATTTACTAAATAAAGTGAAAATATGTGCAGTTTAGCAAGAGTCCTTTTTGAAAATGTAAATTTTAGCTTGGATTTGGGTTGGAGTATTCCCACTAAATAAAGCAGTTCAGCCCCTTAGAAAGGAGGAAGAAGCCTGCAGGCACCGGGAGGACCCCCTGAGGGGCAGTGAGCATCAGGAAATGAAAATGGGTTCAGATACAGGGAAAGGGGCACGAGGGCAAAGTTCATCGGCTTGCACACTTTGCCTTAGCTGTCTGTATTTGCTCCCACTTCTACACTCATTCTAGTTCCAAGACCAAACGGGAGGTAGCTTCTGCTGTAAACTTCTTAGAAAACAGAGGCTTCAAGATGGCCAGTGGTCCAGTCCCAGAAAGTCTGGGGATTGGGGGAGCATGTCAAAGTGTCACAGACCTCTCTAGTCTATGACATGATTTTTATTCTTTAATATATCTGTGGCCTCCACAGCCTGCATCTGCCTGTGGCCTTCATTTACTCTCCCAGTGGCTCCAGAGAGTTTCTCCAGGATGCAGCTGGCAGAATCTAGGCGGCCGGGGGTGGCCTTGGCTTCTGAAGGTATGCAAGGGGGTCTGGCACTCTGTAACTGTTGGGAAATAGAATTAAAAACAAAATCTATCCCCAGCTCAGAAAACTGGCCCACACAGGTTGAAAAGAAATAAAACAGTTTTATTATTGAATAAGCATTGAACCAGAATATAATGCTCATCACAGGCAATCTTCTAAAAAGATTGCAAAGACAGAAATAAACGTCACCCTTTTATAAAGACATACTAATAAAATTAATTGCATACCTTTTCTCAAGATAAATAACTAATCCTCAAGTAAAAGGACTTGACAACCCCACTTGTCACACACAGTTTGTCCTCAGTTCACTTGGTAATTGGGGTGAATCATCTGTTCTATCTAATTGGCTTTATCCAAAGGAAAAATAAACTTTACATATCTTTGTAACAGGAGGTAATTTAGGAGCAAGAGGTTCTGAAGTTAGGTTCCTCCCCTCCCGCCAGGACTGGGAATAGAGGTGCTATCTTCCTTGATGATTCCAAAGAGATATTTCCCAGGTCCTTAAGAAAGACATTCCTGGGTTGTAATGCTGTTCAGAGGATTAGTTACCATTTAAAAAGATTTATTTATAGTTCAAAGAGACAGAGAAAGAACTCATAAATTTTTTGAGGTAACTGCATAAGGAAAGGGAAGAGGGAGAACTTTCTTCCCTTATTTTCAACAGAGAGAAATAAGCCACTTATTTTGAATTTGCACTTGCCGTTACATAGCCCTGAGGCTTGGCGGAGGGGCGGTAGACATTCTGCTAATGCTCTTTGCGTCCGCCTGCTTTGCCAATTTAGGTGTATGTTCGTGCAGGACCCCTACAAAACAAGGTGAGCAGACCTGATTCCCATCTGAGGGGGTGCATTCCTGAAACTGACATCATAGGTGTAAACCGAAGTTAGAATCAATTTTTGAAAACTTTTTTGTTTTTAATATTTTTAATTATGAAAATCCACATTCATTGTAAAATCTCAGTACAGAAGTGTATAAAGTAAAACGTGAAAAGTCCTGCCAGCCAATTCTATTCTGTAGCAGTCAACATTGTTAGTGAAACATATATATACATATATATATATATTTTTTGAGACAGAGTCTCGCTCTGTCACCCAGGCTGGGGTGCAGTGGCACGATCTTGGCTCACTGCAACCTCTGCCTCCCGGGTTCAAGCAATTCTCCTGCCTCAGCCTCCTGAGTAGTGGGGATTACAGGTGTGAGCCACCACCCCTGGCCTAGTTAAACATATTTTATGCTTAGAATATATTAGAACATATATATATATTCATTCATATTCACACATATAACTTTTACTTTACAAAACAGAAGGCATTATATGAATTGTCTGCAACTTGAGTTTTAAAATCTTTCCATGTAAATACTGTCAACAGAAAGAGTCAAACTGTAGAATAATTGAAGAGATTTATTCTGAGCCAAATGTGAGTGACCATGGCCCATGACACAGCCCTAGGAGATCCTGATGACATATGCCCAAGGTGGTCAGACTACAGCTTGTTTTTATACATTTTAGGGAGACCTAAGACATCAACCAATACATGTAAGATGTACCTTGGTTTGATCTGGAAAGGTGGGACAACTCAAAGCAGGGAGGGTGTTGAGGGTGGAGAGAGTAAGGGGGGGGGGACAAGGAAGGGCTTCCATGTCAAAGGTGAATTCAAAGATTTTCTGATTAGCAATTGGCCGACAGTTTATCTAAAGCCCTGGAATTAATAAATGGGAGTGTCTGGGTTCAGATGGGTTGTGGAGACCAAGGTTCTTATTATGTAGATGAAGTCTTCAGGTAGCAGGGTTCAGAGAGAACAGAACCTGTTTCTTATCAGGCTTAAAGAGACAGTTTTGCAGGGTTATTTCAAAATATGTTAAAGCAATATATTTTGGAGCAAAATACTTTGGTTTCTTCCAGGGCCTGCTATCTGTCATATTGGTATCTTATTGCTACCAAGAATCTGTGCTGTCTTAATGTATAAGACTGTTTTAATGTTAATGCTGGTCAGCTGTGCCTGAATTCCAAAGGCAGGAAGGTTTAATGTGGCATGTCTGACAACCCATTCTCATCATGGCCTGAACTAGTATTTCAAGTTTACTTTAGAATGCCCTTGGTCGAGAGGAGGGGTCCATTTAGTTGGTTCAGGGTGCTTAGAATTTTATTTTTGGCTTACCATACCCATAAAATTATATAATTCATTTTTGGATGTCACTTTTATAACCAATGAAGACACATCTCTTCTATTTTGTTACTGGTGCTAAATTTTTTTTAGCATAAATTCCTGCTATTAGGACTCATGGCTAATAGTGTATGACCATTTTAAATTTCAGTAATTATTTTGATAAATTCTGCCAAGTTGTCTCCAAAAGTGTGACAACAATTTCCTCTCCCACCAACATTGTATAAAAATATCCATCTTCTTCACTATTGCCATTACTAGCTATTGTCAATCTTTAAAATTTTTGTCAACCTGCATGTAAAAATAGTATCTTATTATTGTTATGTACTTCTTCTATTGCTAGTGAGGTTGAGTATCTTCTCATATGTTCATTGGTCATTTTTTTTTTTTTTTTGAGACAGAGTTTTGCTCTTGTCATCCAGGCCAGAGTACAATGGCACGATCTCAGCTCACTGCAACCTCTGCCTCCCGAGTTCAAGCAATTCTCTTGCCTCAGTCACCCGAGTAGCTGGGATTACAGGCGTTCACCACCACGCTCAGCTAATTTTTGTATTTTTAGTAGAGATGGGGTTTCTCCATGTTGGCCAGGCTGGTCTTAACTTCCTGACCTCAGCTGATCCACCCACCTTGGCCTCTCAAAGTGCTGGGATTACAGGCATGAGCCACCACACCTGACCTCATTTTTTTTTTTTTTTTCAAGATGGAGTTTTGCTCTTGTCATCCAGGCTGGAATGCAATGGCATGATCTCAGCTCACTGCAACCTCTGCATCCCGGGTTCAAGTGATTCTCCTACCTCAGTTTCCTGAGTAGCTGGGATTACAGGCACCTGCCACCACACCTGGCTAATTTTTGTATTTTTAGTAGAGACAAGGTTTCACCATGTTAGCCAGGCTGGTCTCGAACTCCTGACCTCAGGTGATCCATCCACCGTGGCCTCCCAAAGTGCTGGGATTATAGGCATGAGCCCCTGGGCCTGGCTTCATTGGTCATTTGTACACTTGATTTTAGCCAAAAGGCCGAGAAGCGATCATTCACTGGTCATTTGTATATCTTCTTCTGTAAATTACTTACTCATATTTCTTGCCACGTACACAAAAATAAAACATTTATTTTTCTGCTGGGTTGCTTTTCCTTTTCTGATCACTTGTTATAAACTATTCTCATTGCTTATCAAAAAGCTTTATTTTGCCGGGCATGGTGGCTCATGCCTGTAATCCCAGTACTTTGGGAGGCCGAGGAGGGTGGAATACCTGAGGTCAGGAGTTCAAGACCAGCCTGGCCAACATGGAAAAACCCTGTCTCTACTAAAAATACCAAAAAATTAGCCATGCAGGGTGGCGTATGCCTGTAATCCCAGCTACTGAAGAAGCTGAGGCAAGATAATTGCTTGAACCTGGGAGGTGGAGGTTGCAGTGAGCCGAGATTGCACCACTGCACCCTAGCCTGGGTGATAGAGTAAGACTCTGTCTCAAAAAAAAAAAAAACACAAAAAACAAAAGCTTCATTTTGCACACCCTTCAATCCTGCAATCTTACCTCAAGGAAGGAAATAATTGGTCAAATATGCAAATATGTACGTACAAGGCATTTAGCGTATGTTGTTTATAACATACAAATATTTGGAAGCAATTTAAAATCCAAGAATAGAGAAGCAGATAAATGAATTATAGTAAATCCGCACAATGGAAGAAGATGCAACAATTAAAAATGATGATATATTTCTATGGATTCTATATTTATTGGTGTAGAAAGAGATTTATAACAATAAAGTTAAAAATTTTTATAAAGCACTTTGTTAGTATGCTCTCATTCTGGCAAATATATATTTATATACACAATAACATATATATCATCTGAAAGAATATATTCCAATGTATTTAAAATGGTTATTTTTGGGTAGTATAACTAGATTTTTTAAAAAGTGTTTTTAATTTTGTCCTATTTTTGTACAATTAAAAATTTTTGTTTACATTTAAATAAAGGAAAAATATTCTCAGAATTGAACCCAACACTCAAATCAGGTTACAGTGAAACCATTGAGTCCCCCAATCAATGCAGGGAATGAGACCTAGCTTTCCATTAGCTTTTGGGGCAGCTTCATTTCTTTACTGCCAGAAACAGAGATTCTAGCCCACTAAAACTTTCACAATGGTTTAATCTTTTCACATTAACTGCCATTGCTTTACTAGTTTGGTTCATTTTTTCTATCTTTTTTTTTTTTTTGGAGACAGCATCTCACTATATTGCCCAGGCTATGGTGCAGTGGCTATTCACAGGCACAATCGCAGAGCACTGCAGCCTGGAACTCCTGGGCTCAAGGAATCCTTCTGCTTCAGCCTCCCAAGTAGCTGGGACTGAAAGTGCACTCCACCATGCCGAGCGAGGTTCTTTTTTTTTTTTTTTTTTCTTTTTTTGTAGAGACAGGGTCTTACTCTGCTGCTCAGGCTGGAGTGCAGTGGCACTCCATAGCTTTATAGCTCACTGCAGCCTTGAACTTCTGGGCTCAAGCAATCCTCCTGCCTCAGCCTCCCGAGTGGCTAGGACTACAATCACATGCCACTAGTCCCAGGTAAATAAAATTTTTTTTTTTTTTTTTTTTTAGTCTTGCCATATTGCTCAGGCTGGTCTTGAACTCCTGGGCTCAAGTGATCCTCCTGCCTCCTGCCTCAGTCCCCTAAAGTGCTGGGATTACAGGCGTGAGCCACCACACTCGGCCAAGGTTCATTTTTTTCATGTGAAAGAATTGACATTCATCTCTGCCCACAGTTTGATCATGTCAGGAAACAACCTGTGCAGCCGCTTTCTGATTGCTAAAGCCTCTTCATTCTTCCTCAGCAGGATCCTTTGAGATACAACTGAAACTTCATGTTTCAGAATGCCCTGTCCCTTTTATCCACTCTAGATAATTTTCCTTGGGACATTCTGAAATCTGACTTCCTGAAATCTATAAAAATTACATCTGACAATCTTTTTTCAACATTCTAGTAAACACAATTGTGAGTAGAGCAAGCATTTACTAGGTGCTCTACGTCTGGCAGAAAGAGACTCAGGTTAGTGTCCTGATTCTTGGAGACCTCTGGCACTACTGTAACTTGCTTTTGATGTTTTGCAGTCTGAATGAAGAAAGCAGCATCTGTGTCCTCCAATTATCTTAGTATCTGTTCCTGTTTGTTTCTCCTTTTATCCCCAACCAAACATTTCCATCTTCAGTTCTGTGGTTTCCTTTTTGACATACACGCTATTGTTGAGTGCCTTCAACTAGATTCACTTCCTCTGAACAGCGTTATCTTTCCACGGTCTCCTCCAGTCATGGGGTCCACATGATTGACTTATTTATCCTGTCATAAAATTCAAGTGCCTTTCCCACTCTGGTCTTCTGTAATACAGCCAGCACTCCCCAGACTTTAGGATTTTGATAATATTAATTACAAATACAGGAAAAACTTCCAAAATTGGTATGTTTGGAAACAAAAAATGACATTCCCTCTCACCCCCCAAAAATCATAGAGTATCAGCATCTTTTTATAAAATAACAATACTTTAATCCTGAAAAGGTTAGAAAGGATATCATTTCAGAATTTAAAAATACTAAAAAGAAAAGGCACTATTTTGTTATGAACCAGAAACACTTTATCATGGGCCAGCTCCAGTCTGCATATCTATGTAGGAAGCCACTGCTATAATATATGGTTTTACAGTTACATTCGGCTCACGCCTGTAATCTCCTTGAAAATTTTAGAAAGTACATGATGCCCAGTTTTTGTGTTAGTTACCTCATAATTTATCAGAGGCCCATAAATCTACCCTAAGTTGTGAGCCCTCTCAAAAATTCTGTTCCCAGACACTACACATGTTGTCAGCTGGTCAAACTGAGAAGATGAAACTATCACCTGTAACGCCATATCCTTCGGAATCCTCTTCAGCCACTAGCATGTCCCAGGTTTCTTCTGGTTGTGTATAATTTGACCTCATATTGCTATAGTTTGGATATTTGACTCTTCAAATCTCATGTTGAAATTTGATCCCCAATGGTGCCTAATGGGAGGTGTCTGGGTCATGGGGCAGATTCCTCACGAATGGCTTGGTGCTGTCCGTGTGGTTATGAGTGAGTTCTTGCTCTAGTAGTGCCTGGGAGAGATTGTTAAAACAAGCCTGGCACCTCACTTGTCTCTCTCTTGCCTGCGCTGTCTTGTCCTGTGATCTCTGCACACTCCAGTTCCCCTCACCCTTCCACCTTGAGTGGAAGCTTCCTGAGGCCCTCACCAGAAGCAGAGGCTGATGCCATGCTTCTTGTACAGCCTACTGAACTGACAGGTTTTCTTTTCTTCATAAATTACCCAGCCTCAAGTATTCTTTATAGCAACACAAACAGAGTAAGACACACATATACCAACTAACATATGTGGTTGCTGAATTATCACAAACTCTCCATCAGGCCTCAGAATACTCCAGTAGGAAGGAGCACCAACCACCAGTAAGGTGAGGTCTGCAGATCTCCTAGGACTTTAGCAGAGTCACCATCCAAGGGAATGGGGTCCTCGGTGGCATGGGGGAACAGACTGTGCACCTGCTGACATCTGCTAATCGTCCTTAGTATTCTGTCCAGGAATGAGGATTGTCTTTCCTCCTTAACCCTAGTGAAGAGTGATATTTAGTAGGACGATGACAAGGATCTTTCAAGCATAACAATGCTGAACTTATGCTATGAAAAACAGTCAATATTATAATAGCAAGGGAGGAGATGGTTTATCTTGAGATATTTCACTAGGATGGGGTTGAGACAGACCCTCGGAATCTCAAGTGTCTTTCTTGTTTCTGCAAGATAGACCAGGACCCTGAGGAAGGACAGAAAAGGAAGGGAGACTGAGAGAAAGGACCCTCCAGACCTCATCCAAGGACTCTGTATGAATTGAAAAGTCACAAAATGAGAAAAAATGTTGTGTACCATTCATTGGACATTGTATTTGTTATCAGTTAAGAGTAGGAGTCTTAGGCCGGGCGCGGTGGCTCACACCTGTAATCCCAACACTTTGGGAGGCCAAGGCGGGTGGATCGCCTGAGGTCAGGAGTTTGAGACCAGCCTGATCAATATGGTGAAACCCCGTTTCTACTAAAAATACAAAAATTAACTGAGCATGGTGGTGTGTGCCTGTAGTCCCAGTTACTCAGGAGGCTGAGGCAGGAGAATTGCTTGGACCCGGGAGGCAGAGGTTTCAGTGAGCTGAGATTACGCCATTGCACTCCAGCCTGGGCGACAAAGCGACACTCCATCTCAAAAAAAAAAAAAAAAAAAAAAGTAGGAGTCTCTTCTCTCTGGCCATGAACTGTACCTGCAGGGTCATGGATCAGAGTAGAAAGAGGTATTCATCAAGATTTCACCACCCTTTTGGCAATGAAACCAGACTACATTTTTAGCACACATACTTTGGTGTCTATACTGAGGAGGAAGTTAAATTTAGCACATTTCCCACTAGTCGCTGAACACTGCAGTACCTCCTGGGTCTTAAGTTCAGTCACAGTCCTTAATGTCTATCTGTGGAATCTCTCCTTTTAAACTGCTAGGCATTTGAGGAGTCTGGATTTACGGTTTGAACTGTCACCCTAAATCCTTAGTGCCCACCCGGAAACTGTGCTGACTGGGTGGAATGTTCATAGTAATTTCTTAGTCCCACCTAGTGGAATGTTAGGAATGTTTCTGTCAGATGGGGTGCGTGTCTGCGCGCTGGCTTGTGTCCATGCGTGCAGACCATGTAGTATAAACAGGGCACTCTGGGTGACCTTTCTCAGACTCTTCTTGCATCTGCTCCTGAAGAATGTGTTTGCCTCGTGTTGAGTTGGAAAAAGCAGATCAGCACATGTGCTACCTCCAAAAACAAAGTGATTCTGGAGCAAGCAGAATGAACTCTCAGGGGCACAGGCCCTCCTCTACCCAGCCTTCTGGGTCAAATGTCAGAGACAGAGTCCCTTAGACCAGTTCCTGAGACACAGGGCACCAGAATCTCCTAGGAATGTGTTTAAATGCAGATTTCATGGTCGGACTTCATTCAGGTTAACCAAATCAAACTCTGGGGAATACAGCTCAGGAATCTCTATTTAAAAAAAATACCCCCAGGTTGTTTTGTTATGTGACTGGGTTTGGTAACTACTGCCTCACTTGGCCCATTCTTCAAGAGGGTGGTAGGGTCATGCAGCGTTGATATTAAGTCTTTTAGATTTCACCTCCTAAGCATCTTTTGAATCTTTCCCCTCTCTGTGTCCATCAGCCCCTAGCCAAGTCCAAACTACCAGCAACTCTGGTATGGACCACTGCAGCAGCCTCAAAGTTCTCATTCCCCTCTCACCTGAATTCCACAGAGCAGCCAGAATGGCTGTTTCAATCTCAGGCTGCTTCTGTCACACTCCCTACCCCACCCTGACCCTCATTCATTTCCTTCCATTGCTTTTTAGAATGAACACAACATTCTTCATGTGGCCAGAGGATCTGCTGAGCTGGTCCCTACTGATCTCACCAGACTTCTCTCCCAGCCACCTGCCTGTGCAGTCGCCCCTCTCTCCAGACATTCCTTCCCCTTTCCCTGGTCCTGCCTTCAGGCACAGCTGCCATCACTTCTGCAGGAGGTTTTCTCAATTCTCATGGGTAGCACTTTAGCAATTTTACATTGATTTACATAATATTTTGACTAGATGCATCTCTCTGAGCGAACTGGAATTTCTCACAAAGGCAGAGACTATCTGTTTCTTCACTATTGTAGCCGTAGTGGTTGGCATTTAGTAAGCTCTAAATACCTGCCTTCTCCTCCCTATAACAATCCTCAGAGAAGACACAGGGTCCTGAGATGGATCAGAAGTTTGTAATTATATTCAGGAGGAGTTCTATCTATTCATTCATCATGACATGTGCAGTATCATGTGCCTTTTAAAAAAGTTATTTTTAATACTTTTTCAATCAGCCTATGCACATGGAATATGCGCCATTTAGAACTGTGGAATTCTGGGCCCAGTTGGACTCAACCAGCACAGAGCAAGCACTGTTAGCAATGATTTGAACACTTTTTTTTTTTGAAGACTTGGTATATCTCACTTCCCATGGCTTGATGAAAACAAACATTTATTGAACATGAACTATGTGCTAGATGTGCCCTTTGTCTTTATGTTGCTTATGGTCTGGGGAGGAAAGAGACATTAAATAAATAACCACAAGTTTATAAGTTTTACAAAAAGGGCAGATGATATGCCACAGAGATGCAGAACAGAGGGGTCCGAGTCTAGTCTAGGGAATCAGGGGAAGGTGTCTCTGCATAAGGAATATTTGAGCTGAGATCCAGAGGATGAGTACAAGTTAGAACAGGATGTAGGGAGCAGTACAGGCTGGGCTCCCTGGAACTTAGGAAGAAAGGATGCTTAATGGGCAGCAGGAAGTACTAAGCTCCGCCTCTCTCCTGTGAACTGGGGCTTGGCCCATCCACACTCTGGATCTCGACTCCTCACTTGTCATGAGTGGTTGGCTGAGAGGGCCTGTGCTGACCTGGACTCTGGCTGGGTCTAGCGGGCAAATGCCACACTAAAAGGAGAAGGAGTCATGGGTAGGCAGGCAACCCTCAGGACTCCCTTCTCTCAGGCATCACACAGGCTGTTGCGAATTCAGCACCACCAGCGCTCTTGTCAGAGCAATTTTAAACATCATCGCCACCGGCAGTTTTTACTCATTTGTTTATTAATATAGAAAAGGAGCCCAGGGCAGCTGGACCAGTAGTACAAAGCACCAGGAGTTAATGCCATTCTGGTGACAGGGTTGGTTTTACAAAAGTGAAGGAGCAGGCGGGAGCTGCCAGCTTCTGAGGCCAGGCCCAGCCTACTGCCCAGAACCCCTGGAACAGCTCCCTGGGAGAGGGCTGACAAGTGGGTCGGGGGTGGATTGAGCTGGAAACCACGGGGACAGATGGGAGGGATAGAGGGTCATGCAGTGGGAACCACCCAGTGGCTGATAAGGACAGGGAACTGGTGTCTGGAGGCTCCCCGTTGGGCCATGGGCAGGGGCTTGCAGATGGCCTCAGCTCTGGGGGCAGGTAGAGAAACTGCAGAGATTGATGGGCATGGAGAACCCAGACATGGCCCTGGGACTGAAGGGCCTTTCCACCCTTTCTTCACCAGGAGCCACCTTTGCTCTATACTACATGTGGGGCTTCAGGGCCCAAGGCACAGGGGAGGCTCAGAGGCCTCCAGTTGGGAGGCAGATGGGGCAAGGAAGGAAGCACTTGAGTGTCCCTAGCTTAGGCAGCCAGGGATGAGACACAGGCAGGACAACAGCACCCCCACATAGTGGGGCTAGAATGTGGGGCAGGGACAGGCTTATCCTCAGCCAGTGACCAGGACCAGCCCCTTGGCAATGGTGCCTGTCTCGAGCCTTAGCAAATCAAGTGTGCAACAAGCACAGGGTGTCGGCAGACCTGGGCCCTAGCCAGAACTTGAATCACACAGAGCTGTATCACCATGGTCCAGCCATGTCCTGCCTTGGCCTGTTTCCTCCTCTGTCAATGAGGGCTTTGAATAAGACCTTCTAGGTCATGAAAAGGACTCTGCAGGTGAAGGGAACTCCAGGACTTGCTCTTGGCAGTTAACCAGACCCTGGATGGAACTGGTATGGGATGAGGTGAAGTGGGGGATGGAGGAGGAAAGTGTTCTTGCATGGAACCTATCCCCACAAACACTGCAGAGGTAGGAAAGGCCACTGGAAGCCTTTCTTTGCCCAGAGGAAGAAAGGCCGCAGAGAGAGCTAATGTGGCTCGGTGCGATCCCTTCACATCCTCCACCATCTGGGTAACACTTGGCAAGGAGTGGATGGGTGACATTGTGCAACCCTTTATGTTCTTCCCCGGGGGGTGGCACTCAAGGCTTCTTGTGGCTTCTGCCTTCAGCCTTCAGTGTGGGATCAAGAGTGTTCTTTTCACTGTGGTCCTGTTCTGGGAACAGCCCAAGACTCTGCCTGGCTGGCACATGTTAGTTGGTGAGGAAAGGACAGAGTGGGTGAGTAAGCAGACAGGGAGGCAAGAGTGACTCTCTGGCTTTCTCCTCTTCCTCTTCAGAGAGTGGCTCAATCAACTGAGTCGCAGATCTCCTCCACCACAGCATTGAAGATGTGTGGCTGGTCAGCATAGACGTGGTGAGATGCACCCTCAATCTCCTGTGGAGAGAGGACCCGCAGGGGTGGGATGGCCCTTTATTTCCTGGTGCTGGGAAGCCTTCACACTATTTATTTTCCCCTTAGACTTGCTTGCCTGCCACCCACCATTCTTATCAGAAATAATGCTCCACCTTTCTCGCTTGGATCTTGGTATTTTCCTTTGACAGCCAATGAATCCCAATATCCCATTCTACCTATCTGATGAACATTCACTAGGTCTTTCCTTCCATGTTAGCCCCACCACTGATCTGCTCATTTAATCCAAAGGTCCAGTAAACCTGGGCCCATGATTGGCACCCAGCCTCATTAAGCACACTCATTGGCACATGGTGGAGAGGGCTAAAAAAAAGGGGAGGAGGTGTGGTGGGGAGGCTTCATGGCAGCCTCTACTATTCACTCTACTGCCCATGGCTCTGGTTTTGGGGTACGAACTTCATGGGGGCTGAAGTAGCAGCAGGTACCTGGCTACTAGACAATAACCAGCCTTTTAGCTGAACTGGCTAAAAGTAGGAAGCCCCTAATTAAGATATTACAATCCCAGCACTTTGGGAGGCCAAGGTGGGCAGATCACCTGAGGTCGGGAGTTCGAGACCAGCCTGACCAACATGGAGAAACCTCGTCTCTACTAAAAATACAAAATTATCTGGGTGTGGTGGTGCATGCCTATAATCCCAGCTACTCGGGAGGCTGAGGCAGGAGAATTGCTTCAACCCAGGAGGTGGAGGTTGCGGTAAGCTGAGATTGCACCATTGTACTCCAGCCTGGGCAACAAAAGCAAGACTCCATCTCAAAAAAAAAGATATTACAAAGAGAGCTTCCAAACTTCTCAAATCTACTGCCCTATCTCAGTCTGTCCATTCCTCTTTCTTCTTGATCACCCTTCTCTACCCCAAGGCTGATAGCTGATTGACTCTCAGTTATCATTTCCACTCCTTGGGTGGTGCAACATACCATGTCTCGGACATAGGAATCTGGCCGCTGCATCTTCACCTTTTTTCCCGTACTGGTATCTATCCAGGTGTTGGACCCATAGATCATGGTGATGGGCACATCTTTTCGAATCAAGTGAATTCGCTCCAGCATAGGGCGCCGGGCCCAGCCAAAGGACTCCATCATGGCTTTGAATGCTGTCTCACCACTGTCAGAAGCAAAACAGCAATAAACTTCACAGCAGAATATGTCAACTTGTTGGTCTCTTCAGAGACTGAGACAGAATCTTAGTCATCTTTGTATTCCTGTCAAAGCCCCACACTGGGCTCATTAAATATTGGCAAGATTAGCAGATGACCAAAATTCCAGAGGCCTCCTATCACAGAAGAGTTCAGAGGAACACTTGTGAACAACCCCATGACAGTACGAACTGTCCAAGACTCTGGGAATGAAATGGGTTATTATTGACTCAACAAATATTGTCGGTCATGCCCTGGGCGGGGAAAGGGGACACATGAACAAGAAAGGTAGGGTGTTGCCCCTCCTGGAGCTCACACACTTTAGCTCCTGTGTTAGGGAGGTAGGCATTAAGTAAATAATCATATGATTAATTGTTATTTAATTTAAAATTTCTTGGGCTGGGCGCGGTGGCTCACACCTATAACCCCAGCACTTTGGGAGGCCGAGGCGGGCGGATCATTTGAGGTCAGGAGTTTAAGACCAGCCTGGCCAACATGATGAGACCCTGTCTCTACTGAAAATACAAAAATTAGTGGGGCGCGGTGTTGCGCTCCTGTAATCCTAGCTACTCGGGAGGCTGAGGCAGGAGAATTGCTTGAGCCTGGGAGACAGAGGTTGCAGTGAGCCAAGATCATGCCACTGCACTCTGGCCTGGGCGACACAGTGAGACTCCATCTCAAAGAAACAAAAAAACAGCCAGATATGGAGGTTCAGGCCTAAAATCCCAGCACTTTGGGAGGCCAAGGTGGGCGGATCACCTGAGGTCGGGAGTTCGAGACAAGCCTGGCCAACATGGTGAAACCCCATCTCTACCAAAAATACAAAATTAGCTGGGCGTGGCGGTGCATGCCAGCAATCCCAGCTTCTTGGGAGACTGAGGCAGGAGAATTGCTTGAACCTGGGAGGCAGAGGTTGCAGTGAGCTGAGATCATGCCATTGCACTCCAGCCTGGGCAATGAGCAAAACTCCATCTCAAAAACAAACAAACAAACAAACAAACAAACAAACAAACACAACTTAAAATTTCCCCAGAAGGGTGAAAAGGTGGTTGGGTGCTATGAAAACACAGCCTGGGGATTTAGCCTGTTGGGGGTCTAGAGAGATGGTCAGAAGTTCATCTGAGGTGAACGCTTAAAAGTGAGTACTATAGTAGTAAAAAGGGCTTCCTGAGAAGACTCTGGAATTAAAAATCAGTCTTCCAAGGACTGGGGGAGCAGCAGTTTCTGTTAAGCAAGAAGCAATAAATGCCAATGTAATCTATTTCATCCCCTGGTCATTTGCTCAGGTAGAATGAATTGAGGCCGTATCATGAGGTGTCCACAAGGCTGGGACAGAGCCAGCTTTCTGGGCTGGTCGGCAGCTTCTGCTAGAGATAGGGCAGGTTGGGGACACTGCTGCCTCCTAGGCTTGGCCTGTTTAGTACTGTTAGATCTCCATCCTCTTTTACATGTACAGATGAACGGGAACCTGAGTTCTGCCCAGGCCACCAGAAATAGATAATTTTTCCTTAAGATATTGTAACATAGCAGAAAAAGCATGGAATTTGGAGTCAAATGAATTCAAATCCTCGGCTATGTTTCCTTACCAAGTCATGCAACCAGAATATACTTTAATTTCCTCATCTACAAATGTAGAGTATTATACCTACTTCACTAGGACATCATTAGGAAAATAAAAATATATACAAAGCCCCTAAGTTTAGGTGAGGTGAAGAAGATATCCTTAAACACGTTGGTCAAATTTCACGTTTTCCAAGGAAATGATAAGCGTTACCATGAGCTTGTCAGGGTTACAAAGTCAAAAAACTCAGGGAGTTACAAAATTGAGTGATGGTGTTTGTGGGTGAGGGAACTGGTTGTCACTGATGTCACCTTTGCTTCCTCTGGGACACAAATGAATTGCAGACTTATATACTCTGTGGCTTAGGTTGGGAGGACATTGTACAGAACTAGGTCTGGGATGGGGAAAGTTCTGGGGAAAGGGCTAGGGCTGGGCCTGTGGGGCCTCAGGTGGGTATGAGATGGGCACTGAGCCCATGGGGGCTAAGAGAAGGGCCAAGGGCAGGAAGACAGGGGAACCTGATGTGACTGCTGAGCTGGGAGTTTCTATACTACTGTTTGATCAGGGTTCTTCAGTTAGCTGAGCTCATGTGGAATGCTGGACAGACAGCTCACACACTGCCCAACAGCTGTCTGGATTTGAGGTTAACGTTCAGACAGTATTACTGGAATGCAAATCTCTGCCTTTTTCACGGCTTTGGGCTCACAACGAGTGACTTGGACAGCCTTAGAAAGGGGTAGGGCAGTAAGCCTGCCTTTGCTGAGATGCCTCCCAGCAGCTCGGGGTGTCACCAACATGGCCTCGTGGTATCAGCCAGTCACAGGGCACTTCCACGTAAGAGGATCGCCTCCCTGACTGCCCTGCCATCCACGCTGCCCAAACTGCAGGGAGGTAGGCTTGTGGGGCCTGCGGTGTCAATAAGCAGCACCAGATAGGAACTTTTCAGAGTTCTCGGGACATCCCCTAATCTCCCAAAGATGCAAAGAAATTTCTGTCCCAATGATAAGGCATTTCAAGGGCACATAATTAAATTTTAAAACGCATGCTCTTTCATTGAGAAATTCTGTTTGTAGTAATGTGTTCAACAGATACAGTCACACGTGTGTACAAAGGAATCTGTACATGGAGGCCCTCTGAAGAAATGGCACACGTGCTATCTTAGACTGGAAATAATAAGGAAATTTAGGGACTGTATGCCTGGGACAGGAGAAGACTTCTTTTCCTTTTGGAAAATATCATGTTTTTGCTAATTATTTTTGACCTAAAAAAGAAAAAAAAAAAAACATGTTTGTATCACCTTTTCTATTAAAAACATCTTTTAAAACATTAGTATTTTCCAGACTCTTGCTTATCAGGCCAATTGCATACCTGTAGGGAACAGGGAGGGCCTTCCTCTAGAGATGGGCAGCATGTTTAATGAATCTATTATCTTCTATGTTCCTTTGGGTCTATCCCTGGGGAACTCTCTGGAAATGATGAGGCTTGCTAGTGCCTATGTTTCCCTAACTGAGTCAGAGCTTTGCTGAAGAAGAAATAAAGCCCAGAACTCCAGCAGCTAAGAGTTTTTTCTCCTAACAACTGTCTGCCCCAAGCCAGCCTGGGGAGCTGCCCTCACCTGGGATTCTGCGCATTGCAGTGGTAGATATACTCTGATATGGTATCATCTTCAAAGAAGTCTGCAAACTTGCGTTTGAAGTCCGGCCGGAATCGCTGCACCAGGCCAGGCCCTGGGAGGGGATAGAAAAACACAGAGTGGCCAGTTTGGGAGGTGGGGCAGGGAAGACTCCTGCCTGTGTATGTTTTAACAACTCTAACTAAATCTTATTTCTCCTAAGGGTTTGTTTGCTTTATTCATTTAACATTACAGCAGCAGAAAGAGTGCAGGAATCTACTGGCAAGCTCCAGGTGACTTCAAATGACAAAGTCAGCTCATTACCAAATAATTTAGAGACAGTCTAACATCACTGAGGAGCCAGGTTATTTTCAGCTCAATGAAGTCCCAAGATCTATCCCTGTAAGAATCACAAGCCCTCCCCATCAGAATCCATGGCTGAGATGCTCTTCTTTTAGAGCCTGAGCTGTGTTCTCTTTCTCCCAGACACCCTTATGGCCTTTTAATCTTCTGATGGTAGCAGATGGAACTAGACCACCTCCCAAGAGCGCTCTCATTTTCAGGCCTGTAGTAGAATATGTGGAGAGGTGAACTAAACACAATCGTGTTTCAGACTCAGGGCACTGTTTTACAACAATCTGTTCCTTTCACCTCATTATGGTATACACACATCCAACCACAGACTGTAAAAATTGGGTCTACTGATCAACTTCTGATCTCTGATCTCTCTCTTTCTCTCTGGTCTTCTCTCTGTTTATGAGAAGCAAGAGGGGGGTAAGAAGGGGCTGGGTAGGGGGTGTCATGAGGATCTGCATGGGCCTGGCCCTCCCTGCTGCATAGTCCTTCATGGCTGCGGGCCAACTTCCACAACCATGATAGCTCTGATGCTCCTGCACGAGCCTGGCCAGAGGTGAGAAGAAGGGAGAGTAGCTCAAGTAGGCCTTCTTTTTGGCAAAGGACTATAGAGTCTGTTGGAGACCACAGTGCTGGGAACCTCTGCCCATTTTCTCTCCTTTGGCACCTGCGTCTTGGTGTCCTCCCTCTCTCTCAGAACTCCTAAACTCCTATATTCTACTCGAATGCTTTTTTTCTTTGTCTGGAATCATTCTGTTTTTATTGAAGGACCTAGAGAGATAACTCTTACTTAGCCATCAGCAATTAACTCATAATAATTGGCTATTGAATATTACTATGTAATCACAACCATCAGTACAAGATAGGCGTCATCAATCTTTTCCATAACAGAATCTGCTTTTCACGTCATCAGAGTAAAAAGCTCCCCAGCAGAGAAGGGTGCTGGCAGTGTGAGGTCAGAAGGCTGGAGATACTCATCATTATGGCTGGCTCCCCATGGTCCTCCACCTCCTTTTCTCCCTTTTACCCACAGAATTTGCTGACAGTTATTAAGTGCTAGGTGACACAGAGCAGGTGAAGATGTGGTGCTTGCCTGGACAAGTGCATGGTTCAGAGGGGCTTGCCTGCCACTGTGGGTTATGTTGGAGGTTTTGGTTCTGACCTCTCCCTGCTGCAGGTGTTGGGTGAACCAAAGGGATAGGATTCAGTGGTTACTGAGCGTGAATCACCAGCAGGTTTTCATAAAATTTCATACACATTGGCTGTGGTGGCTCACGCCCATAATCCTAGCACTTTGGGAGGCTGACGAGGATGGATCACTAGAGGCCAGGAGTTCAAGACCAGCCTGGCCAACATGGTGAAACCCCATCTCTACTAAAAATACAAAAAGTAGCCAGGTGTGATGGGGTACACCTGCAGTCCCAGCTACTCAGGAGGCTCAGGCAGGGGAATGGCTTGAACCCGGGAGGCAGAGGTTGCAGTGAGCTGAGATCACACCACTGCACATCAGCCTGGGAGACACAGTGAAACTCTGGTAGCTATTCTGCTCCACCTGTTCCTGGCATAGGAAAGGCTTTTCCCATGCCGATGAAGGGAAAAATACAAAGAACAAAAAACAAAAAACTTCTCAAACCTTGAACAAAGTGATCTGGTTCAGATTAACAGCTTTAAATAACAAGACTAGGCCCATTCCCACTTTTTAGGAATAAGCGGGAAAGACACAGTAGGGCTTCTAGAACGTTACAGCCTTCCTTTAAGGAGATACTACAGGCTACTCACCCCAGGGCCCAGCTACTCGAAGAACAGCCAATGGATTGGAACGTCCTAGGACAGATGCCACGGCTTTGACCCAGGTTGGGGGTGCACGGATCTCACTGGGGTTAGTTGGTCGGAGGGGAAAGCCCCATGGGTCCACCAGGATGAGGTGTTTAACTCTATGTTAAAGGCAGAAAGAGGAGAAGACACATTATATTCTTTGGTAGGTGCCATAGCCCCTTAAATCGCCTGGGAATGAGAGAACTTTGGAAACGAATACTGGAAAGTTCCCATTAAGGTCAGGAATTAGGTCACGAGGGATGGAGGCATCTCCTTATTACCTATCAGGGTACTTGATTGAGTAAGAAGTGGCCAGGAATCCTCCCAAACTGTGCCCCAGGAGGATCATGCTGGGGATCCCCATGGTCTCCCGCCATGTCTCTATCGATGTCACAAACTCATCCTCAGCCCCCTCCGGGTCCCTCGGGAATGCTGGCCTTGAGCTTCGCCCAAAGCCGAGCAGATCGAAGGTGTGCAGTGTGCGGCGGGCACTCAGTGAGTCCATGTTGAGGATCCAGAGGCCCACGCCGCCCCCAAAACCGTGCACCATCACCAGGGGGGTGCGGTCCTTTTGCTCGGGGCTCACAGTCACCGTCCAGATCTTATTCTGGTTTGGGAGGGACACATATCTGGCCAGGAACTTATTCTGGAGACCTGGGGAGGAAAGAATCCCATGGCAAGTCAACAAGTCTGTTTCCTGACAGTATCATCATTTTGCCTGGACTACCACTCTTCACATCTCTCCCTTCCCCAACCCTCCCCAGTTTCCCTCAGCTCCTTCCTTTCACAACCCTCTGACCACTGAAAACGACTCTCTCCTGAACCAAACTTTAGGCAAGCCTTTCTGAGCCCTCTTCTTGACTAGGCTTTGACCCTGGCCCTGCCCTGTCTTCCAAATGTCTAGCTCAGTCTTAGCAAGAATCCTGCTAAGTCAGGATTAGTAAGTCATACTACGTCAGTTAGTAAGAATTCCTTCATACCTGATCAAGTTCCTCATCCCTCACCTTTGACCTTCCCTTCAGCAATGATTCTGTTAAACTGGTTTGAAAAGAACTCTCCTTATCTTTGGTATTTCCTCAGTAATTTTCTATCCACTGACCCCCCTCACCCTGCTGCTTGGTTATAAATCCCCACTAGTCCTTATTGTATTCAAGAGTTGAGCCTGATCTCTCTCCTCTATTGCAATAGTCTTGAATGATCTTTACTGATTCAATCTGTCAAAATCACTTTTTCTTTAACACTATACACTTTAAAGAATTCAATTCCAATCACATTTGTAGATCATTTAGTCTGTATATAGTTAGCGGGACTGTCTTAACCCTTGAAACAGTGTGCCCAGCTCCCTTTAGGCCCAGGGTGGTAGTGACACCACCAACCACACAGAGCTCTTGCATCCATTGCTCTTGAACCTGTGTGTGCTTGGGGCTTGATGGATGGACAGAACTGTGGTCCAGCCAGTTGGAGGGGGTGACGGGTGTGGACTGAGCCTCAGGTGAGAGATGGAGGTGGGGCAGTGCTTATTCTGCTGGTGTGACAGCAGTCTCCTGGGCAGAGCTGCCTGGGTGAAGCAGCCTGGATCCTGGACAGAGGCTTGAAAGCTCTGGCTGTTGTTTGTCTGCACTTACTCGGGCCCAGAAGAGAAAGGGTAGCTATGGCTGGGGCAGTAGGGGTGTGGTGGAGAAGATCATATGGGAAATATGGGAAGAAGTGGCTTGAGGGGCTTGTTTGAGCGAGTGGTTGCTGCTGCTAGTGGGATGCCCTGCTGCAATATAACAGTGCTGATGACAGCTGGTCTGCAAATCACGAACTACTGTGGTAACCAGATGGGAGGTTGGGGGGCAAAACCAGGTAGAACACGGGAATAGTAATATCAGAGAATGCAAGATTATTGGTCCGAGGGTCTGCAGGTGGTAAATCTAAGAAGTACTTGTGTGGTGAGAAGAGAGAAGGAGAGAAGGAGGAAGAGAGAAGTGGGGTAGAAGGAAGGAGGAACGGGAGAATGTATGTGTTTGTGTATGTTAGCTCGCACTGGCATAGGTTTGGAGGTGAAGTTGCAGGAAGTAACAGGAACCATCCACATGGCTAGGGAGATGTTGAGGAAGCACTATCATTGGATATGGTGCCTTCTGTATGCACCTCTTCCCTCACACAACTGACATCCTTTCCTCCCACTCCATACACACTGTTAATTAGGAATCAGTGGGCTCAATGTAGCAGGCTCTGGGAAGATCCTGAATCCTTCCTGGGCCCCATGAGGGAGGTGGGACAAGCTGTCCATTCTACTTACACTGGAGGATCCTGGCTTCCACATTCTTCAGCTGAGACATGGAAGTGGGGCGCCACGTGGGCAGCCAGCTACTCAGCCAGCCTTGAGGCCTGGGAGGAGGAGACAGAGACACTCATTGGCAACAATGGAAAGAAACATTGATGCTCTTAGCCTTGCTGAGAGTTACAAAAGGGTTCTCAGGAGGCAGCGTGTTCTCTAGCCTCAGGAGACCTGCCCACCATGGCAGCCAGCAGTTCTCTAGCTGCCTGATAGACTGTTTCTTTTTGGTAAATGGATATTAACAACATGCCCCTTGTTTCAATAGATATTCAGAACACCCTGTATATAATACTTTACAGTTTACAAAGCTCTGTAACATTTATTATCTCGCTACAGCTTTCTAATTTCTCTTTGTTACTGATTATCATAATTTATGTTCAAGGAGATTAAAGGAAGAGGCATCTTTTAACTAATGTTTCAGTTATCCTTCGCTGTCCCCAGTACCAGCTGTTTCTTAACAGTAGGACAAATTCCCATGCCATCTCCCCTACTGGCAGGACACTGGTTGGTGTTTATGTGCGCCCTCTTCCAAGCCCCTAGAAGTGCGGAATACTGTGTTGTGCCCAACTGATCTCTCAGGTAATCAATCAGTCCAACCCATGGAGATGGGGTAGGCAGGGAGGAGGAGGTGAGAGACCTGGATTCAAGTTCTGTTATGGTTCACTGACAGGACACAGGTTCCCTCTGGTCTTATTTTCTAGATTGTAAAATGAGTAGAAAGCTCACCTATGTCCTCACCCCCCATGACATGCAGTAAAACAGATAACTCATCCTGCTTTCTCCTTCACACCCAGTGACCTTAAGTCATTGCAAAGTAGAGGTTAAAAGCACCAGCTTTGGAATTACCACACACACACACACACCCCTCCTGGACCTGAATCATGGTGTTATCATTGATGAGCAGAATGGCTTTGGCCCATTAAATAACCTGTCTTTGAGCATCTATATATGTAAGGACCCTTGTAAGTTGCCCAGTACAAATGAGATGCTCAATGAATGAGTTTGTATTATTCCTTGCTAACCCTATATGACATTTCTCTTTTCTTGAACTCTGCCTGAGTTACAGGACAGACATCTACAGCTATAGGAAGGGCCTGTGAACACTGGCATACTCAAGGTAGGGTACTCTAAGGGGGAATGAGGGGAACCATTACCAAATCCCCTTGGCACACACTGGGCATCCTGATACATCATTTGAAGCACAGAATTTTAGATTAGGATGTTTCCTTAGGAATCATCTAGTCTAGCCTCTGTATTTTACAGATGAGCAAACTGATGCCCAAAGAGGACATACAAGTTAGAAAAAAGAACCAGAACTAGAACCCCTTATCTCAAATCCAGGTTTCTCTCCCTAAACCTTCAAGCCTCAGCTTTTCAAGGTCATATACAAATATTCACAGAACTTAGTCACATTTTTACACTTATCTGTTTTCTCAAGGGAGGTGTGATCTAAACTCAGAAGGCCAGAGTTCCAATTTTAGCACTGTCATTTACCAGCAATGTGACTATGGGCACATTATTTAGCTTTTCTGTGTCACAGCTTCCTCATCTTTAAAAGGGAGGTAATAATATCTACCTCATAGGGTTGCTATAAAGATTAAATGGGTTAATGCATCTAAAGCACATAGAATAATGCCTAGCACAAGATAAACTCCCAATAAACTTTCCTTCCCCCCAGCTAAATCACAAGTTGTGTACATTCCCAGTGTTTTGCAAGTAGCAACTCTCAGTGGATGTTTGAAGTTTGAAAGAAAAACTGGGGTTGCAACTGGGAGTGATACATCAACGGTTTTGGCCAGATGAGAGTTGTCAATATCAATCGATCTAATTCTAGGGAGACTCAGAATCCTTTTAATATTCTACTGGAATTCCTTGTAGGCTTGAAGCACGGGGACCAAGACCACAGGATTTTGCCAGCCTTAAGAGACAAATTTTCTCTCCAAAACACAGGCTGTGACAAGTCAGATCATAACACCTGGATCCCACATTGTCCTGTTACTGTCCAAAGCAGAGCTCAGGAGAAACGCTACCCAAGGAACAGCATCACGGACTGCTCAGCAGATAGTCCTTGGTGGGAGAATTACTTTGCTTTCCTTCTTCACCAAACATGTTACAAGTAAAGCACTGGAAATGGTGCCTGGCACACTGTATGTGCTCAAAACTATGGGGGAGGTAAGGGCTGGGGTGGGAAATTGAGGCAAGGAGCAGAAAAGACATTCAGCCATGAACTTAACCTGGCTAGGATGGTCTCTGTCAACTTGATGGTGAAGCACAAGGGGTTCTGTGCTGGGAGAGAATCCTGTTCTAGACCTCTGTGATCTTGGGCAAGTCTCCTTATTTCTATGGACACCAGCTTCTTCATTTGTAAAAAGGAGCTGAACTACCTGCATGTCCTCCAGTTCTAATATTCTGCTTCCCTAAGTCCTTTAAAGCATTGCAAATTTCCTCTTGGAAAAGTCATCTTAGAAAGTAAAACATTCCCCTGGACATTTCTTTCAAGCCCAGCAACCTATTAATTATGGTCATAAAGTTAATTAGTGTCCCGGACTTCCAGTTCTGCAGGACCCAGTAGGGTCCAGGAAAGGCCCAGTTCTGGTGAAACCAAGGCTCAGCTGGGAGCTGAGTCATTCTTCTCGTAGCAACTTTTTCTTGCTCCTATCAGATTGCGAACTGCCAGTCACACCACCTACAGGTGGTATCCCAAACCTGATGCCCTTGAGAGAGTGGTAGCAAATCCCAATAGCTCTAAATCTGAAACCACTGCATTAAAAATGTTGTTATGATTATTAAAAGCATTATCAACTAGGATCACATGCGCCTACGTGTCTCGGTGGGCGACAGCTAAAGAAACTTGCCAGCCCGTTGTTCCACACCAATTTCAGCGCGGTGGAGACCTCTCCAGTCTCTCCACACCTTCTCCTTGCCAGGCGGAGGGAGGAGGCTCCCTCCATCCCCACGACCGCCGTTCTGGGGCAAGTCGAGACGAACACGCCCGGCTGCTACCTCCGCACCCGCGTCCCACAAGCTTGCTTTCGGGGATCTTCCACATTAACACGGAATCTCTCCAGAGGCCAGAGGAGAATGAAGGGCACTCGCGAGGACTAAGGTAGAAAGCCAGGATCCCCGGGCTGCGGGCAAGCGCGTCTCCCATGGCTCCCCAGGCTCAGCCGCTGCCTCCTCTGGGCAAATGCAAAGCGAGCAACGCACCCACCCCCCGCCCTCCCCGGAGGCCGACCTGGAAATGGAAGGGCGGGAAGGTGTCTACAACTGTTTCTCAGCCACAGACAGTCCCAGGATCATGGCCCAGAGAGAGACAGAAAGAGAGAAAGGGACAGGATTAACTCACTGCTGCTCCAGATCATCGGCCATAGTAAACAAGCCCTGCCAGGTCCTGGCGCGCCCGCCCAGCGCCTGACGCCAGCACCAGCTGACCCGGGAGGCCGCGAGGAAAAAGGGGGCGTGGCCGCGCAGGGGGCAGGGCTCGCGGCGGGCGGCCGGCCGGCGGGTGGGACTCTCAAACTCTACAACTTGGTTTGAGCTAGTGGGGCCCTTGCTATGTTTTCAATTACTGGTATGTGTCCCGGCAGAGACGTCTCTGAGGGTCTCAGAATAGGATGGTAATCCTGGTCACACATTTCGGGGAGTCCCTGCAGGAGCTCCAACAGCCCTCCCTTCTCTCATAACTAAAAAGTGATAGAACTACTCCTGCACTCACACCCACTCTTTGGGCTTCCTATTATAACTGTGTCCTCCTGAAATCGACCCTTGTTAATGTTCCTTCTAATAAGAGGCTTAAATGTTTGTGGAGACAACACCATTGGTTGAATGCTCCTACAAAGGGCCTGGATGCCAGATTTTGAAACTAAAATACAGGACACCTA